>NC_048272.1:33450419-34114794 GCF_009762535.1 Notolabrus celidotus | reverse complement strand
TTCAACCCCTGAGTCCAAGTGAAGGCAAGTCCACAAAAGTTTCTACTTTATTATATTATAAGAAAGTAAACACAGCCACCTTAGAACTGTCAGTCTTATTAGAGTGAATAGTTGGATTTCAATGGCTCAACTTATTACTGTCCTTGAGCTCAGGGCAGTACGTATTGAATGCTCAAATTTCATGACTTGAGTTCCAGTCATACGCGTAAGGACAACAGCGTCTTACATCAACAGATATGGTTTTAAAGGGTCTGTACAACTCTGCTGTGTGCCAAAACACTTCTGCCCCAGGACCTGGACCTCTAAGAGAAGTCAAGGTTGATATAAATGGACATTCAGGTAGTGAATTGGTTGCTCAGGATGATGCAGATAACAAGGTGAGTGTCATGGTTGGATTTTGTGTCAGTATTTTTGGTGTTTCCATGGACTCTTTTCCTTGTGGGATGTTGTGTTTGTTTTCTTTCACCTGTGTACAGGCTGGTGGGCATGGTGCTGAGAGACTGGGCTCTCTCGCAACTGCAACTAGTTGATGGTAACCAACAGCTGCTCTTATGCTCCTCGTGGCAGTGTGGAAGCTGCCAGAGTATCTCAGCTTGTAGACCGGTAGGCTACACGACTCCAGCAATCTTTCAGTTTGCTGTATCTTCTGCAGGTTTTGCTGTTTTTTTTTACTTAGTTTTCATTTTGGTTTAGGCAACTTAAAAAGTCACTTATACATCTTTACTGTATATGTTGCTATATGGTTTCATAAAATATAATATAAAAATAAACAAAACACAAAGACATAGCTTTGAATCAATTAATTAACAAAAAAAAGCGTATAGTACATACATATAAAAATAATAGAAAAGGGTACAGAAGAGGATTAGGGCCACTGAAAAGAAAAAAAAAGTTTTTTGTTTTTTTAAATATTATCATTATTCTGAGAAAAATGTCAGAATTCTGAGATTAAAGTCAGAATTCTATCTACTTTTAGTCTGAACCGAAATTAGTCAGTGGAAACAGGGATTTTTAAAAGAATCTCACTTTGAAAATTTCCAAAATCATCACTAATATGCTACATTTCCAATGTCTTTTATTTTGAAATTCCAAATCAGGTGCAGCTGTAAATGGCAGCATCACATTTTGAAGTGTTCTCCTTTCAATCTGAATCAAAACATATCAGTGGAAATTTAGATGTATTATAATGCCAAATGTATAATTACCAGGCACATTTTTATATTTCTGACGACTTTTATTTTGAAAATCCACCTTAGATTTTCCAAATGTTGAGTCAGACAAAATTTAGTGTGGACACTTTTCTGTGTTTTTTTCCTGACTTTAATCTCAGAATTAGTAAAAAAAAACTGCCTTAATTATTATTATTTTTGACAGTGGCCCTAATCCTCTTCCGCAAAAAGGAAGGAAGAGAAAAATATAAAAAATATAAATAAAAAGAAGTGAATAAATTAAACTAAAAAGGGCACTTCACTTCACCAACACAATCAAGGCGGGGCTCAACCTTCCAACAACACATCCCTCTGTAGTTTCACAGAGAATGTTATCTTTTCCATCAAATGCATTTCAGAAACCTTCTCGATCCACAAACTGAGTGACAGGCTCACAGGTTTTAACCACTCTAAAGTGATCCATTTGACCGCTGATGTCAACAGTATTTGTAGAAGGTACTTTTTGCCTCTTCCTTCAATTCCCTGTGGTGTTACAGCCAGTAATGCCACCTTCGGATCCTTTGGGAAATCTCGGTTGAACACTTCTTTAAACTTCTTGAAAACGCCATCCCAAAATGTTTTTATTATGGGGCATGTGTAGAATATGTGTGTGTGGTTGCCCAATTGTGCGCCACAATTTCCCCAGCACTGATTTGAGTGAGATGGGCTCATTTTTGCAACTATTTCTGGTGTCCTAAAGAATCTTGTTATGATCTTCCACTTAAATTCCTTCCACACATTTGAGTTGGTGACTAGATGTGCCTCGGAGCATATTTCCTCCCTTAAAACCTGTGAAATATCCATATTCATTGCAGTTTCCCACCTCTCCCTTATATGTGATGTATTATTGAGATTCCTGTCTATGAATATTTGGTAATCTCCTGCAGTTTTGAAGACGATCCTTTCCTCTTTTCCAGTGCCTCAGATTCTCAGCTTCTCGCCAGCCAACAACCAGCCAGCCAGGGCTCACTCTCTTCAACCATTCCACCTGTTGCTTCAACAAACTCTGTTATTCCTGCTCCATGGTCCTGTGTCTCACTCCTGGGCTCTGCCTTGCTCAAATGTCACAGTGAGCTTACCAACGTAATAAGAACTCCCTCTGTGGGCCAATTGAAATATTTTAATAGCAAATATTTTGATAGTTTTTAGAACATAATTCACCCCAAAGGAGAGATCTTAAGGGCTGACACTAAAGTTAGAATTCAGGAATGTGCAATCCTCCTTTCCCCAAAGAATCCTGCACAAAGCAGAACACAGCAAATGACTCTTCTGTTTGTAATGAAGTGTTGTACATTATACACACAGCTCTGATCAGAGACACCACCACAAACTTTAATCCACCCACCATCCCTGCCTCACATATCAGATGACTGGTCACTGACTCTGTTGGTTTTCTGTTGTTACATACAGCCAACATTTGACACACATCCAAAAGTTCTCCTGAAAAAATGAGAACCCAAAACAAGAGGGTGTTTCATTTCAAATCCCAAACTGACTGCTCTCTCTCTCTCTCTCTCTCTCTCTCTCTCTCTCTCTGAAGCTTCATATCTCCTCTATATGTGGCTTTGATACAACATCAAAACTGCAGCATCTTCTTTGTTGCTGCAAACAAACACTTTAGAGAGTAAACCCAGTAAAAAAAGAATTAGATTATCCACTTCTAAATTTACCCACACCCCCAAGTCTTGCTCAGAAAGCTCCACAGCACAAGCCAAATTTTGATTTTCACAGAAGTGAAGTGAAAAAGCAATGCTTCACTGATATTCTTTATCCAGTGTTTCTGTTGTTACATAAGGGTTGAGTCATTTTCCATGTTTTCAGTATAAGAATATTATGTTGGTTTGGTGCAGGTAATATAAACGCTCTCTAAGCTGCTTTGCAACCAGGGAGCTGATAAGCAGACATCCTCCACTGCATTCAACCTCCTGCATTAGAAAACAGTCATTATACATTACCAGTCAAAGGAACAAACGGTGCTGTTCTGTCATGTACACCAACTGTGGTCAAAAATAAAACATGCGTCACAATTCAGCTCACAGAGACAGCTGCACTGTATAAACAGTACATTATCCTGCACATTACACGGCCGCTTACCAAATCAATCAATAGTTTAACCCCATCGCTTTTATTGATAGACATAGGGTTTCTTTCAGTTACTGAAAAATAGATCTTTAGACTCTAATGATGGAAGTGCTTCAATGACCATGGTAAACTCTGCAGCCTCTTTAAACTCAGTCCATACAGTTGTTATATCTCACCTTAAACACTTGAAGGTGAAGTGATACAAAGTGAAAATACCACATCATTGCATTCAGGTTTTCTGCCTTGTTACTATCAAAAGCCTTTATCGCATGTGCAATCCTGAAACTGAGAGATTTTCAGGAGTTCTTGCCCCTGAAATGTTCCAGAGTTTTTCTTTCACATACACTGTCAGTCAAAAGTTGGGACACACCTTCTTATTCAAGGGTTTTCATTTATTTCAATTATTTGAAACAATGTAGATTAATACCGATATATAAAAGATATAAAAAGATATAAAAACTATGAAAGAACATATACGAAATAATTTAATGAACAAAAGTGTTAAACAAAACAGAATATGTTTTATATTTTAGATTCTGTAAAGTAGCCCCCTTTTTCCTTCATGACAGCTTTGCACACTCTTCGTATTCTCTCAGTCTGCTTCATGAAGTGGTCTCCTGGAATGGTTTCTAATTAACATGAGCCTTGTCAAGAGTTCATTTGTAGAATGACTTGCCTTCTTAATGTGTTTGAGACCATTAATTGTGTTGTTCAGAGGTAGGAGTAGTACACAGTGGATAGCCCTATTTGACTGCTGTTGAAATCCAGATTATGGCAAAACCAGATTATTTCATAGTTCTGATGTCTTCAGTATTAATCTACAATGTTGAAAATGATTAAAATAAATAAAAACCACTGAATGAGAAGGTGTGTCCAAACTTTTGACTGGTAGTGTACGCGCCTTACTGCGTTGGAAGAACAGGATGAGTCTATGAGGAAAGGATATAACATGATGTATCCTTTTGTGTCTTTGACTGATTCTTCTGCACTTTTTTATTCTTTATTTTATTTTGTTTTATTACATAGTATTTGGTTTTCTGCAAAAGTGAACATTAACTTTAAATATATTGGATTTCTCTCTGCAGATTGATGTGATTCCAGTTAGACCTCAAGTTTCTGTAATAAGAGCGACAGCCTTGCTATTTACATAAATAACCAACCTAAAAAATGTTGTAATTGAACAATAACAGTTAAATCCTCAACCTAGGCATGCAATAAATTAGCATTAACACCTTAAAGCTATAAGTAAACCTTCGTCCTACTCTGTCTCATAGCTTTTGATCCATTGAGTTTCTTGTTTTTCCAGTTTTTAACAAAACTTGTTTCTTATTTTTCCAGCAAACATGCATCGGTGACCATGAAACTCGTTAAGCGTAGATTAAACAACTAAACAAGGTAAAGCTCTGAGTGACTTTACAGAAGTTTGCTTAATTTCTTTAGATTTCTGCACATTGAGGCTTCAACATTTAAACAGTAATTAGTTGTTTTTTTTAGAAATCTACAATTGCTTCTAAAAGTAACCTTCTTAGTTTAACAGTGATAGTGATGCTGGGATGAAACAATATAATTAGTGATGACACCGCCCATTGTAAGAGGGTTTAATGACGTGCTTTGAAACCATCTAAAGTTACTTTGCAGTAAAAGAAAAACAGTTTATATCAATTCCAACCAAAATCTCACATGACATGTAACTTTTTTCATACTCACAACGTAACCATCATATCAAGGATTACAATAAATCATTATGCAACTTGATTAGCTGAAAGGCCTAATTGTACATGAATAAAATCTGAATCCTAAAGTCCAGCTGAGGCACTTTTACAGTTTTCAGCAGGGAGAAATAGCCAACGCAGCCTGTTCTGCAGCTTTTTTACAGGCCCATTAATAGAAATGTCAAAGCCCCAAAATCTCAAGTCTCTCCATGAAAAAGAGCACATTTTATTTTGTTACCCGGCTGTGTTACATATTGTATTCTGATGCTCATAACAACAGTGATTCCTTCTGAACAGGTGTGAATACAAGGACAACCTGATCACACACATCATCAAATAGTCACATTTCACCACTGCCTGTTGACTCTGTGGCTCATCGTTTTCCATCTCAGGAGATTTGCCAATCATTGGGGGCGGGACTTATTGTATGACTATCTGGGTTGTTTTGTAACAGGCTAGCAGTAGTTTTCTTTGTATGTAAATGGAGCACCTTCTATTTTATTTTGCCTTCAGTTGTGACTTTGGAGGAACATGTTCTTTTTGAGCCCTTAGAGAATCAAGAGAAGAAGATTAAAGTATGACCACTCTGTTGTTTCTTTAAAAATCGCGCAAATATAAACAGGAATATAACCACTGTGTGATATTTAAATGATTGTGCTTAAATGAATTAATTTGTGTGTGCACAGACAGCCCTGCTTGTGCCAGTGCCCCAATTGGGCCACACCAGTCGAAAACTTCCCCTGGTTCCAGGCGCAGCTGTGGGAGCAGCTTGAGGAGCTACTAGGCCCCAAGTTTATTGTAATTTGTAACTCTAGGAGGCTGATCAGAATCTGTTACCATTGCAGTGTTTCCAACCTTGGAACTAGGCACTATATTTCAAATCTGTATATTTAGATCAGTTTTTAGTCAATCTTTAAATCATTTGGGTCAACTTGTTGTCTTTAGTGGGAAGCTGGTCTTGTTCACTCCTGTTGGGCTTCTAACCCGCATAATGTAAGCCTGCTCAGTACTTTCTCTCCCACATATCACCTGAGCTGAAATGTACTTCTCACTGTTTTCTAAAAAGGTTGTTTTTTTTAGTCCCAGAGAGAGGAGTATGTATTCATGGAGAAAATCTATTCATGGGTAATTGCTAGTACAGTTTATGACAGAGAGACGGTCTGCCACCGGAGGTAAAAGTGAGGGATCCCCGGTCCAGAAGGGCCCTTTGGCTCTTGTGAACATGGTGGGCTGGCTCTCACAGGAAACAACTGGGCCCAACAAATCTCTGTTATATCCTTTCCCCTGGAGCTACGAGTGACTCCTACGCTCACTCTCAGCTCACTCAGTGACAGGCTGGACTGCGTGATTGGCAGCTGATAACAGCCATTGCCAGTGGTCTTTCAGGGCCTTGGGATATGGCCCTGTTTTAATGCCCTGTTCTTCTGTCTCCACTGATGAGCAACAGAACTCCTCTGTCAGGCTGCTGACGAAGACTGAGTGCCAAACTGAGACTAATATACTTTACTTCAGCTTCACTGCACAAGTAGTTTAAAATCTTAAAGTTTGAGGTTTACCTTTCCCGTACCAAAGCAGCATAAAAAACAAGATTTAGCTACATTTAGTACTTTACTTTAGTTTCTGTACGTGTCTGAACTCTGAATGAACTCAGAGATTTGGCTTACAGTTGAGTTTGAGTCAGACTTCTTTCTCCAAGTCTGAATCACCTCCTCTGTTAATGTAGCTTTGTAGCTTGTACCTTACTGTAAATGAACAACCTTGAAGTAAACAGGAACAGATTAACAGTCCACTGCAGGCTGAATGTCTTTTATTCCACCACAATGTTGACGGGCTCTGCCGTGGGAGAGCAGCAAGGATGTGTGGATCCTATAGAAAGCTTTGTGTCATACCCACTGTATTGTTATCATTTCCATAGTTATTTTGAAGTCCAAAGAATTGTGGTGACCAATCGCTTTGAATGCAACATGACTCAGTTTGGAAACATAGATGAGTCAGTGTATCTTGTAAAACCTGTCAAGCCATTTTTTGAGGGTTACAGTCAACATGGCTTATTTACATGCCATTCTTTTTTTATTAGTTTTACCTGCTTTAACTAGAGGAGCATTTGGTGATGGATTATGTTTTAATAATTTTCCATGAAACGGCCTTGAAACCATTTATATTTGTTAAACATTGCCAACACGCCACATGTATTTCATTTATTATTCTTATTTAACCTTAAATTTGCCAGGAATATTTATGATACAAAGTCACACACCATGTTACTCTTCTATCTTGTTGCTGCTACACATAATTAATAATTGCACTGCAATACTCCAAATTGGAAGTGTATATGATTTGACTTTATATATTTATTTATATATAAATACACATACACATGATTACATTTTGATTGAATATAAATGTTAAACTTTAAACAACATTGAAACACAGGCTTATTAAAAAGATGTGGAAAAAACAACAACCCTTGTTTCAGTCATGTCCATGTTAGTCCATGATTAGAGGTAATCATGTCAAACATACAGGTAATGGGTTGCACACTAGGGTAAGAGGTAAGATTATATGTAACACAGAATATGTTGTTCATAACAAAACAAGGGTGTAAAACTCAGATATGTGAACATAAATCCTCAATACAGATCCATGATGAAAAATCATCAGATGCCAGAAACTTTAATGATCATAATCACAGCGTGTGACTTACATTTCATGGGAATTGAACTAGTAAATATGTCTGGCAGAGGTGCTGACAGGGACAAAATCCTCCTCCAGAGAGAGTCTGGATTCATCATTTGCGCACCCTCACTCCTGAGGGATCAAATGAGGAGATTGCATTGAATTGTTTTTATGAACTGAATGCTATCTGTCAGTATTGATTAGGCTTTTCTTGCTCCTTTTTTGCGTTTTATTATATGTTAGGATTTTTTCTGGATGTGAAAAAGTCAATGGATATTGTTATCTTACTGTTATCTTTGTGACTGGAAGTTGTGAGCTGGAGACTCCCCCTGCTGGGACTGACTGGTACCTGTTATGGACAAGTATAATTAGTCCCAGCTGTGTGAGATTGATTTGGCCAAAATTCACTCTGTAGTATGTGAACAAGAGCAAAATCTGCACTATGCCAAAAATTCCCAGATGTTGTACTGATTCGGGAACATTTCTCAGTATGCATGGGACCAGTCTCCCTCACGTACTGTTTCCCATAATGCACAGCGCTCATTCCGCTTTTTCTTTCTTCTTCTTTTTTTGGCGGGGGGCCACTCAGTTCTTTGGTGCAGGAAAAACTATTAAATTCTATATAAACCACCTCTTAACTTTTTAAATCATAAGTGGATGCTAAAGAAACAGTTTCTCTATCAGCTTGGCTGTTGTTTACTTCCGCTTTCCGAAACCGGAAGGTCAGCGATGCCTGACCCAGCATCCTGCAGACCAGATCCAACAGAACAGTCATACTACAGACTACCTTCAAACGCAATATGCTGTACATACTGCATAGTACATTTCTAGGTAGTATGTAGCAGGCAGTTTCAAAACCAGCCTTTGTCTGATACATACTGAAGAAGGACCTCTGCTCCAAATGTTGGTGTGGCAATTAAGAGTTCATACAAATAGGAGTGCTGTCCTCATCATGAACTCTTAGACCCAGTTGTTTTATACTGGCAGGGAGTTTAGCATGTTTATTCACTAAGGTCTTTTTGGGCTCGCCATGTTCGAACATTACACTCAGTGAAGCAATATTTCTTGGTTGCTTGATAGTTGTTTATGTTTCTGCTGCACTGACAACATTATCCTAAAATAACCATCATAGCTCTTGGTTGTTGAATAACTCAGTCTACTTTTGAGCCACTTTGTCAAAGATGATCACTGTGTCTCTCCATCTTTTATCCCCCTGATGCTTGTTGTGAGTGATGACTGGCCTAAGGCATTAGAGGTACGTTTGCTTAACAGATGAATGTCACTGTCTGCTGTTATGAAAGAATATTAGCATTCAGAAGTCCAGATGCTGAAAGTAAGACAATCTCACTTTTTCAGATGTATAATTATCCTTATGCAAAGGAAAACAGTAGTTATAGACAAAATGTTGATGATCCAGTCGACATTGTAACGTTAAAAACTTGAAACCTAGGACACATTGTTGGTCTACTCTGACTACCAATAAGCACCAAGTATTCATGCACAGTTCCACCATCATTTTGGGCATGGGCATCAGATAAGACAACATATGATGTTTTTCTTGCAGAACCAGGTCTGACTTGTAGAAGATGTGGACACAATAGTTTATGATTCACTCTGCTGGGTCAGCCTGAGCCTTTTTTTCCCCATTCACCTTCCTGCTACCACACATGATCCAGAGCTGGGATTTGTAGGGGGGCAGTCATGTCTAAGTTAACTCTGCTTAGTTTTCATTGAACTTCTCTCCCCTCCTTTCCGGGGGTGGTGGCAGCACTTGCAGCAGCCCTCAGAGTAAAGCGTGGTCTGGCTGGGTGGTCTCAAACTGCCTGGGCATTTATGCCACTGTCTACAGCGCTTACTATTCCAATGCCTATATGAAAAGGCTCATAAGGTAGACAGGTCGTATGTCACTTACTGGATGTGACATATGACATCATGATACTGGCCACCAACATCATATCTGAGCAGCACACATGTGACAGCCTCCATATTGAAGTGAGTGGGCTTGTATAGAACTGATTCTTGGGGCCATGATGGAGGGAAAATGTGTTTACAGCTGTTCAATAAAGCTAAGTAAATATATTAAAACCATCGCACAGAAAAAGAAGATACTTAGAGGGTGGCAGTCGAAGCCTCTGGAGATATATATTTTTATACAGATATTTTTATGTCTAAAACTAACCAGATTGTTTTACGTTAGCTATATGTGTTAGACACAAAGAAAACATTCTCTCTGGGTCTATGTGACATGAAGCAAACACACACTTTAGTGTCTGTTTTACACAAAATGATACCTTGTGAGTTGTGGCAAAGGGTTGTTGTTGATGAAATGGGATGAGTACATGTTTGAAGGACATTCATAAAGCTGGTCAGAGAATAAATAAAAATCGACACTGATAGTTGTTCGAGGAATTGAATAAAAAGAGCAAGGATGAGAAGTTCAAATATTGTCTGCACTCTCACCTCCATTCAGCTCGCCAGTCAGTGTCGGCTCTTTGTGGGATTTTGTCAGATTGCTGCTTTTGAATTTTTTAGAACTGGTTGAACACAGCCCCTCAATAAATGACAGAAATGTCAAACTCTTAAAAGGCCCATTTCATGGTTTGTACAGCTCCAGTATCTACAAAGACTCAATCCATCATTATTTATCCATACTTCTTGCTTGTCTTTTTTGTAGTGATATAAATTAATCACCATAGCTCTGCCAAAGCTACCTTAAGTAGAGACTACTGCACATTGGATTACCCTAACTGATGCCTCTGATTGATTCAATAGACCGAATAAATCATACCTGAGCAGACTCCGTGGCAGGATTTCTTCTATGATAAGTTACCGGTAAAATTAGTCTGCATTTTCTAATGTGAATCTATTTTTAAGTCACTCGTATGAACAAAAAGCCGGAGGACCGCCTGCAGAGCGCAGATCTATTATTACCTATTATTATGGGACATGTGTGCTATTAAACTGAGCGGCTGTGCGCTCTCTCGCCGGCGCTAGGATCCAGAGGAATGACCCCCCTCTCATCATTCCCCCCACCCCATCCCTCTTTCTCCATCTCTCTCTCCCTCTCTTTCTCTCTCCTCAAGACTGTTTTAAAGTCACTGCCAGACTTGGGCTCCCACGCTACTTCCTGGACGGACGGAGGAATGGAAAGCTTCCAGCGTCTCTTCACCACCTCCACCAACATCGGCTGTCCCCTCTCTGTGTGCCCGACGAGCGCTGCCTCCACCGCCGCAGCCGCAGGAGCAACGACGCGCTGTGTGGACCATCGCTGCTAGTCTGCTTCCATCCAGCTCCCCCCCTCGCTGCACTCACACGCTCCTCCATCACCATCCGTATCCCAGTGTTATGCTCTTATCCCGGAATATCGGGGGGATTTTGGGACAGAAAGACTCTTTCTGACTGGACCTCTAAACATTTCTCTCCGCCCTTCACCTCCTCTGTGCCCAGTCTCCGTCTGCGCTGCGTCTCCGGCGCTGCTTTTTACGCAGCGAAGGCGTCGCTGATTTGCCTTCAAAAGGGAGAAACTCAACAGTTGTTGCTGCTTATTGTTTGCATGTCGACGTGCACATCACTACCATGTGGAGGCTACTGCAATCGTGCTGTTGCTGCTGGTGGATTTTCTCTCTCGTTTTGCCAGCCTGCGTGCTTCTCTGGGCCGACTGTCATCCTGGTAAGTTTCGTTCCCATGCAAGTCAAACACTGGGATTTTGTTGGTGATCATGTCAATTAAGAAATATGACTATCACTGTGGAATTGTCAGGGGGGAAAAAAATATCCAATACGCTGATAGAATAAAGTCAGGGCATTGAATATCCTGTAACGGGGCACTGGCTGGATGTATTTCATGCCTTGACTTGACTTGACGCGCTTCCCCGGCACCGGCACGTCGACTGGAAACCGCCGGGGTGGCAAGAAGCAGTGAAATATTTTCTTTTTTTTTGCAACTGAGTGACCTCTCTGAACCCCCTCGTTCCAATTCGAAGCACAACTTAATCACATGAGTGTGTTACCCCATGCCGTCTTTCCATCGCTCTCTTTAAAATTCTCAAATTCCCCATTTTTGTTCCTTTTAACCCTTAAATAGCAATCAGACAGGGGGAACGTTACTATGTTCAAGGATGCCGTTATTAGAGCAGCAGGCTCTGGTTGGTGACGGGTTCAGCGGTGTGGGTACATTAAAAACGAGAGAAAGATGTGATGTCTTGTCAGCCGGCGGCGCGTAAGCCAAAGCCCTTATCTCACCGCCTGGAGCAAGACAGCAGGGCTGTGAAGTCGCTTCACACACGCACACACACAACCCGCAAATTGCAGCTGAGGCTCAAATCCGTGCAGAGGGGGAAAGCACACCTCGTGTGTGTGGCAGGCATGTTGGCATGTGGATCCCTCAGAGGACACCCAAAAACAAGATCTAACTCCAGATTCTGTTTGAATGGTGAAAAAAGCCCCGTCCTTTATCCGTTCCGTCTCTAATTGGGCTAATCTCAAGCTATTATGTAATATAGCCGAACTTCTGTTTTCACACATCCAATACATTCTTCTCATAGAAAGCTCTCTGCTGCAACTATAGTGATGTCCAAAGCCTGCAAAGTGTAAAGCTTCAGCAGCCAGCACCTGAAGAGAAACAGCAGCTTTTCTGATGTGTTTAGTCTCAAAGTGCAGGGAGGAGAAATCTAAAACTAAACTCAAACAAATCCAATCAATTACATTTGACCTTGAATTAATTGTCTACCACCATCACCACCACCACCTTTTTCTCAACCTGAAGAAGATTTGCGAAATCACTTTCAGACACCGTAACTTGCTGTCCATCTCTGGAGTTTAGGTGGAAAACTCCAGAGCTGCGTTGGTCTGATATTTACAATCACCCAAATTCTTGTATGTGAGGAAATATTAGAAAACCGCTCCATCTGGATCGGCATCATTTTGTCAGGTGCAAGTCAATCACATCATGTCAGTAGAGGCTGGATATTTAAGACAAACAAGATTGAATTTCCACCAAAAATGTATCTTGTTTCAAGTATCCCATTTGGAAGCTATTTACACAGGGGCACCAAGTTTCAGAGAAAGATGTGACTGTGATGTGGTCGTAGATTGACAGAGAAATATCGGCTGTTTATCCCTCTCAGCCAGATAAGCTCAGGGATGTAATTCAGCTTGTAAGACGACTAAATGACAAATTAAAAAAGGAGCCCTTCACAAGATGGTAACAGAAAACCTCTGACATCAAGAGCAGCGTCAGATTGTGTATTGATATATTACCCAGCTCAGCAACGGCCACCGTTTGAACAAGATCACCCCTCGCTATGTCACTACCCTTTATCAGAATCAGAGCCCAGCATTAATGAGTCCATTAGACCCTCTGATGGAGTTGTGGATTCTTTTTGTCGTCCCATAAAAGCCCCCAGTCTGAGGAGCCAGTCTAGTGTTAAAATTCAGCAAGCTTGTGTCGGAGCCCTGTAGCTGTCTATAGATATGACACGTTATCACAGAGCCGGTTAGTCAGACAGTATTAGCCTACTTTTCAGCTGCGCCTAGATTAGTTCTTATATTTCTTTTGAGCCTGAGAGATTTCATGAAACTCGACACACATATACGAGAGAAGTGTGAGAACACGAGATAAATCTGTCCTATTGACCAGAGAACACAGTCGCTGCTTAAACAAATCACTGTCAGTATTAATATGCTGTTAGGATTGATAAGTCCAGTGAGGGGCTCTTGTTAGGGATTTGTCTGTTTTTCCACTCGCCTTCTCCATTTTTCTTTATCGCACATTCGATCTTAACACGAATCTGGAGAGAAATCAAGTCAAGTGAGCCGAGGAGTGATGGAGAGAGCTGCTGTGAGAGATGGATGGTACTGATGGAGAGATAGACAGAGGGATGGAAAGAATACTCCCACAGGTTGAGGATTAATTTGTACATGTCTGTATACATGGTGTTAGTAGCTTTTTCTTTTTTTTTTACAATCCTCCAGATGAATAAAATCAGAATGTAGGCTCACAGTGAAGTAAAGACAGCAGTCAGTAATAGATCAAAGGCTCATTTAACAACAAAACTTTCTTCTTTGAGTGTTTTTAATGACATCAAACAAAAATCATCCAATAGAAAAATATGCTTAACTTAAAAAAGGCCCCAAAAAATGTAAACACATATTTTGCAATTGGAGAATATAGATGAAATAAATCAATGATTCCTGCTTTAAAAGGAATCGTTATGGGGTTAGGGCACAACCAAGTAGTGTGCAAATTAGCTGCATGTCTGAAGACAGACAATACATTTACATTCAATCACATAGAAGATTCAAAAAAGCTACAACTCAGAGGGATTGATGGATGGAGAGATATTCAGCTGCTTGTGATGAGTTTGTAAAATGACGTATTTGTGGGAAGGTGGGCATCGTCACTGAAATGCAAATCCCCGACTCTGGACGTCAAACATTGATAATCTCTCCCCCTCTCTACGCTTGACCTCCTCTCCCTCCCCTCCCTCCCCTCGACTCGACCGCATGCTGTCATGATATCGGCTTTGAGCGAGCCCAAGGTGGCTGGTTGATGTTAGCGGCCGGCGTATGATGTAGAAACAGAGATGAGTGTGCTTCTTCCCTGCTGGGTATGATCATCCGCAGGCTCTCAGCGCCGCTCTCCTTACCTTCAGCCCGCTCTTCCTTTCTATTAATAAGGCTCTTAGGCGGAGATTGAGCTGGAGAAGCAACGGGGAAAGGGGAGAGGATCAGCTTTCCGTAAAATTCTGTCACCAGTGGGCCACATGTGGATGGCTTTGGTAGCTGATGATAATGATGGATAGAGATAAAAAGGTCACATGAACTCTGTTTGCGTCACTGGTTTACAACTTTTAAGGCTGAGTGGAGAGGATAGAGGAGGGGTTTTAAAAGATTTGCCCTTAGTTTACAGAATCTCACTTTCTTAGAAAACACACCCATACATTCAAATGCATTCCTCTCTCACACATATGTTCAATTATGTTGTAGTGTTTGAAATATCTCTTCCTCTTATGACTTTATCTTTATTACTGTATAATATTTGTGATTTTTAGAGTCGGCAAAATCTCCTTTTTTATAAAAAAAAAAGCATTAGAACAAACATTGACGGTGGCGTGCGGTTATTTCTTCTCATTTCAGTAGAGTTCAGGGTTTGTCAGAAATGTGGTGAACACAGTTAGAATTAAGAAAAAAAACTAATTTATGATAAGACTGTGTAAAATAAGACATGTGAAATATTGTATTTAAGAGTCTTACGGATAGAGACAGACTTTTGGAAGCTGTTACTGTAATAGAGTGATTTTTTTTCATAATGTCTGGTTCACTTTGAGTATCAAGTGCAATAAAAAATAAGGTAGAGTCACGATAAGACTCTTGTTTGTCTCAGTTTATGTTCTTTTTCGGCAGTGTTGGACAGACTTTCTACTGAGCTGCATTGCTTTCTTGCCTCGTAAGTAATGCTTTTTTGCTCTTGTAATAAAAATATGCAGGTACTGGTCTTTTCTTTTCATGAATTTTCCTTTAATCTGACCTTCCTGAGTTAAATGCGGACAATTTACATGCTATTATCTTTCAAAAAAGCTCAAGGAAGAAAAACAGGAGCCATCTGAGACAGGCAGCAGTTATTTTTCTCTCTTCACATATACCCTGCTGATTCATAAAGCATCCAACTCATCTTTGAAGCTGGGTGGCTATGATGCTCGCAATTACTGCCTCTGCACCAACCTGCATTGTTGGAGGTGCATGGGTGAGCGCTTTCTCCTCCAAGCTTTCCAAGAGTGGAGTGCATTGTTTACTCTAGAGTCCACCTTAATAATGTCATAGCTCCCTGCAGAGCAACAGCTGCAGTGATTCAGTCGAGGAGTGCTGATAAAAATACAGGAAGTTTGTGCTGCGCTGTTGTGTCTGCGAGAGTGACCTGACTGCTGCCAACACGCCCCCGGTCGCCCACATAATGGCCAGTTTGCAGCCTAGCAAACATCTGTTTTTTTAGGATGGAAAGCACTGAACATCACCACGGGGCGTCCGCTATAGCTGACACAGGGCATCACTTTTCCTTTTCCCGTCTGCAGCATGCGGTGTCAGCATCGAGGCATCACGCCCCTGTCACTGCGCTGCACTTCAGCCCTGGGTTAACCAAACACACAAGAGAGAGGCTCGAAGAAAAGGAAAAAGACGGAAGACAGAGGAGACAGGGAAAGAAAGAGATGTTTGGCCTTCAATCTGTCGCATTTTGCTGTGAAAAATGAATGGGCTCTGTCGCTCCTGGCTGCGAGGAAAAACAGAACAGTCATTGTAATCTCACAACAAGCGCCTGAGCTTGCACATCATCTCACCCCCACAAACATGCTCACCCCTCCTTCCATCTATCTCTGTCTCCCCCTTACCCCTCTATTTTTAATTCAGCACATTTTTCCTGCTGTTAGAGTCTGTATACACACACACACACACACACACACACACACACACACACACACACATGCACGCGCACACACACACAAAAACACATGCACCTTTTTCCTTTCTTTAAAATCCAGGATGAAGAAGACCAGCTTGTTGGTTAACCATTCAAAGCAGGCCTTGGTGTCATGAACCTTTTCTCTTAGCCTTTTTGTCACAGCGATAAGGGGGAAGGTTGACATTTAGGGACGGGATTGGATATGCTTCGTGGCCCTCGGTTGCCAACATTATCATCATCATCATCATCATCATCATCATCATCATCTCTATGCTCACCAAGCTATTATCTGCCCTCCTCTGTGGCCGGAAAAACGCTTGCATGTCGGCTCACAGTTCACTTTATCTGTGAGCGTGGGGCCAGCCGACGCCACCCCAGCCCTCCTTAATAGATTGATTTGAAAGATATGGTGCCATGTTTGTTTGTATGTGTGTGTGTGTGTGTGTGTGTATGTAAGAAGCAGTGGGGGTGGGCGAGGTGGTGTCAGGCAGTTATCCGTGTAGGATGCTGCTTTGGTATCTGTCGGCTTGTCATTAGGAGGAAGCTGAGCGAGAGGAGGATCGGGAGCCAGATAACTATTGAAAAAAGAAAACATCCCTTCTGTTGTGCTATCGATTTTTAGCAGGAAATGATGCCGCTTTGTTGCACAAAGAAGGAAACTAAAGATAAATGGGTCCGATAATGATAACAATAGTAATGATGATATTAAGTGCAGAGGCGCTAATGATATCACAGAGATATGATGCGTGGAGCAGAGCACAGAGCATCGCCTTTTGTTGTTGTGTGTTTTTTTTTTCTCGTGCTCATCTGTTTTCCTTTTTTTTCTTCTTGCATCTAATAATCTTTTGTCGCTTGAAATGGGGAATACAAGGAAAGTCGGAGCGGCCCGGCCTTCATCTCTTGCCGTGCCCCATCGCTCCTAGACTTAATGGGCTGCTGGAAATAAGAGGAACACTACAACCACTATTTTCTTGCTCCTCTACCTCTCCATTGTTCCACTTCATTGTTTTAATCAAGTCCACTCCTGGATTAAGAGAGGGGGAGGAAGGTGCATCCTGAATTGCAGCTCAGTTAGACCCGTGAGAGCTTCTTTCCAAAGGCATCACCCCTCTTCTCTTCCATTTCCGTCCCTCTCCACTTTTCTCACTCTGTTCATTCTGCTTTGCTAAGTCTCCTTTGCTTCAGGCATAGTTTCATGTTTGCTGCCATATGTTCTGTTTCCCTCTTCCATTACCACCATCATCCTTCTGATGCAGGCATTTCATTCACATGTCTGACTAATGCTCCTGGAAAAAGCTGAGATCCAGCATCAAACATACTTTGAAGCAGTTTCCACTGCAGCCCCAGATGCATTGTCTCTAAAGGAAAACAGTAACGGATCATTCTGGGAGGCTTATGTGGAGGATTTGTAACCATCAATGAGTTTGACGTTACCCTAAGCTAGGCATCTGTGCAGACTGAAAATACCTTTTCTGCTCTGTTAACAATTTCTTGTTAACACATCTGGCAGAAACAAAACAACATTTATATTTAATATTTATATGGGGTTCTTCAGTCCAATATCTACAGTTTTTTTAGCTCTAGTTTGGTCTTCCCTATTTTTGACAAAATCTACCACAATGTACATTATCTTCACCACCTTGTTATGTATCTCTGATGTTTGCTACTACTCATGCAGTGTGCTAACTATATAACCAAGGCTTTTATGGCTGAAAACAGATATCTGCAACGGCCTGAAAATGGATGAGGGAATTTTCTAGATTAGGAAACCCTGAAACAATGGCCAAATAAACTAAACTTGTTGCTCTGTAATGGTCTCCACAAAATCTGAAAACTGGCTCTTTCGCTGCTAAATGTTAATTAGCTTGTTTCAAATGTTGTCTTTCTGCCGTTTGATGCTGGGCATGTAGGGTACACAGAATATTACGGATGATTCTACCAGAAAACAGCTGTCTGCTAGGGCTGTACATGTTGAGTGACATTTTATCGGCCTGAAAAAACAAAACAAGTTGCTAAAAGAGCCTAGAGTGCAATAAAGCACAAAAAGATGACTCAGGATTGTGATGTTTGATCTCTACAAGAAACTGTTTAAAAAAAATTCAAAACCTGATTCATTGAATATTTTTTAAAATGTTCATACAAGGGCCTGTGTCCACTTGCACTGGCTGTGCCCACAACCTTGCTTCTCATTGGCGCTCACTGTTTGTTGCACACTGCTTGGTCACGAAAGTTGTCCCACAGCACTTCCGCCTCCGCCTGTAGTGTATGTTTCATCTTTCCTGCTCTGTTTGCTTCATATTTGCATTTATTCTGTTGAATTTTAGAAAGAAAACGTAAACATAATGGATAGATAGAAGTGGTTCTTTGATATTGTACCTCAAAGCCAATTGTGGCGAGTCAGCTGTACGAATGTCCATCGTTGTTGTTGACGAAGCTGCTATGATTGCTTAGCAGGCTACACAATTGAGATTAATGATGTAAAACAGACAAACATGGTGAGCTTAGAATACTCCACAACAAACCAACAACATCAAAAAGTGTTTTACTAAAGCCGGAGATGCTCTCAAACAGAAATGTTTTACAACTCTACTTACCATAGGGACAGGATACAGCAGACTGGTTATGATACATGGGTCGCACCACTCAAGTCTGCAGGAGCCGCAGCAGAGGGCACTCTGGTCCCAGTGGAGAGCTAACAAGATTACATAACCAAAGTGTTTGTATTAAAACAGAAAAATAAGGGAAATTAGTGGTGAATAAGCCTTCTAAAATAAGAACATTTCAAGATATTTCTGTTTTTTTTAATAGGAAATAAGACTGCCTACAATTAAAAAGTTGTATATCTAGTAACATTACTTATCTACTGTACATTTGTACAATAGTGCAGTATATTTAGCCTTGCCAAGTTCCAGAGGATAGATCAACGGAGCACGGTGAATGCACTTGTGGCAAACAATCCTTAACACCTCTTCTTTTGTCTTCTTTCCTTTTTGGTAAACCAATAAATGCTGCAAGGTGCCCTGGCAGGCTGAGGTTGCGTGCACACAGAAATACAACACAGAGAGGGGGAAAACAAAGAGAAAAGAGGAAGACTTGGAGACAGCTCGAGATGCTGATGAGAGTCGAGAGGTGCACACAGCCAAGCCCCCTTTTTTTTTTCATTTTGCTAAGCACGATGCCAGGGGAGCTTCTGTGTCACTGTGCAGGGCTGCCGAGTGTTAAAAGGAGCTTAGACTGACAGGCTGTCGGCTGGCGTGGAGGCTGACGAGCCTAACCCATGGCGACACTAAACAAACACTGCGAGGTGAGGTGAGGGGAGAAGGGGATGAGATGAGAAAACAAATGGACATGATGAAAGCCAAAGAAAGAGTTTGCGGTGCACCTGTCCCCCGCATCGACACTTGTGACTCCACTAGCGCTTTTGGAAGCGGCAAGATGCAATTTGACGGGATATTCCTGACAGAGAGGCGGCAGACGGTTGCCAGGTGGTGGTTATTCTGACCACGGGCCCTCCTCTCCCCTCTGTGCTGCCACCTTGGCACGTCAGGACTTTTAGACACTTTGTGTTCTTTTGTCAGACTTGATAGGTGGCCATTCACTCTGGAGCTGTGACAGCTCTCCGATACACTGGTGAAAGGTGTAGATGGGTGTTCCTGCCATTTCCCAGAATGCTTTCTCATTTTGAATGGCGAAATGCACTTCACTCGACTTCCATCAGTCATCCCTGCTGACAGTGGAATGGAAGCAGCTGCTTTCTCCCTGAGAAAGGTGAAAGAAATGTCACCATGGCACTATGATATTTAGTGCGCCGGTTAGACAGCAGTCCTCATGTTTTACTCAACGGTTTAGTTAGATTTTCACACAGTGCTCCTCGGCTGCTTTGCTATCAGCTTTGCCTCTTTTGTTGGCTTTTTTTATGTCTTCCACTTTTGGGTTATCGAGGCGTCGCTTGTTGGGTTAAGTTTTCCCGTTCGTTAATCTCCCGTTCCTCCTTCTTCCATTACTTTCTTTGCCACCCCTTGCTTGAGTTTTCACTTGCACTCCTTAAAAAGTCTCTATTATTCATTCTCTTGTTAACTTTCTTTTACTTTTGATTTCTCAATTTTCACAGAACGTCTGTTTGTCCCTTTCCCTCTCTATCACCTTTCATTTCCTTTAGTGTATCTCTTTCCTGTCTTCTCTTTGTCGCTTTCCTGTTCCCGCCTGTCCCCCATCATCTCATTTTTATTTAATTTTTTGCATTAAAAACTCATTTAAATCTTTTTGCCCTTCCCTGTAGGGTTCATTTTTCTCCAAATTTACTTTTCCTTATCATCTCTCTTTGTTTTCTTTCCTTCTTGTATTTTTCCATTTTCATCTACCCTGAACTTCCATTTATTTTTCTTTATTTTTCATTCACACAGCAATATTTGCCGGTCCTCTGAGTTTCCCCTCTCTCCCCTTACGGTGACTTCTTACTGTCACCACGGGTTATTATTCTGAACACAGCCCAAACTAATGGCCATAAAGTTTAATCCCATTATTCACCAGGATGGAAAAATGTATGTGCATGCAAAACACACACACACACACACACACACACACACACACACACACACACACACACACACACACACACACACACACACACACACACACACACACACACAGAGCTTATTTTACAGTTGTTAAGTGCCCACATTGTAGCAGTTGCAATAAAAGTCATTAATGAATTAAGCAATAAAAATTAGGATTCAGTCTGAATTTCAAAGTTGATACAAAGTGTTGAGGACACAGAAGGACACCCTTTCATATTTCCTCCCTGGCTCTTAATGACAAAATAAACAGGATATTATCATTTTATGAAGATAAACGGACGCTTTTGGCAGAGATACAGACACTGAGAGGAAACCAAGCTGTAGCTATTTACGGCCTGGATCTTATTCTGTAATGTTGGCCATCATTTCCGTCAGTGATAATCATCTTTTTCCCACTGGGTTAATTGCCAGGATCTGGCTGCTGTAAGAAAGCAATAAAAAAAGAAGCCCCACAGGAAATAAGAAATTCACTGGTCTTAAACAAACACTGGAGAACAGAACATTTCAAGTCCAAGACCAGTGTCACATTTTAAAGAGTACTTCAACCCTTAGAGTTATTTTTCAAGATGAGTTGATAAGTTGTAGCTTTGGTGTCAAATGTGAGGTTAAAATGCATGTTGTCTGCTGAAGGAGAGAAAATAGTGTAAGATCTGGTTGATTTTCAGGAGAGAAGAGGTGTTACAAACACAGGTAGTGTGTAAAAGAGGGATGTTTGCATCAAATACACAATTAAACATTGTCACCAGAATTACAAGTCGGTTAAACTTTGTACCAATATTAATTTAATGCTGGTGAAATGTTGTGTCTAAGCTGTGATGCAGCCACCCACCTCAAGCTGGGGTCGTAGCCAATGGCGTAGAATTGTATGGTATGGATGTGTCCCTACCAATCTCAAACGATGGCTGATACTGTATGTCCCCACAAATACTAAGATTGAAGGGGGGAAAAAATCCGCTTCATGCGGCACACAAAGGGTTAAATCCTTTCCCACTTTGGCACCGCCTCCCAAATACGTCTTTGAGACCGGTCTGTTTGTCAAAATCAAACCTCTGCCCTTGGTCGTAGCTCTGGTTAATGTCTACTGCTGTAATGCTACAACGCTCTGCCACCTGGATGTAAACCAGCACAGATGACAGCCGGCATTTCGGAGCACTGTGCAGTTTGTCAGAATTTTGATCTAGTGAATGGAGATAAAGTTGGATGCAGGCTGTGTCTTGCTAAACCGGCACATCACCACTGAACGGAGCAATGAGAAAGAGGACCAAAGGCTTGTGTAGCTAACTCTGCTAACAGCTAACAAATTAGACATAATTTACCTGTTGACTCTGTGATCCTGTGTTTAGTCGTGTTACATAAAATCTGCTTAATTTTCAGTCTTTTCTGAGTGTTTTCTAATCTGCTTGTCAAAAATGTAAACTCCAGGACATCCCTGATGTGCTGAACAGCAGAGAGACATGAAAACAAGCGAATGTGCACACTTACTATTCATTTAGTGCATGTAATTTTATCGTTGCATTATTCAATAATCCTAAGCCTACCTCTGATTTTTGCTCTGGTCACAGAAGCTCACAATGCAACACTTTGGTTCACTGTGAAGTTATTAAAAATACCAGATGGTCAAACAAGCATGGTCCCTGGAAACATTCAACTGATTTACTGACCCCTGGCTTTGTCATTGCATGCATAACAATACTAAAGATACATGGGACAGAGAAAACTTAACTGTAAAAACGAATTCTCTGTTGGATCAACATTCCCTTTGGTTCACACACGCTTGTCTTCCAAACTCAATAAGATCATAAAGGTTGAGTCATGATGTTATGAGCGATCTGGTTCTCTCGGATTGTTTTTCATGCACTTTGTTGTGGAGTAGTGAGGGTGGTGTTTCAAATGTTTTAGATAATAAGTATATGTTTCAACCTATCTGATAGGATATTTTAATTTGTCTTAATGCAGTGTGCATGACATCAGTTTTGCTTCTCTTGGTGGGCACCCAACCTGTCATACCTGCTTGGGTATGTTTAGTTTATGACCTAAAACCTACAAACCTAATCAAATATACATCATGAACTTTCCTTTTTAATGTTGATGAAATAATATTACATCAATAAAGATGAGGCAAAGTGAGTTTAATAAAGAATAAAAGCAAATATGTCCTCCCAGAAACCACATTTAAAACAGCACTTTTTATAAAACACACCATTTCCCAATTAAATACATTTACGCTGGTCCACTTGGTCTTGTATTTTTACTTGTGGTCACAGCTTCTGTTGAGATAACTGTGAATTGCTTTCATCTGCCTGGTGTTTACCCAACAGTTTGGCTAAGGACATTTGTCCTAGTTTTACTTGGGCAAACTTGAAATTACTGTGAAAACTCTTCTCGTAACCAAACAGATTATTTAAAAGATTTTTTTCCAAAGGGAATGAAGACAGTGAGTTCTTTATTTAATAGGCAGCCTGTATCTGAGAGTTCAGCTCGGCTGTGGCTGTCAGCGTGCTTTCTCTGGATTATAACCAAGCGTTAATACATAAGGCTTGTTTTACCACTCAATCAGCCCAGTGTTGGGAATGTTCATCCATCACCCCCTTCCCCCACTTTCAACTCAGACTGCCCCCCTCGCCTGAAAGCTTTCCTGCCGCCCGCTCCTTGAATTAATTTTTTTTCACCCCGCCCCTCCTCCTCCCCAATCTCACATAAGCAGCTCCCAAATAAAAGTCAATGCCTGCACTCCAATCTCAATCTCATGGCTGCCCAGGATTTCTACCTTGATCAAATATTTACAAAGGGAGGACAAACCTCCGTTTTGGCTCAGTTTTTCATTTCTCGTGTTGTGCTCCACTCCACAGAGTCATTCAACTGTGATCTGTTTAAAGTCACTGTGGGAGCTCAGGCCCAATGCAGTGGAGGGATTCGGTAGTAAATGTATTTGTGCTGGCAGCAAGGTTAGATAGAAGAGAGGGACAGGAACAGTTATAACTAAAGCAAATTCGGATTTCTGCATCTTCATGAAGGTCATAATGTTGCTACTGAAGGCAGTACATCAGAAAGTGTAGGATTAATGAACCCATAGTTACTATACCTTTGACCCGGCCTGCTCACAGGTCTGAAGTGTCCTGTGGGATAACACTGCAGAGTAACATCCAGGCAAACAATCCTCCTCGTGTGGCACTTGAAGCACAAACCAAGAGTGACTGACGAGACTCTAGCAGTGAGCAATGTTAGGAGACGTTTCCCTGGAGTAATTAGACTTAAAGCTTCTGTGAGGAGTTTTTGACTGGTTATGGAATACTGAAATGAATACTGATGCCTGTACATGACATACAAAAACAAATCAGATCAAGATTATTATTGCCTCTTAGTGCTGCTTTTTACAGCCAAAAAAGCCTTTGCTTGTTTACATTTTTCCAAAGATCTACAGTGGGAGATGCATTTACCAGCTTAAGAAGCAAAATGAGAGTTTGTACTACATGCACAGGTCAAGATCAGCAAAGAGATAAGACGTTCAGCTCCATACATAGAGGCTTCCAATATTGATGCAAGCTGAATCTTCCTCACAGCATCTTTACTTTTGATATTGCGTTAAAATTAAGCTCAAAGCAGACAGTTATTTTTATTACAGAATGTTCACCATCCATCCATCCATTATCTATACCACTTATCACATTCAGGGTCACATGGGAATGGAGCCTGTCCCAGGGGTCAATGAGCAAGAGGCGGGGGGAACACCCTGGACTAGTCAATCACAGGGCAGACAAAGAGACAAACAGCCAATCACACTCACACACACATCTATGAGAAAGCCAGAGTCACCAATTAACCAAGCCAGTATGTCTTTGGACTGTGAGAGGAAACCCACACATACAAACTCCAACTCCCACCTGGGAATTCAAAACAACCTTCTTGCTCTGAGGTGACAGCACCAACATTATCAATCAATCAGACTTTATTTATAAAGCACTTTTCATACAATGAGAAAAGTGCCACAAAGTGCTGTACATAAAAACAACTTGAAATACAATAAATTAAGAAAAAGATATAAAAAAGACCACCCCATCCTAATCCCAACCCAAGCCCCAAACCCACCAACAATCCTAAGGTTAATTACACAATATATGCAACAATGAAGATAAAATAGGGTGTTCCACAGGCATGGGCCGTGATGATAAAAGGCTGCCTCACTATGAGTCTTTGTTCTTACTTTTGGTACCATTAAAAGTCCACTACCTGAAGACCTGAGGGCTCTCACTGGCTCATATGATTGAAGCAAATCTGATAAATAAGATGGAGAAAGACCATTAAGAGATTTAAAAAACAATAAAATAATCATAAAATCTATTCTAAAATATACTGGAAGCCAATGCAGAGACCTTGAAGTTGGTGTAATGTGGGCTATCTTATGTGTCTGCAGAGCTGGAGGCTGCAGCTTTAGGACCTTAACCCTTGTAGCCTTGTGTACAGGTTACAGTTGCACACTAAAAATGCTTTCCTTTGCAATCCAATGAACTAAATGGCGCCGTCACAAATAGAAAGGGTCCCATAAATGTGTTTCTTTATCTGCGGCCTTGAGGTAAGAACAGCAAGCTCATATAAAATGGAACAAATAAACTAAACTCACCTTAAGTAAGAATCTTTGACTTTAATCTTCCTTTTCATCAGAGAGTTCTTCATCCATCTCTTCAGTATCTCGCACATCTACATGTTGAATACAGCACTTCAACTTCCTAAGCCAGGAAGGAACCTTATAGTATTTCAATGTTCTCTTCAAACTATTCAGACGTCCTCTGTGGTAGGATCCTATGACTGGCTGTACTACTGCTTCCACTAGTCCATAGTCTCCTATTACCCGCCTTGCAATCGCTGCAACCTTCAGACCCTTTTCTGTAGTTAAAAAAAAAGAACCCAGCTATATTCAACATTAATAACTCGAGAGACTGCTGCTCTCTTTGTGTTCACAGTTTGTTGAATTGTTTATAGTCAGTTCACTGAGAGGCTGCAGAACAGCCATAGTTCTCAGCGGAACTCGTGTGATGACTTGATGTAGCTTTTTCTACATCTGTGTGTGAGAAGACTTTGTGTAGCACTGCTTTTAGAAACTACACGCAACAGCACCCTATGTAGGGGGGATGTGTTGTACTGCAGAGCTACATAGATGGTGTGCATCTATGCGTTTCAGTTTAAACACTGCATGATTAATCAAGAGAAGGATTTAATGGACGGTGCAATCAGTGATATCAATTCAGTTCAATCTTTACAAGGCTGGTTTAGTACTATTCTGTATTCTTGCATTGCCTGGTCAAACATCCATGCACTATTTGTCTTTTTTTTCCAACTCTGTCTAAGGTGAAGACAAAAGTCAAACTCAAAGGGTCACTGCTTTACATGTCAGAATAACAGCCCAACAGTAAGACCTACAATACTTCCCCCTGAGTTGGAAAGAATAACTCAGGTTTACAAAGCTGCAGATAAAATGTTTCATTCTTAGTGAAGATGGGGAGGCATGGCATCAGTGCATCCTAACACTGATGACTGAGTTGATCTTGGTGGGTTTAAACCCTGGATATCCACTCCATTCCTCCAGTGTGGGCAGTGGTAACAAAGACAGTGACTAAAGAAGAGAGAGAGAGTGAAAGCCACTACATGCCAAGAAGTGTTGTGTCGCACACTGAGCGAGGAACAGTGCAGAGCCGTGCTCATTAAATTCTTGCAGTGGCGTTGGTTTTTCCACTTTAATGCTTGGGAGATGCTGGCTTCCTCCTCCGAGAGATACAGGGACTTGGAGGGGCCACTGAGACTTTACTGTAGCCCAATTTGTCTTAGTTCCAGGGGGATGTGGTTTAAACAGCAGTGCCCTCTCCTCTTTGGTAATCTCTGGTGACCCTTCACTCGCTCTATCTTACATCTCTGTTGTGCTTTAAGCTGCTTTGTTCTTTGGTGTTTGACGTCTTGGAGCTGTCCTATCTGACTTCATGTTTGTTTCTGTCTCTCATTCTCCGAGCCAATTCTCCCTCCGTCCCCTCGTGAGAGAAAAGCACTTGAAAGATTTTAGTTGTTGTTCCTCTTTGAATTACTTCAGGTCCTTGTCTTTACACAAATTGGCATGACAACATTTAATAGGTGAATCGCCACACTGAATGCATGATGGCTAGGCTGTTTTAAAATCCAGTAGATGGGCGTCTTTTCAAGTCTGGAGCTCAGCCTTAAAGTGTCTCATGGGCTTTTGTGTCTCATTAGGTAAACTGCATTCAATTAATGTTGTAGTGTTGCTAAATATAGGAGGTAAATGTTGGAAATAAAGCAACTGCAAGAAAAGAGGAAAACCAGAAAGAACATTAAACATGTCTGGACACTATTCAAATGGGTTTATATTAACTTTAAACGTCCTTGCAATTACTTTAATAGCATCATGAAGTCAAACTACCTGAAAGAGCTTAATGATGATTGTTATGGCTCCAAACTGTGGGTTAAAAGTCATGCATTTCTCTTAGCTCACTGAATCCTGTGGGTGAGCCTTGAACATGGCCACAAAGTTAGGAAGTGCATGTTAAACTCATCAGTCCAGCATTTACAGGAAATATAATGCAACAACACCGCTACACTGGTGGATTCATGGGGCTCAAGTTATTATTCTAGAGCATCAAGTGCATACAAGTCAGATATTTGTACAATGAAAAACTATGTCTATTCATTTTGAAGGCATGTGCATTGTATGGTTTAGTCATTGTTACATCAGAGGTTGCTATCAGAGGACAGTCTTCAGTAACTGATGCAGTTTTTTTTCCTAATATATATATATTTTTGTAACAGAACAAAAACAAACAATTAACAAAAATAGAAAAGCAAAGCTTCTCCCGCCTCCATCAACCATCAAACCAGTTCCTGCCCATCCCATCCCACCCCAATCTCTGTAAATGGAAGACAAAAAAGACACTAAACAGAAGGGAGAGTCAGCTACTCAACATATCATCGATCATTTGTAAACAAACTGAATTTATCTGACCTTAAACCAGGAAGGCAAAACCAAGAGTTGTATTAAAATAAACGGTCAAATAAAAAGTGTGACATTTTTCAGACAAAAATCAAGACACTTTTCAAATGCTAAGAAGGACCTGAGTGATCCTCGTATACATACAAATGCATATATACACACACATACTGTATATATGCATACCTATATATACACACATACGTACACCTCTGCATATTTCTACTGTTTGAATTAATTAATTAACACTTTTGTTGTTGTTAATTGCTGTAGTGATATTAAATAATTTTCCAGTGAAGCACTGATGCAGTGGTTTTTAATTCTCTAATTCTGTTTTTATTACTTGTTACTTTAAATGTGAACATCTTCAGATGTTTAATATTTTGGCATTGCATTGAGATGATTCGAGTTATTGCTTTAAAAGAGTCAGCCGTACAGATTGTTCCTCTCCTGAACTTGAACCAAATTTAATTCCACCAACCAACTAACATGTCTTCACTGCCATGTAGCCATGCTGCTAACTGTCCTTACATTACAAGTGACTGGCAGTTTGACAGCAAACTGAGCGTTCACGAGTCTATTTGATTCAGAGGAATAATCCAGCCACTTGTGAAGGGGAAGTGAGAGAGGAGATGAGGTAGTGACAGAGGAGAAAATCTCCACCTGCAAAGTGAGCCAGACAGCTGAGGTGAAATCAGGCATGAACCCTGTCAGTTCCTTGGACATGCCATGGTTTCATTAATGAACAGGTTTTAAGCTCTAATAGCAACTTTGACTTTTACTTGAATGCAGTCACACTCCAGTTCTCAAGGACTCCTCACTCCCTGTTATCACTTCCACGTGTCTCAGACAGAAACATCAGAGCCTGACGGTGAAGGCAGGGGTTTATGGATTACAAACCAATCATAGAGTTTGGGGTAATAATAACTGGTCAAAAATACTGCTACTGGCAACGTGTGTACTGAATACAGTTTATTGAAATTAATACATTTGATGATTGTCTGTTGCTGCTGCCAATGAGCAATCAGCCAAGAGGACTTATTTTACTGTTACATCAAATTACCAATCAAATCTTCATTGTAGCAGTGATTTGGTTTTTGCAGATTAATCATCCAGTCAGGTCCCAGGAGACTGCGCCATTTGACTTGTGTGAGAGGAGTGAAAATGGTGGTATACAGGACAAAGAATACAACCTTATACCTTTAATTTTAGACAGTTTTGATTGTTTAGTGATCAGGTTGTTTTTTACCCAGTATCAGTTGGCATATTATGACAAGATTTGTCCCTTTGAGAGATGACTAGAGTTTCCAAGCTAGAGTCCGACACAGTCATTTGTGGATATTTTGATATTGTCTGGGTTAACTGGTGATTGATTGAATATACAAATGTTTTGATAATAAAGTGACTCTTAACTGTAGATCTGTAAATACTCTGTTGGGTCAGTGTACTTAGCAGCAGAAGAACCAAGAATTTGGCAGTTGTCTCCATCAGTGGCAGCAGGATGGAGCCTTGTCTTGCCCTCTGTGTGCTTGGCTGCTAAATTTAAGATTTCCTGAGCTTGCTGCTCATGTTTGGCTCCTCATGCCAGATGTTGAACAGATGGGGTTCACTAATATCACCCCAGGGTGCAAAGGTTTTCACTCTAGCTCTTGCAGCCTGTGTGACACTTTTTTGTCATTTCTATAAGTGTAGCTTTCTGTCTGGCATATTTAAAAATATCCTCTTTAATTCCCCATCCCCCTTCTCGCTGCTGCTCTCCTTTGTTTAAAGACGTTTAACGCTGGAGTAAGGACAGAGAGGGAGAGTGGTTTTCAGTCTCGGATTGGGTGAAACCTTCCCCCATTCTTCACTGCTAGACAAGCAGCCGTGTTCCACCTGAAACGCCTTTGGATTTACGCTGCAAACTGCAGCCATCTTTCTTCCGTTAATCACCTCGGGGCTGGGCGCTCCAGCTCACCACGTCCCCAGGCCGATGGATGACCCGTAGGGGAAATCGAATGGAAACTAGCCAAGCCTGACGCTGGTGTGGTACTTCTAGGCACCACGCTGCGAGAGAGAGAGAGAGTCAGGGAGCAAAGCAATTCAGCATGTGCACTAGAGACCAAAGAAAAAAAAAACTCTTCTGCTTATTCAGTATTATTTTTATTTTCAGAGATGACTTCCTGTTTGTCACATATTCTCTTATTCTTCAGAATCATTTGAATTTGACTCCTGAACAAACAAACTCCTCCCTTAATTGTATTTTTAACTCAGAGCTGCGGTTACAGATCGTGATTATATGTTTCATTAAGCTATTGAAAATGCTAATCACAAGTTACCAGAGGTGATGACTGATGTTTCACTAACACATACAACTTAAAGGGATGCAATTACTTCATTACAGACATTTTAAAACACGAGACCTAACTGTACTGAAAGGACCACATGTTAAGTAGCTTTTTTTTAACTCAGACCCTATAGCCATTGCATCACACTTTGTGTCTATGGTGCCAAAATAAGCTACAAGTTCCCCACTAACTGAACCCTGTACCATCCATTTCAGGTGTGTTTTATATCTGTCCTTTTGAGTGCAAATTGCAGGTGACACATGGCATGGTATTTTATTTCTTAAACTGCCAGACAGGAAATCTAAATATACTGTCACTCAAAATATCTTTGCAGTTCTTCAAATGTAGAGAAATGTTTGATCAAGCTGTTAGAAAAAGAGAAATGGCCTTAAGTGATGCCGGCATAAGTTTGGGCTGAAGACTACACATCTGAAGTTAAAAAGGAAAGTGAGGGTGGATGGTTTCAGAGAAGTAAGGAAGTCACCTGCTCCTCATGTCTCCTGATGCTTGAGGCTGGTTGCTACATTAGCGGTTAACAGCACTGCACATCAAAATCAGCAGTTAAGTTACATTAGGGGTGAAATGTGTGCAACTTTCTTTTTTTAACTCTGGTCGCCTGACAGGTTTATAGTACAATAAAGAATGGATGACTGGATGGTGTAGATATGTTGAGTCAGGGCTCCTCCATAGTTGTATTTTAGTGGTGCATATTCTGAAAGTTGGAAAAGAAACTTGCATGTGATTAATTTGCAACAAACCAACTGACAGAACTGAACCGAGGGCATTCAGGAGAAAGGGACCCGTGGGGGTCTTGGCTGCTGAGGCAGTCCTTGCTTTGCCTGATTAGTAATCCAGCCATGTTCTTTCTCATCAGTTGCCAGTACTTCAAGAAAACCAAATACACTGAAAACTAATCATGCAACAATACAGGAGAATTAGACCGTGGTAGTGCGACTGACATGAGCAGCAAAACCAGTGCTTAGCCTGTTTTTGTCTGTTGATGTTTCTGCATGTGCAGGGCCTGTAATGATGTCAGCAGAATCATTACAGAGCCTCTCTTCACTGCCAAGTGCTAATGAACAGTGTTGGACGAGGAATTATCTGCTTGAGCCATTTGGGTGTGCTTCCACAACGGGGTATTAGCATTCATGTTTGTATTTTTAAGCTTCCTGGGTACTCGCTCATCATCAGTGTAAGACAGAGAGAGAGGGCATGTGGTTTAGATGTATAACCAAAAGAGAAGTAATATGATGCAAGAGTGACTGAGGTAAAGTTAGGCTTCATTTGGTTTCATCTTAAGTACTAATTTCTGTGAATACGACAGACTGCTGTGATTCTTGAAAACTATAGCTTGTACCACTGTTGAAGAAACTTACTGTGAGGTGCTTTAAAAAAGGTCAGCTGAATCAGCCTAATCTTCTAGTAAAAACCAGACTGTAAAAAAGACGGACATAGTCTCAGTGACGTCACACACTTGTTTCTGGAGTGGGGCCTTCTAGCAACACCAACATTGGAAATACTGACTCAACCTAAAAAAGATAGTGAGCAAGCAAAGGGGCGGAGTCAAGGTGGACCTCGAGGCTGGTATTGTGTAGATTAACCTTCTTGTAATCTTCAAAATGAATGAGTTATGTACAGTGTGTATCAATAGAGAAATGGGCTATTCGGAATGAACATTGGTCTTAATGGGCAGGTTTGTTGAAGCTGGCTGTAGCTGTGGTGCAGCATGCTGTACAACTTATTGGATAGAAACATGTCTTCCATGCCTTACCTCTAGCTAACAAATTAACAGTACTTGGACTCCACCTTACTAAAACATGAAGGTGCATGTGTCTTTATAATCAAATGAGCCTGCATAAGTCTAAGTTATCTTCACGTATTACTTGTGTTATTATGCTGTATATTATCAAGTGGTATGTTTTTACCTCTCACCTTTGACCTTTTGGCCTCTCTAATTGATTAACTTTTTATCATGGATGATGGAGTACAGTTAATCAGATATTGTGTAAACTAACATTTATATCGTGTACTGATTTGAAATTGCAGCTCATTGACTCATCAGTGTCAGACTGTTCATCTAATCAGTGACCTAATCAGAGCATGTAATCCAATTCACTGTACTTTGATTTATTAACTAAAGACTTTATTAGAGACACACCTCTAAATAATAACAGGACGGATGGATGGAAGGAAGTGAAACCATTTGTACCAGGCTATAAGCATGTTTCATTTCACTGTATGGGACCTAATGGGTTCTCCGTGGCATTTGCAGCCAGCCTCAAGTGGACACTCAAGGAACTGCAGTTTGTTCTACTTCTTCACTGGCTTTATTTTTCAACACTGTAAGTTGTCCTTTGGGTTGTAGGCGCAGACGCTTTAACACTTTGGTGCTTATCCAGATAGACTTAAGTGATATCTGATTGCTGCTGTGACCTGAGATCATATATTACAATTTCTTATATTCGCCAATTTCAAAATACATTCTTTCCAACATTGCTTCAACTGTCAGAAACAAAGACCTGACTCAGACAGTAGTCTGAGATCAATATGGTGCTCCGGTGCTGACCTGTCAGGGTGGACCATGACTGAGGGAGGGAGGCTTGACTGGATGACATGAGTGTCCCTGCAGTTTCATGTCACATTTGGCTTCCCATCAAATGTGACTGAAGTGTTTTCTACACTTCACAAGGACATTGGTGACCTCGCCAAAAACAACCTTTATCACGGACTGAATGCTGAATGCTAATCATTGTGTAGAGTATGCTTAACATTGACTTCAAATCCTGATTGGTGATGGTTGAAAGCGGCTGAGTTTTGTCCAGTATCTAGGGATTTGATAATTATCTTGATACAGGGAATATCTTACAATAAATTGCTATATTATGTATGCAGGGCGATACATGATTATTTAAAAATCCATATTTAGGATAATTTTTATTATAAGAACCAAAACACCAAATTCAGAGAGCTTGAGTTTAAAAAAAATGTAGAGCAGTGGGATCTGTATTGATTACTTTTCAAGTAAACCATCTGACATCATCGATCTATCTTTTTAACAGCATGAGCAGTGGAATTATCAGTTGCATTTATCAGGGAAAAATGCAGTCTTTGCATGTAAATTATAAACAATAATGTTTTTAAGAATAAAAATAGCACCACAAAAAGATAAAGTGATACGTGTATCCATTTTTCCAACACTTCTAATGAAGTTTTGAAAATCTGATTGATGTATAAACTTGTGTTTGACATAAGTCAGATACCAAATATAAATATTTACTCTCTTTGTGGACCTGCCAAATCCTTGGCCAGTATATCTTTTACACAGTAATGGCACCTGACACTGGCAAAACTCAAAATTACTCAGCCCTATTATCAGTACCTGTCATTACCCACTAACATCACTTCCTTTTTAGTTCTGCCCTTCTCCTCGCTGTCTTTGAAGTTGTGTGTCTTGCAGCGCTGTGTGATTTGCTCTGCCCCCATGCCTGGGGCCTGATGCTGGGCCCTGGCCAGTGAAAAAAGCCTCTCAGGCAGTGTCACTCCAAAAGACCACTGCTGTGACACGATGTTGACAGGGAACGGGCGAGGCAACCAAAAGCAAAATCTAATTACCATTAAACCAGGGAGCCATGCTTAAGCCAGCGACATCATTTCCAGGCCTATTAGCCAAAATTAGCACACACTATAAAAACACAAGCACTGCCTTGCTTGCAGGCTCTTCACAGTCACACATTTCCCCTGTCCTTGCCACAAGCCCCCTTTTCACACTCCTCTTCACTTTGTTTCAACTTGCAGAAGGTGGAAATTGGAATCTTTGGTGCAGGGAAAGCATGTCGTCTTGTCTTGGAGGGTTTTGCTCAATTTTTTCTGGTAACATTTGCCAGAGCCGCACATTGATTCTGATATCCTCTTTGGAGCTGATACACAGTTTGTCCATTATGATATGTGCAGAGCTTTGATCCCACCTTGTTTTGAGCTGTTCTATAGGTAGGTGAGGATGATGCATTACATGTGCAGCCTGGAATAAACCGCAGAATAAAGGCAGGCAGACACACACACACACACACACACACACACACACACACACACACACACACACACACACACACACACACACACACGCATACAGGCGTTTTGGGTTGCAGGCTAAGTGTTTTAAGCTGCACTGCAGATGGCTGGTAACACAATACCATCATGTTTCCTCTCACCACTCATGCTGGCAGCTCGGTGATAAAACAAGACTTTGAACTTTGCAGCATGAAGACGAGACCACAGGTGTCTTATCATGGACAGACGATGCATAGCTCCTCTACAGAGAAAAATACACTGAAATATATCCAGTCGTGCTTCACTGCTATCTTACATTGCTATATCCACTGTCAAGTTAGAGTATGGTATGTTTAGAATGAGTTGATTTAACACTGTTGTCATCAGAAGTCTGGGAGGAAACTTCACCGTTGGTAGCTAAGTGTCAGTTTTATACTTTAATGATTTGTCATTCTTATTTTTCAAAATTGAAGAGATTGAAAGCGTGCAGCTTATTCTCTCTTAAGGCTGTTATAATGTAAACATATTGATGATAACGTCCTTTAAAAGAAAAAATAATATTGATATTATGTAGAAATAAGCCTACAGTAATACTGTGTCACTAACTGGTTCATAGTAGGGGGTGGTAGTAGTTCTTCATGCTGGCTTTCACCTGCAATTAATTGGAAGGGGAACGAAGAAACAGAAGTAGAAGAAGATGAGTCACAGTCTCTATTATCTTGCATGCATTATATCCTTGGGTGGTCTCATTTCCTAATAAGTATGTTCACATATATAGCTTCCATGCTCCATGCCAACCACAGACTCTATCTCAAAATCAAGTAACGGTTTCAACCTGAGACCATGCTAGAAAATAAACGTGAACAGCAAACATCATGCAACCACAACTTCAAAGTTTGTATCCATGAAGGCAGTATTCATGTCTGTCTGCTATATTTCTCTGCGATAGGATGGAAAGTCTCTCCACTTGGCAAGCTGTGTACCGAAATGTTCCAAGACTTCAGCAGTTTTGGTCCTGACTTGAGGGACTTCAACTCAAGTTTTCCAAGTCGGAAACTCAGCCATTGTTATATTCCAACAACACCTGCATGGAGGTTTTTTCTTTCTTTGGGCACCCTGCTGAGGTGTTGTTGCCACAGAATCTGTAATTGTACCTGTTGCATAGTGTAGCATATTCCCTGGAATATCCATGCCCTGTTGATACAGTTTTGTGGCTTGCTGGAAGAAACATCAGTTGCAGGGGATTAAAAATATGAAAGACATTTCAGAAAAAATGGCTGCTGTGATTATAGGGTATATAAAGATGTCTGCACACATCATATCAAATGTACTTAAAGTCATTTCCTTGAAATTGCGTTGACTTTTGAAGCCCTTTTGTCCAACAGTGCAAATGGAAGTATTTATATGTGTCACTCTTTACATCACCACACTCTCGCTGAATGATGAAATGTGGTCCACGGCAGAAATCAATAGAAAATGTGTCGAGCCAAAACACTATTTAGCATGAATAACAAAGGCAGTAAGAACACAGAAACAAGAAGCAGCACAGTCCTAACAGACAGGCTTTGAACATTAAGGGTTTAAGAAAAAGGTATTGACACTGTCAAGTGAAAACATAATATCTCCAGTTTTGACAATGTCATGCTTTCAAATCAACTAAAGGATTACATGCTCTTTCATGAGCTGGGACCATTTTGCAGCCCTTTTATGCTCATAAAATCCTTCCACAATCATTTGGTTAATGTCAGAAATGCCAGAAGAAGACAGTTTTTTGTGTTTCCTGAAGAGCTGTATTAAACCAGAGAGCATGCAGTACAAACAAGATTTGATTATTATGTAACATAACTCATGTATAAAATCGTCTAACTGTATCTTTCTACACCTTTCACCCACTGTTCCATGGTCAGCACACTATGGTGTGTGTAGACATTTAACACACATGCGTGAGTGAGCCTTCAGCGGCTTGATTCAGAGACAGCACCACTGTATGCCACATGAAGAGGAGTCAAAGAGGGAAGAATGAGTGGGTGGGGGTGGGGGTCATCATTTGTCATCTCCTCGGTTGCCATGGCTACCAAAAGTTATTATCTTCCATTAAACCTCCCTCCCTCCGCTTGCTCCTTTGCCCGCATAGAAAGTCATTGTTTCGAGGTTCAGTGATAATTGTTAGAATAATAACAGTGAGAAATGTCTCCTCTGTTCTCTCTGAGACCATTTCTGAACTTCAGACACATGGCTGCAGATTGATCCTGTCAGCGATGTCATCCTGAGCCTCTCATGCCTCTCTGTCACCATGCAGACTTACATCCAATGTGCCCACAGAGGTACAAGAATTCACTCCTTTTAAAAGTCAGTCAGATTTTTGCAGAGTTCACGAGTCGTTTTGAAATATTCATGATGTTAGAGGTGGGCTGTTTCTACAAAAATTGGCACACGTCTGTGTTTGGAGTTTATCATCCCAAAACGGACATTGGTATCGTTTTTTGTTGTGGTACACCAACCGATTGAGAAACCTCGAGAGTACAATTTGTAGCACATTAAGTACTTCAAGTTATGAGATGTGTTGTGCTGGAAGCAGAGAGGGTTGACAGAGATGGAGAGTAGTACAACCCCGGACAGAGGGAGTCAGGGCAGCATGACTGCAGTCTGTTGACTCTGCTGAAGTAAACCAACAGGTCCCTGCTCAGCTTATGATTCGCTCTACTACCATCAGGAAAAGGTGCACAGAGATTTAAAAAATCAACACAAGCTGCTTGTACAATTTGACTTAACTGAATGTTGAGTATCTGTGATTTCGGTACACAGATAACAAAGAAGGTATTGGAAAACAACAGGAGCCAAGGCTGATCATGAGAGCTGTATGGACTCGAGAGGAGTTAATTAAGGTGTTGAACCAAATAAAGATGAGACAGTCATTGGACCCAGGGTTTAAATCACAGAGATTTTAAAGGGCTTTGGGTCAGTTATAGACTGCATTTTCAAACAGCCACACCCGAATGAATATGACAATTTTTTTTATTTAGATGTCAGCAGTACACGACTAAAAAATATGCAAATTTCCTCAGAATTGTGTAATTTGATTAATATTTGTTTGTTTTCAGTCACCTGTCAATTTGCAACCCTTTTCTCAGTTGTAACTCGATAAGTTTCCTGACAAAGTTAACACTAGATATTGCTTTAAAAACAAGATAGAGCTCACAGTTTTCAGTGAGAGTGCTAATTGTGTCTTTTTAACTCAAATCTTTCCTCATTATTGAAGTCTGATTTTTCTTTCTAACCAAAAATAATCCACTGATTGTTCTCTGTACATCCGTGCTCTCAGTACAAACATGCACTCCTGGCAGCCCGTGCAGCATGGCTTGTCATTTGATGGTGATTTAACTTTGCATTACACTCTTGCTGTGAGAGCGACAGACCACACTGTATAGTACAGTACAGGATTAAGTTCCAGGATTTGGCCAGCGTGTTGTGCAGTATATACACACAAACAGCAGGAGACATTCCAAGGCTCAGATTGTTGGCATTGATAGACGCTCTGCCTCATTTTTGCTGCTGCTAGGATGATGTGCTTTTTTTATTTCAATTTTTCCCTAATCCTGAGCTAACCCAGTGTAAGCCATCTGGAGCGGTCGACATGCTTATCAACCAAAACACACAAATGTCATCTTTAAGCCGGTTGTGTGGTCCTCGATTGTATCCTAATCTTTATTTTTATGAGTCTTTGTTGGAGCGTTCATCCGTTGTCATGACTATTGGCTGGAAAAAAGTGCATCACATAGGTTTGACATTACTGGGGTTCATCTGAAACTGTGTTTTATGGATTTGTTCACCCCTCAGATTGTGCTCAAATGTGTGTTTGTGAAATCATCTATTTGATCGTAGAAGGGCTGGATTTAAGCTTCTATCCCTGACAGGATTTGGGCTATTTCACCAAATCAAAGGCATGACGTTCTCCTCACTCCCGACTCCAGAATCCCAGCTCAGACAGGGAGTGAGGCTGAGCACCTTATCAGGTTGACCCAACCTGCGCCTGCCGCAGCCACCCGCCTGAGCAGCCTGGTGCCACCGAGACTTTTCAGAGGTGCTTTGAAAGGCCACTCTCTGATGTGGGACTGAAGCTAGTCTGAGCTACTGATGATGGAGCCGAGTGGTGACTGCTGATACTCGCTTCAACTTGTACAAAAAGACCTCCACCCAAGAGGGACTAGGAGTTTGTCTCATATGAAGACTTCACCTTGAAAAAGTCCCTCTCGTTGCAGTGATAAAATGAAGATTTGTTATTTGGTGACTTGGAGCCCTCATCGCTGGTAGAAGTACTCCTGGAGTAGTTCTTGTACTTTGCTTAATTTAAGCACATGCCATAAGTTTTATTGCTAATTTGATTGTACTGCTCGCTCGCGTGTGTTAAAGTATTATGCAAAATCAGCTGTTGGCTAAATGTGATCACATAGCTGAAGACATATTTCAGGCGAGATATATCATTAAATCTCATTGGTTAATGTGCCCATGATAAAAGCATGAATTAGATGATACAGGAGGAAGAGGGAAAGGCCAAATCTTTAACCATCCTCAGGTCACATCTGCACATATTCTCCTCCTCGTCCAAAGATGTGAAGAAAAAAAAAAAAGAGAAAAAACAAAGGATGACATTCACCAGTAAGTGACGGGACGGAGGGGGGAGCGAGCACAAAGAGGCTAAAGATAATGGATGTGAATTGGATTAAATGGGCTGGGTGGAGAACATTAGCAGTTAGGTCAGAGCTGCTATTGTAGTGTGAGTCACTCCCTCCACTTCTAATCTCTCTAATTAGGCCTCAACGGCGTGAGCCAGCAAGCCCCCTCCCCTTCTCTCCCCTCCCTCCACATCCATCCCACAGCCAAGGAGGAAGGAAGCAGCATGGACAGCCCCAAGGTGGACAGAAGTTATGTGGGTGTCCATTAGGACTGAGAGTGGAACTTCAATACTTATAGAAGAAAGCCTGTGCAATAAATCCAATAAATGAAATGGGTAACATTATGGACATCTCAGCGACACTTATCCTGTTAGCCTGGTTGTTGTGTTGAAGTTCCTTCTATACTGTCATCATGTAAGGGTTAATATACAGTAAGTGAGTCACTGCTTAAGGCTGATTTATACTTCTGCATGAAATTGATGGCGTAGCTTATGCCGGAGGTCCATGTTGCTCCCGTACCTACGCAGAGGCCTACGCACGTAGCTGACGCACACCTCCTCCAAAATGTAACTATGCATAGAATCACAGTGAACTGCAAGCCCTGTGATTGGTCTGCTCCGTGGCATTGTATTTTCCACACATATGGGATTCCCGCTCATCGGCCGTGTATTTCACCTCCTCCTCTCTATTCTTCCCTGTAATCATGTCTGCATGATAAACTGCAACATGTATCAGCTGTAAATTAACCCAACACGCTCTGAGTCGCTGTGGAATAGTAAACCGAGATCGCAGTGGGGTCGGTAGCAGGCGACCGGCTATCGGAGAGACCACACAGCCCTCAAGCGTTTCGGTGGAGTATTGCTGCGTGACACGGACACATCCACACACAAGTATGTAGTGCTCATGTCTGCGTCAGCCTCTGCTTCTTAGGGGTGACACAGAAGTATAAATCAGCCATTACTCTGTCTGATCTGCCTTGCACCAAACATTTTTAATACTTTCAAGTGCTTAAAGATCATTATGAATTCATGCTCTACCTTTAAATAGACATTTTATCTTAGCTTGTTGTGTACCGACCAAGCTTCAACCATATCATGCTTAAAGATAAAACCAATGTAGAAGTGCAAAACTGCAGTTCCGCAAGTGTTCACTTAATGTTGGCTGCAAAAGCCAACGAGTCTCCATCAGGCCCCAGGTTAAATCGCTCACTTTTGCAGCAGAAATAAACATGTTTACAGCCTCATTCAAAACATGGTTTTGGGTATGTAGCTCATTTATTCATGGTTGGCTTGAAGTTAGGTTAAGTCAGCATTTCTAACATGGTGCCCCTCCATTGAAGGGCTACAAAACGCCTCTTCAGTAAACAGTGGGGGATATCAGTGAGAATATGACCCTGTTTTGTACATTCTGCTGCACCTTGTTAAGAAATACCTGCAATAACTAATGTCAGTTGAGACAATTAGCTATGCATTCAGTAAAGTATCAGATATTGCTGATTACACGACTCACCTGAAAATTGCAGCTTTTCTACAATTCCTTGTGAATGCATTTCTAAAGTGTTCACCTCATGAACTGAACTCTGAACTGAATTGATCATGAAAACCAAAGAAAGAAAAAAGATCTGCAAAGATTCCAGCCCTGCTGTTTGTTAACTAGACTGTGTGTAACATGGTTGAATCATGCATTAACACAACATAATACACAACTCTGTAACATGGGCTATTATCAGTCTTTGTCGGTGTAGTAGGGCTATCAGTAAAAGTTGGCTCAGTGTTAAAAGTCTGACAGCGTGTTTAGGTTGCAAACCCGGTGATGTCACTGCCTCCAGCCATGCTTGTGTATGTGTGTGTTTGTGTGTGTTTGTGTGCATGTGTGAGGAATGCTAATGCAGGGGCTTGCGATCCCATGTGAACCAAGCAGGCAGTATTTATTATGCAACTGGCAAGCGGCAAGTCTGAGCTCTGCTTACAGAGCAGGAAAGACAGGCAGAGAGGTAGAGGGATGAATGGACGGATAAACAGCGAGAAGCCACTTTGCTGCTCGTGTGTGTGTGCTGTTAGGTTCATGCAGGATGCAAACATTTACATTAGGGAAATATAATTTCTGATAAATATTGTGCTGCCTGGATTATGTACTTCATCATTTGAACATCATATGTTTTGAAGTCAGACATATGGAACTGGAAGATTGCCAGAGTAATACCGTGATGGAAACATTGATTTTAATGGTATTATGAATTGCAAGTTCACCAAATGATGTGAGTCATATATCATGGCCTTCAAAGTCACCAGATTTTATCTTCATTGAACACTTTTGGAAATGCTGAAACATGTTAAAACATAATGTTGGAAGTTCCCCCCCGCCACCATCAAACACCAACACCAAGTGATATATTTTGGGTGTCTGGGCCAGAAGGACCCAACACTAAAACTGATGGTTTGGTATACTGATGCTCCATGAACAACCTGTGAACACAGCATGAAAGCTTAGCATAGAGACACAACATGAACCAAACAGCCATCCTTTGTATTTTAATAACACTGACTGTAGCGTTTGTGTATAGTGCGACACAATTCTCTGATCTTATATTGCTGACATCAAAAAATGAGTCACTGAGGAATCCTAATTTACTTCCACCTTTAAATCAATCACAATGAAGGATCTCTGATGAGGTATTACGTACTTAATGCAGGGGTGCTGGTTTAGCTCACGTTTGTCATGTGCCCCATGTATAGAGGATAGAGTCCTCTAACAGCAGCCGGGAGATTGAGATTGATCCCCACTCTCAGCCTCTCTTTGCTTTTCACTCCCAAATAATTATTCACCTAAAATAAATATATATTAAACCTGTTCAGGGCCAAGTCTCCGATTATAAATCAAGAGCAACACCTTTTAAATTGTCAAGAAAACATCACTCCTTCAAAACAAAAGCTCAAGTTCGCCTAATATAAACACACAACAGAGCCTGAAGAAATTATTAGTGAAAGGCATACATGTGAAAAACAACAGGTAGTTTGAGTATGCTGGACCATACTGGAAGTCATCCTTACCTTTGGCAGAGTTTAAGAATCCAGTGTTATGTTCACGTCATGTTGTTTGAAAGATTCTCAAATTATAATAAAACTAACAAGTTAACAAGAGAGATAATTAAAGTAATGCTTATTAATAAAGTGCTATGTCCATTAGATGAGATTAAATTGTGTTGAACCAACTTTAATTTGATGTTTCACCATCTGTTTGAGAATATGACTACATCTTGAGATCAACTTGACTACTTTTTATATCAAAACCTGTGTAATTCTTTATCATTCTTCTCACATGCTGTTCAAATAAGTATTCAAGTGTTACAAATTGGACTTCGGTCAACCCAGACGCCTGCACTCATGCATCTGTGTTGTTGATATGGTACCATGAAATTTAAGCAACCCAAAATGCCCAAAACATTTGTTTGTGAGGAAAATTCCTTTGTTTAACATTGTCTGACAAGTCAGCCAGCCAATGAGAAGGCCCGGGGTGAAGAAGTATCTTAAACAAGCACATTGAAATTAATATTAATTTACTTTTTTAATTGGTAGAAATGCCGATAAATCATAATTTATATTCATCACAGTGTCACTTGTCTTGTAAAAGGTTTGATATTGATGAAGTATTGCTCAGTAATTATTCTGTTATACTACCATTAGATTTGGATCTCCTGACCTCTCCAGTAATGGCTCTAACATATTGATATTCTTCTGCAATGAAACCTACAGTGAAGTGTATTTGAGCCACTATCATTAACATATAGATTTAAAGTTATTGGAAAAACCTTATAAATATGGATTTTGATACATTAAAAATTGATGAGTGAGGGATGAATGATGTAGCAGAGCTGACTGAGCCGGTGTGGCAGATCTGCAGCCGGATCAGAATTACTGGAGCTGCATATATGACAAGATGATTTCATTTTTGCCTATAACAGAGTGAGGGACAGAGTTGGAGCTTGTAGAGGGGGTGAAATGGGATTTGGGGCCAGTGCCAGCTGATGATAACCCAGTCCAAATGGATTGGTAATGGCTATTCATTGGGGTGGCAAGCCGCTCGGCTGTGCTGACACTAATATGAATGCAGATTGAAATGTGGCCGAGGGACTTTGGCTTGAGGTAATAGCATGAGGGAGTGTTTGTGTCCATGTGTGTGCATTAGTAAATGTGTGTTCTTTAGAATCCGTGCACATGTTGAGCACCGGCTAATGTGGAGTTGCAGGGGCTGATAAAGCCACTGATGGCTTTGTTTTGCAGTTGCCGATAAACAACACTGATACTGAGTTTTGTACATGTGGCCAATTTTCTAGCCTTTCAAATGAAAAATTCACCAGAACATGAAGATAAAGCAAACAAAAGACCACATGTACATCATCACGTCATGTCCTTAACCTGTTGGACATTATAAAGAACAGTGACTCTTTAACTGGGGGGCGTGATCCCTGGAGGGGCCTGTAGTTATAATGGGGGATGCTCAGCTAGGCTTAACAAAAACTGCCCCCAGTTCAGCACAGCTAGCAAAGCACGGCCAATTCTGTTAAAAGGAATGTCAGGTAAACGTACGGCAGATAATGAATCAACACCAAATGTTGGAGTTGCATGTTGCAGCCTCGATTTCACTTGGCAAAAGTGGCTTGTGGGTTTTTCAGTTTGGTGCCATACATTGAAGCCACAATTTATTTGTTGCATGCATTGTCTCATAAATCTAATGGTGAAGGAATTCTTTGTCTTTGAGGAAGTGTCTGATGTGTGTTTTAGTGTATATAGATGAATGTTTATGTGTGGAGGGGGAAGATTTTTTGAAAATATTTTCATCTCCCAGAAATCTTTGTGAAGCACTGACCTAGAACATGCAGTAACATTATATTTAGTCATGATTTAATGTGCTGTTTAGGCGTTGTGAGTGATGTTACATCATATGCATTCATCTTTTGAAAAATGCAACTGCCTCACTGTTTACATCTCTCATTGCTCTCACTTCAAATGTCACTTCAGCTGATATTGCCTCCCACAAGCCAGCTGACAATGAAACTGTTATCAGTGCTTGGCAACTTTTGTTTCTTAGACAACAACAGACCTAAACCTAACACCTACAGAAAGTTACTCCATCTTTCTGTTGCAGCTCATTTTCTGCATCACTCCTATTCTTTTTTTAATTAAGCTGGATCTTATTTAGAAATAACTTTTACTGTGTGTTGAATGTTTTGAAGGATGAAGGTTAGTATGTCATTTAATATGCAAAAAAAATGCTTTTTTTTAAACCATCTTTCTATCATTTGTAGTGTTTGCAACTGATAATACACTACCAGGCATACTTCATGATTTAATTGGATTTTCTTTTAGATAATCACATTTTTATGTTATTTGTTGCCAAAGCTGAACACTGTGGATACTTTGGGGTTTTCATAGCAATGAAATATGCTTCACAAAAATGCTTAAATAGGTCCACTTCATATGGATATGATGTTTGTGCTTTTTAAGTTGATTCTTTGCATGAGTGTACAAGTATTTATGCACACATACATGATATTCATGTTCCTGCCAAGTCCCTCTAGGTGTGACTAAGCTAAATTTACAGTCTGTAAACCCGCAGTGTGTGAATACACAGCTCCACCACTTTCACTCGGAGGTTAACATCTAGAATGTATTCCCCATTATTGTTGTACGCTATCTGACATGGTGAGAAAGGGCAACAGACAGCTTGAAGTGGCCTGAGGAAAACGGTGATGCAATGCTTCCTCACACGTCATTGTTTGACAAAATCTGGTTCACGCTCCGCTCCCTGCCTCCCCTCCCTCCTTCCCTCCCTCCCTCCCTGCAGTATCATGCGAGTGGCTCACCAGCTTCCAGAACATATTGATCTCAAAATAACATCAAAGAGGCTGGCTGACTGACTTAAGATGTGCTGGGAGGGGAAGGCAAGTGCTGAAGGAGTAGGAAGAGGAGGAGGAAACCAGATCCAGCTAGAGGGAGGATTGTACCTGGACAGCGGCAAGGAGCCGGAGCTTGTAATTTCTTTGCTCAGGGTTTAGGGTTTTGAATGTTGAAGTGCTGACTTTGAAATGTGGCCAAAAGGTAGAAAGTCATCTTCTTTTTTTAGGCTATTCAGCATTTAAAGTTTTGGGTGTTGGACGGATAGATTATTCATGATCAGATTTCTGGTGTCTGCTTACTATTTTTAATACTGAGCCCAAAGGTGGCTTAAAGCTTCAAAACGCATTTGGGACTGCAGCAGAAAAATGAAACTGTTTGACCTTTGTACCTGCAGGTATAACTGAAGGAAACAGCCAATCAAACTGTAAGTTGAGGTTGTCAAAAGCAAAAAAGCCATTAGGGCATCAGAATTTTCCTCTTAAATGATGGTGGCCTTGTGGGTAACATATGCTTATATCATATTCTGATATCACAAGGGGCCTTGTGCTGTGTGTTGTAATGTATACAAAAGTGGTGAGCAAAACAGTAACTATTGGAGAAAAAAATGTTTTACCCGGACAGTTAGTTCAGGGACGAAGTGTTTAAAATGCAGAATACATGTTTAATTTAATACACAGATACACTTAAATGACCTGGCTTTAGGAGCAACTTGTCTTTGCCACAATACCAACTGTGTCCTGCAGAAAAAGGCACATTTGTGTTCTCAAAAGAGGAAGGAGTGCAACATTTTTTTCAGAACACAAGTGTAGTTCACATTTGAACAAAACATCTCATATTGACAAAGGAGAAGTGGTTTGCATCTTGTTTTAATTACCACAATCCACTACTGTCCTTTAGAAACCTTATATAATGGTATTTTTTAGCTGTTTACAATATGTCCTAGTTGTCTTATAAGCAAGATTTTAAATTCAGTTGCAAAAAATATCACAAAGTCAGGTTCTGAAGAGGCTCTTAGTTTTTAACCTCATTATCCATGCAGTGATCAGAGTGGGGAGGGATGCTATAATAATAAGGCTGCCTGAAATTTGTCAGAGGTGGGAGGCTGCAGACTGGTGCATACAGATGCAGAGGTAGAAAAACATTGAATGAACATGGCGAGCGCTCCAGGAGAACCTGCGTCAGTACACTACACAATCTGACCATGAACAGGAGGAGGGAACTGTTGAAGTGTTGTAGGCTCGGTTATAACGGCATGTCTCTGAGTGGTCCATAAAGATTAAGTCTTATCCCCTCTTTCTAGCCTTTCCCGTGTAACTTCATTCTGCAACACAAGCAAAACCACAGCAGAGTTGGAGGAAGTAAAAACGCTTGAGGAGTGGGAGTGGTTTTGCATGCATGCCTTTACAAATCACTTCTCACACTAAGGCACCACAGGAGCTGATTTAAATCACCTTGTAGAAGCTGTGTTCTGTCAGTAGGTGGGATTCAGAAACAATGCAGAGGCTTTTTTTTGCTTCCACATTCTCAGGATGTGTTGAGTAGTTTAGTTGATATTTCCATAAACTCTAACAATCTTACGTGGCATATTTTGTGAAGGTGGCACATTTGGATGGTACAGTTCCAAATACAAATGCCACAGTTTCACTTTGGATGGTGCAGTCACACTTGCAGTGCATTGGACCACCTTGGTGCTCCCACTCTAAGCCTGGGCAGGTTGTAGACAGATGGAGACTGTCTGCATAGATCAACCAGTTGGAGTCACCAGTGCTGCAACAAGGACATGATCCCTCACTGGCTTCCCACTTGTCATCTCTGCCAGCACTGTTAAATCCAGAAGCAAACACCATGTGAAATTGAACTCTTGTCCTTGTGGTGATAGAGGATTTCTTTTCTCCTGTACATAGTGTGTATACATCCGTAATAGTTGTCATATTTTGTTTTATTTTTACTTTATTTTATTTTACCCTTGTCATTGCTATTACTATTGTTATTATATTTTTTAACAATGTTAGTACATTGTTGTATTCCCCTGTCCCGTGTTGTAAGCTGCTGTAACAAAAGAATTCCCCCCAACGGGGGACAAATAAAGTATATCTCTAATCTCTATCTCATCCAGGCCAGTGTTCAAACGGCACCTTTATTTCATATCTAATAACTTCAAGTCAGGTTTAAATGTTACTGTTAAAAACCCCTATATAGGTAATATTTCCAAGTTTCATACTTAAATGTTAGACTCTCATTCTTCAGCTTATGACTCTCTGAGGCTGCTGTGGGAACAACATCTGGAAGTAACACTGGGTAAGATATGTTGCAGAATCTTCCCTAACTCCTCCAAACTCAGTTTAAAATGCAAGGTACACAAAGGTACATATAATCATATGTTTTGGGCATGTGATTGTATTCAAGTATTTTGGAAGGATGTCCATTCAGTAACTCAGGAGATAACTATTAAATAATTTTCAACGTTTCCTTAATTCAACCTGTTGAACTAAACCACTAACGTAGACGTAAAATCGTATTCGTATTTTTTGTTTTAAAAAGTGAGCTAGTACAGTAGTTGAGCTCAGCCTACAGTAGCATTGTTAGTTGGGAGGTATGGATGGACCCACTGCCCACCCACCCATGCACTGGTCACTTGTCTTAAATTGAGGAGAATTTTCAATCCAACCAGTGCTCCACAGGGTTTACCAGCTTAACGGTACACCAACGTTTTCTTTTAAGCCATGATTATGCCCGAAAGAGCTTCTCGACTGGCCCAGCATGCTTTGCGCATTCAGACGGTTGACTGCTTCTTTCAAGTAAAATCAGAGTTACACACTAAAATACCTCTCTGAAATATTTTCTGGAGTAGTGGGCAAACCTGTGTACGGGATTCAGCTCACTTTATAGATGACAGAAGGTATTAAAAGTGCATCTGATACACAGAATTTCACAATTAATTATTTATTCTTACTGACTTTTCATGATGCAAAACTTAATAAAAAAAACCAGTACATTTTAATAGCAGATCAAAAAGTAGGCAACACTCTCATGAGAGCTTTATTTGTGCTTCGGTGAAAAATATACTGTATATATTTATTTTCAGCACTAAAAACACTAAAAAGGCCACTCGTTCAGTGCTTCCAGTGTAGTGTGCATAATTATCCCCCGTATTTGGTTTAACTGTCTTTCCCTTGTGCTCACAACAACACTAACACAACAATAATATTGTGTGTCACTACTGTACTTCAGAACATTGATTCTAGAGTAATCACGACTTCATAAAAACCTCTAATGAGAAACTTTAAGTTACCCTTATTCAGGTTGTTTTATACTTTACTCCACTGTACCTTCCAGTGTGAGAAACAGGACCACAGCCTGCTAATAATGATACAAAGTGAGTATGGATTATAAATGATGACAGTAGTGAAATGAATAAAAGCAGAATTGTAGTTAAGTAATCTGTGAATGATACCACATGATGTCAGAATAAGAAGTGCTCAGACAATCAATGTTTCAAGTCGTTACTCATTTTCTCAGACTTCCCAAATGTGGGTGAAATTATAGGTTTATATTTCTGCATGAATACCAAACAGGTTTAGGTGAGAAGTGAGAAGCGTTTGCCACTTACCAAATGGTTTATTTGGCAAGCGCCAGGGTTATGTGATGCCAAACAGTCTAAATGGAAATTGAAGATCATAAACATTCAATCTATTGGTTTTCATGTCTGTGACACAGTGCATTTCTAGCTCAGTATACGACTGCAACACAGACAAAGAGACATTAGCCCACATTAGAGGAGCTGTAAGAAATGGTGCTGAGCATCATTGGGGAGCGGTGTAATGTGGAGATTGAGTTACAGCCACTGCTGTGCGAAGTGAACTTAAATGTGGAATATGCCTTTAGTCAGACAGCACTTAGGAGGCATATTGATCCGACAGTGAAAATCAAGTGGGAGAAGATGGGTGTCAGAGCCTGAAGAGAAACGAGAGAAGCAGAGAGGGTCACCCACCGGAGGCAAAGCAAAAACGCATCTGTGCCAGGACGCCAACATATTTTTACCAGATTTATCTCATTAATCTGAGGCCATTCTTTTTCACTGGGAAGGCCCGTTCTTGGTGAATCACTGCTACAACTGAGCTGGAAAAATGTTTGATTCATGACCTCCTTTACGTTGTCTGTTATAAATACTCAGGTTTTAGGAGTAAAGCTTTACCTTTGTTCAGCCTCAGGTGAGCTGTTTGTGAGCTGTTCAAAGCTTTGGTTCAGATTGCCACTAAATTTAGTACGGGTGTTAACCGCCCCCCAGAGGATCACTCTTATTGATTTTGTCGACCCCATGCCACAGTTATATGAAAAGGTCAAAGGTTTTTATTCAGAAGTGTCACTATCAGATGGCTGCATTGCCATAACATGAATCCCCAGAGGATGAACTGTGGCCTCTTTGAATGCTTGATAGGCCCTTACCATCCTCAGAGAAAAATAAGGTTTGCCCAGAACATATGTCGTAATAGAGAGAGCAGTGGGCCACTAAACACACCCTGCAATCACAGAGAAGAGCCTCCTATAATAACTCTATGTTATTTCCATTGCACTATGTGGAGGATGTCTCAGTGTTGTCCTCTCAAACACTTCTTATCGTTGGAAAAATACATACCAGAAGAGCAGATATATTGCTTAGCTTTCACTATAATCAACATCTACTCATACACATATTCTTACATACAATATGTCCCACACTGAATGGATTTTCGTCCCAAAACAGACCATCTTGGTTATGATTCCCAAAAACAAGCTTAAAGTGCAACTTAGACTTGCACACTTACTACGCTGAGACTCTGCGGCACCCTGCACAACTGGCCTCTGATGTCAGCATTTTTACCTGTCCGACGGTCTGTCTGCACTACTTGTAGCTTCTAAAGGTTAGTCATGGATATAACTTGGCTGAATCCTAGCACGCAATGTCCAGGTTTGAGCTAATGCATGTTAAACAACAGCTGGTTTTACAGAAATATGCAGAGCCGGTATGTCTTTTGACATTGACGGTGGCTTTCATTTGAATCACCTTATGTGTGAAAGTGAACAGACTGTAGTTAAAATCTACAAACCAGCATTTAATTCTGAAATAGTCCATTTATGTAACACATATTTTAATAGCTACCTGAATCAGAAAGTGTTTCCTTCTCATTTGTCATCCTCTGTTTCTTAAATTGCTCTGATAATTTAAGGCAGCATTAAAAGTGCCATATGCGGATTTAAAAAACGAGTCTTGGAACCCTCCCAAAACACACAATTAGTTGCATTTCAGCAAATCTCTTGTCGTGTTGGTGGGGGAACTTATTCAGCTGTGATACCGTCCACTTTGTCTTTGAACCACTTACCTCCACCTTCATTTGATTTACCTCTTCCCCTTCACTTTCCCTCTCTGTGCTCCTGCCCCGTTCTTATCTTGTCTGGCTGCCTTTATTCATCACATCCTTCACCTCACCATCACCTCCACCACATCCATGAAATACACTCTGCCAAAAAATGATCCAGAATCAATAACTGAGACTGAATGAGAGTTGTGTTCGTGCTATAACTCTTTTTAATAGCTTGTGTTGGGCTTTCCATGTGAGCCACAGCCCCCTTCTTTTTCACACCTTTCTCATGGTCAAAAATATATATATATAAATCACTCATGCAGCCACTTAACACATCCTCTTTAGGATTCCTTGCCGTCTTACTGGCTGGCTCCAGACAAAGAGCTGTAAATAAATGCCTTAACACTCTTTGACAAATGGCCTCAAATGCAATGCAGGCGTTCTGCATGTGACAAGACGGTTTAGCTGAAAGGCAGCGGCCAGGGCTAATCAAAGATGACGTGCTGAATTCAGACCGCCAGTCTTTCCTTGCATGCTCATGAGTAATTGGTCCGAGAGCCAGGGTGTGTGTCATTAGCGGGAAAGTGTCTATGGACAATTGTTTTAGTTAGCTAATGGTGCGGCTGCTCAGGCTTGAGTCGTCCTCTCACCTCATATCCCCCGTGCCCCGGTCAGCCAGCCAGCCAACAAGTCTATCAGCTCTCTGGTCAGAGGAAGCTGCAGCAGTAATGGCTGCTAGGTCCGCCCCCTCGGCCAATGCCAAAACTAATAGGCCAATTAGTGTATGGGAATTGTTCTGATGACTGCATGAGATAGAGACCCCTGCAACACGATGAGCTCTGTGTCAGAGTGTGTGTGCATTTGCGGGTCTTGGATTTAGCTGATTGGAGTTTTGAAGGCAATCATCGTTTCTCTTCTGTAGCAGCAAAGACTAAATGTCTATATCGAGAAAAAAATTCACAAAAGCTATTGCAATATATTTGGGTCAGCCTGTTCTCATTCAATGTTTATTCCTATATCTATAAAAAGTAATGCACCCTGATTCTTATGTAACCCGTTTAATTCTGAGCCTATTTGGCAGTCTCATCCAAGGTGCACAGAGTTCATGTTCAAGTTGCTGTTCAGCAGGGTTTTGTGTAGGCCACATTAGATGCTCATAGCAATTACTGCTGAGGTCTCACATGCGGGAGTAAGGTGACATAGTACAAAAAAGGAAATGGTCCAATTTGGGTCAAGGTTGGGGAGAAGGTAAGGGTCAAAAAGGCATGTTTTCCTCCAGGAGACCAAGTCCATTTTCAGTAAGAGACAGAGTCAACAGAGTTTTTATAGTGTCCAAAGTTTTTGCAACTAAACCAAGGATTTATTTCTGCCTCAACTTATCCAAATGGCCTCACATGAATCACCATCTGACTTCTCTGGACTAAGGAAGATAGATGTATTCCTATCAGGAATTTCAATGTGACATAAGTTCTATCAAATCACACCTTTGTATGAATTAATGTTGTAAAGATAGATAGATTCATTGAGAAACTTGCAATATATCAGCTTCAAGGGATTGAATAATGTATTGTTTTGGTCAGAGCTGCTGATTCTGCTGGTTTCAACAGGATAATAGTTTTAGGGCATTTTAAAAAGAGGAAATTAGCCCAAATAAAATTATAGTTATTAAGGTTCTCAGAGCAATCATGTGGTTGAAAGATTGAAAGACTTTGGAGATTGGATTGCAAACTGTCCGGAATCACCGGGGACATCCTGTCTCTCAAATAGAGTTGATCTGTCCTGAACGGAGCGCCCCTAATCGATGTTAATCCCCTGTACAACTCGACAACACTTTACTGATCCTAGAACAGATCTGACACAAACATCCACCCATCATGCACTGATCACATCCATCAAGTGACACCTGACATCCAATCACAGTCCCCCTCAAGTGCATTAGATACACCTACTGAACAAAGGTGTCAAATCCTGCTGTAATAAGTTTTGTTCATGGATGGTGTTGTTTGGTTACTTATCTGCACTATAATGGCCCTATTCCACTACTGAGTTCCAGCCCTCCTCGACTCGACTCTGCTCTACTCGACTCAACTCTACTCAGTTTGGGTACCTTTTCCACCAGCCCGAGTACCGACTCGCGTGGGAAGGGTCGTCATAACACAGCTGCGCGAAACTGCCTTCACGTCATATTGAACGCGACACAAACACAACAATCACAAACAATGGAGGACATGGAGGCAATTGTGTACTTGCTGCTCGGTCTGTAGCCTTTTTGTCGCAGGCTGAGTGAGAGAGGAGATACCACGGAGAAACTTTGTGTGTAGACATTGTACAGTACTGATTTCGTTATTTAAAAATGGCAGGTTTTATTCCTGTGTTGGGCGTCGCGCTCATGACTCTTTGGTGACGACATTCTCTGACCAATCAGTGGCCGGCAGTCACCTTTTAGTATCAGTCAGCTCGCTTGGAACTAGGGCAGAGCAAGCACGAAAAACTGGTATCTGACACGAGGTACCACACCCGTGGATACGCAACACAAACCAAGTAGAGTTGAGTCAAGTCGAGTAGAGTAAGGCTAAGACTGGCCGGTGGAAAAGGGCCTTTAGTGTAGATACATATGGATAAACCTGCTTAAGAAATGTGTTTGCAGCTTCAACAAACAATGGCAAGCAAAGAAGACATGGATTAAGCTGGTCACTCAGGTAAAACCCTCTGCACTTTATGCAGTTGGGTGCTTTCAGTCAGCCTTGGAGGTGTTCATGACCTAGCATGCTGCTGCAGAAGTTCACAAGTAAACCATGCTAGCAAAAGGCATGTTGTATCTATCAGTCATAGTTTCATTCATGCTTCATAATAAAAATATCTTAAATTGTTCTCAGATGGAGGTTTGCGTAATTTGTTAGATTAGGAGTCTTTTTAGAAAAGAAAAAAACTTGCATGATGAAACAGTTTCAGTGAAACTACAGCTCAGATACACATTTTGCATATACACAACATTCTCACATCATACCCACACTGCTGTGGCACAGAGCTTCAAACATGTTGTCCCATATTTGGTGCTGAAAAGCTGGCAACCCTTCATGGAGAGTCAAATACTGTGTTCAGTTCAGTTACAGTAAATGTAGACTCCAGTCCAGGCTTTAAAACAGCTCAGCTCATCCAAGTGAGCAAAAGTCAGATAAGCCTCTGCTTTTATTTTTTATTTGTATCTCTTTCAAACCCTCAAACATTTTTGTTGAGGGCAGGTCATCAGAGGACTCTTCAAGCTTCACACTGGCACTGCTATTAAAACAAAGTCTACAGCAGCCGTAGATTTAACTGGGTGTCATGGGCTTTTTATGGTACACACAGATAACATTGGCCACACTGTGCTGTGTCACAGCAGACACTGACAGTCTGTGATTTTTACATCACCTGGAGCACCAGGGGGCTCTTCTAGTGTTTCTTTGGACCAGTGTATAACTGTCAGAGCAGAGAGGAAGTCAGGAAGGAGCAGTGTGAGGACGACAGGGGTGAACAAGTAAAAACAACTCAGCCTTTTACTGCTCCCTCATATCATCTGCTCCCCAATAAAACTGGAAAATAGTATTGCACAGTCTGGTGGAAATGTGTGTGAGGGAAGTTATCTCTTCTTAGGTTTTTGAATGCCTCCTAATTATTGAAGCATTTAAAATTCTTAGTTTGATCCAGTCTTGGAGGAAGGATTGGGAGTTTCTTATTGATTCATCTTTCAGCATATTAGCAAAACTCTTATCTTTCATAATAGCACTTGAAAATGATAAGGAAGGTGGTAGTGTGCTGCTCTTAACTGTCATTGTTTAGTCTGACAGTGTGGTAGTCGAAGCCATACCTGTTCAAATAAATCAGTCCCCTTTAGGCTCCAAACGACCTCGTACAGGATACTGGCAATGCAACAACATCACTGAAATGTCCCTTTGACTATTTTATGAATGAGAAGCTAAGTGGAGTAAAAAACATTTTAAATATATTGATGTCACTCTGCATGACTTCCAGCACTCGACCACAGGAGGTCCACTGGTCTCTCTTCCCTCAGGCAGCTGAGGCAGATCAGTTTCCCTCGGGCTGAAGTCAAATAAATCTTTGAGCTATTTATCTTATTCAAGTTCATTTTGGTTCCTGGTACACCATAACTATATTCTATTATTTGATTATGTGCAAAGTAAAAATAGCCACTTCTAGTTTCCTGTAAGTGAAAGGGCTTACGGTCTGAACTCTTTTGGGGAATAGGATTTAGATGCAGCCTTTGAGTAATGATTATTTATAGTTGAAAGGAAAGAGGCAGGAAATGTGATGAGAGAAGCTAACAAAGGGGAAGTCGTGACACAAATGCTGGGAGTCCTTCTGCGTCATGGAGCTCAGCAGTGCCACTTTAGATGCTAACTGATTTCTCATTTTCATATCTTAAATTGATTTTATGATATTGAGTTTCTTTACATTTGCTTTACATTTCTCATTGATTGATGGTTTTTATGAGTTGTTTATGTTCGTCCTTAGTATGCCACAATGATAACTCTTATATAAAGGGAAGTAAAAATATAAAGTTAATGTATTTTCATTATTCAGTAGCAACTTGTGTTTCCAACTGAGCTTATTTCTGATGGCCACTTTCACCACTGTCTGTTGGCATAAAGAGAATTTATTTTACTTTTCACCACGTATGTATGGTTATTCAGAATCAGAATCAGAAATACTTAATTTATCCAAGGGGGGAAATTAAGTCATTAGCCACAGTGCTCTCTGTGCTATCCCGGTCCATCGGACAGTCTGGAAGCCATGAATGGAGATGTTATGGTCTGGAATATCCAGATGCAGCAAAGTCTCCATAAAGCACACTATGCTACATTTCTGAACTCAGTCTGACTCCTGGCTAGTCCTGTTAGCCCGTCCATCTTATTAGCCAGAGATCTCACGTTGCCCATGATGAGAGAGGAGAGACACGGCTTCTATCTCCTCTCCATAAACCTCTGTCTCCTTATACCAGCTCTCTTCCCTCGTAGCTCTATGCTTCCTCTGCCTCTATGCGTCCTAAATCTCCAGAGCTCCACAGGAATATCTAGCAGTTTGGCCGATTAGCCGGCCGGCTTCAGCTCAACCAGCTGAGCATGGGTAAAAACAAAAACAAAGCAGGGTTGCTGGGCAACAGTAATGCAAGTAAAAGTTGAAGTTGGTGTGTAGCGAGGTTCTCTTCTCGTTAACTCACGTTTCGAAAAACACATAGGCGTAGTCAGGAAATTGAAGTGATTATTTATTGGTGCCAGCCTCAGTGCAATATCTTTACCAAGAACAAAAACTCAAAAGACTTATTCACAAAAAAAAAACACAATCAAAACCACAGGGTCAGTGGACAGACACTGCTCAAGAAGCCACCTCCTTCTCTTACCAGGCGAAAGACAAACTGCCCCGAGGGAACTCAACACAGCCCTCTTATATAATGCTGACTCCTCCCATGGGCGTCACTAATTATCAAATGTATTTTACAAACATTACGTTCTAACAATTAGTACATCCATAAAACAAACAATAATACAAACCCCAACAACAATATATTTATCACAATCTTTGGCAGTACTTTACCTTACCCTAAACCACTTTTTCAGGGGTTAAAATACACCAACAAACAAACAATTTATTCCCACACCCATGTGGCACTTTTCGCCCCCCATAGGCCCTACTTAATACGCGGAAACGGGACGCTCCGTTTCCGCGGATTCCCCGCACCCAGGCGGTAGGTGATGCAATGTGTGCTGTGGTGTTTGAGTGCTGAGTGTATGCGTAATAAAACAATAGGCCTTCAGGTGTGCACCCCCGGCGACGCTACGTAACGGAGAGGGATAGCGGACTGCTGGAGTGGGTGAGAAGAGGGAAACTGACGGGAGGGAAAGTTTGGTGTGTGAGTGTGTGTGTGTGTGAGTGAGTGTGTGTGTGTGTGTGTGTGGGTGTGTGTGTGTCTCTGCGCACTCTGCGCTCCATTCAGTTAAGGTGCCGCTCTGTCACATGGTGATTTCATTGTGAAAAACAGTCCACCACTCTCACCAACAGAAGGCCAAAATAGGTCAAAACTTCAACAAACTGCCAGAGAAAAATCAGACAAAGTATGATGAAGAAAAAACAGAGAGAAGAATGAACGAAAAGGAGCAACTGTAACAGGCGACATGCATGTTTGGCGCATGCGCACAATAAATGCACTTGGGTGTTACTACTACTCTGTAGCATGATTCACAGATAAAACTAATGGAAAAATAACATTTAATTGACAAGTATGAAGCCTTCTGAGGGCAAAAAGATGAGATGCTTCACAATCTGCTTCAGTATAAATGGCAATAATTGAAATACCAAAGCAATAGGGATTTAGAGATTGTCGTCTTGTTTACATTTACTTTTCAGGAACTGTTGAACAGCTGTTGAACTAATTGCTATGTAGCTTTGCCATACAGTCCCTGTAACACACTTTCCTGACCCAGGGCATGCACAGGCTATGGGCTTGGGGTGGCATCCCTCTAAAGTCAGTGACCACCAAAGTTTCTGCCACATTTCCAAGGCTATCATTGAAAAACTTTTGAGGTTTTCTTCATTGGTGCTTTTGCGGCAGTGGTTTTGTTTTAACATGAGGTTCCCTGACTGTTAAAGAAGTAGTCCTCTTGGGTCCTGAGCGCAGCTATTTTGTCCTAAATGAGCAGAAGCCCACTGAATCTGCTACCATCCATTAGTCTTTTGCAATCATTGTATAGAGTCAAGCTTCCCTTCAAATCGTCTTTCCTATGATATTGAATATAGTGGCACAATAAGTCAGTACCTCAGTTGCACTTCAGCATCTTTCATGAGGCAAATTCTTTGCAAAAGATTTTCAGACAATTTTGTCAGCACAACATTTTGTCCTTGAACAATGTGAATATATTTAGTTTGTATTTGATGCTCGGATGACATTTTCTAATGCATCAGTTTCTTTGTCATTTTAATTTTCTAGAATTACAATCTCACTTTTTTTTAAAAATCTGGGATTGGAGTAAGATGAGAGAAGTAAATATTAGTACATCAATGTCATATCTTCTTGTCCCCCACTTGGGCAGCCCTGTCCAAAATGTGTATAGAAGCCTTCATCCCTGTCTGGACTCAAACTGTTACAAACTGCATGTGTCTGAGATGACTGGTAGGGGGAATTTAAAGTTTGATGCTTCAGTCTTTCACAGCTGATCAATATGAATGACTGGTTGTGTTTCTCACAGTATCAGAGTGTTTTGGTTCCGTTATAGTATTCCTACTTTATTGTATCACCACCAGGATTTGTTCAAGTAATACTCAGCTACCTGCCAGCCCTTAAAGGTGCATAAAATCATGCATATATTCTGCATAGGGCCAAGTTTTTCCATAATATACTTTATGGTAATGTATGCTCAGCTAGCAGCAGGAGTTTCTGGCACCATTTTAATCAGTGTCCCCTGGGTTCCCCGCTGTCGACTCCCTCCTGCTTCCTGCTGCCTGGTGCCACAGTGCAGCAGAAAAGGGAAATATCCCCAAGGAAATGCTGCTCTCGTCTCATCTGAGCAGAACTGTGGAAGCCATCTAGTCAAATCTCCTTCCTCATGGGAATTCACCGCCGTGCCCTCAGCCAAGGGTACTTAACCCTGAAAGGCTTAAACACATGGAAATAGATAATGGTGGAATTATCTAAGGATTCTATGGAGAATAGGTGTGTGGCGTGTCCCGACGAGATAGGACAAAGTTCCTAGAGAGGCAAAAAGTCGACTTTAAACACTCTTCCTCCTGCGCCTTATCGTCATTCTCCGTCTTTGTCACTTGCCCTAGAGTTTGACCCCGATGTGAACTGAGAGTTCTGCTCTGATGGCACCTGTTCTCTCTCTGTTCACGTCCTGTTCTGACTGAAACTCTGCTAGGGGCTGGCTTGTAATGTGTATAGAGGGTGTGTATTGGTGCATGTATGTGTGTTGGGTTTGCAGCACATCTGTTTCCGTTATTAGCAGCTTCATTTGTAAGCTGGTGAAGAACGGGTTCAGATCTCGGGGACTTTTCTTGCTGGCAGCAGACTGACCGAGGTTCATGATTCAGCGAGATTCACTTCACATCCTTTCGCTAAACTCACTGGACCTCATTTGTCAGGAGTTGCAAACATTTGATATGCAAAGGTCTGACAGGTCTTGGAGCAGAATCTAAAGTGTTGTTTATGTATTCCCTTGTCTCTGCTGCACCGCGCTAATTGCTATAGTGTTTTTCCTCTGCACATCTCTGCAATGGTTTGTCAGTCAAAAGGCTGAGCAGCACTGACTTTACTTTGACAAAACAGGACTTCTGGTGATAGAGTTCAGTTTCTGCAGTTTTTTCTTTGTTTGGTGGAGCTTGTGCTCACGGTTCTGTTTCTAGTTGTCAAAGCAGCCATCCATCCATCCATCCATCCATCCATCCATCCATCCATCCATCCATCCATCCATCCATCCATCCATCCATCCATCAATCCACATATACCTGCTTGTCTTGACGGGGGCCGGCATTTCAAAAGACGCCTCACAGACGTCTCAGGCATGCTCAGTGGTCACTCTGTGGCTCCAGTTCTCATAAGTGACACGTGTCCAAATATGCAAGATGTAAAATTACAACTTTCAAGTTGGACATTTGGTTAAAGGGCTCGACTGATTCATACACATGCTATGCTCGGCTGCATGTCCTTAGCTATTATATAACATTAGTGCAATTTTGAAAATGACTGAAAATCCAGCCCCACGTCTTTACCTTACTCAAGAGTGTTGCATGTGATTCACTGTTTCCCACAAGCCCAAGTCAGTCACCACTTAAATGTCATCGCTGAATCCTCTGAGGCCAGCTGAGTGTTGAGTCCTGATCATAGGCACACAGAGACAGACAAGTATTTTATTGAGTGCATAGATGATAGCTAAAATATTAAGAGATGACATAGGAAGGCAGATATATTATGGTAAAGGGGGAGTTTAATTGTAGTCTTGTTTTTTTCTCCATTGAATTCTGAAAAAAAAAAATCATTTTCAAACCAAATTAACCGTGCGAAGGGTTAAGATAGCATGTGTCAGTAGATAATTGGAAAGTGAACACCTGCAACATGTTTGACTCTCACAAAGAAAGCTGAGAAACATATCACACTGAGTTGTAAAATCCTGTGGGAAAGAAAAAGAGCTCTACAAGAGAGGTAGGTCTTCCAGGTACATCTGTACATCTGATTCATTTATATAGCACTTTTTGTTGTTTAATGCTGACTTCTATGTAGACAAAAGCACAGATGTAAACCTGTGGCATTAATCATTTCCATGGCACTTACTCCCCAACTCGAGTCTGTCTTACTAACTTCAAGGTTTAATGAAACAATGTGCCTTTGCACCTTAGTTGCGCACACCTTTTTGTTATTTCTTCTTTCTTACATTTACACATATGACTGTGTAAATGTGCGACCCTGGTGCTTGTTACATTTTTCCCTTTGCCAGCTAATTATCTGCTCTTCAGGTTCTGTCTAATTTTAAAAGGACTCAGGTGGTTTGCAATTTATTCCTTTTGTTGAGGTTAGCATATTTGCAGTCCTGACTCTGACTTAAGTAACACGACCTCTCATTTCCTCCGCCCACTGCTGTGCTGTCAGCAGATATAACAGAGAAAAAAAGGGGATGCTAAAAAGCAGTTAAGGTAAAATAGCATTTGAGATCTTTATGGTAATGTAGAGTCCTTTTATTTTAGAGGAGACAACAATATCAGCTTAAAGGGGTTGATGAGAGCATACTAGTAGACAGCATGTAGTCATTAAAATATAGAGTACAGTCTAGACCTGCTATGTTCATAAAAGCATCGTGAGATAACATCTGTTGTGATTTGGTATTATACAAATAAAGATTGATTGATTGATTGATTGATTGATTGATTGAAATAATTCAAACCTGCCAAAATACACTCAGACTGAGAGTGATTTGACCTGCAGTTCTCTACAAACAGTAAAAAAGGGCTCTTAAGATGGAAGATCTCACTCCTTCTTTAAAAACATGTCATTAAATAATGTCATGTTCCAGTTTAGATAACAGGAGTGGAAGTTTGTTAATGTAAAAAATGTAAATCTGCATTATTATTTGTTTGTTTTATTGATGCAGCTGTTAAAGATGGAGGTAAGGTATTCATTTCTGTAGAAATGCAGCCTGATTTATTTTTCACATAACTCTTTTCACTCAGTGTATGTCATCATGTTTAGTAAGTAGGTTTTCTGTTGGTATATACAGTTGTGCTCATAAGTTTACATACGCAGAATTTATGATTTCTTGGGTAGTTCCTGTTCTCTTTATGATATACAAAGAGTAAACACAGTTTTTTCATAAAAGCTTTGCTTTCCCCAACCACTAACAATGAGTGAATACAAAGTTTTTCTCTTATCATTCATATTATTTGAAAAATGGCCAAAAAAACCCTCAAATTCTGCCAGGGTATGTAAACCTATGAGCACAACTGTATGTAGAGGCTGTTAAATATTGTTTAGCACAGTCCTAGTACTTCAGATCTGTCCAGCACATTCATCAGATTGATAGCAGTTTGAGTTGGCCGAGTTTGCTCGGAGCACTTACCTCAAGAGTTTCTGAATGTAAAACTTGGTATGTGGTCTTAAACCAGTATTTTAAGTTACACCTAAATTCCCAATGAAAGGCTCTTTTGTTTCTTCACCAGGCCCATTTAAGTCAGAAAGTACTGGAGATGAGTACACTGGTTCCGGATATAAGAAACCAGGAGGTTTAATAAAAGATAACTGCCTTTTTACACTTTGTGTATTGCCTTATCAGTGCATACCATCACCTTGAGTGTGTTGCACTGACTCTTAGATGTACATCACTTTGGACAAAAGTTTCAACTAATTGAAATTATAACATAATAAAATACATAACATTGTAAATTGTAAGGTTAGATTAGGAGACTTTCAGAAATGAAACTAATATGCATCAGCATATGAAGCTAATTTGAGATTTCCTAATCAACGCATTGGACTCAATCTTGAATGCATGCCACTAAGTTTACAAAAGAAGCTTCACACTGCTATTCATCAGAGTCTGGGAAATTAAACAGAGGCACATTTGCCATACTAACCACTTATTACTCATGCCTGGAGTCTCTCCTTATTTAAACATAGGTAAGAATTGCAAAGTTCACCGCTGTGTGCTTCGTTTTCAGGGTCAGTGTCTTCTTTCTGATTTGCCCAGGTGAAGTTGACATCTTTCCCCAAGTTTCTAATGTTTAACTTTTTTTTTTTTTCTTCTTTCACTCAGGGCAGTTACAGGCCTATCATAGCTGCCCTTAAGAACAAACATACTCAATAGCTGACTCATGATGACATGTCATGTATCTTCCCTCAAGTACAGACATAATAAAATGTTAAAATCTTAGATCTTGAACTTGCAGTTCTGTGCATCAGTCTTCCATTGGGTTTCAAATCAGAACCCTGAAAGAATTAACACAATACACCTCCTACTCCCCCACTGGGACTGGATGATGCATTCAAGTGCGAGATTCAAACTAGGTTTTCACACCATGAGATTCTATTGCAGTAAACACCCTTGTCACCAGTTAGTTTTTTTTCCCTCATCAGGCGTGTTAAATCAGTGATGGGCGCTCATGCTCTGCAGATTTTCATTTCAAGCAAATGCCACAGAGGACTGTTTCACTGATTACTTTTACCTCCTCTCTGGTTGGAAGGTAATCAGTGGAATCAGCTGGTGTGACACATGGCTGGGGCTCACACATTGTTGCCCATCTCGGATCTAAATGCTGCTTTAAAGCCTTTAAAGCACCAAGTCGTTTGGCTTGGTTTAAAAATAGACACAAAAGGATATCAAGTTCTTTCTCTAAATTTAAATTATATTCAAACACGCACAACAATCCAGCTACTTACACTATTTGCAACGTATTGTTTCCTTTTGCAGAGTCTGATACCACTGCTGTTAAAGTACAAAGGTACATCTCTAAATCCAAAGTCATGGAGCACTTCTGTTTCGCTGCAATCCTCAAAATCCAGTTGGCACCTGGATGTGTTCAAAACAACATCTCTTTCCTCCTTTTATCTCTTCTTTCTCCTCCCTCTTTCCTGCCATCTGTTCTCCTTCACTGACTTTTGTTTTCCCTCAGTCTACTGTCCTCCTCAGCCTTCTCTCGTCAGGGAGGGCTTCTCATCCTGCAAGCTCACCGCACAACACCAGTAAGAGAGGGAGAAAAGTACAGCCACGCTCAAGTAGAGAGAGAATACACAGACAAGGTGTTCATGTGTTGTAACTATGTTTTCAAAGTCATTACAAAACTCACACACATAACAATCACAGCCCGTAAAATATGATTGGTTTAAAGCTCCTGTGAGGAGGTTTAGGCAGCTATGAAACAGACTGAAACCAATACTGATGCTTCTGAAATTTCACTAAAGTTGTTTTTAAAGCCTGAAACTGCTGCCAAGGGGAAGGTGTCAGGCAGGGTGATCAACAGCATGCTGCAGGAACCGACTTTATAAAAAAGTTCACACTCAAAATGAACTTGTAGTTTAACATTCAATATATATAAAAAGAAAAGGACGGGTGTTTTGCTTACATGTGGTCAAAATAAACACAGCCCAAAAACATAACAGGAGCTTTAATCACCATTTACAGAGTCTACATAAAAATGTAAATTATGGACTTTCAGCATGATAAGTGTCCTGAAAAACAGTCTGTGTGGAGAACACAAGCAGGCAGAACACACACCACCAAAACAACATCCTGCCTTCTGAAAGTTTTAATCTAATTACAATGTATTACTCTCGTATACAGTTATTGGCATGCAATTGCAGCTAACCAACAGTTCTAGCTCAACAATTTAAAATTTAAACTCAGATCTGCTTGACTCAGTTTTCATAAGTCCATCAGTGGTTAGATTTATACCTGGAATGCATCAAAAAGCTTGATCCAACCTCTGTCCAACAAACATTTTAAAGTAGTTTCTTCTCCTCTTGAGGACAGACTCGACAAACTCAGCATTCTCTCATGTTGTTGTTATTACAATCTTAAGTCATGTAAACTGTAGGTAAATCACAAGGAAATAGGTTTCTTTTTTCTGGTTCGTACTGCTGAAGTTAGCCAGAGTGAATTATCTGTCTGTCTGCTGTTAAACTGAGACGTACCAGTAATTGACATGGATGATTGGCGCTATCCCTGATGATTTAATGGACAGGAATGACAGTGTTTACATTGCAGATGTGAACACAGCAGTGAAAGGGAAGTCTTGACTGGAAGTTGTTTTTGTAACCGCTGGCTACACCAGAGTTACTGAAATGTCGTCATCCTTTCCTCGAGGCCCATATCCCCTCTGGTCGTCAGAAGATAGACCATGATTTCCGGTGGTTCCAATACTTCTCATGACTTGGCCAAATTTATATCAACCCCCTATTTGTATACTTCAATTATCTGAGGTTATTTTACGTACCCAGAGCCCAGCTAACGTATTCTGGATTCATTGAAACACTGACTGTAAGTGTAGACGCCACACATCAGCATCAAACCTCAAATGCTCTTATGTTTGAAAAGTCCTGCAGCTTCATTCCAAAATTTGGATGATATTATGAATTATTTTACTCTGTGCATAATATTATGTAAGAAAAATCCACTTGTCCTTTCTTGAACTGCTACTGTCCTCACATTAAAACTCTGATAGTGATAATGTGATTGTAGGCTCTGCTGGTCTGGTGCTGTAACCCTCTTCATCAGGCTCACACACAGTGACAAGAAGAGACAAACTGATGGTTTGGTTTTTCTTTGGCAGGTCATGTGGAGGCATTGGTTTTACACAGAGACTGTTAAATAACCAGTTTAAACCCCTCACAGCAGTCTTAAACACAGACTTGTAAAATGAAAAGTAACCCATATCCCAAAAAATCAGTAATAGATTCTACCCGAAGTGAAGTGACACAGAGTGATTATGCACCCCAGACACTCGCAGGGCCCTGGGCGGTTGCCTGAATGGCCTCATCAGCCCGTTGCTGTTTAACATTATTGGCTGCTATGGCTCAAATTTGAAAAATCACTGCTACACTTAGTTACAGTAGGGGTGTCATGGCTGTACAACTGCACAGTGAAATCAATAGGGACAGACTGTCTGCACTCACACTTACTACACACTCCCCACTCCACTGCAATCACAGTCGACTTGTTCTCCTTCATTACTCTCATCCAGGCAGCTGCTTCTCTTCCTCTCTTCTCCATCGTCTCATTTGTCTCTCGCTGTCTGTCTGTCTTCTTCACTCCCAAGTCTTCCTTATGTTTCATATGCATAATCTCTTCGAGTTGGCTCAATCTAGGGAAATTGAGTTTTGGTGCTGCTGCTGGTGGAAGGGTTGCTGGAAGCTGTAATCAATACTTGGGAGCCATGGGGCCATTATGGAAATCAAGTGGCATTTAAAGGTGCAGTGTTGGGTAAATGTGGCTGATAGCTCAGCAAAAGAGCTTCAAGCTACGTCAATGTCTTACCTTGTTAGTGAGTTTCCTCCATCTTCATTAACCTTCATTCATGTCAAATGTCAAACTTTGTTGTAATTTCTTAAATATAAACGAACATAAATGAATACGTCAGTGAGAAGAAACTTTATTTAGAACAATTTTGATGATTTAGTAAATATATCAAATTATACATTTGATATGGTACTTTGTCAAATAAAAAGACAAAACAGCTCATTTCAGCATCGGGAACCTCTAGTTGTCTTACTTCAAGTCAGCTTTACCTTAACCTGGATAACCAACAATAAGGATCCATGACTTTAAGGGGCCCAAGAGGGTAAATTTCCACTTTGTCCAAGTGTCACAAGTTATGTTCATGAAGTTTTATATTTCCGTACAAAAAAAAAGCACAATATTCCACTTTTTCCAAGATTCTTCAACTAATACCCAGCCCCCAATCCTGTGAAGCTTACATACTCCTCTCTTTCAGGCTTTATTCAGATGACCGAAGTAGCTTGCATACTGTCTGTTCATTAACTGTCTCTAGTGTCTGTTTTCAGGTCCATTTCCCTCCTTTCTTAATCCTGGTTTCAAACAGTCCATTCGGATTAGCCATGCCAACTGCTTTGTTTATATTAGGCATCCCATCATGATGAGGATGAAAAGTCCACAATGACTTTTTTGTGCACTAAAACCTATCCTCCAAGTGAGGGTCAGCTTTATTTAACCCCCCTTTTGCCTCCAACAACCATCAAGAAGTCATTGAGTATATTTCTCTCTTTAGCACCTTGCCTCCAACCCTATTAAGGTAATACCTTAATATTGACTCATAATTTCATGGCTCATTGTAAGCGCCAACCACCAGTGTTGAAAAATAAAGCCAATGCGGAGGTGCAAAATATTTTGGGTACCTAAAGTGTCCACATGAGGTACCCATAATATTTTGGCTCCAAAAGCCCTGGAGTGTCTTTAACGCCCATGTTAAAAAAAAACATTTCCATAGCAGAATTTACAGCCAGGCACTAAAAACAGGTAGCTAACTTCTTGTACACACATGTTGGGATGTTTTTTTTTTCAGAATTCATCTGGTTTGAGGCCTTATGGTTGCAGAGCTCATGTAGAGGCTATAGTCCTTGTCGAAGTGGTTGCTAGTTCGACTCCTGCCCAAGACTCTTTGCTGCAGGTCTTCCCACACCCTGTCCTATCTAACACGGCCCTCAAAAAAGGCTTCAAAAAACCCTTAAAAAAGAATAATGAATCTGTTTTGAAGACATTTACAGTAAAAAGTTATGCACTGATTTGCATACTTGGGGGCGGGACGAGAAGGCTGAGTTGGAGCTGAGGTGCCTCAGCTCCAACTCTTCATCTGTTCCTCGGTTCATTGAAAGTTTGAGTTAAATCAGCATTTCCAATATGGTGAGTTCTGCTGCATGACCCCTCTTCAGAAATCAATTGGTGTTGTCTCTTAAACCAGCTCATGTTTTACAGTCTATGCGCTCATACAGGAAAACATTGTATTATCATGAACAGTGAATGACAACATCCTGGTGTTCCCTTAGACTCATGTATCTTGTGATGGTGTTTTTTTTTTTTAATATATTTTGATTAAATGAAGACCGACTCATCAAGAAAGAATCAGACCTGACTGAATAAGATAACCTGTATTGGAAGTGATTTCAAGCAGGTTGACAGGCCAAGGATATTGCCTTATAGTTTTGCTCTCCATATTATTCATGCAGGTTTTTTCCCAGCAGCCACTGGGACGCCACAGGCAGGTTGTCAATCAGTGAGAGGAAACATTTAATGTATTATAAATGGATGATATATTTTGTACAGATCCACTACGTTTTCACTCTGTCTGAGCTAAGAGCACCCAGGCCCTCCAGGACTTGAGTGCCTGTTTGGATTTGCAGTGCTGCCAATGAACAAACACAGCTACATGCATGCACACACAGAGAGCTCTAATCCCTACACACACTGAGCAAACCGTGGTCATAATGCACAGCACAAGGTAAATAACAAAAGGGTAGGAGATGATAGAAAACTAGCCGAGAGTTGCTGGAAACAGTGCGCTGCATTCTGCCATCAAGAGCTAATATTGAGTGTCTCATCCTAATATTTGAGGTTAGGATAGCAGAATGCTACAATCAGAAACTCTAAAAATCAATATAAATGAAATGTGCATCGCAGCAGCAGCAGCTCCGAGGGATGTGATGATCATGATGCCATACATTTTTGTACTGTGATACAGTGCAGGAGTTATATGTCAGCCATAAAAGTTTGACAGCTAGTCTGTTCGGCCTCCTGGATTTTCATGAAGCTGCATAAAGGTGCACAAACATCAGCAAAAGGTGTGATAAAAACAGAAGAAAGGAGACCAGATTTTCATCTTTTTTGACAAAACAAATCACAGGCCGGTCAGAGCTGTGCAGCCCTCACAGTCCGATAAGGCTTTACAGCATGCATCAGCACTCTACAGCAGCACTAAACTGCAGTAAAATGTTGGAAATTGTCCCTCACACTGCTTCTAAATGATGGACTGACTCCTACAAATGCTGTGTGTGTGTGTGTGTGTGTGTTTGTGTGTGTGTGTGTGTGTGTGTGTGTGTGTGTGTGTGTGTGTGTGTGTGTGTGTGTGTGTGTGTGTGTGTGTGTGTGTGTGTGTGTGTGTGTGTGTGTCTGTGCATCGTTCTTGTCAGATTCACTTGGAGGTTTTAGAACTTCAGGCTTGGGACATTTAATGCACTAGCTGAGAGCTGAGTCCACATTCTTGAGTCCTTTTTATGTTAACTTGAGTCACGATTGCTGCTCAATAACCATACATTATTTGCTTTGTTCATTTAATCAATAAACAAGATGATAACTTGAAGGAAGAATTCATGAGTGTGTAATTATTAGAAGATATAATACCTTAATCCAGAAAGACTAAATCCATTCAGTAACAAGAGAACAGAACAGTGTTAGACTTGATCTTTAAATTTAGAGTGAAGTCGTCCAAAAAAATCAACAAGGTTTGGAAACTACATTTCTCCTCTAGTCTTCTATCTCATTATATTTCAATAACACATATTGAGTATTAGGATCAACTTCATTTATCCTGTTGAGATTTTTATTCTAAGCCTCTTGTGTTTCTTCCCTCTTCTGCACCTTGTTCTTGTTTTTATAGATTATTTTATCAAATTAACCTGAGGTAAACTAAACTTATGCTGTTTTTTTTTTTAAAGTTATATTTTTGGACATGTTTTGTATAGGACAGCTGAAGAGAGACAGGAAATGTGAGGAGTAGAGAGTGGGGGAAGACATGCAGCAAATGGTCGTTGCCGGGAGTCGGTCCGGCGACCTCTTCAACGAAGATTCTGTCCTCTGTGGGGCCCTTAGACCGCTAGACCAACAGCACCCTCAGACAAACAATGTTTTGGGTACAGGCAAACTTCATAAAAACTGAATAATTATAATGACTACTTCATGTATTCTGCACTATTATTAACAAGGTTATGAAGTGCGTCAAAAAACACAAAGCTAAAATAAATAATTTAACACTAAGTTCATTTTGGGTCTAACATGATAAATGTAAAACCTTGTATTGATCCAACTTGAAATCAGCAACCAATGTATTATTTTACAGCCATGAGTATTTTAAGAACCAGCTTCCTATTTTGTCTCCCTGGAAAACATCCAGCAGGATAGTAACGGCCATCTATTTATTGCTCAAATGGAAATCTTCATATACACCTGCAGGATGTAGACATCCCAAACCAGCAGTGCCTCACAGATCACCCCTGCTCCTTCTCTGTGTTTGCTTCTTCCTCTCGGCTGCGCTCCTCGTCTCTCCCTTCCAGCTGTTTGTACGCCTCTGAGCTGCCAGCTCTACAGAACACAAAGAAAGACTACAATTGTCACCCCAAGCTGCCACCGCTCTGTTCTGATATTCCTGCAACCACAGCCGAGGCCTACGAGTCTAAGGTGACATCTCTGTTCAAATGAAAGCATACACAACAATGCTACAGATAATGTAGGATGTAAACTAGTGGAATGCATAGCTGTTGTCTTTGTGACTGAGCTAACTGATCTCCCAGAGCAATGGGAAATAGCTGCAGCTCTACACTTTGTATGTCAGTGGGATTCATTTTTAAAAGTACGTGTTAGCTCAACAGAGATGACGCCAATGCAAAGTGAACTTGGGTGAGAGAGAGAGAAAGTTGTTTGAACCCTTCCTAAACGTTGTGAAATGACAGCAGTTTGGTTAGATTAAGGATTTTATAGGGTTGGCTACATTATGCGCTTTTAGAGACTGATTCACAAAAGGACTATGCGGCTTTTGAGCCCATTAAACCTGAGCAAAGACATCATCCAATTCACAAAGTATGTGCAAGGGTTAGATGTGCCACAAACTGAGCTGAAGCTCAAATTGTGTCTCTGTGCCCCTGTGTTTGCAAACCTTTAAATGAGTCATTATGCACTTAATTTGGGCAAAATAGGCCTTTTTCTATGCAAATGAGCCTCATTAAAAAAAACGTCTAAATCACAAACACCAGCGCTAACAGCCACGCACAGTCAGAGTGAAGTTTTTTTTTTTAACATGACAGTGTTTTTATTCACCTATTCTTCAGCTGAACAAGCTGCTCTTTGATAACTCATTCCAGGAAGTGAGCTGTGTGTAAACTGTGAAGTCTGTGTCACAATTTGACTCCACAATAAACTAGTAAGGAGCGTCCCTCTCCATTCACTTCATCATCAGTGTGAGAACAGATTAGAGTGCTGCCAGGTTGAGAGTGCACAATGCAGCTCTGCAACGCTTCCTGACAGCTCATTCCCTCAACCAGACGTAAAACTGGAACAAACTGCACAGAGCTGCAGACATTTGTTGGGTGTTAATGCGCTTGAATGGACCACGAAGGGTGTTAATCATTTGTGGTCACTCCATGTATTTCTGTGAGACCACATTGGGCCTGATCGACTAAGATCCCAAATAACGAGCGCTAATTTGCGTGTGCAAATAATAATTTTGCACGTGCTATTTCTGGGCGTGTTGCGGGTGATCTACTAAGACTGCGTGCGCAAATGATAATGAGTGCAAAAGTGGTGCGGACCGCCCTATATTACGAGGATTTTGCGTGTGCTATCGGCTGTCACCATGGAGAGTTTGAGAGAACAGAGTGGCCTTAAGTGATAAATGAAGTTTGAAGACATGGAGTTGGAGGTTTTAGTAGAGGAGGGAAATAAACACATCGGTGAACTCCAGCAGAGACATCTCAGCGTTAGAAACGCGATTTGGGAGGCCATCCGTGAAAAGGTGAATGTGAGAATCATCTGCCAATGAAATAAACGCATCTACTCTTCTCCAAAACACAATCAGTGTTTTGATGGAGTTTAGAGAGCGATTTGATGAGGCTTAGTCTGCCACTCTTGCTCTAGAAAAGTTAGGCGTCACTTGGATGAAGACAGTCGCCTCACTGTCCCAGGGAGCAACTTTGGGGTGAACGTTTTCGATGCCTGATATCATCATCCAGCAACTGTCCCAAAGATTCACCAGCTTAAATGGAACTGGGAACATGTTTGAGTCAATTCACCCCAACACACTGCTGCAAGCACGAGATGAGGAGTTACGCAGAGCTGCCTGGCGCAGCTCAGTGAGCGCTCATTCACGTTAAAACTAACTAAGAACCCCTTGATGAGCACGATGGGACAGAATAGCCTGAGTGGACATGTCACGTTATTTATTGAGAATGACAGATCAAAGAAAATGGACATACAGTGCATCGTGGACAAGTCAGCGGAGCTTAAGGCTCGTCCAAACAGTGGTGAGTAGGCCGAGTACTTCATATTGATTTTTTGTCTGTATGTGAACATGTGGGCCGGCCACTGTGTCAATTTTAATAAACTTTATAGCTGTTGATACAGTGTCCTCATGTGCTCTCATTATATGAAAAAGTTAAAGTTGGTGTCAGAATGATGCAGTCGCTATCCGTGGTGCTGAACTGCTTTGAATTTGTGTTGTTTTATTATTATTATTTTGTTATCTTGGTTTGATTGACTAAAAAAACATTTAGTAATGCTTGTAAGCCCAGCTTTTGAGGGCATGTTGTAAAGCAATGGTATGATGAGCGTTACAGTGACCGCAGCCATGTGTGCATAATGCTGTGCCAGTTTGCACCTGCCTTTCAAACGTGCTAAATATATAGACGCAAATACAGCGCGCGCTATCTGCTTCAGGTTTGATAAATCACATTGCGTGTGCTAAATGATTACATTTGCATCTCCTCCTCCCAGTATTTTGCGCGTTCTGATGGTCTACATGTATTCTGCATATTCATGAAGGCAAACACGCTAAATGATTTGCGAGTGCTATTTTGCTCATTTGACAGACGCAATCCTCGCTGCTCCCGGTTAGTACGTCAGCTTTGTGCGCGCTATCAAGTTTGCACGTGTTTTTATACATGCAAACCTTTAGTAGATCGGGCCCATTCTACAGTAAATTTACAAGAACTTAAGAAATGGTCTAGAGCCTGTAGTTTTGGTGTGTTGCTTCCTGTTGTCTAACCAGAGAAGTACTGAAGGTGTGGAGGAACATACTTCTCTTTGAACGGCATCTTTGGAAGTTTTGTGTAGATTTTGGAAGCTGAACAGTTTCCGCCCACCACAGCAGACGCTTCAGCCAGTTTTCATGAGTCAGCTGCCCTTTCGTCCTAAAACTCTTAGTAACCAAGTTGCCCATGCTGTCAGTGGAAGAGAAGCAGCTGGTGACTGCATGTGTTTTTGAGAACACACATGGCGGTCTTCACCCAGTCTCCTCAGGCCAGCAGAGGAAGTTGGCAGAGACCTGATTCCGGCAAATTTGGAGGAAAAATGGAGACCTGATCTTGTTTCCTCTTCTTTTCATTTGAGCTCAAACGCTGGTGGTTGTTTCTGAGACTCCTGATTGACACTTTCATTGGTCTCAAACTTTTTCAGGACTCTCTTTCTATTCACACTTTTTGTCAAAGGTACAGTGTTTTATAATTAGCGGCATTCGATAGAACAGACTTGGTAGAAATGGAATCTAATATTCATCAGTAAGTTTAAAGTAGTGTAAAATCCCCTGAATATAATAATCATTTTATTTGGTAACTTAGAATTAGCCTTTTGTCTCTACATAGAAACTGGTCCCCTTCTTCAGAGGTCGCCATCTTGCACCGCCATGTTTCTACAGATCAAACAAACTAGACAGGGCCTTACGTGTTTTAATATTTTGTGGGTCTGGATATGAGGGTGTGTCCTTTTTGTGGTTTTATTTTTCAATGCATAGAGTGTGTGAAAACTACCAAAGGCAGCTGAAAATTGTTCTTGCATGTAGACCAGATAAAAATGAAGTTCAACATGGGAATAGGGCAAAAAACATGTGGCACTCTTTAAGAAATGAAGACGTGGGGTTTACAAAAAAAAGTAAGAAGAACCTTTTTGTTTCACATGGGTCAAAGCCTGGTTCTTTGTTGGCGATCCTGTGACCCATGCATCAGCCTTGACTTCAACCTTTTGGGAACTCGGCCTGAGAAGCTCTGTACAACTTTCAACAGATTGCTCCTAATTGGCTTATGACTATGTGCTTTATATCAAAGTTATGATGAATTACTTTTTGGAGGTAGGAATGCAAAGAAGTAGATGACAGTGTGTCGTGACACTTTTGTATTATTATTGAAAGTTTCAAAAGTGAAACAGCAAAACAATTCCTTCAATTCATCTCTAGATTTGGGAGCAGATTTAATGAGTGGAGGATTTGAGTGCATTGTTTTCTGTTGATCAAAAAGTATCTTTTGTTGAAGTATGAGAAGATGTCAATGAGTACACAGCACTTTGAAGAGCATCAGTGACTGTCATCTTAAGTTTGAAATGCAGCTGAGCAAAACAACACAGTGCTTGTAATCTGACCTCTGTGTTCGCAAATGTTATTTACGTGTGTGTGTTTGTGTGTCTGTGTGTGAGTGCCAGCGCTTCTTTTTGTTCCACACTCTAAATAACAGCCTGTACAATTTCTCTTTTTCTTTGAAGCAAGCTCCCAGTTATTTTTATTATGCAAGAAAAGGAGTCTCATAATTGGGATAGATATAAGATTATATTGTGTTTCAGCAGAGGCCTTTGATATCACTGATAGTAACTTGGCTCTTTCGTCTTTGATTAGACATGAAAGCGCCATCGGCACAATGTGGCACAGCAGCGAGCTCAGGCTCGTTCTGCTGTTTTTAATGACCATTTGCTTTCCATTTGCATAATATGTGGCAGTAAATAGAAGCCTTTGCTTTAGATCAAAAAATACATTCATGCATTTATGTATATCTATCACTGACTAGACAGAAATGGGCTATGATGATTACTTTCTGAGCTGACAAGAAAGCCCAAATTAAAATTTGATTACAAAGCTTGACAAATCTTTGTGAGGGCTCGTACCTTTTTGAGGTTTGGCTTTGACTGAGTAAGCGGTCACATTGAAAGTAAATTGTGTTGTTGTTGTTTTGACTTTGTTATTGACTCATCTGGCCTGTTTGAATGTTTCCAGGCTTGTAAACCCACACACGCTTTGAGAATAAGCAAATCTAAACGGAGACCAATTGGAGAGATGAACAGTCGACAAATCTCCTTCTGACTGTTTTGTTTCTGCTATTCCTCATTTCTGTCTTTCCCACTACCCACTCTACTTCCTCAAACAGAGTGAGTTTGTCATTGAGCATAAATGGAATGTGTAAATAGTACTTGAAAACACACAGAGGTTCTGCCCTCTTTCTTGCAGCTAGAGATGACTGAGGTGAAGCTGTTGAACCTGAGAGGAAGTGGAGAAGCTACAGCCAAGATTGCTGCGCTTTGTTTAAAGCTTTAAAGGAATGTGTGTATGCGTTTGTGTGTGTGAGCATCTTTTTATTTAGTACTTTCGATTAACCCCAGCACACCCGTTTAATACCAGGGTCTATGATGGATAGAGTTTATTTTCAGCTGGGGGATCAGGAGCCAAGTTTGCAAAGTACAACAGCTCCTGTGTTGGATTGTTTGTTCTCTGCTTTGTTTGAGGCTGTTGGTAGAATATCAGATCTAGCCAGCTTCTGTTTGTTCAGTTTTTCTTCTTGCTTTATTGTTTTTGTGTTCTGCTTTATATGCTCTGTACTGTGTCAGTGTTGACGTGTACATAAACCTACAGCATCCCCGTCTGTTCCATTTCCTGAGGAGATTTCTCTAAATCTGACAAGTTCTGTCTGTCCTTCCTCTGCCCTCAGCTGAGCCTGCAAGGCTGCACACAGATGATTTGTAGATGTTCGGCTACCTGATCTGTACTTTTTCATGTTTAGATTTAGGATGACTGTAATTTTAACTAGGGTTCTTGCCTTTAGCGTTCCAATCATGTTTTGCAAAAGGAAAATGTAATGTTGTAATGGGGTCAGTCAATTAGCTGTGGGCTACACTTGAGCCTAATATAGTTTAACATTCGGTGGATATAAACTTCATAAAGTCATGTTGCATTAGCTACTTCATTTCGGCCGATTGATGATGCCGTTGTCCATCCCCATTGGCTAACAATCCTCAGCTAAGTCCTCTACTGTTGACACATTGTCACTAAAAACTAGACTCCCTTAGCCAGAACACTAAACTCCTATAACAGTATTTACAGTCTCATGTTTTGTTGTTTTTTCATCACTGCAAAAATGTTCTGCTCTTATTGAGTTATAAAATCTCAGCGCAAGACAAAATGACTTTTGTCATTATGAACACTTCCTGTGTGTGTAATGACAGTGGTTCAACATGGAAAAATACTGTCCACTCTCTTACCCCAGGCTATTTCCTCCATATATTTTTAATCTCCCTAAGGCGACTCTCCTGAACACCGACAGGGGAAGGTTTTAAAAGCTGTTATTGTTTTTTAACTTGGTGGACCTGCAGCGGGAGTGGCCCTTATATTTGTTGACATAATTGAACTCTTAGGTTGAGCCTGAAGTGCAGCTCACCTTAACGCTAAATGGAGTAATTAGCCTGTGGAGACCACCTCCTCCTCCACCAGGCTACAAATAGATCCTGACCTACGGAGAACATCTAGCATCGCACACCACTGTGAACCACAGGTAGGCAGGCCTAATGAACAGTGACTGTGTGCGTGTGTGTGTATGTGCGTGTGTGTGGAAGGAGAGGAGAAGTAGTGCACGTATAACCACATTAATATCTGTTACTGCTCAATGCTCCCTGATAATGCTTTCTTAATCAGTATGTGTGAAGCAGTTTGACCCTGCTCACTTGGATATTTGCACTGAATGCATTGCTATGTAGATTCATGTTGTCCTACATAAATGGCCTACTGCATGTCTCATTTGTAATTCAGCAAATACTGTTCTTAAGAGATGCATAATTTTGAATTATCCAGAGCGCTGTGAACCTAAGACCTCTTGGTCCTTAGGGGTCAAAGGCCCTGGGCTTTTGATATTTCCTTTCTTTACAACCCAGGCATGCCGAGCCAGACTGTGACACCCACTCAGAAAAACTTTGTCTATACAGTTTGCTTCAAGTTCAATCTAAACTTAACTTTGATTCCATGAACATAATTTAACTCTCATTTGTCATGGTGAGTGCAAAACTCAGCAGTATATAAATATGTTGTATATGACAGTCTGCAATCCGACAGGCAATTATTTTGTCCAGTGTGTGTTAATGTAATGCAATAAGTCTATTTTATTATCTTAACATAACTGAGATGTGAAGTGACTTAGTGGTTGTATGAGAGTACATGTCAGGTTGATGGTGAGGCCGTCATCTATGAGGCTGAGAGCAAACTGTTCTGTGATGATAGGTGTTGGTCCTGATGGACGGCAGTGTGTCTCATGAAAGCGCCTCTTGTCTTACATGTTCATTATGTGTCATTTTAATAACTGTAATGCTATTGCCAATCAGGTTTGCATTAAATGAATATCCTGCCGATTATTAATGTTCTTCTAATAATGCTTAATGCTGCTTTGCCTGGATAATTTGTGCTAAATTTGGCTATTAACAGCAGTGCTCATCGTTCTCCTGTCGCTTCATTTGGCTTAACTACAACAATGGATGAATTAGACTGTTTTGTTATGGTATCTGTGTTTTCCTGCCTCCTGCTGTGAGCAGGGATTGTGATAAGATTATGCTGTAACTGTCTCTTTGGTATGTAACCATCCTTTTATCATTATTTTTGTCATTGTATTATTTAAAAAATGTATTTTAGGCTTGATACATGTGGTGTATTATTGATGAAATTATATAAAAACAATTACATCATTTTCATTTTGAAGTACATCCCTCTCTGATTTGCAGGACTTTTCAAGCTCTGGCTCATACATTTTAGCAGTCTGCATGCTGAGGGATTGGTTTGCTGTGTGTCTAAATAAAGAGAGAACCTCTTTATATAATATGAGACAGACTTAAGAGACAGGGACATTTCAATTCCCCTTATGAAGCAAGCAACAAACAAGATATTTCACATGCACAGTTCCATGTTTCCATGATTAAGTATTTCACAGTGCAGCCTGAAGTTACTTGTTTGTAGCATGTTACCGACAATGTTTTGGATCTGTTTCTAGTTGCACCTCATGTGTTCTCTGAATGTCAGCATCAGTTTGACGCTTTGCAGCACAAAAATGCATGACTATTCTCTTCTACCTCTGATCATGAAACCACATTTAATGACTGAAAAAATTAAGCCTTTTGACTTTGAATCCCACCAATCAAATATTCTCCTTTTCTTCTCTGTGTTTGGGTCTTTGATCTCCCGCGTGTCCTCTGAGCTGGACGGCTGACCGCCTTCAGATATTTTCGTTCTGTAGTTTGCTTTAACCAACCCATCAGCTGTCTGTTTGTCGGCTTGTTTTGGGTCGCCTTCATTTTTCTCTGAAGCTAAAAGGAAGCTGAAAGCTTTAATGCTTTGTTTTTTTCTCTCACTGACTCATAGCTGTTTAGCATAGCAAGATTGTAGAATGTGTGTGTGTGTGTGTGTGTACCTGTTTTATTTGTGTACATTCATATTTATGTGTTACACCACAGGGTTGAGCTGATAGAAGCCTCAGCATCATGTTTTCCCTATGAGTGTGTGTTTTCATCTTGTGCAGCGGTCGTAGCTGTTGTGGTTTACACCTCCGTTAAGACACACACACACATACAAAAACACACACACGCAACCACAACAACACACATAACAGAATCTGGTCACATCGGCTGATTCACAGACAGAAAACACTGCTCAATTAGTGTGAGCTGTGTGTGTATATAAGCTTGTTTGCAAGCTGTGTGTGTGTGTGTGTGTGTGTGTGTGTGCCTGCATGCATTCGAGCACAGGAGTGTGAGACAGCGGCCTGATGTGTTCATCAATCATGCTGTAACCAGTCTTTGTTTATTTGCATTTAGCAGACTCAAATGGAGGATGGGTTTTATGTACTTGGCAGTTTCTCCCCCCCCTCATTTTCTGTCCATCCTTTTTGCCTTTTTTACTTTCTCCCACAGGAAACCCCACCAGTTTTTTTCTTTATTTACTGCCGTTCTTAGCACCAGTGTTTGCCCCTTGAGTAATCTTAACTTTGACATTTTCCTTCAATAGTACGACAGAGAAAATGCTTGTTTCATTTTTCAAAGGCTGTGACTTTGTTGTTTGACTCCTCTGTTGTTTAACTACGCTTCAACCGATTTAAATGCAGAAACACATGCAGTCCACTATTTACAGATTGATGTTTACACGTTATAAACTAGTGTTCATGTCATATAACTGGATGAAAGAACTCAGATAGATAGCCTAAAACACATAAAGATGCAGTCTGGCTGACACTGTGATCTGATCTCAAGCAGGTATAATGACATTTGTAAAGGTTGGTTTGATTCTGAGGGGGAAAAAAATCCACCCAGCATGTTGAAAGGTCACCTGACCCCACTTATTTCTGCAATCTGAAGCAACCAGTAGTAAACACTACATCCCTGCAAAGAAAAAAAATGTTTAGCCCAGCAGCATCACTTTGTGACATCACAAATGGAGGCAACATTGAGATGATTAAAACCCATATTATAGTTGGATTAGCTGTGGCTCAGTTTTCAGCAGGTTGGCCATGCATTCTTCTGTTGGTAGCCCGATCCCCAGCTCCTCATGACTTTGTGCCAAAGTGTCCTTATGGGACAGCATACCCCAAAATCTTTACACCAATCTAGACAGTATCTTGCATGGTAAATTGAAGTGTCTGGGCGTGTGTTTGTGTGGTAGATGAATGAGACATCAATTTTAAAGCCCTTTAAGTTAAGGTATAGAGTTGAAATGCAGCTTTAAGATTTTTTTAAAAGGCAAAGTTGCATTTTTGTATCTTGTAACCCACAAATAAATGTACTAGCATATAGACCACATGTTGATAGAAGGTGAAAATGGGTGGAAAGGGTTAGGTTAACAAAGAACAGAGTTTCATTTGACCTTAACTCCAAAACCGCCATTTTTCCTGTTACATTTGAAAAAGCTTATAAAGTATTTGCAATGCTTTAAAACAATAAAGCAACATTTTTTGAAGCCTATGAAGTGTGTTATATAGGGAATTATAAAGAAAAAAATCTAAATGATGAAACCAATTATATTGTTGATAATATTTATGTCACACTGAACTAATTATATCTTGTCAGCTGTAAAAAACAAAATGATTTTGATAATTATATTGATGTTAAATGTGTATTTTAGAGAGTATTTATTAGAATTAATGAGCTCAAGCAGTGATGTGTGTCACCTCACCTCTGTCTTTGCAGAAGCCACAGCAAACAGTTTTGATTTGATCTAAGGAGAAGTACGCTCAGCATTAGCTGTCATATCACATAGATAAAGTAATAATCCCAGAGTCCATGGGGGAAAATAAAACCAGCTCACTGCTAATGCCTCTCGGAGGATTCATATTTATATCTCAAATCGCTTCTTTTGTTCCCCGTCTTTTCTCTTAGTGTCAAGGGAACGAGTGGGCGAGGTTAGGTATATAATTTACTCCCCAAGTCATTCATCCTGCACTTATTGATTCCATCTCAAATTTAACTTTCAGATTGGCACCGACTCCATTAGAAAGTAATAACCGACCAGGTCAATAAGTGGGAGCCGTACCAGTAATGTGTAGATTGAATGTAGGTTTATTGGAATGCACCATTAAGCACTTGCGGGATAGTGGGGTCGGGGCTGTGGGGGGTTGAGGAGGGACTGGACATCTATCATCCTGTCCTGTGTTCAGCCAATGGTGATGGGAACAGAATAGGGGACAAAGCACTCCACCAGTGAATTCATCATCCCCTCATTTTTATTTCTCCTTTAACATCCAGTCTCAAGGAGGGGACGTGCTTGGGTGTGTGTGCATGTATGTGAGCGGTGGGTACCTGTGGTGAAATATGGTCCTCCTGTCAGTCTGACCCACTCAGGAATGAGACGTCACTCTCCTTTCTCCATGCTCCACGCACCATCGACGGAGAGATTGAGATATGGCAGGTGATGGCTGTTTGGCCGTGAGTCATTTATATGTGTTTAAAGCTTAGGGGGAGATGCAAAAGCTAAATCAAGATAGAGAGTAGAGGTGAGCTCAGTGGTATTCAAATGAAGCTAAAGGGACTCTTTCACATAAGTTTTGGCCTTCACCAACACAGTTTGGTTGATTGTAATCTTCTGTCATCATTATTTCTGTCGATGTCGTGGCAGATAGACCTAAAAATAAATAACCAGTGATTTTGTTTCCCAAAAAAAGCTTCAAGATTCTATTCATGTAGTCGTTCAGTTTCTAGAAGTGCAAAGAACCGAATTTAATTAAAGAGACCCCACTAATTTGAGGGAAATTGGCAGTTTTTAAAAAGCTTTTCGTTATTTAAATATAGATAGTACATGAAAATGAACATCTATGTTAAACTTGCAGCCTGGGCTTCCAAATCCTTCCCAGCAGAAGTCATGGACATAATTTCAACGGGAATCAAGTTTATAGCTTTTACATGTTAACACTCGAGCCCCAGTCTGACGATAAACTCCAAGGTCGACCTGCTCAACCTGAGACTTCCACCTGACGAACAATAACGCTTTATTTCTTTTTGAGGTATCACCAAAAATATGAGTTAGTGATGCTTTGTGTGGGGCAAGTGCATGAAGCTAAAAGTGTTGCAAAGCAATTTTCAAATGCATAAATAGACCCATATATTATTTGATTTTCTGCACAAAGTATTCTGGGAAACTAAGCACTGTGCAACATGCCACATGTCATAAACATTCATTTACAGAAAATGGTAAGATACCATCAGTTAATAAACCTTTGGATGAGCTGGTTTGATGAGAAGACTCCTCAGTTCACTCCCGCATTTGACCAGCAAGACTGAGCCGGCCAGAGTAAGAGATGGTGTGAGCCTGATCTCAGGGCAAACAGACGCTGTTTGCAGATGGCTACACACATTTGCAGGTCCTGCATGGCAGAACTGTAGCAAACAGACAGCTAGTTGTAAACATAGACTTTATAAAACATGGATGTAGTCACCCATTAAAGCAGTACTTTAAATCCTATCAGTGGAGGTCACCCTATTGAAATGCTGACTCAGTCATTCTTTATACCAGGCTATTAACATACTGTAAAGTTTAGCTTTTCAGAACTTTTGCATTGGTTAAAGACCTGAGGTTGCTGCTTGGTTGCTGATGTTTTGTGTTTTTTTAGCTCTTGAAGCTAAAACACTCTGACTTTCTAGCCGTCTATAATTATGTTTGCCTTTACAAATTGGTCTATATTTGCAGATCAATATTAGTTCCATACAAGTGCCGGATAGACCTGAAAAAAGACTCCATCCAGTTCCACTTCAATGTAAATCTTAAGTCTCTGGCGCAGGTTCCTGATTTGGAACCACACAACAATTGATATATTTGAACATTTTTGACAGATAACTTAAAAAAAGTGTTTTCTCTTTGAATTAGACATTTGATACTGGCTCCACAGCTCTTCTTGTTCCTGACAAGATGCAACCCTTCTTTTTCATCTCTGGGCTCTCGCCGTGATTAGGGGAATCTGCCTTCTTGCCTGTCAGGTGTATCAAAGCACATTTTTCATCACCTTGAATTTGGATGTCAAATTAGTATTGATGGTATACGTAGTCATTTGAAGATATACATTTATCAGTGCATGCTATATTAACCAAATATGCTGAGTTCTTCTTGCTGGCAGTGCTACTATTGGTTCCGTACAGGGGCTTGAAACCCTCCCAGGTCAGACAGTTATAGCTGCTGTTCTTGATGGTTTGCTTGCTTAGCTGCAGAAGGCCACAAAGAGCACAAAAACCACCAACTAGTTTTGGTTTATCCTCCAACACAGAGGAAAACATAAAGCTGTCTGCAGTCTCCTACCTAACGGATTATAGGACTCAAAAAGCGCTGGATATCTTTCAGTGCCCAGGACTCAGACGGAAAATAAATGAAACATTTCAAAGCAAAAGTACTAATCAAATTTATTTGGTATCCCTGGTTGTCTTGGAATCTCGTAAGTTGTTGTTGCAGAGCTGGATTTGATTTGTTGAACTTGGAAATAAGCGTAATATAATTTACTTTTCCCAATCTCCTTTCTCCACCTTAGTGTTTCCAAAGTGCTGTTGTTGTGGGCACAGTGGAATTTAAGCCTCCATCAGTTCCTCCCTTGTGCACAGATGTGGTGTGTGCCTGTGTGATATTTGCCTCTAATCAGTCTCTTCACCGCTCTGGCATTGAGTGTGAGATGTGAGGTGTTTAATTCCATCAGACAGGATTACATGCGCACACACACACCCACACCCACACACACGCACGCAGAGAGCAGAGAAGCAGCTCTCTCGGTGGGCTGACTGATAGGTGGGATTTCATCACTGACAAAACAGTTCTATCATCAAACTGGAAACACCAAACTCTAGTTGCTCACATCATGACAGACGAGGCAGCTTTGATCTCGGCTCCTGTTTTAAACGACAGTTTCTATCCATTACCTGAACTCAGTAAAGCCACTCTTTGTCATTCTGTGGAGCTTCTGACTACACTTTGCTGAATAATGATGCTTTCAAGTAGAACTGTTTTACAAAGTGCTACATTTACAATTAAATGATATTAAACACTATTACATTTACACACTTGTACCTATGATGACTTTGCAAAGCATGGCTGCCTTATTATGGTTTATATCTAGAGTGATATACAAAGTATTTTTTCTGTAATACAAAAAACAGAAGAACATGTGCTACACTGAAATGTAAAGACAGTTACTATCAGCCTTTGGCAACACCACCCACCTGGTTGGTTTTAATAACAATGCGAATCACCAATCATAGTTTGGGATTTTGGGGTCACATCCATCTGTACACACCCCTGCTTCCAGACACACGTAGTTCACATGAATAATATCTGATGGTTTCATATTTTGTTAAAACAAAAATGGAACCAAAGTGGGGCAAAAGGAGACCAAAATGACTCCATCAGGATTAAAGTCTCTATGCAAGTTTGTCAGGTTTGTGCATAAGAATAGACAACAGCTTTAAAGCTTCAGTGAGGAACTTTCTTTTTATGTGGATTTTGGCACCCCCTGTGGACAACACAGCAACTCTTACATCTTTGCTGATTTGATCCTATACACAACGTATCTCATCTGGCTGTTTTTTCACAGAGAAATGCGCCACTTACTGTGAAGATAGTTTATATATGTTTCTTCCACATGCAATAAATTGTCCAGTCTGACACCTGTCCCCTCAGTAGTACTTATAGGTATTAAAATCATAATATAGAAATGGTCTGTCTTGTCCGTGATGGTCTTGTTTGATTTTGTAGGTTATAAAGAGACGTCAATATTAATATCAGTCTGTTTTATAACCAGTCAAAAGTCCTCACAAGGGCTTTCATTTTTAATTTTCTTTTTTTAAGTGAAGTTCCAGTCAACTATTTTTTAAATCAATGTGAAGACCTCAGGGCAATCCTAATGCTTCTAAGACTTTGCAATAAACCAGAGGAAGACAGCAGCTCGCAGGATGGGGGAGGCGGCTGAAAAGGCCTCTTGTTGGCTGTGGAGCAGGAGAGAGGAGATAAGCTAGAAGCCGGGAGGAGGAGATGGGCAGTCACTTGGCCACCAATGACCTGCCAACTGGAGGGTGTCACTGTTCAGAGTCAAACACCCAATGAATGCTGGTCACTGTCTGATGACATCAACTCCTCCCGGCTGAGGCTATTTTCACCAGAGGTGAACAGAGAGAAGAATCTTTGAATTAAATTACTCTCTCGTGCAGATTTTTACCTTGGGCTGAAATGTTTCACTCATAGGTGTAATCATAATGTCCATTTTACTATTTGACTTTATACTGAACCACAAAGAGTTCAGTCGCTTCGGGTCTGACCACACCTTTGGAAGTGCTGAATCCCCAAATTTTAATCATACCTCACCAAGGACTTTAGAAAAAAGGCTGTGAGATACCTGGGGGCCTAAAGGCAGCTAGCAGGGCTCAGGCTTTTATTATACCACTTTTAGCGTAGGTCCATTTAGAAATAGAGAAACATAAATAGAGCTTATGACCTACAATATGCCAAGGAATGCCAGCTTTCGCCTACACACTCACTCTCTGAAGCACCCACACCCGCACACACACTGTCCCACCTGCAAAGCCCCTTCCTTGCCACCTCCACCCCTCATCTCCCTCTATAATTAGATTGGGCTGCTCCCAAGAGAAATACATTTGCCAGGTAGCTTTTTTTTTTTTTTTAATCTGTCGTTCCGAGGAGTGGCTCCAGCGGCTCTATTCATTTATTAGCTGGATTCACCTCACCACTCCCGTACCTTATCACAAATTTCTGGGAGCAGGTTAACACTCAATGTCTAATTGACAGAATATTTATGCATTTCCAGCAGTCAGTCTGGCTGTTAGGGGCCGCCGACTTGTCCGAGAGCCACATTGTGTTGAGACGCATCGCTGGCAGCAAAAAAAGACAAATTTGTTTTTCATGCTACAGTGCTCTACCTCAGGTTAGAGGATGTTTAATTTTACCCCTTAAAACATCTTAAGTTTTTTTATTTCAGTGCTGTGTTAGATATAACTCTGAGAGATTTGGAATCTGGAGGCTCAAATTACTTTTTCAAATTAAGGCTGGATGGCCTTGAAAATCTCCGAGGTCAGTTCTTGTATATTAGTGATAATTAGCTGGGGCCAAAAAAGCACCCGCAATCATTACACAACTAGTGCAAATCTGCTATTAATATTTATTTCCTCCTAGACTCCCACTAAATAAGAGGTTTCCTTGTTTCGTGTGGTGTAAATGTAACTGATGATCAGCGATCTCACAGTAATTACTGTGGATAAGTGTCGGCACTCGTGTGTATAAGGGCATCTGTGAGTGAGACAGAACAACACAGAGGAGCTTAATAATGTTTTAAGAACATGGCCAGTACAAGTGTTTGCACACAGGAGTGAGGACTGCTGAGGATGCAGCACGATTGAAACAGTTTGACCATATGCCGAGGAGCCAGTTGGGTTTAAATCTAACACTGAAGTCAGGGTTTACAGAGTCAGTATTATTATGTAAAACGTCAAACGTACAAAGGTTATAAATTAAATGTATAACCCAGAAGTGACAAAACCAAACATCAGTATAAGCACACATTAACAAGAAAACGACACAAACAGAATAGATTAAAGCTGGGGTTGGTAGTCAGATTTAGATACACTTTTTGTAATACTGGCTAAAATGATCTTTATGTCCCGATGGTAATCAATACATGATGTGTTCTTAAAAAAGAGCGAAAAAAAGCTGCTATCTACAGCCGGAGTCAACCTGGGAAAACACCAACCAATCCCTGCCATCAGGAGCTAAATTATGAAACCAATCAAATCCCGTCCTACCGTTCTGCCTGCCTCCTGTGCGTACATTTCCCCAGCGTGCACTCCCTGTGCCCTGCCTCTGCTTCCCCTGCTTCTATTTACTGCCCCTCTTGCTTGACCTCGGGCCTGTCCCCTCTGACCCGATGAGGTGCTTTGCTCAGGACTGTAGTCCGGATCAGAGTCTAAACAGCTCTCACCACGGGGGCTCTGACAAGCAAAAGAATTAATGACATTTAGTAAGTCCTACAGAAAATTTAGATGTATTAATTTATATGTATTATAGTTTTTTTCCTGATATTGTGTCACCGATACAACTAGATAATGCTAGCATGACAGTTGTGATAACTGACAATAGCCATGTTTGTTTGTGTTTTTAACTTTCACTATGATAATGTTTTGGTGTTTTCTTACCGCTGAGTGAGACATGAGTTGACATAGTACAAAACACAAACGATGTGCTGAGGACCGGCTTTGAATCAGTCACGATCATATGGTTGCAGCAGCGGCGCTCGTGCATGTGAGTGAGGGCGTTGTTTTGGAGGAGCTCAGAGGGGAGGGGGGGTTAGGCAGAGTCCTGAGGAAATACTACATTCAAATTCATGGTAGTTTTCCGTGACCACCAACCCCAGCTTTAAGTTCAAATGTTGGTCAAAATAAAAACAGAGAAACAAAAGAAAAGTATTTCTGCCGTAAATTCCTAAACTCCAGTCCAAGTGTTTCTTTTCAACAGTCTGCAACATCAACTCAAAAACAAGACCGTTCACAGATTTCAGTTCATTTCAGTTATTTCTAAAACATTTCTTGTATTTTAAAAGTGAATCAAACTGCAGGCAACTCAGGGAAACAGATTACATTTCAGTGGACTTCTGTTGACAATCACAGCGAAGCACAAATGTGGACTTTCATGAAAACAGTCACCACAAAGCTCCAGTAAGACTGACGGAACAATCACAGCCATAACCCATCATCTTCCTCATGGCGTCTCATGTACAGACTTATGATTGAATTAAGTTACGCTTACTGTTGGAGGTGTGTCAGTGACGTGTACATGAGTGTGTGAAATGAGTCAACATCTGTCGGTCCTTTGGGGTAGTGACGTGTGAGTGATGTGGGAAAAGTTATTCAGATTGAATCTGGGACTCTGTCAACGCAACCAGCAACAGAGTTTTGTATTCTTTTTTGGTTTTAAATTTTGAATCAGATTGTCAAAGGTAGAGACTGTGATTAATTAGATGCATGGATAAAACATCATCCTGCAGTAGTATGAAAACAAGTATGAGAGAGGACATGGTCAGTCCTGCACTTTGCATATCCTGCATCAGTCAGATCCTTACTGCAGACTATAACTCTGTGTGGACTGGAGCTCATTCTTCCACTGAACATAAACCGCAAAGCCATTACATTTTCTCCAGAACATATTAGCAGAAACCATTTAGGAGTGCAAATGCACAAATGTAATTTGTTTGAGACGGGTTGCAATTCAACATAATCCTCCCCTGCCAAATTTGTAGCACCATTAGAGATTTATTTTTTGTGTTCGTTTTTCTATGAACAAAACCGACTCAAGCCAACATTGGCTGCACCGAATCCAATAAAACATTTGAGCCCAAGACAAACAAGGAGACACGTCTTTACTTTCCACAGTTTCATTTAGTTTGGATACAACCTTTGGATCTCCTCTGCGATCAGAGATACAGTGTTTGTAAGGACAGACCCAGCAGTGATCAGAGAAAAGTTAAAAACAGAAGTTGAAGAGAGAAACCAGCAAGGTGTAAAGTCAGTGCAGGAGCTGTCTGCTGCTTGCAAACACCCGTCTGGATTCATGCGTAAAAGTTAATTTGTGTCTGTGTATCTCAGTGTGAGGCACCGGAGACGTGTTGAACTCACGCTCCGGTGGTAAAGCGCGTCTCTGCTCGCCTCCCAGAGAGCAGTTTGGTTGATCTGCTTTTTCGTGCATCGGCCTAGCATTAACACCTTGAATTAATGCATTTTTAGTTTGTAGAATCTGACTGCTGTATGATTACCCTGGGCACATGTTATTGTCAGGTGTAAAGAATGTCAAAACACAGATTTATAAACCGATGAAAACACACTAGCATTCAGCAACCAGCCAGCCTGTCAGCCGTCTCTGCCAGCACGGCGTTTGCTTTAAAGGCCTTGTCACCAGCAGATGGTTTTCAGGCCAGGGAACATTTATCATTAGCCAGTAGCGGTTGAGGAGGTTCATATCCAGAGCTGGATCCAACCCTTTGCAGTGGGGGACGGGTTCAGGGGGAAGAGGAAGACCCCGGAGGAGGCGTTAATCGAATTTCTCACTGTCCAGCACTCAAGCGCATCCCCGCTGTGAGAGATTATGCCCTGCACACTCGCATTGCCTGCCAAAAACTCTGTTTATCAGCTCACCGAGGCAATTTCAATTGAACCTTCAAAAGCCCCAGCACCGGCGGCGGCAGCAGCAACAGCAGGATGGCACGCTGGATCTTATCCATTGAGGTGTCTTAATCTTGTCAGGAGACGTGCACCCCAGGTCGGTCAGATCTCCATGTTTTCCGCCTCTTTCCTCCGTGGCTGTGTGTGTCAGGTCGAGGAGGGGTCAATGAAGTGATGCTGGAGAGGTAGAGTGGAAACAAAGACGGGTGAAACGAGGATACTCAGAGAGAGTGGGAAAAAAGGAGAAATCAAGAAATAGAGAGAGCTTCACCGTCGATAAGGCATCACACCTGCTGATCTGCAAAATCCAATAACAGGGCAATAACAGAGAGAAAGCACATAAAGTGCTTGGGTTTGTTTCAGGTGGTAGTGAGGCAATAACATACCATAAAAGAGGGCCAGTTTGAGTAATAGAGGGATGGTTTTAAAGGCTTATAGGGCACCTAAGCTGTTTACAGGCATGGAACGTGCTTTGCATAAGCTTACAGATCTGGGTGTTGTCTCCATATCTCCACTAACCTTGTTATTGTCTTGTATGATCTGACATATAGCAGAAGCAGCTTGTGATTGAATAAAAGGGGCCCTAGAATTGAACCCTGAGGGACTCCCTCTAGGTTTATGGGCATCTGTGGAAAGAAGCCTCTGCTCAGACTTTGATAACTCTGGAAAATTATGACAATTTGTATCCTTTTGTTGCAGTTCAAAGGTTAACATCATAAACACCTAATTCATTTTCAGGATTGTGCATATTCCACCCCAGCATTGTGTTAGCCTGCTGCAACTTTACTGACAGGCAAGGCTTCTTTGTGGGGCCATGTCTTTGTTATTCACAGTGTCTTATGTCGTCATAACATGTCTTTTATCTTGGGCTTTAAGACTTTCTCTTAATAAATAAGATGTAAACAAAGCCTACTGTGTTTGTTGCGACACAACTTTTAAGTTTTCTTTTTTTCAACGTTTTACATCAAAACTATCCAATTTTTGCACCAATTGTTCAGATTTGGATCAACCCCAGGTCCGGGTTATATAAAGCTGAAATACTTTATAAAATAAATAATCCTTCAAGTTGTTTTAAATTCTTTATACTCCATAAACAGAAAGGGGACAAGGTTTAGAAACAGTCATACTCAGTAAGCTGAAACAAAAAGGAAACCGCCTTCAGCCTTTCAGCAGCCATAAAGTGATTCGTGCTGGACGGTTTCACACTTTCCAAGACTAGAAAACAAAACTTACTCATCTGAGTGTTGGAAATGCATCATGGGAAGGGCAGGGGATCAGGAAAACTAGGTGTAGAGATGAGTAAAGTTAAAGAAAACAAAGCCTTTGTATCCTAACATTGAGACTAGAAGCAATGATTCACTAATGCTGGCCTGTTAATGAAGGGGTTTGTGTGCCTCTGGACTCAAAGGCATATTGGTAGTGGAGGCGTATTGAATCACCGCGACCCACAAGGTTAACTCTTTGGCGAGAGAGAGGAGAGCAGCGTGCCCAGAGGCTATCGATTCACAATCACTCATCCGCTTGGCCTTTCTTATCTTCAACTCCGACACCAGCTCAAGTATGCATTTGATTTTTCTGTCCCTCTCTGCGCTTCACTCACTGTCTTTTTTTCCTCCTCTGTTTTAAGCTCCAGGCAGTTTTACACAGCTTTTTTAAAAAGTCATTTAATAACCTGGCCTGTTTGGACGTCAGATAAAGAACGCTCTGTTCATCATCACTTTGTATTGTACTGCTTCTCCATAATGCTACATGGCACCCGTCTTTCTCTGCATCCACCCAGACAATTCTGGCTGTTCATCTGGGTAAGAGTAAGCAGCTTAACTCCACATTCACTCCCATTCTTCAATCTGAACGGGTGATAATTGCCGGGCGGAAGGTGTCCCGGCTTGATGCAATAGGTGTTAATCCGTTCACCATCCCAGATGACGCAAGGACAAAGTAACGTGTGTGGGGTTTGATCTACAGCGCTTTGTTCGATACTTCAATGTTCACAACACAAACACACACACAAACACACACACACACACACGAGCAAAGCCCTGGTGGGTGTTCTCTCCCTTTTTTTTTGTTTCTTTCAACCCTCAGGCCATCTTTCCTCATGGTCAACCTCTTTCATTGTTTTATTTTGATCTAGTTCCCCTTCAGCAATCTGATCAAGTTTGACTGCACAGTCATAACAAATGCTGCTATTTTCTCTTATTTCATTTCTTTGACTTCAGTCACTGTACTACGAGGGTGAAATCCATCCACCTTAGAAAAAAAAAATCCTCAGAATTATGAGAACGTTTTCATGAAAACAGAAATCTGCTCTGATTTTCTGAATAAACGAGACACAGCGTCTCAGTTTTCCTCCACGGGGAACCGGTATTTTCTGCAACTGCCTATTTGTCTCTTCAGTCACCATGTTGGCAAAATGAATGCATTTCAGATGCATAATCTCATATCCATGAAACATGCCGTATCGGCTCAACTGATCCCGGATGCAGCATCCAGCAGATCAGTGCGAGCTTTACATCCAACCAGCTGCAGAGTCCGATTGTGCCTGTGCAATCAACAAACTAATAACAACAGCATCTACGTTACTTCAAGATACAAGTATCCCTCCATGTCTCAGACTGCACCAGAATAATGATGGAACCCTAACACATGCTTAAATGAGAGTCTCCACTGGGCTTTTTAGGAACCAATATGTTGATAATTCACAAATACAGATCAGATTTTTATTTTATTTCAGAAAAAAAGATCACGTATTTCAGAGATAATTTTCACCTAACTCAAAAAACGGCGGATTTTTTCTTCAAATGAATGCAACATGCTCACATACTGTTCAACCAGTTTGATTTGCATTCACAACACAGCTGATTCAAACTGCACACTGAAGACACAAACAACTCATAGCGCCCCACATAGTCCATGAAAATAATTGAAATGTTCAAATATTTATTTAAAAAATGAGCTAAAACAATCAAAATAAAATCCAACTAAGATAAAATGAAAAGGTTTACCATTAAAGAAACTTAAAAAAAAAAAAAAAAGATTATTATGGCACTAACACTGCAGATTATGGAGCACTCATTGGTCGCTTGGCCCCCGAATGCATCAAAGAACATTTTTAAAATTGCAGCGGGTAAAAACTTAAATCATAAGCACATAGATGCAAACATTTTGACTTTAGATATGAAAGTGCCAAAATTTGGTTGCATTTGAGATCATAAGTATTCAATTAAAAACATTCTCACAGTGATTGAGTCTGACTCGAGGTACATCCATCTGATATCTCCCAAAAACCACTCAATAAAACAAACTTCAGCTAATAAAGAGGTCAGAAATACATATCTGTTATGAGATCATTTGCATCACATGCAGCAGCAGTTTGAAATCAGTTGTCATCATATAATCCAAGTAAGCAACATTTCCTGCAGGATGGAAGAATAAAGGCCAATCAGAGTCGTTGCAGTTGTTGCCTCCAACTGTGCCGAACAAGAAAGTGTGATAATCACTGGAAGAAGGCTGGAGGCAAGCCGGATACCTGCATCTATCTGCTATACTCTGTTCAGTTCTTCATGTTATAGGAAAATGTTGAATAAATATTGGTTAATCTGAACAAAAGGCAACATCAGTGAGTCGAAGTGTTTCACCCAAGTGTCAAACTGGCTTTTTAGTCCCTCAGAGTGAGAACTGTGTGGTCCATTGACCTGAAAAATAGATCTCATAGATGGAGGATTTCATTCCATTGTCATCAGCAGATGGACCATATGTTTACAAAACTGCATAAATAAAATGTGGCATTGTTAAAGGGTTTGCTTTGATTGATATCTGCAGACAATCACCACCTAAAACCACATCTGCCCTCACCTTTACAGAACTGTATAGATACTTTCACCTCATCACCGAGGCTGCTGCTGCTGCAAAAAACTCAGACTGACTGTAAAGGATCTGTTCAGCAGCAAACAGCAGTCAGAGATTGTTAGCTGAGAGACATAGCTGAACATTGAACAGATGACCACAGAAAAACAGATTTGGATAAGAGTGGAAACTTCCAGGGGGCCACAAACATTGCTGACTTGCTGAGTAAAGTATTATGAATTATTGATGCCACAATGTTTCTTGATACCTGCTGGAAAATTCAATAAGCAATGCAAACAAGCTCCTTATCAGAGTGAAAGTGAAGACATCTCTTGGTTTCTCAGTCCCTCCAGGATTTCAAAGTTTTTTTTTGTGATTGTTGCTGCTCAAAAAGCATGATTTTGCAACAACTTTTTGAAAAAATTGTGGTGAATGTTGCGATATCTTTTTCTTTTTTCCCCCAATAACATCTCAGGGGCAAGTAAATACACTAAATTACAATTGTTTTTAGAAAACATTCTTGATCTGACCACTGTGACTGTATTTTGATTCTCCTGATTCACAGAAAAATGCAATGACAGGGCTGTATTGCATATTTACGACAGTCCTTGAATGCACCTGCAGTGACAGGTGCACTGGACAGCCAGTTCACGGCACTCTGAAATGCATCTGCATCTTTCAACAAGGAGTTGATCAAAACTTACTAAATGTGTCTGATGTATCACCAAACTGGATTAAATCAAGCTGTAGACGCAGAGCTTTTCACGGTAATGGCGGAGACGTCAAACATCAAAAATTAAACAGACGTCCCCTGGTTGTGTCTTTGTCACTAACGCACACCGGGGAGAAAAATCCTCAATGAAGATGAGACAGATGCATGGAGGCGGGGAGAGCTGGTTCATAAAGCACACCTGCTGCAGGTAGCTGACCGAGCGAACACTGAGCCCCTCAAATAATAACTCTAGTTTCTATAAATAACAACGTTGTCATCGTCACTTGTCCTGCCTGCTGTCCTCGCTTTTCACCTGTTCTCCGTGTGTGTTTTGCTGATGAAAAGTGCCGATCAAGTGAGGACTTACGTTTCTGTTCCAAGGAAGTGAAATTAGTGATGAAACCAATAACGTACAGGGGCTGAGATTAAGGTAATTGGTCAAATATGCAGGAAAGTTGCGTTGATTGTATAAAATTGCAAGGCCGTGCAAAAATCATGCTGATTGGTTGAATTTGCGTTGAAAGTTGCGATGGCGAAATCGCAACTTCCTGGAGGGATCGGTTTCTGCTGCTCATGCTCACTCTGTAATAAATCAGTGTGGCCTTAAGATGCAACATTATCTGAGTTTTAGGTAAGAAAAAAAGGAAACACATTTATCAGTGCTGTCTTTTTGAAAAGTGTAGATATGCTCAATCATTAAATTTTAATCTCATTACTTCTTTTATTCACTGGGTGAATAATTTCAGAGGCATTCACTGTTTTCGAGTGCTTCCAGTGTCAAGGCCTCTGCTCTTTACCTCATCAAGTGGCTCATTCAGCAAGAATGATGATTTACATTTACAAGTCTTACTTTTGTTATCCTTAAATATTCTATGATCTATTAAAGATTTCATTTTGAAGTGTTTAGCTGCTCTTATGGCTCTCTCTCGACTTTCATGCTCTTACTTGATAAGCTCAATTACATTTGATTTTGCCATCATCTCTCCACTTGCAGCTGTTCGACACCCATAGATGTGATGCTTCCTTGCTTGAGCATCAGCGGTAGCATAACGACCGAGCCAAAACAAACCAAAACAGTGGTGTAGATCAAGCAGGTGTCAGGCAGAGTCATCACAAACACAAGCAAAGGCTGCTCGAGCGGTGTGCCCTTTCAAAAGCACACTGATTAGATTTAAAAACCTGCAGTTAGACCTTCCAATTAAGCCACATTTGTTCAGTGTGTAAGGCTTAACTGAGTTGTTTGACTTAACAGTGTCTACTGAATGACTGCACTATAAAGTTTGCCTAATTAAAGCAACCACTTAACCACAGGAGCGCTGCAAAAAAACACAAACCCACTGCTCCTAATCGGGCACACTCACTCGTCTGAAAAGCCTGCTCTTTGTGTAGCATCAGCCATATTGTCACTTTCTTGAATGTAGCTCAGAGTGCATTAGCTCATGCAGCTTTTATGAGCCTAAACTGCTCCATTGGGAGAACTTTCTGAAGGAGAGACACCTGTCCAAGGCTGCAGAGTACAGCAGAAACCAGACAATGGACACATGGCGCCAGGGCTGTTTCTGACCACTTCTGCGCCCTGGGCTAGATTCCCACAGCCCCCCCACCAGCCCCAACCCCCAAAACATAATGCACATTTGGCATTACGTGTCCGTTTAAATGCCAACTACCCAGGGCTATTGCTAACATTGAGGATGTTAAGGTCATGTCTGTAATGTTTTGTCTGGAATTTTGGAGGTTTCACCAACCTGAGGGGACTTCACTGCTACGTTAGTTTATAATATTCACGTTAATACAAACTATTTAATAAGTGAGAACACATAGTTCCAGGTCATGCCAATGAAGTGTTTTTTCAAGTCAAGTCTTTCATTAGTTTTGTTCTTCATGCCAGGCAGCATAATGAATAAATAGAACATGATTACAAACAACACAGCAGCTGCTTCTGTGTGCATTACGTTTTCAGTTAAATTGACATCTGAGTCTCTGACCACCATTTTCAACAACAACGAAAAATACTCATGGTCACTCAGTCATTTTAAATATGCATTTTTTTCTGGGCCATTAGAAAAGGATGCAGATTATTCAGTTAATGCATCCAAGTTGTTGTTGAAGGCTGACATCAACTCTGATCTTGATTATTTTATTTTGTAGTGACTTCCTTTATTGTCCAGCTACAGCATATGCAAAATACTTAAAGCTGATTGGTCAAAACCCCTCGCAATGACAATTGATTGACAACCTGAAGCATATGTCACACGTTTCAGATCAATCCATTGCAAAAATCACATCAAGTGCACTGTTCATGACTTCACCTCTTCCTGTTGACACTGTGACAAAAGTTACTTTCTGATACCAGCAATAGACAATGTGGAGGATAATTTAAATATTACTCTCAATGTATTTGGAAAGCACAAACTTTAGATTAGGGGTTAATGGTTGATCATGTTGATTTTATTACTTGTTTTTAAAGCCGTATATGGTCAAGCACCACCATATATTTGTGACCTCTATACTCCTTATGCTCTCAATCATTGTTTAAGATCCTCTGGCAGAATCATTTTTTATGTTCCTGAATCTCAACTTGTAACCAAAGGGGATCGGGCCTTTGCTGACCGGGCCCCTAAGCTTTGGAACTCCTTGCCAGATGATCTTAGGTTAGCTGAGTCTGTGTCCTCTTTTCAATCCTCACTAAAAACGTTCTTTTTTTGAAAGGCTTTCTCTGAACTGGTGTGCCATTTATACTGCATTTGTTTATTTCCTGGTTATTTTAACTTCATGATATCACCATTTTATCAGCTTGTTTTAGCCTTGTTTCTTAATGTGTGTCTGTATGGCACCTCTTAACTCTGGTTTTGAAAGGTGCATTACAAAAAACTGTATTATTATTATTATTAGGGCCCGAGCACCGCTGGTGGCGAAGGCCCTATTGTAACCCTAAGGGTTATTATTATAGGAGATTGCAGTTTTGGACCCCTGAACGTTAATGAAAGCGCGGATATTTTTGCACACTCATCGGGCCTGGTGAAAATTGCAAGTTATTATAGGTCTCGCAAAAAAAATGTCTGTAGCGCCCCCTAGAGGTAAAAATAACACCCTACGCATCGAGTTTTTTGAGCTACATGCATGAAAAAGCTTTGAACATGAAAAAATGGGCCAATATGGGTCCGTGCAAGGGTGTGTACTTTTGCTTATTTCTCCTAGAGCTTTTCTCCGATTCAGTCCAAACTAGGCACATTCTATAGTAAACCCATTGACGATTAATACAAAGTAAAGGCATTTGCACCACCTAAGCCAGTATATGCTCTCAGATCTAGCTTTCGCATCGTGTGGTGGCAAATATCAGGCGGCTCGCGTAGGCGGCGGCCGCGGGTGTGTGAGGGCCCGTTCATCGCCGCTTGCGGCTTTAATTATCATTATTATTATTATTATTAGTAGTAGTAGTAGTAGAGGTAGTAGTAGTAGTAGTAGTAGTAGTATCAGTCACTATCAGAGAAATGATAGGAAGAGGAAAACCAAAATTAGCAAGAAATGTTAAAACACATGACGCTGACGGAAAAAAGTCAACCAAATTGAAGAAAACAGACAAAATGTAATCAAATGGCACCAGGGTATGGGTAATATGCATGATACTGTATAGTTAGCAGACATTTATCTGAGCTGCAGGTGTTACTACAGTTCAGGGTGTTTGAGATTAACAAAAGATCATCACAGAGGAAACACATCCATTAAATATAGTCAGTGATGCAGATTTAAATGAAGCTGAAGCATGTTACAGATGCAATGTGGAGTAAGGGATAACCTTAGAGGACAGGGGTGTTTCTTTGGTATTAAAACGCATGTGTTTAATACGTGATGGTTTCATGTTTAAGTCTGAAATATATAATATCTGCAAAGTTCAAAATAACAGAATAACATGAGGCATACAACTGTGCTCATTTTATCAGACACTGTTAGTCAACATGTTGTCATATCTGTGACTGCGTGACTGCTGGTCCTCGGTGACATTGCATTGTTTGCCCAATTCCCAAAAACCGCCCAGAGTGCAAACAATATCCACACTGCATCCAAAAAGAGGGCAAGCAGCGCTACGGGCCACATGAGCGTGAGGGTGCAGCCTTGACAACATGTCAGTGCGCCCAATGCATTGACATTTTGCATGTGCTGTAGCTGGACAATAAAAAAAGCCTTTAGGAGGAACATGTATCTGTGAATATTGAAATGTCACATGAGAAGACAGTGAGTTATTAAGTGAAAAAGGCCATTTTAGAGAAAGCACGAACGAGCAGCAGATGCCTTTTGTCCTCTCAGATCCTGCACAGCCACATCTGTTATGGATTGTTTCGTACGCACTGACCTTCAAGCCTACTTAGAAAAGGGAAGAAAAAAGATAAAACGTCTCATCTCTCTTTCCTCACGCAGATTTTTTCCTTTCGTTTTTATCCTGAGAAGGTGATGCCGACAAATCACCTCTGCCATCCTACTCCAATCAGCTGGAACATTACTAAAGATCACCCACAGGCTCTGCTCTGAATACTTAGAAAGAGAAGAGTTGCCTTCTGGTTTGAAGCTGGGAGGAGTTTTTAACTGGTTTATGAAACAATTAGCAAGCAAACAAGACCACAAAGGACAAGATTTACCATTCCTGTGCTCTAGTTTGATGCCTGTAGATGCAGTGAGGGGGTAGATGTCATAGAGGACAATATTTGTTAGACCAATGTCAGAAAATATTTTTGTCAGAAAAGACTTGTAAAATGAAAAAAACAGACATTTTTTTCTCAACAGGAGGCACCAAAATCAACTCAAACAGAAAATTACTCACAGGAGCTTTAAGTTCAGCAGCCCTTGGTGTATTTTTTCAGGTTGTTCTTTAAGTCAAAGCTGAAGCTAGTGACGATCTCACCCTGACTTTCCCAATTCAGACCTGACCTGTCCTTCTCCCTCCTGCCTAGAGAGGTCTAATGGTGCGTTCACACCAAACGCACCATCGCTCTATTCGCGCGAATGACTCGCTCAATTCGCGCGTCAAAATCACGTGTAAACGAGTGCCAAGACGCGAATATACGCGAGAGGGAGGGGGGCTCCCACGTCTAAGCTGTCTGTTGTCAACAAACAGAAGTTGAGGCTGGCTTGACTTTCGTTTCAGAAGTGGAGGCTGGCTTGACTGCAGTAACAAGGTTGAGCTCGCGGACATTGAATGGGGAAGCCGTTTATACTAAATGGGGCAGAGATAACTTCCTACTACAACAGCTGATAGCGGACAGACAAAGTTTTTCACAACTCACCACATAATCCTCCTCCCTCTTTGTCCTCACAGTGAGCTCCTGTTTATTTCTCATCCCATAAACACAGGTAGTGTCACAGAGTTTGGGGAAGCTGTATGATGATAGAATCAAAGTGTCCCATATCCAGATGAGGGAATCTCCGCTGGGCTCTCCGCTGGTCCATACGTCACACAACACACGTCCCGGGTGATCTGCACGCCGATTGGCTATTGCACCGCGATTCATTCGCTTGAGTTCAGATATTTCAACTCTCGCGAATCGTTCGCGCGAATGAATTCGCTTCATACGCGTGAATGAATTTGCGCTATATGCGCGAATGATGCACGCTATTCGTGTGAATGATGCGCGTCATTCGTGTCGCCCAATTTGCGCCATACGCGCCGCCAGACCAGTACTCGCGGCTACTCGCGTCTCTGCATTGACTTTACATGTACTTCATTCGCGCGAATGATTCTATTTGTGTTTGGTGTGAACGCACCATTAGTGTTAAAGCTGAAGCCAGTCTGATTCAGATCACCTGGGCCTTGTGCTTTGAGGGCCTAAAGGACCAACCCAGTGTTGCTCTCTCTCATCTCACCCCACACTTCGTCACATCCCACGAACACATTTACATCACTGATTTTACTAACACACTATATTTGCAGTTAATTATCTAGTTTTTTTTACCTTTTCATAATAAATAATTGTAATTTACCCTTAACTTTTGAATCCATCATGTATTTGTCATGACCCTTGAGCCTGGTTATGACCGGGGTCCTCAGTGGAGAAAGCAAATATGGGTGATAACTTTTCACTGGGTTCAAACCTCATCTTTTACTTCCTGTACATCTGCTTTGAGTGCATTGTGAACAAGTCTAAACCAGTACTTTTCAAGATTCATGGAGACATTTGCCGTCTGACTGCTTTCATTCATTGATTTCTTTGTTTACTATTGAGGCTTGAGAAATTAGGCTCAACACACACCATAGAGACAATTGAAGAAGTTTAATTTTCATTTTAAAATCCATCCATCCAGTTTGTTGGTTTTGTTCTAGACCCCTAAAAATGATTGAAAACACAGACTATAACCATACAACATACGCAGACTTAAACAATTCAATTTCAGACTCATAGTGAAATTGGGAACGGTAAAAGTAGGAAGATTGAATCAAATGGAAGAGTGAGATTCTCAAAGAGTTGTCTTGCCATTTTTCTCTAATGTCTCTGATAAAGTTTAGCTGTTCTTTTTTAATTATACAAGCTGCAGGAAATGATCCAGCTCCAACTTTTGTTCTAAAACTGAAGTGAGATTTAGAAAGAAGAAATAACACTTTTCACCTCTTAAGAATAAAAAAACCTAAATTAATAAGCAATAATCTGAACTGCTGCTAAATCAGTGCAGCTACTGCTTCTGTAAGCTTTCTTTTGCGTACTGTTGGACCCACCCGGTGCTTTTCTCATAAGTTTTGCTATAACTCTGCTTCAGGTGTCACATGAGACCCATAATAATAATGAACTTAGTGTTCCTGCTTTTTATTCTGTTAAGAAATAATGTTCTAGGCTCAATAATAGTCCAAGAAATTAAATATTTCTTTCTTTGATTCATCACATTTGTAGTTTTCATTTGGCAGAACATTTCTAAATCTGCCTTTTTAAAACTTTACCAGATGAAAAGTTATCCCTGGATTGTGACAAAATAACTACATGTAGCAAGCAGGAGTTATCGTTTGGATTACATCCCAACATGAAAAAGCCTTCTAGACACATACTGTAGCTTTAGATACATACAGATACCAGGGGGGAGGACTGCAACATGCCTGCAGCAGATGGTTACACCCACTTGGACCTGATGTGGGATTTAATGACCTTCACAGCATTGAAAAAACAATCTCCTACTGCTTTTAAAGAGACGAATACGATAAATCCCCCGGAGAAACAAAGAAACGAAAAAATAACCTGAGGGTGGGTGGGCGTAGGTGGCGGCGGCGGAGGAGGAGGAGATGGGTGGGGATGGAGGACATCGTCCATAGGGATGAGACAATGGAGCAGTTCATTGACAGATTCTGTCTTGTGTCCCAGCAGAGGTGTCAGCTTCATGGCATTGTGTTTAGCCCCCTGGCAGCATGACCTTGTCTCACTGAACAGTGGCTATTAATTAGCCGAGCATGTACGTGTGTGTGTGTGTGTGTGTGTGTGTGTGTGTGTGTGTGTGTGTGTGTGTGTGTGTGTGTGTGTGTGTGTGTGTGTGTGTGTGTGTGTGTGTGTGAGAGTGTGAGAGTGTGTGAGTGTGTGAGTGTGTGGATGTTGATGGGTAAAAGGTAGGTGGCTGCAGGGAGAGAGGGTGTGAGTGTCATTGGTTCGCAGTGAGTCTGCCTGCCTGGCTGGCTGGCTGTGTACGATCAATGAGCTGGAGGAAGGTGAGGAGGAAGGGCGGGAAGGGCGGATGGTGCTTTGGAGATGAGGCATGTCTGCCAGGGCATTTTCCATGACATTAAAGAGCTCTGTGAGCTATACGTTGCGTCCACGCTTCCCCTTCTCTCCTATCCTCCCTGTGCGGCATCACTTCCCTGTGTTTCTGCTTCACAGATGATGATGTGCCTTGTTGGGCTTCATAGCTCCTCTTACTATTTCTGTGTGTGTGCGTGTGTGTGTGCTCTCCAGTCTTTCTCTGCCCTTGGCCGAGACTCCAGAAAACATGAAGTCATGCTGGGCGGACTCCATGAGCAAGTGATTTCTCTCTGCTTTGCTCCGATCGACATCCAGCCAGCCACAAAAAGCCTGCCATCTCTTTGCTCTGCCCTCCTCCACCCCCTCCTCCTCTCTGGCTTTCATTCCCTTTCCAACTACCCTCACTCAAAACTCCTCCCTTTTCTCACTTTAACCTTCCTTTATCCTGATTCATAGCAGTAATCCCTTCTTCAGAACCTCACCTTTTCTCTGCCTGTCTTTTCTTTTCATTCCCTGTCGCCTTTTTTTGGTCTCCCTCTGTCCTTGTAAAACTGAAGCTTTCAACAGATTTCGACGAAAAATGCAATAAATTGAATTTAGCATGCTTATGAATTAATTATTTACTGTCAAAGGTTGGTTTGAAATTGCAAAAGTGCAAATCCAAGCTGAGAGTTGCATTAAGCATTAACAGAAATCATATGTAAATCTGTCCAAACTTTGAAACACAGAAAAGGGAAATATTTATGTTCATGTTAAGAACATCTCAAATAGTGTGTTTTTCAAATGGCTTTTCAAACTGCTTTGCACACAGCTATGGCAGATGTTACAATTACCCCTGCGTCTTCTGAGTTCTTCCCCCTCAGCCCCTCTAACATTGCTTGTTCAAGGCCAGACTGTTACACCTCTGTCATGCCTTGTCCGTAGTGCAAAAGCTGCAGAGCAACAGTGCAAGTGAAACAGTGGTACTGGATCCAGAGGGACAGGATTGCACTGTTTGTTTGTCTGTGTGAGTGTTTGAGTCTCCCGATGTAACTTCACATGTCGTACTTCTGTAACTCTGTAGGTGTAAAGTGGAAAATCCCACTCTAGGACACCAATATTACGCCCTTGCTGGGTTCAGTGAAGAAGTACAAAGTGTTACTTTTTCGTTCCTGTGCAATGGCAGCATTTGGATGCAAAAAAGGCCGAGGTGAGGCTTCTGCTGAGTGTGAAAGCCAGGAAGCTGCAGTGTGACTCTGGTTGCATGAATTCTTATGGTTGGTTCAAGGAATGAATTTGTGATTTAATGGAAAAATGAAACCATGCTCAAAACCTGTGTCAAAATACTCCAGGATTCAGATCTAAGTCTGTCTCCTGATTTTGCTGGACTTCTGACTTGACTAGTTTATTAGTTTATTTGACAGGGACCATGCACAACACAACTGCTGAGCCAGAGTTAGCTAAAGGAGCTAATTTACATCTGTGGTCCCTGGGCAGGAAGATCACTGACTTTATTTGGACTCAGAAGATGGAGATGAGGGCTTGAATTTATTAAAAGATAGAACATTATTTTGTGTTTTTGTTATGTTTGTTTTTGGGACTTGGCAGACTGCACTCAGGCTTGACTCAAGGTTTGGTGACTTGACTCCAACAATGCAAACTCCATATTAAGATATTTGACTTGGCACTCTGCTAATAGTTTATAGAAGCAGACTCTTATAAAACCCTGAGTGACATTTCCCCTGCAGCCTGAAGGCCGTTGTAGATGTATAAATATGCCGGGTGACTCTTTAACCTTTCCTAGTGTGCATTGTTTGTCTTCACATCCTCCAAAAGTGTTAACATTCTTACATCTTGTTTTATGTTCTGTTAATGTGTGGGCATGAATTAAGTCATCCAAGAGCCCAAACGACTGAATTGGTAATCTATTTGCTCAGGCTGTTGCTGTCTGTTCTTGTTTTTCCCTGAGACTCACTGTGCTCTGTACTTTCCCCTTGGGCTAGTCTGTTAAAAATATCATCCCTGAGCTTGTATTTTGATTATACAGGATGATCATATTGTGTTATTTCTTTACAGAATTCTGTTGTCCAACTCGCGAGTCAAAGCAAACTATAATCAAAGACATGGCGGTCTTTAGGGAGCTGCTAGCAAAGCTTTATACTTAAGGTTTTTGTTTTGATTCCAAACCCTATCCTTTACTTCAACTCTCATCCCATCATCCCCGCACCTTCACACATGGAAACACACACATACACACACTACTCTCAGTTTCCATTGCCAGGGAATCTGGTCGGTAACCAGCATGCTGCAGGACGACCATTACCACCCGCCTGCCTTCCTGCCAGCCTGCTGCAGCACGACAGCTGCTACGATAAAACAGCACACCTCACCCATAGAACAGCTCCACACTGGAAGCTGTGCTAAGGCTAGCTTTGCATCAGTGTGTGCTTGTGTGTGTTGGTAGATGTCCTTCAGCACTAAGAGCATTGGAGGGAGATGTAAAGAATGCTAATGAAGTGAATCACCAGAGTAAGGACTGACTTGGCCAGCCTGGCATAGATACACTGTATCTGTTTGTATGCCTATGTGTATGTACGCGCGTGTGTGCATGCTTTCCCATGCATTTGAGCGCCCTAATGTTCGCTCCCTCTGAAGTCAAGTGAAGTGAGAGCAAGTGAGAAGTGGGCGAGCCAAGGTTAAGCACAGGAACACAGTGACAGGCCGTGCATTTTAATTGAGGCTTGAGCAAACACTTTGCAATTCCCCTAAATGCCCCCCTGTGATGGATGACAGGAACCAGTGTTGTCTATTTTTCTTCTCAAGAGGAACTTTTGTGCGAGTGGCAGTGTGTCTGGACACAAAAGACCAGGCCAGCCAAAGTCCCCCGCTCTTTTAAGCTTTATTGACTCCTGGCACAACACAGCGAGGGAGAGCGTTAGAAAATGAGTTACCCTGGTACACATCTCCAGTGCATCTGCTATGTGTGCATCTGTGTGTGTGTGTGTGTGTGTGTGTGTGTGTGTGTGTGTGTGTGTGTGTGTGCTTGTGTTTGTGTGTTTGTCAGTAACAAGAATCTGTCCACCAAACTCACCATTGTGCACCTGCTACCAAGATTTCCCCTTTCAATAGCATTGTTGTAAATTCAGCTGGACCCAGCAGCATCTCTATCCTTACAGACTTTATTTTCTTTATAACTTTCAGCTTTTTCAAAAGTCTTCTTGGACATCTCAAACTTTCTAAATTCAAAATGTATCAGACTGACTTTAGGAGAAGCATTTAAAAAAATAAAAAAACATCAAAATCTCAAGAGTTTTGTAAAATAATAGGATGGAGCTGCCATCTAAGATATATTTTCCACTGAATATTTAACTCTGACTGTTTCTGAAATCACTCAATTGTTTACTCATTCATGGTCTCATACAAAACAAACACTCAATGAGCAGGACATAATTCCTTATTTTGCACCATCACAGACACTTGGTGTGTTATAAAGACAAAGGATGTCATTGTTTTTCAGTACAATCAAGGCCTGCACACACTGAGCATCAAAATTGCACTGAGGATATGAAATATGATAAAATAAATAAACACAAGTGTGAATAATAGCAAGTGTTCAGTCATTAATTATGTCTTCCTCTCAGAGATGGTTGGGGTCCAGTAGCTCGTCAGGCTGCTCTCACATCTGTGCCCACTAACTGTCATTATTTCCCCACTCTTAAGACCAGCCTGAGACCACACTAATATTTTTAACCCCAGTGTCAACAGGCAGAGGGAGAATGTGCCAGACTCCTCTCTGCAGATTGATTTGACATGTTGTGTTTGATCAGGTTGCCCTCGGCATCACTTTTGCTAATGAGAATTAATCACTACTGTTATGGGTTTTGACCAATCAGAATCAAGTATTTAACACAGCCTGGTAATAAATAATGTGAATGATTAGCTAGTGTAATGAGGACGCCATGTCACCAGCGTAGACTATAAATAATGGACGTAGTATCTGTGACGTCACCCATCTGTTCCTGAGCGCTGTTCTGAGGCCAAACGTAGGTGGGTGCCATATTGGAAATGTTGAACTCAACCTAACTTCTGTGGAGCTAGTGCGACGTAAAGAGGTGGGCTTTGAGCGTAATATTAATATCTTCGAAATTGCTGCGTTATGAAAAATCCCCCCCCTAATTTGCATTACTCTTGAATCGGTATGTTATTAGAGGACTGATGTGAATTGTTTGTCTGAGCAGCAACACTTCAAACAGGAATATTTACTACATTTTTAATTATAGGGTTTAGAAATAATAGAAACAACAAATTTTCTGGCCTCTCGTTTGTTTTATGCTTAAATGTTTGATTTAGATGGGAGAATGCATCCAAGGGCCCGATCTACTAAAGGTTTGCGTGTATAAAAACACGTGCAAACTTGATAGCGTGCGCAAAGCTGACGCACTAACCGGGAGCACCAAGGATTGCGTCTTTCAAATGAGCAAAATAGAACTCGCAAATCATTTAGCGTGTTTGCCTTCATGAATATGCAGAATACATGTAGATCATCAGGACGAGCAAAATACTGGGAGGAGGAGATGCAAATGTAATCATTCAGCACACGCAATGTGATTTATCAAACCTGAAGCAGATAGCGCGCGCTGTTTTTGCGTCTATATTTAGCACGTTTGAAAGGCAGGTGCAAACTGGCACAGCGTTACGCACACATGGCTGCGGTCACTGTAACGCTCATCATCGCTTTACAACATGCCCGCAACACGCAGGGCTTACAAGTATTACTAAATGTTTTAGTCAATCAAACCAAGAGAACAAAATAATAATAATAATAATAAAACAACACAAATTCAAAGCAGTTCAGCACCACGGATAGCGACCGCATCATTCTGACACCCACTTTAACTTTTTCATATAATGAGAGCACAGTAGGTCACTGTATCAACAGATATGCAGTTTAGTAAAATTGGCACAGCGGCCCACATGTTCACATACAAACAAAAAATCAATATGAAGTATTTGGTCTACTCACCACTGTCTGGACGAGCCTTAAGCTCCGCAGACTTGTCTACGATGCACTGTATGTCCATTTTCTTTGATCTGTCATTCTCAATAGATATCATGACATGTCCACTCAGTCTATTCTGTCCCATCGTGCTCATCAAGGGGTTCTTAGTTAGTTTTAACTTGGAGAATGAGCGCTCACTGAGCTGCGCCAGGCAGCTCTGCGTAACTCCTCATCTCGTGCTTGCAGCAGTGTGTTGGGGTGAACTGACTCAAACATGTTCCCAGTTCCATTTAAGCTGGTGAATCTTTGGGACAGTTGCTGGATGATGATATCAGGCATCGAAAACGTTCACCCGAAAGTTGCTCTCTGGGACAGTGAGGCGACTGTCTTCATCCAAGTGACGCCTAACTTTTCTAGAGCAAGAGTGGCAGACTTAGCTTCATCAAATGTCTCTCTAAACTCCATCAAAACACTGATTGCGTTTTGGAGTAGAGTAGGAGCATTTATTTCATCGGCAGATCTTCTGTTTTTTCTCACATCATTCACCTTTTCACAGATGGCCTCCCAAATCGCGTTTCTAACAATGAGATGTCTCTGCTGGTTTATTTCCTTCCTCCACAAAGACCTCCAACTCCATGGCTTCAAACTTCATTTATACATTTTAACTCTCCATGGTGACAGCCGATAGCACACGCAAAATCCTCGTAAAATAGGGCGGTCCACACCACTTTTGCACTCGTTATCATCTGCGCACGCAGTCTTAGTAGATCACTCGCAACACGATCAGAAATAACACGTGCAAAATTCTTATTTGCACACGCAAATTAGCGCTCGTTATTTGGGATCTTAGTAGATCAGGCCCAAAGAGTTTAAAGTAAATGTCCTCAGAATGTGAAAAGGAGGCCTTTGTCAGATTTATAAAGATAAATGTACATCAGATGTTTGACATCTGACATTTGACATTTGAAAGTAGGACAAAGAAAGCTAAATGTAGTGACTTCCTTTACCTAATTTAATTTTCCTTTATACAAATTGGTCACTTTTATGTATGCAAAGTCTTCATGAAAACATAACTGTATAAAGCTGTGAAATGAAAAGTCCAATATGTCTATGTGGAGCACTGGAGTCATATCAAGAAGGACTTTGTTGTAAAAGATCATTGATTCCTTTTTTCTATGAGCAGATAGATTGAGGGGGAAAACTATCTTTCTCTCTGCCTTTATAAGTCCATTTTGCTTTAATGTGGGTACCATGAGGACGCTCCTCAGTGCTATAAACTGCTGTGCGACAGTCAAGTCTGACCACTGGCTCCGCCACTTCACAGGGGACTTGTAGTTGCAGCAATAACTCCACAACCTGCATGTTGCGCTGGGATGCTGCAGAGCCCAACGAGCCTCTGTGGTGGTGTTAGAGGAAGAGCATTTTAATATGTCTGATAACGGAAAATAAAACATGGGGACTGTGTGACTGTGTGGATGCTAAGCTTGGGAATATATTTTACTATGCTCACTACAGTGGGTTTTAAAAAGTGTCAGGTACTGAAAGATGGTGCTGAGAGCTTTGGTGCAACAAATCCTGCTCACCTCATCTTCAGCAGAGATTTATCTGTAATTTTACTTTGGGAACACGACATGTAAGTTGAATCAGTGAGGAATTTGTTCAGTTGAATAATTTGTATCTTAAAAATGTTACCTAAACTTTCCTTTTCAATTCAGTTTCTAAATCAGTGACAGGGATAGGTTCAACTGTGCCAAAGCATCAAAGCAGAACTTGATCAATGAAGGACAACACATGGAATATTTTAACATTATTAGATTAAATATAAATATATATGAAAGTTAGATTTGTCCAACAGCTATTCTGATGCTCAAAGCTTTGTGTCTTCACATGCAGATCTGACTCGTTACTACACTGTGTGACACAAGGCCACACTGGGCTGATTGCCTTCCTGGAAACCCTGAGCTTTTGTAGTGATTTCAATTCAAAGAATGATCTTTTTTCAGACCTAACTAAAGTGCGGCTGAATGTTTTGCCCATGTTTGACATTGTTGCCATTACAACCAAGGTTACCTCATTAATGAACCGACAAAGGTCACTTGACTTTATCCTCCACTGCATGTCCAGAGCTTTCAAATAGAATAATTTCTGGGCAAGATTTTATTTTGATATTCTGTGCAGATGCTGCATTTTTTTTAAACTGGGAATTTAATTTGCAACCAAGATAATTATCACTAAACTAGATGCAAGGGAATGTTCAAATCATGCCAGAGGCTGCGTAATCTATCGACGTACCACTGCATCGCAGCGGTTTAATGGTGATGATGAATGGATAGACAGCTTCAGAGGCATTTCAGCCTGCACTCATTGATAATCAGGCTAGCAGATTAAACGTGATACATACAACAAGATAACTTGGCCAATTTTAGGCCCAATTCCCTCCTTCTGACTAAAGTCAGCGAAGGCCAGATTTGTCATGGTTGTAAGGATTATCTTGCCAGATTCTCCTGTGGTGTGAGGTTTGTTCGGAGTGATTTTAGTTACCTTGATCTGCTTGAAAGAAGACTCCGGCGCTGATTTGAAATTTTAAATATTCAACATGTTCAGTATTTATGGTGAGATATCCTGCTGTGTGGGGGGAACCCGGAGGACAGCCAAGCATTCAAACTGTGGATTCAAAGCTTGACCTGAAAAGGCAACTCGACTTGATAGAAAACAAACTGTGGATTACCTCGTAGCACTAAATGATAGCCAAACTATCTGAGGACACACTTTTAGATTTTGACAACAACAGGTGTTCAAAGTATCATTTAAACATACCCCAATCAAACCAACAAGGAGAAGAGTCGAAAAGAAATTACTCCCACTCTGGATGTTCCAGCTAACTAAGCAGCGAGCAATGTTAACTTGATAACTTCCTGTTGTCCTCCATATTTGTTTCCTCCAGAGCCATGTTTGACAGCGAGAGATTTTGCGAGATTTTCATAATAGGTCTTTTACATTTTCAACATCTGTTTTGAGATTTTGGAAATATTTTAGTGTGGGCCACTCATTAGAAGTTTATCAGCTGTCATAAATAGCTTTATTGGCTTCTTATCCATGTTGATTAGAATTAATATTAAACATGTAGGCCTAGTAATGCACTCCCAGGTGTATTGATATATAAACATAATCTATAATCCCATCAGAACTACTTACCAGATCTTGTTGTATTTAAAACACATTTTTCCTGTTGAAGATTTCAAAGCTGTACACCTTTAGACCAAAGACATGGATGAGTCTGGTTGATCCAAAATTTCACACAGTCAATCGATTTTACTTTGAAGAACACTTTTAGACAAAGTGACATTCGTATGTCTCTTTGTTTCTCATATGACAGCTGGCTCTGTCATTGTTGTTCTCTGTAGTCCCGAGCGTTCTTCTTTTGACAACACAGACTCACGTTGTAGGTTTAAATTGAAACCTTCCTGTCATAACAGCCACTTTGCTTTATTCTGGGCCTTTTTTTCAGAGCCCACCAGACAGTGAGGATGACACAGCAATGTTAGAAACTTCAATAACAAACTTCCAACTCTCTTCTTTGAGTGTAATCTCTTTATTTTCACCAGAGAGTAAAGTGTTGTTGAGGGGGAGATCATCAGCTAAACGCCTGTGATTTTAATATTTATGTAAAAAAAGCATGAGAGTAGAACAATGTATTGTTCTGTGATGAAAATGTTCCCCCTGACACCATCACAGCTTCCTTCCCTCCCTCTCTTCCTCTTCCTATTGTGCTATTCTTTCCTCTCAGCTCAACAGTCGGCCTCTGTTCATCTCTCCTCCTCTCATCCTCTTTTGCTGACTGGTTGCCATGCAGCGGGCTGTCCATCAGTGACCCGCTAACTGTTGCTAGGAGAGCAGTGTAATTTCATCGTCAGTGCTTAATTCCTCTCCAATTTATGCGCTCTCCTCGCTCCATATTCCTCCTCTTTGGGCTTCTCCTTCACCCCCTCTCCAGCTCACTTTAAGCTCATCTCGGTGCTTTTATCCCCATCTTATCCTCCTCCTCCTGCCATTCTCATCTGTCATTCCTCTCCTTCCTCATCTCAGCCGATGTCCTTCACCTCTGTTTTCAATCCGCCGCCGTCTCCTTTCCCTGTCACTGATTTAAACATTGTTATTCTCCTGGTGGAAGCCCATAGGAGAGCCCCCCCATCTCTCTGAAAAACACTGAGTACTGGTCCGACTGCTTGCTTTAATGGGGCCTCAGCCCTGGATAAATAAAGGCTGTTAAATGGCCGGACACGTCTGAGCAGCCGCGACCGAGATGTAATGGTAACGTGGGGGGTGGGGGTTTGGAGATGAGGCTGATATCTCTCTGGGGTTAAGGGGGGAATAAAAACAGAGGTGAAAGACGTGTGGAGGGAGAGAAGAGGGCTATGCACAAAGACTAAAAACTCTACTACATGTCATCCTTTTTTAACTTTTCAAAAAAGTTAAGAAGAGTAAGCTAAAACTCACAATATTGTCGTCGCATATATGCAAAAGAAGAGACTAGTTTGTAAGATTATTTATCTGGACTGACATCACAACATATATTCCCTTTGAATTTTCAAAAACGTGCAGATCAATCAAAGCTAAGTCGTTATTTTCTCTCTCACTGCAGCGACAAATAGAGTTGCCCTTTAAAAGTCCAGACAAAGCTGCGGGTAGAGTCGTATTTTGCCAGTGGAAAATATCACATTTTTCTATCTGCATCGTTGCACACAGAGTAATTCAGGAGCCGCAGCAAGGCAGACGTAAACTCAACAAGCCGAGTCTTGTCAGAATGATTCTAACCACCGTGCTAACTGTGCTGAATGTAGAGACGGGAGATTAAAACTGAGGGTTACAGCTGAGTTAGCAGGATACCAGCAGCTTCACTATTTTCTGTGGCTAAGCTAGCTGCTAATGGTGAGTAAACACCTCCTAAATGTATTCTGACTTCTTGTTAGACGACAGTTCTTTATCTATGTCTACTTATGTTGATGAAATGAGATGCTTTGTGTCGCTTCATGAGTGTTTTAACAAAGAGGGGTGTCCACAATCTCACAGGCTGCTGGTATTACCGCTGTGGGTCAGAGGTAAAGCAAGTCGTCTTTTATCTGGAGGTTGGTGGTTTGATCCCAGGCCCTTTCACTCCACATCACTAAGTGTCCTTGAGATAGTCCCTGAACCCCACATGGCTCTTGGAGGCAGGGCCATGGGTGCACAAATGAGTGTGAATGATTGGATTAGTACCTAATTGGTAGCTTGACACTTAAAACGGTAGGCTCTGCTATCTGTTCATGAAAGTGTTTGATTGTTTCTTTATCATTCAGTAGTTGCAAACATCAAAATAAAAAGTTTAGTGGTTGTGCTAGCTTTAGCATGTATCTATGCAACTAAAGAGGAAAGAGAAGACGCTAGGATCAAACTTGAAACCCCGGTTTGCTTACAAAACGGCCGCAAAAAAGTCTCCTTCATCCTCTGCACTTGATGACATTATGCTGATGTTTACGATGATGATGATGATGACAATATTGAGAATTGATTTGTCTTTATTCTTGGAATGTAACAAATTAAGACTTTGAAAAAAAAAATACCATTCATATATCTCTGAGTAGTTCAGCCGTGATTTGAATTTCTACTTGCACTTGAGGGTGTTTACTCAACTTCTGATTCCTTCGTTGTCGACCACAGTAAATGTCCGTAGGTCTTGTGATCATCTTGTGATCTCATGAGCTCTCGCACTGTTATGGTGAAATAAGGCTGTAAATGCTTCCATCAGTCTCTTTTGTCCTGGCTGGATGTTTTTCCTTGCATCTTCTCGAATCTTTGCAGGGTGATGATTTACCAAGTGGCTTTATTTTACTAGTAGTCCCTGACATTTCTAGAAACTGTTTTAGTTTATCCGTCAACTTTACTCAGTTCTCATTTCTTGACACGTGAAACCGAAATGCTTCCATATTTGATAGCCTATCCACGATTTTAAAATTATCTCTTGGTTAAAATCTGACGATGGTCTCTGTACTTCCCATTTCCCTCCGCTCTGCCCCACGAGAACTTTTGAACAGAAGACCTTTTGTTTGATACACGATAGTATCAAGACACTTATGGCCTTGAAAAACCATGACATTGGGGATACCATTACATCGCTTTTCAGTCTGAATATTCATGGTGATAACGACATGAAGAAAATACCTTCTATTTGCATTTCCTCTGTCACTGCCTGTTGGTCTTTGTATCTGATCCGATATACAATGTTTTTTGGCACTTACTCACGTTGCTCTCTTCTGTAAACAGCCTTCCTTTTGTTGCTATAGTTTCATTTAGCAGATACTTTGTCCATATTGAGGTAAATCAAACAGTAAATTGTAAAATTTGTAGAAAACAGGGTTTGCCACACTCCTCTTATTTCACTTATGTTGTCAGTTTTTAAAATGGGCCCTTTTACCAGTCTGTCTGTACTCATTTTTAGGTGATTAAAACACGAATGCTCTAAAATGCATCCAAAGATATGACCTCGAAACAGTTTATATGCAAAATGAGGTGAGAAACAGGCCAAGCTGTTTAAAAAACATTCTCTAACCCACTATTTATGCGTCTGACGTTGAGTTTTAATAGTGAAACACAAAGTTTGGGAAAACAAATTAGCATTAAAATCAACCTGGTTTAGTTAAGGACAAGGTGGGAATTGATTTATATTGCATATTCCTGGGAGTTAAATTTGAATGCATGTAAACACTGTCGAGACAATATTAGCTTAAATGTGATTTTTAGGACTTGGTAATGCTCTAAAGTGCTGATGCTGACGCAGAGCATTCTGAGTGCCGCGGCGGTCAGGGCATGATTGAAGGACAATGCACTAAGGGGTTTGAGAGAGGTCAGGTGATGAGTGGGGGGGGGGTTCTGAAGGCTCCAGCGAAAGACAAATTGATAGAAACAAAAGCCACTGAGTGAAAGACGAGGATGAGAGAGAAGGAAGGGGAAGAAAATGTGTTTGGTGAGGATGAAGAGGGTTAGGGTGGGGTCCTTGCATAATTACATTTTTGTTCTGAGCCGTATTGGAAATCAATAATGTAATTCATAGAAAAGCCATAGAGCTGCCTCCCATTGGCATTCACAGACATGAGTCACGCTAACATCCCAAAGAATTAAAACAAGAAGAGGAGGAAGAGAGGGCAGTGGGAGGAGGAGAGATGGTGGGGGGAGGCCGTGTCTGTCATTGGAACAAAGACTCACCCTCTGTTCATCTCCAGCCTTTAAATCTACTCCACAGCGCCTTTCCAAGAGCGGGAGACTTTTACTCTCCAGTACAGCATGACTGATGTTTCCTGGACTGACTGGTGTCCACACAGCTGATCACAACTAATAGATCACTGACATCACACACAGATGATTTTTATACCATGTTAAGATGAGATTTACCTCTGAGGTCCAAAAGCTCACATCAGGGCACACTCGTGACATAGAAGAAGTGGAGCCCAACACTATTAAACACAACACCTCAGCTCCATTATACTCTGTTAGATCTCAAAGGAGAGTTGTTGCAGTATGTGGACCCTACACAAAATACTTCCACAAGTCATAGCAATCAGATTAAGACTTTTCAAGGCTTTCTTTCTTCTTCTCATCGAGAAGTTATTTCAGAATTAAACACATTAAAAATTATCTTGAGTTTTTAGTTTTGGTTAATGCAAACAGAATTTTAACGGCGGGGTGAGTGTGCTCTCTTTTAGACACCAAACAGGAAGCAGTATTCAGATAGAATCAGAATGAGAGTCAGAAATGGTATTAATACTTAGATAATACTAGATAAGACAGAGGAGTATCTTCCAGTGTCGTTATTGAATGCATCCCTGTAGCTGGATCATGGTTTGGATTCAGAGCACCTGTGATATAACTACTGAGGAAGCAAGCAACATGCTACTTTGTACCATATGCTGCTACTATTTTTGCTGTACTGTTTCAACCATAGACTGTCAATTAAGTCAGTCATGTTCTTATTTGAGCAAAAACTCATAATGTTAATATCTTCTAAACAGTCGCGTTGGAAAAAAAATCACCCCCGTACAGTGTGTGTTGATTGAGAAATTAGCTACATAGACCCAAGCCGTTTTTTTAACCAGGCTGTAAACATGTTTATTCATGCTGTAAAGATTGTCTTCTTTGAATGTGTATGTATGTGTTTCGGTGTTTCTGCAGCCAGCCTCAAGCGGATACTCGATGAATTGCACTTTATATCACTTCTGCATTTGCTTCATGTTTTGAGACTGGAGAGTGCCGCTTGGTTCCATCTAAAGCAGGATTTGAATAATATCAACAGGAATGTGGTAATAGTTTGAGTGACTAAGAAAGATATGCTTGTCTGAGGATGTGAGATGGTGTCAGACATGTATGGTGTTGGTGTTCAGTACTCATAACCTGATGGACATTTCGCTCTTAGTGTTGCAGAAGTTGCTGCAGTAACAACGTCAGACAAACTTTCTTTATAGCTGGGTGGGTAGAATTACGATCCTGGCAGCTGCCCGCTTTGATGGATAGAGGTGTTGGTGTGTTAATGTCCCTTTTTGAGTGAGTAACATCCAAGCCAAGGTAATAAAGTGGATCTTATTTCAAAATCTTTTTATAATTCGGATTTCTAAAAAGAAAGTTAAAAAGTCATCTCTGGATCCCCCAGGAGGAGCTGCAAAACATTGCTGGGGAGAGGGATGTCTGGGTGGACTTGTTTAGACTGCTGCCTCTGCGACCCGGAAATAGATGGATGGATGGATGGATGGATGGATGGATGGATGGATGGATGGATGGATGGATGGATGAATGGATCGACAACAAACAAGGCACACTTCTCAAATAGAAAACTTATTTATTTGGCTGTCATGGAAAAAATGCTAAAAACTAATTGAGTATCATCCCATGTGTCGTGATAAGAACAGCTCCCTTTAGGTGAAGTCCTGATATGCTTAAGACGCATCGCTTAATTAGGTCACTATATGCGTCAACTCCCCTTCATTTTTCAGGTAAATATTTTACTTTGATTAACAAGAGCCACCCTAAAAGAAATTCCCAAATATTCAGTGAATGATAAAAGACGTGAAAGTCAGAAATGGCCCTTAGCAGGAGAAGAAGAAGCTTCAGTCATTTCCTTTTAGTATGATTTTTGTCCTGTGAAAAAATCTTTAAAGGCCAAAATCAGAGAGCACAGCGGAGCCATTAGGCGAGAAGCTGTCAGAAATCCTGTCCTCCACTTTAAAGAAGCAAAGCGCTCCATCTCTGCCCAAGAGGAGGTGATTTTAAGTTTCACACATGAGGCTGGCTGAGGGATTCTTGAATTTTTCCATTTGAACATCCCAAAAGAAATGTGCAAGGAATTAAAGACTAAAAAATGCAGCTTTTCTCTAATGTGTCTAAAATGAAAGTGACATTATGTACATGTATCAGAATCAATTACCAGGCTTTGATTATGATGTTAGATGGAAGAGAAAATACTTACATCATTTTGATGCTAGATTTCAAAAAACAACAGAAGCTTCTTATAAGAATTTTTATTTTTAGTGTTTTTGTATTTAAACCACCTGAGCGCTTATATGCGCTAAGTGAATCTAACAATGGTAAAACTACAGCACAATGTCACAATCAATGTTGTTCAAGATTCCAGATATGTTTATTTTTCCCAAGGGAGATTTGTTTGGGACAGAACTAACTCACTAACTCTCCTCCTTCCTTGTTTACTTACTTTATTGTGATTCGACATCCTCTGACTACATTAACCTGTCAGTGCCCCAAATCTCATGTGTCCTGTTGTTGCCGTATTGACTCCTCTTGTCAATTGGTGGATTGTGTAAGTTCCCTTTGATCACCCTTTCCTTAGATATAACCACAGATCCAGAATAATTGAATGCCCAGTAACAGAATCAGAGACGTGCAAAATAACATGCTTCCCACAGGTAGTATATCAAAGATCTCCAGAGAAGACCAATAAAAGATAAACTACTCGACCTGCCTTGATATAGTTCTTTATATTGCTGACATGGTGTATTTGCATGCTCATTTACATACTGTGAACCTGGCTCATGGGGTGTCAGAGAAATGAGGACTGACTGAAGTGCAGTAGAGAAGTTCTTCTGACTGACTGGACTTCTGTACTTATATGAAAACCGGCCAAGGCCAGTTCTGTAGGGCGACTGAATGAGACGATAAACAGTTATCAACCCTCAGGTCAAGCTCCCAGCATCGTTCTTTAGCAGACAGGGCCTCAGGCCATGAAGCATTAAGTCATCACAACCGCTGAGTTAATGCTCACATCTACACGTAATGTGCAGATATAATGACACTACATCTCATGCATCAACTTTAAACTGCAGAAGATGTTACTAAATTTAGCTCACTTAGAGACACTGTGCATGCTCTCTGTTCTTAGTATTGCACAATACATCAAAACATTTTGAGCCTGTTTATTGAAATCACACTAATATTCAGAACGTCTCAAAAGAAAATCCGGTCTAAGCTGACATCATTTCTGTTTATTTCCTTTTGATGTTTTTTTTCCTTCTCTCTGTTGTTTGTTTGTATTTTTCTGATGCTGATTAATCCTTTTGGCTTCACTTTTGATGTTTAGGACTGCAGTTATATATGATGTGAGGTGTTCCTCGATGGTGAAGTTCCACAGTGTAGTTATTCTTTGTTGTTGACCTTTGTTCCCACTGTGACTGTTTCTATGAGGCAGCTTGCGTGGTAAGGCAGCTAAGGACACAGTTGGCTGTCATTCTGCCCAGCAGGTACCAAGGCAGGGCAGCAGAGTGCTGCTGAAGCTCTGCTGCTGTTTATTCTAACCCGTCTGTCCCTGTGTTCTCCTCCCCTGCAGCGCTGACAGGAAGCCAAGCAGAGTCCCAAGCCCCTATCCAAGGCCTTCGCAGTGCCACGATGGGCGCAACACGACACCGGAGAGCCGCCACCGAGGAGAACTACTGGGCCTACTCAGGTGTGTGTCTGTGTTCTCTGTGAGAACCAGTTTGAGTCTTTCTTGTGTGGACATTTTGGTTAGCCCTCAGACTTCCACATGTCATGGAATATTTGGAAATGTTTCAGCTCTGGAAAATGTCAAGAAAAGTTATATATCTGGAGAAATCACTCCACCATTGTATTTTCTTTTGCCAACAACGCTGTCAGGAATACTCAAACAGCTTGCAGCGGCAACAAGGGATGTGTTCAGGATCAGATATGACCGTTTATGGGTCAAGTATTTTAAATGGAAAGCTTTTGGGAGGCTCTGAACTCTCTGAATGCCTTGAGCTATTGAGTCACACACACATTGAGATAGGTAGCCGGTTCATGCAGCGGAGCAACAACGATCTGAGAAATATCTGGAGGGTAGACAAGAGGTACCGGGATGTCTCATGTGTGGGATCAAAACCTCGGAACAAGAAGAGACGAGGAGCCTTTGTAACAAAGATGGAAAGTCCAGCAAAACTATACTGACATGTTGAAATGACAAAAATCAATAACACTGCACACACTGAAAACATTTTTGTCATAAGGTTGTCAAAAATCTGTTATCGCTTGTGTCCTGTTTGTTGTGGCTGCCATGACAGGTACAGCATGCAGTGTGTGGTGCCCTCAGTGTCTCTTGGTCCATGTTGGAACTCAGATTTGAAGAACTTTTTGTCCCACACACATTCCTATCGATTTGCATCCACCCCACATATACAGAATTTTCTGTGCTGAAACTAACCGCTACAAGTATGTGTACCTTTATACCTCCAGTACATACCCTGCATATACAGTAATAGTCACATTTTGCCAACAGACCATCGCACAGATAAAGTTGTCTTTGTTCTTTAACTTGCTTCACCTGCAGAAAATCCGCAAAAAGTCCGTATTAAAAAAGGCCATTATCAGACATTGTTTTTGTTACATACCCTTTCTCCATCTTAACTACATTTTTTCATACTAACAAAACTAAAGAATTGTGTAATTTTTGACCCATCGCTGCCCCGGCTCTTTCTCTCTTTTAAACTATAATTTGTGAAGTGTTGTTTAATGTGGTTTGCAGTTATTTCTATTTTAAGAGACTGCCCATAAAACTCAATATTTTCTGCATAAAACTTCAGCAGGCAGTGTAATTTCCCTCATAGCTGCTTATTGTGATAGGGAATAGAAGAACAGAAAAGTAGGAGTAATTAGAGGGAATTAGTGAGTTCATTGTGTCAGCTATAATTAAACACTCCAGCATTATTGAATAGCCGCTTTTATTTTGGAACATACATGTTCAAAGACTTGTGCTCGGGGTTTAGGCTTAGATGTCAGAGATTTCAGTAAGTAGAAGGCTTTCAGAGTACAGTAAGACAAAGCTGTGTGTGGGTGTGTGTCTTTGAGAGTGAAAGCATTTATGTGCAACTGTCAATGCAATATGTTTGCCTTCCTCTTTCTCGCTCTGTCTGTTTTTCTTCGTCTTTTAAGCTGCTCTCATCCTCATCTCTCCTCTCTGTGCTCCTCTGGCCTGAAGGCGTCTCCGGGCCCTTTTTTTTATTTTACCAGTACTTCAGAAGAGAAAAAAGCCACTTCCTCTGTCCCTTTGGAGGCTTTAGTTTTTCAGAGGGGCAGCATTAATCTTTCACCATGCCAGCAATGCGAGCCCCGGGCCACGAATGATCTTTTAGTTTATTTATTTCAATATTTCCGCTGGCTCGTCTAACCCTAATTGGTTGCCCGTTGAGCCTGCGAGAGCGCACAAGCTTGTGGATAAAAACAGCCGGTGACAGTTTCACTTAGTGCTGCTGCTGCTGATGCTAAGATCTACCGATGCTCTCCTGCCGTCCCCCCGCACATGTTTGATCGCTGCTCTTACACAAGATGCTGATGTAATGGTGGGCTGGATACAGGCAAGAGGGGAGAACAATGGAGAGACAGCAGGCTGACAAACTGGTGGATGTTTCATTTATATGTCATAAAATGGAGCCAAAGGAAGTCAGAGTTATATTTCCAGCATGGAAAAAGAACTGACCAGCATTTCGGGCTGACAGGCTAGCATCGGGCTGACAGGCTAGCATCGGGCTGACAGGCTAGCATCAGACTGAACTCATTATTTACCTATCTGACTGAGAAGATAACAATGTTGTTGCGTCGGACCAAAGATACCAAGATATGACTGGATGGCGAGGGTTGACTTTTCTCAAGTATTGAAACGCTGAACATTATTCATGCATTTATTTTATTTAGATTTTTACGTGACAGCGAAAGGCTAAAACGTGTGATACGCCAGATTGTCTGTTACTGTTACTGTAACTCTGAGGGTGTTAGGATGAACGTTGTGCCACATTCAGCCAATCAGAGCAACAAAATATATGACATAGTAGGCATGCGCTGTAGAGGAGTAAACTACAGAACATGAGCTCAACAGGCAGCTGATATGTCAATACATGCTTCTTGTGCATTAACACAGCTCTTATAACACTGCTGCTGTACCTGCATCCACGTTAACTTCTTCAAAGGGCCGCCATTGTTTGCAGGCTTTTAGTTGTCTCTTGCCTACTCCACAACCATTCCAAAGCTACCTACCTTTCTTCTAAAAGGACTCTGATTGGTTCGTTCATTCTCCGAGCTGGAACTAGTGCATCAGCTTGAAGCTTTCAAGATGAATCCACTTTATGCCAGACATGGAGTCTGGCCAATCCATGTAAGGTTAAAACTGTGTTAAAGAATGCAGAAAATAGTCTTGCAGAAAATAGTCTTGTATGTTTCAAGTTCAAGATGTATGGTGTGGTTTAAATGGACAGCCCAGCTTCTCTTTCTTCTGAAGTCCACCAGTTGGCCCAAGACCACTGTAGAGTTCACAGATAGGCAACAATCAGCACTTTGCATGGACCCCAAAAATTGAAAAAGGTCCTTATCGTTGGAGACCTTTACATCGCTCCACACTGTTCCCTAATAGACATTATCTCCCCTCTGATGACTTCTCCAAAGTTTCCTAAACTTTCTCTCTCTCTTCTAATTAGCTTGTTCTAATCATGTCCTCCAGAGGTCTTACAAACTCCAATCAGGACCTCAGCAGGGCCAAGGCTACACTGCCCTCTGCCTGATCAGAATGGCAGATTAAAACCAGGCACAATGCTGACAAGAGTTATCTAGGGACGGCCCTGTACCTCCAGAATGAGAGACGGAGACAAAGAGACAGAAAAAGGCAACAATTCAAACAGTCACCCCCGCTGCCTGCTCTTACTATCACTGCGCTCCTCAATTAATCTGTGAAGTAGTGTGCTCTGTGTGCCAAGAGGGAGCGCCTGACATTTCGTCTTTTGAGAACAGTAATATAAGACAATTAGAGACTATGAAAACTTTGTTAAAATATGAAGAACAGCAGCATATGACTCAGATATAAAATGTTTACTGCTACATCCAGCAACATCAGGAACTTCACTGTAAGTTCAGGGTTTTGTATACAGATGCAAGTAAGCATGTCAGAGAGAAATAACCAATCGCCATCCAAGTAGATTAAAACTGTAGTTTTGTATTCAGCATGGTGCTTTGTTTCACATTGAATGAAATAACACAACCTCAACATTTGAATATTTCTGTAACATTTGGGTTTAAAAATACAGAAGGTGGTCAACAAAATTCCTGCTTGCTCAGAGTACAGTTGTACACAAACCCCGTTGTGGGTTGCTAGGTCATGGGGAGAGAGGCATTTAGATTTTATATAGTTGTGTATTGTGAGACAACTTGCCAACTTTGGTATGTGCGGACAAAAATATAAGCCTATATGGGCTACATGGATTTTTTGTAATAAGGTTGTCGGGCTGTGGAAATCCCAACCCAGGACTTCCACCAGATCCATGCCCGGTCTGTCTCCGATGTTGTCTTTATGGTTTTCTGAAAACCTCTGACCTGTTGACTCCAGGCCTGGCTCCGCTCATCATGACAGTTTGTTGTTGTGGGTAAGTGAAATACGATCTGGCGATAACACAGTGGGCCCGATCTACTACAGGTTTGCGTGTATAAAAACATGTGCAAACTTGATAGCGCATGCAAAGCTGATGTACAAACCGGGAGCACCGAGGATTGCGTCTGTCAAATGAGCAAAATAGCACTCGCTATCCATTTAGCGTGTTTGCCTTCATGAATATGCAGAATACATGTAGATCATCAGAACGCGCAAAATACTGGGAGGAGGAGATGCAAATGTAATCATTTAGCACACGCAGTGTGATTTATCAAACCTGAAGCAGATAGCGCGCAGTGTTTGTCCGTCTATATTTAGCACGTTTGAAAGGCAGGTGCAAAATGACACAGCGTTACGCACAAATGGCAGTCACAAAAAGGAGCCATGCCATATTTTCCTATGGAGAAACTCCTTGCAACACTGCATGTTATTGTAATAAAAAAATAATAAAACAACACAAATTCAAAGCAGTTCAGCAGGATAGCGACCGCATCATTCTGACACCCACTTTAACTTTTTCAACTAATAAAGCACAGTAGTCCACTGTATCAACAGCTGTAAAGTTTAGTCAAATTGGCACAGAGGCCCACATCTTCACATACAAACAAAAAATCAATATGAAGTACTCGGCCTACTCACCACTGTTTGGACGAGCCTTAAGTTCCGCAGACTTGTCCACGATGCACTATATGTCCATTTTCTTTGCTCTGTCAAGTCCACTCAGTCTCTCCTGTCCCACAGTGCTCCTTGAGGGTTTTTAATTAGTTTAACATGGAGAACTACTTCCCAATTAAGTAGCTAGAGCAAGACTGGCAGACTTTTGAACTAATTAAATGTTCTTCATCTTCTTTTTATTTCATCGGCAGATCTTCTGTTCTTTCTCACAGCATTCACCTTTTCACAGGCCTCCCAAAAACGCTGAGATGTCTCTGATGGAGTTCACCGATGTGTTTATTTGCGTCCTCCACTAAAACCTCCAACTCCATGGCTTCAAACTTAATTTTTCGTTTACGGCCACTCTGCTTTCCAAAACTCTCCATGGGGACAGCCGATTTAGCACACTCAAAATCCTCATTTAAGGGCGGTCCGTTCCACTTTTGCACTTATTATCATTTGCGCATGCAATCATAGTAGATCACCCGCAACATGCCCAGAAATAGCACGTGCAATGTTTTGGTTTGCACACGCAATATAGTGCCCGTTATTTGAGATCTTAGTACATCGGGCCCAGAGTGTTTTATTCTGAAAATTAACCGGATGCTTTCATTTTGTTTTGGTCCCTGACTGCCTGGCCTGCTCCAGCTGCTCTGTTGAGATTGATGCGTCATGCTCCGGCATCCGGCAAAAATAGAAGTCTTGTGTGTCTGATCCGGAGGGTTCGGACCTGTTGGGTCAGATATGCAGCCTGAACGCAATGGAGCAGATCCAGTGTAAGTTAACACATTGACTAGAATAGGAACCTTTCATATTCAGTGCTGTGATGGTTATTTATAAAGGTTAAGAAATAGTTCCTTCGGTTCCATGGCAACGGATTCTACTCCTCGTGTTACGAATCAGGTCACGGTCAAGTTAAAACAGTACTCTGCTTATCAAATGAACTGCATGAAACTGAACATTTCTACTGAAGGTAACAACAGGAAAGGTGAACCAGACTTCTGCAGGAAGATTTATGTTGACTGTCTTCATTCAGCTCTCCTTATTCTCAAAGCTTTGATGTTGACACGACTTTAAACACTGTTGCTGTTTTCAGTAACATTTATGGTTGACTTTGTAGTGATCAGCAGTTTAGAGATGATCTCTCCAGCTCAGCTGCTGTTGTCTGGATCAAAGGACAGGATGTTGCTCCTCTTTTCCCTCTCAGATATGTATGGGGTCCAGTAGCTCCTCAGGCTGCTCTCACATCTGTACCTACTAACTGTCATTATTTCCCCACTCTGAAGACCAGCGTGAGACCACAGTGTCAACAGGCAGAGGGGGAATGTGAGGTACTACAGTCTTTGAATTGAGTTGACACATTGTGGGTTATCAGGTTGTCTCTGGCATTTATTTTACTTTTGAGAATTAATTATCCATGTCAAGTGGTTTAAGCCAATCACAATCAAGTATTTAACACAGCCGAGGAATCAGACCGCTGGGTAGTATTAGTAGTAGTATTAGTAGTAGTAGTTGTAGTAGTAGTAGTAGTAGTAGTAGTAGTAGTAGTAGTAGTGTTTTATTCAGTCATCATACATAACACAATATTTTATACAGTACAGACACTTTAAATAAAGCAACAGTAGTGCATCTAGTGATGACTGAAAAGGCCTATAGGCAGAAGCATAATGCTTATTAAAGCCTAGCCTACATTTTCTCAAATAAAGCTACCAGCTTCCCAAGTGTAAAGAAACAAAACAGGTGAATCATGAGTGCTTATAGCCTTCAAAAACTGATTTGGAAACCTTTTTTTGAAACCTAAAAGTGAAGAACAAGTTTTTAACTTTACACTCGCATCATTCCAAAATGTAACCCCAACAACAGAAACACATCTTCTTTTCATACCTTTTTAGCTATATATACAGTAAAACTACAGACACCTCAAATTATATTGACTCTCCCGAATTGAAAATAACTTTTGTACAGTGTTTGGAAGTGAGCTTGATTTTGCTTTGAACATTACTTGCATTATTTTGTAGAAGAATAAGTCCTTGAATTTCAGAATATGAGAGTTTAATAATAGTTGGTCAGTTCGGGCATAATAATCAGCCTTGTTGATAACCCGTACGGCTCGTTTTTGAAGCACCACTATGGAATTTATTATTGTTTCATAGGTTGATCCCCACACTTATACACAATAAGACATTTAACTATCAATGAGTAATATATAATATGTAAGGCCTTATAATTTAATACGTGTCCAGATTTATACAGGATTGCTATTGACTGACATTTTTCCCTTGATATATTAAATATGTTGTTTCCATGTTAGCTTATGATCAATCACAACTCCCAGAAATTTGGTTTCAAAACAACAAGCACTAAATAATATCATGTATTACAGAGGATTTTAAGAGCATTCAATGCCGTTTGTGTCTTATTGGAAGCAGTGACTAATGGTCTTCTTTATTTGTGAAGTATTGTGATTATTATAATCAAATGCTTGAAACTGTAGTCCAGACATTACACAATTTGGACAGCCATTAAAGCTATTATACAAACCACTAATTCATACTATAATATATACTGTTTTCATCAATGCAGATTTGTTGTCGCCTCATTTTAGCCGTCATTTTATTATTATTTATCTAACGTTTTAGTGCTATAATGTGACACAATAATGTCCCCAAATGAATCAAACATATTCTTCTGTGAGTGAAACTTTAATTATATTAACTGGAAGTCATTATGAGACGGAGTCTCAAAGTTTAACTGCTCACATTGACCTCATTCAAGCTTCACCAGCCAAGCCTTTTTCTCCAGATATGCAATATAAACCGCGCAATATACTATACAACCCTCACTGTGATATATGCTCCCCATTCAACATAATTATAGGAGCTTTGCCTTATAGTTTGAAGAGGCCATCTTTTGCAATGGGCTAACTGTGATGCTCGGAGGTCAAATTGATTGTCTTTTCATCCCTCACTGCTGGACGATTGAAATACCAGAGTGCCTGTTTTGAAAGACTTTTCATTTTTCCATTCACGATATGACCCACATGTTGGTATTAACAATCCCCTGTCCCCCATTTTATACCATTGATACACACACACACACACACACACACGCACACACACACACACACACACACACACACACACACACACACACACACACACACACACACACACACACACACACACACACACACACACACTTGACTGGAAATTAATTTCAGACCTGCACAATGTCAAGACTTGCTATCGACGGGAGAGGCGAACCTAATTTGCGTGCTCCTTGTCGAGCTGTTTTACCATTCAGCACCAGCCCCCATCAGAGAGCTTTCAGGCCTTTGTGCTGCAGCCTTGAAGTGGGTAAATGAAGATGGAAATTGAAGATATATAGTGCAGTCATTTTACTTGTGAGGGGATGCAATTTTATTAGCCTGACAGTAAGTGGTGTTTTCTTTCTTTTTCGATGTCTGAAAATTGAAATGCTTACGTCATAGAGCTTTCAAATTGAAAAAGAAAAATCAAAGTGAAGTTGAATTTTAACGTGTTTTGAAGCACATTCTTGATGTTTGTAACTTGCCTTTTTATGTGACATGAATAATACATTTATTACACTCAATTAATACGTACTTGCATACATATATGAATACACTATTTACTGGAAATAAAGGCTTAATTAATACATAAGTATTTCATCTGTGATTTAAAAGCCCAACACATCTTTTTATTTCTGCCATGAGGTCCACTGATTAACAAAACAATTAAAACACATCCAGTGAGCTTGAAGGTCTTCCTTGACGGAGCTTGAAGTTTATTTTGACTCACTCACAAAAACGGCTGACCTACTGCTCACTCAGGGGCATATTTAGATCAATCTTCCTTATCCTTTTAGTGTAACATTAGGAGGAAAAGGTTGTTATGCAAGCAGAATAATTTTAATATGCCCAGTGCCATAGTGGAAAAAAAAGGTGGTACTCCCTATTCCCTTGTTTGTACATGTATAGTGCCGTTTGGAGCCAGGGCAACATTGCTGATATCTTATTATAAGGTGTTTAACCAACACAGTAGAGACTTGCCAACTGTTTTAATTTTATCTAACAACTCAGCCAAAAAAGACAAGAAACCTTCATGTAACGCCCACCAAAAGACACAAGTATCACATGGTGCCCCGTGGTTAATGTAATTTAGGTGCTACTATGAATCAGCAAGAGTAACTATAAAGTGGAGAAGACAGGAAAGGGTACTGGCAGCTGGAAAGATGTCTTAGTATGCCAAAAAAATCCTGGTATATTATACCAAGGGGTTACAATTTTAGAAGTGGTGGTACTGCATGCTGGAGCTGAAAGGACTGAATGTGTCTTTACCAACATATTATCTCATAAATCTACGATACGTGTCTTCTATGTGGATGATACATGATAAGAAAAGATCTTATCTTAGGCATGGTCTTCATTAGTAAGGACAGAGTTGAAACATAGCAATTCGAGTAGGAGGAGATGACTCCCATCGACAGTTGTTAGTCCAAACTGATTAAAGTAGGGGGCTGCTAAGACCAGAGTTGAAAAAATAAACACACGTCTGAATGTAAACTAGTCAAGTCCTAGGGGATTATATGTTCTCATGTGACTCAGGGTCATAGAGAAAGCAAGATCATTTCCCCAAATGTTTGACCCCATCATGATTTCTCCAAAAGACAAGAGGAAGTTTGCTATTCTTGCCACAGCCTCCTTAGACAACCACTGACTAAAGTAAGAAGACTTCTGACTTTAACAGTATGATGTGATGGTGCAACAGAATCTCTGTTCTCCTGCTGTATGCCACATTTTTCTAAAGGTACTGTGGATTAAAACGACAGCAAGAACACTTTAACAAGAGGGTCACAATCCGCGGATGACGTAAACAGCTGTTTCATCTGATATTTGTGGGAACAAACGCTCTGAGTTGTCACATCTTTTAAAAGTTTCCACGTTTTATCTTGACCTTTTTACATCACTGTTTTGAATTTTTTCGCAGCTGTTTGAAACTTCAGTGAAAGAGAAAAGCTTCTCTTAAAGAGGAATCTCAATGTCTGCACATCAGCCCTGCAAAAAAATAGGCTACACCTCAAGCTTAATAATTCATCCCATTTGTTTTATTGCAATGCTTTATGCTTTTCAGTGAGACTCCAGCTTAAGGTGGAAATACATTTTAGTCCTACAGCTGGATGACTCAGCTTATTCTGCTGAAGTGCCACTAAATCTCCATCAGCTCGGGGCTCTGTTCTGTAGCTAAGCATGACCTCTGACACCTCAATGGGAGGTGGGCAGTAGAAAAGAGCAACCTCTCCACAGGGATCTATACACAACTCAGGAAATAGGGAAACACAATCTCCTCAAAACCTCCTTCTTGTTCATTGGGCTGCAAGGTGGACACGTCATGGTCTACTACAAAATACTGTAACCTGCAAAGATAGATCTGCAGTCACATGATTCTTTGCTTTCTATTTTTTCATTTTTAATGGTTTTGTGTGACATGTTAGCAGATAAGAAAAATAGTTAAGCTAATGTATTTATGATCCTCAAAACATGGCACTAAGGATACCATTGCTACTATTAAAACAACACAATAAAGAAGTATTTAATTTTAAAAAATAGGCAAATATTAATACTTTGAATGCATGTACAAAAAGGCTTCATAAAACAATATTTACTTCTCCACATTCTGTATTTGAGTTAGATGAATAACATTAATAGCCAAAAGAAGATATTTCATTTTTTTTTCTGTAACTACAAATAATTGACTGAACAGCAAAAGGCTGATTGATTATTTCTCTAACCATCCAAATTGCGATACATGCACAATAAGCACATTGCAGAATGTGTCATATGACCTGAAACATCATGCTGTCACCACTGTCTCCTATTCCATGATTAATCTACAATAAATGTCAATCTGATTTCACTAAAAAGCAGCTGATCACTTCAACAAACAGAGGACTGACTGCTGTGCATGCAGAGTGTGTGTCACATGAGTGTAAAGTGTTAACATGCAGACAATGCTGCTGCCGTCACAGACAACGAAGCAAACGTTCAATTAAGCAGGACATATTTTAAGACAGTGTATACCAGCTCGTCCTGGAGCTTGTTTGTATGCACACATACTGCTGATGGTACCATGAAAGCACAAACACTGAATTAATATTTGTTTCCTTGGAATTTATCTGAATATCCTGCAAACTATTTCAGTTAAAATGAAGAAAACAAAAATGACAAAAAAAAATGCAGTTTATCAAGTTATAAAAAGCCCAGTGGGCTCCATTAAATCCTGTTTTAAAATAACCATTTTTACAACAGAAATCTATGTGAAAAATATGTTAACAGTCTCATCCAAAAATGGTTTGGGTCTGAGCTTATTTTTTTAATTGTACACTTTGTACCCCTTTTTGAATTTGTTTTATAACTAATCCTTTTTGATAATATAATGTTTACAAATGATCCATAGATTTGCAGGATTGGAGGCATGGCTAATTTAACTGGCCAATGGGTGCATTGTAGCTATGCTCCAGGAGGCCAAACACCTGCCCAAGCCTCTTTCCTAGTGTCTGTGTTGATTGAAAGTTAGGTTGAATCAGCATTTCCAATATGGCTATCGTTGCTGCCACTTCAGAATCCAAAGGATGACCTCACTGAGTCTGTGTCCATAATTTATGCACTCTTTGGTCAAACTTCATATTTTCTGTAATTCTGTGGCTAAATAAGATCAAGTCTTTGCAACTGGGTTCCAACATCTGATGAAAAGTCAGTATCCAGAGACAGTGATGTAGATAAAGCAGCAGATAAAGTCATGTGAACATGAAACAAGTTTTGGTGTCCATTAGGTTATCCTCCAGTGTGTCTCAGTTTTATTATTATTTTCTACAGTACATCCACCGATCAATAAAATTATCATATTGAATAAATCAGCTATGAAATGCAGTAACAACCACTCTGCTAGGATCTGATGATGATGATGAACTTTAACATATTCAGAGGACACAGAGGACGAAGAAAGCTGCTTTCAATCAACCTTGCTCCCTCAGTACTGCTGCTGTCAATACATTAATACCCATTCTGTATATGTGTGTGCATACAGTCCTATGTTTGTGTGTGTTGATTAAATGAAAGGCGGCAACCAATTGAGCTGTCCGTGTGAGGTGTGAGGGGTGATGCATTATAAGAGTACTCTCTGAGATTGCGTCAGCAGCTGCGTGTCTAATGCAGGATCAAACTGACCTGCTCTCCTGGAAAAATGCATCAATTTGGTGCCCTTAAAGCAATCATAATATTTCCACACCTCTCAAGTAGTCCTTGAGTAGCCTTGGCCTCTTTTGAGGACTCAGAGGCTAATATCCATCAAGTGTATATATCAGGTAAGCCGGCTCTTCAGTCGTGGAGCACCTGAAATAGGTCTGTCATTCAGCCGGACACACGGGTCACTTCACTTCAGCAACACTGTAGCAGCCTCCATTTGAAGAATAAGCTCCAGTCAACAGTGCTTAGCAGTTCTCTGCTTAGACACACAACACTTTTTACGGGGTCACACTTGGAAACAATGCTGTCCAAATGTTGGAGTCTGTTGTCAGAGTCATTTCTCTTCAATATGTTGTCATTACAAGGAGTCCAAATTTGTATTTGAGTCTCACTCAAATCAAATCATAGCAGCAAGTAAATGAGCGTCATGATAAATAAATAAGTGAATGTTAAAATTGCATTTTGATCTCCATAGGGTCTGTGAACTGAGATGCTGCAAGCTTGTTTGCAGGGGTTAAGTTTAATTTTAGGTGAAGATTTCCTCACCATTTTTAGTTATCCATTGGGGCCTATTTTAAAGGCTGAAGAATTAATCTCATACAATCTCTGAATAAAGCATTTTTAAGTTAGCAATCAGCACCAACCAGCGATCCTCTACTTGGCCTCTTGGGGGCTGCAAGCTGAGATGCTGCGAAATGTAACTCGAAACATGATTAAAATTATTTATGAAGATAAATTATACAAAGAAAAAAAAAAGTACAAAAAAGCTGCATGAACAAGTAGAAATGGTGTAATGTCAAGTCTGCATTAAAACAAGAGGTCCATATTGGCCAATACAGGACTTAAGTGTTTTACCTGAAAATAGTTGCATGGAAAAGCTACATTTTCATTTTGAAAATCTAAATCCAGTCCTAGTGTAGTGCTCCTTGACAAGACGAAACAATCCTCAGCCTCACAAAAAAGTGTCTCTGAAGTACAACATCTACCTGGGTCTGATAACCCGGATCACTTAGATTCTTCAGAACTGCTTTGCTGATGATAAACTCTTCTTTATGTCTGCTCCACCAGCTGCCCCGACCATCTCTGTCTAATTCTCTCCTCAGTTAATTATGACTGAACCCGTAGGGACCCCAGACAGCCCCTCTGTGCAGCACAACACTGGTATCCAGCTCAGCTCTGCCTCACTCTCTCCAACACACTAAATTCTGTTTTAATTTGGATTAATGACCATGTGACTTTCATTGTTGGTCTTGTGACTTGGTCGTATCACTTAAGACTGTATAATGTAAGAAATATCAGAGCTGTCATCACGCACAGTAAAATCTTTTGTCTTCAAGCACTTGTTCCAAAAACGTATCTGATCTCATTTGGCTTGGATTGTTCCTCGCTGAAACATCCCTTTGGACTTATGTTTACCACACATTAATGTGCATTTATTGCTGAATGGGAAAGTTATTGCTTGAACACTGGTATAGCTCAGCCCACTTTACTACCCTGTAGTTGCTAGAATGAACAGACATTTATGTCTAGTTTGGAGCTTCCTGCCAAATCATCAAGGCCACACACACTCCACAAGGTAAAAGTAGAGAGATGCTGTTTTCAGTTTCCAGATGCTCATATGGGCCAGGTTTGAGTTGGCAGATAGCGGGACTAGCTTGTAAGTACAGGAGAAGTAAAACAGAATGAATAAAGTAACAAAAGGAATAAAATTCACAGCCCAGAGCTGCAAGCATTCAAGGACAATGGTAACTGTTGCAGCTCATAAAATCATAGCAATCTCTTTCACTCAGAGGCACAGTGGCGGAATGCTGCCTTTTCTATTGGAGATTGGGGAATCAATATATAAAAAGGAGCTGGAAAAAATATTGTAAAAAGCTGTAATTTTAGTGGTGCCTCGTGGAAGGTCATTAGCTACGACAATAAAGTCTTTTAAGGCTTTTTCGTGAGATGAATACCCAGCATTTATTGAAAGTTACGCTTTTCTGACAGCCTACTCTTGTTCTTGTCACTAACTTAAATATTCCCTGCACTTCAGTGTAGCTCATGGGGTCTTTTAAGGTGTGTAGGGACATCAGTTGTGACAGTAATGTACCATTATGTGCTCCTCAGTGTGTTGGCCTGCTTTGAGCCTCCAGGCACCTCCAGGATGTTGTTCGCCAAAGCAGAGCCCGCTGACTTTTCAACCTGTGTGGAGTATTTTGGCTTTCACTGTTGTTTTGAGAAGGCGACATAACTCTGTGGTGATCGTACAGCAACAAGATGGGTGGATATAAAGATGGGTGAATGTGTTTCTGCTTTTAGTGAGAGTGCAAGAAAGACAAAGACTGCCTCTGAGATGTGAGGAGAAGGGATGGGCTGAATAGAGTGGGTGCTCTAATCAGATAAGTGACTAAGAGAATGCAGAGCAAAATTGAATATTGTAATTTAAAGATATACTGTTGTTCTTGTGTAGTTATTCTTAGGTCTCTGGTTCCCACCCTCTTTCTCTTCTTTTTTCCTCTGTTTGTGCTAATAATGCACTGGCAGCGAGCCACAGTAAAACATAAGGTGAGAACAAGGGGGAAGGAAGGCTGATGGGGGGTGAACACCAATGAGACAATGTGTAAATAAGAATGAAAGGGGTGAAAACACGACGACGACAAGTGACAATCTTTAAACAGATTGTCAGCTGCTCAGCTGTGCCTGGCTTTGTCTGTGGCCTACATTTCATTCTGGTTACAGAAATAGCATGTCTTCATTGAAGGATCTACACTCAAAGTTTGCTGAACCCAAAATATGCTAGCATTAAATACTCTTATATTCAAATATGTTATATTTTTGCTGTAGTCAAAGACCTTTCCTGTTGCTTGAGGAGATTCAAGCATTGTGGACCTGCAACGTCTTACAAAATCATTTAATACTGGACCTCTGTGCTTGCATGAATTGCAAGAGGTAAGTCATGTTCAGCTGGTCCAATGCAATGTCATAAGTATGTTATAATGAATCTTATGGTATTCCAGGAAGGTTTCTTAACAGAGATGATTGTTTGCAACAAGAGTTATATCCTTGATTACCCAGTGTGGTATATCAGGAGCTGTAGTATCCAATGCAGTCAAAGCCTCTTTTTTTCTGCATAGCATCAAGACAGAGCTCAGGACTCTGACAAGACAATACAAGAGGTCTCTGATTAGCTCCATCCACATACCTGTAATGCAGAAACTGCTTTTATTGTTTGAGCCTAAACCAAGCAGCAACCTCAGGCCGCAAGAATTGAAGCCAATGGGGAAAGAGTTAAAAACTGCTGTTTGTCGGGTGTCCACTTCAGGCTGGCTCTGGAAGTACTGGAAACCACATACACGCCCATTCAAAGAAGACAATCTTGACAGCAGAAATAAAAATGTTTACAGCCTGGTACAAAAAACGAGTGCAGTCTGAATAGCTAATTACTTGATCGGCACACACTGTATGGGGATGAATTTTTTCATAACGCTGCAGTTGAGAAGATAATAGGTTACAAGTTTTCCATAATGAGAGGCACAGCAGACTTGATTGACAGGCAGGAACACTGTAGCTGTTAGCTAGGAGGCTCAAAGCCCGCCTATTTACCTCACACTTGCCCAACAGAAGTTAGGTTGAGTTCAGCATTTCCAATATGTCTCCTACTGACTATTGGCTTCAGAAACAGATGGGTCCATTATTTATACAGTCGATGGCCTAAACTCAACAAACTAAAGCAATGACTTTTTAGTGTAACTGCACTTTATAATTTTACAGGTGACAAATACATAGACTGATTGCAAGGTCCCAGAAGTAAAACATTTTTGCAGCCAGGCCTCAGACCAATCAAGAACCTCTGCAGCAATTAAGATACTTTTCAAACTGAATATTTGTATTTAACACACACAGAGATAAGTTTGAAAAGTGGCACGCACTTCTTTCAAAGTCAGGTTTCAATCTTTTATATCAAGTACTCTATAATCAGGGTATTCTCTTAAACTACTTGGAATAAAACATAAAGATTAGGATCATAGTGCATTGATTATTCATCACATTTAATCCTTGAGTCACCTCAGGAGGGATGCACAATCATTTAAAGGGATATAATATGTGGTTTAGATGGTTGGATGAATATCTGTACTAAATTTTCTTTTCCCATCATTGTCATTCAGCTCTTTACGTGCTGTATATGTGTATGTGTATGTGTGTGTGTATGTGGTTTAATAAGTATGCTGTAAAGGCCTCCCTTGCAGTCTGCAGCTGTAATGGAATGACCCGGCACTGCTGACAGCACACTCCACTAAAATGGGCCACCATGCACATCTGCCTCTGTAGCTCTGCCACATAATTGTTCGATTTACTGTACGGCCAATATCCCTGTGCTGTAATTGAATATGACTTTGTCCTGTTTGAGTAATCTCTTCATTTCATGCCATGACCCCTTACCGTAGCATGAGACAGAGAAAGAGAGGGGGGGAGACAGGGGGAAGGAGAGAGAGAGAGGGAGACACACAGACAGAGAGAAAAAGAGAGGTGAGAGGTGAGTAAAAAGGCGTCTTGTGTAGATAAAGCATGTAGGTCACATTGAGCTGCCGGGCGTCTGGCAATGAGATTTCTGCTGCTGATCGCTTGGCTTCAGAACTGTCAGAGAGTCAGGGATTTGGTTCACATTAAGAAAAAAACAACTTTCATTGCATCCATGGAAGATCAAATCCACAGAACGCAAGCTTCTTAAGACACGGAAAATATATTAAACATTAGTACTGAATGATTTGACAACACCTGTGGTTTCTGGCTACTGGTTCCAGCAACTATATTCTCTACACAGGTTGCACAGTGACCTATTTTTCATTTGTATTTTTGCCACCCACAGCTTAGCCAAACTCACCATGCCTGAGTTAATAATCATCTAGCAGCAGAAGGAACTGTGACCTAGACAGTGGATTACCATTCTTTGCTTCTGCACCAAAATAAACTCTACCATGTCTTTCAAACTGCAGAAACTCTTTACTCTGTTAAAATATGTGCATCCACTGTCCATTTTGCAAATTTTTATCTACAAATGTGTTAAACTTCTGTCACAAACATAACTTAAAGGTCCTGTGAAGAACTTTCAGTACCTATTGACTGTGGCGCCCTCTGTGGACAAAGTGTATATCTTAAATCTTTGCTGGTATTGTCTTGTACATGTCCAGGTAATTTTTTTTACTACCATAAAATGTATCTGTCTTGTCTTTTAACCATCAGATCACTCACTGGGAAGCTTAGCTGCAGACAAAACATGTTCTTCAGCATGCTGTGAATTGTCTTGCCTGACACCTACCCCCTCACAGTGATAACAAGTATTGGAAATTAAAACATTGAAACACCCAGTATAGTCGTGGATGGTCTGGTTTGCTTCAATGTTAATTTCAGTCTGTTTCAGTGACACCTAAAAACCCCTCACAGTGGCTTTAAACCACACAGAATGATTCAGTCACAATCTAAACTTGTGGCTGATTTACATGCCGTTTTTGTGCCAAATGATGGTTCAAGTTGAGTTGTTTTTTGCATTCCTGAACTTCTTTATTTTAATTTCAACACTTTGAATTTACTATTTAACATTTCCACCTTAAAACTGAAGAAACTAATTAAGCAGCTTATTCAATGTTCAATGCAACACATTGGTTACTGCAAACTTAGCACTGAGTAAAATATCATTACAAGCAATAAAGCCATTGGGTGCGGATTTGGCCTGATGCCTAAGTTGCGTGCCCATGAAGCGGTTGGCCTGGGCTTGATTCCAGCCTGCGCCCCCCCCTCCTGCATGTCACTCCCCCACTCTCTCCCTGTCTCCAGCACCATCCACTGTCCTCCCCACTCTAATAAAGGTGCAAAAAGCCCCAAAAATATAACTTAACAAAAAGCAATAAAGCCACATTAAGAGATTCATTCATCCACTTTGGAGCAGCATGACAAACATTCATCTATCATCACACTTAAATGAATACAGAGGTAACATGTTAGCAAGTTTGTTTTGAACATGAAAACAATGCTGAAGTGCAGAAGAGCTGCAGCACCTTGAGTGTCCACTGGAGGCTTTCTCTAAAAGCAAAACAGCACATACAAAAATTTTCATCAATGTTTGTTCTGCCAATTGTGGGCTTCATGATGCCTCCTCATATGCACTGTGTGACAAAACACAAAATGTTCATTAGGTGATGTCGCTACGTTCGTGTTAAATACAGTCTATGTTATTCACACATTGAGTAGTCACATACGGTGTTGAGCCTTGTGACCCTGTTTTGTTGTGTAAACGTATCTAAAGCTACCTTCATTCTTTAACAGAGGAAACAATCTTTTATGACCTCCTCTACGGGAATAACTTTACATAACTGTGACTTTACAGACTTTAATCTTCGCTTTCATTGAGATCCTAGAATGAGTTCCTCCCCTTCCCCTCCTCTCCTTGTCATCCTGTTCAGCTCTAACCTCATTTCTTCTGTTTCCAAGAAGACTCTGACCTTTGGTGGAGGACAGGGACAGACGGACATACAGACAAACATGGAGGGCAGAGGGAATTGGATTTCTCCCTTCTTGATTGCTCCTCCCTTGTCTTGCATTCAGCCTCTTTTTTCAACGGCCTGTTCAACACTCTCTCTTTCTCTCTCACACACACACACTAACTCACAAGCACACACACATATTGTAATGGACTACATAAGTACTATGATGCCCCGGGCTGTATTGGATGAATTATGTCACTTTAGTTTATTGAAATTTGAATTATTTTACATCCTGTGTCATTTCAGATAGAGCATAAAGCTCTACTCTTTGTGTGTGTGAAAGGACTTCAGTGAATTTTGTCTTCACTGTGGACGATGCTCTGGTGTGGTCTGTGTTCAGGCAGCTTTTGTTGACATGTTAAGTCAAGGACAAATTGTGTTAGGAAGTTGTGTTGACCGTGGGTTATGTGAAGGTTATCATCAGTCAAAGCAGAACATGTCACATATTTCAGCAAACGGAAAGCCACCGCATGTCTGTGTGTGTGTGTGTGTGTGTGTGTGTGTGTGTGTGTGTGTGTGTGTGTGTGTGTGTGTGTGTGTGTGTGTGTGTGTGTGTGTGTGTGTGTGTGTGTGTGTGTGTGTGTGTGTGTGTGTGTGTGTGTTGGACCTCCTTTTTCAGTGTTTACAGCCAGATTAAAGGTCAGCCCTGGCTGGAATTAAGGGTCTGTGTGAACATGAACTTTAATGTGGTGGAAATGTTTTCTGCTCATTTGATCCTCTCTGCGAAAGGTGCTAGCATTTTAGCATTGATAAATCATTAGCACATTCATTTTCACACATTAGTATAATTAGTGTGAACAAATGAGGCCATTGATGTGGAGACTGGCAGCTCCTGCCTGTTCTCAATACTCCGCCTCTTCCACTGGCTGCAGTGAGGAAAAAGAAGAAAGCATGTTGGAGTGCTTCCATCATAAAAATCACCATTTTATTAATCACTGATGAACCGGACTAACAAAGCACGTCTTGTTGCTTTTATATGAAGCGTGGTGCCGCTGTGGCCCTCTGCAGAAATCTGTTTGGGTCTCACTGCAAGATTTTACAAAAAATAGAAAACCATTTCCTGATATCATTTCTGTTTCAAATGTATTTGCATGAAAGTGCAGAAACAAACACACTGCTGCAGTTGTAGATATTTTTTGTAAAATATTGAGCAAAGTCATGATTTATTTTTCTTCAAATACCTCAATAGAACATATGATCTGGTTTTCACCATGTGAATAAACACAATGATATTTAAACTCAATGTTACAAAGAATATTCTAACAGAGTCCCAGTGAATTACTTTTGAAAAGAAAATGCACGAACAGAGCCGGCCCCTCTTCACCTAATGTTGATACCTCTCTCCCTCTGGGAACAGTCAGTGTAAATTCCTGTTTTAAGTTTGCAAATGTGCTGTTTGACAAGTGTCACCGAGTCCATCCTTAGAAAGAAAAATATATAAATTCTTTATCAAATCAACATTAAAACTAAAAACCAAACAAACTAACCCAGTAATAGAAGGAGAAGGTAATTCAAAACACAATTATCTCTATTATGGAGATGTTTTGTATGCTGTTGTGCTTTGGACACATAAAACTACATCTTGGTGCATTGCTTCAAAATGTTCTTAAGAGCCAGTCATAGTCCTTTTTCATAATTACTGACTCTTTATTGTTCTTTTTGTTCTTGATACAGTTAAAAATCACAAATGAACATTTACCCCTGTAGACTTTAAGTCTCCATCACACATGACCCCATTCAGGTTAAATTCCCACACAGAGTATAAAGGCACTGTGAGGAGTTTGTAACTGATTCTGAAATAGTCTCACTCTCGTACTGATTCCTCTTCATGACCTGCAGAGTAAAACGAGATCATCAGCAACAAGATGGGTTATTTCTTTAGACTGAATTTTAGCATCTGTGTTTTTGTCGGATTGTGTGTGAAAACAGCAGAGACGATATTCGTCCCTCTCCAGTGTCTCTGTTTAGAGCTCTGCAGGTAAAGTTTGTCAGTGAGAAGTAAGTTAACAAGCAAGAGGAGGATTTTTCTTTAGATAATTTGCTTTTGACATAATGTTTTGTCCTCATGTCTGATTCTGGAGCATGAAGGGATGCTTTCTGTGAAGTATTGTTTCAAATTGAGAAACTCTACAACCAGGGCTTTGCCCGCTAAAAGAGTAACGCTAAACCAGTACATCTGCTGACTTCCTGTAAGCTAGTAACGGTATAAATCAGAGTTTAAAAAGTTTAGTTGTTGTTACGCCTTAGTTCATAATTTGACATAGCTACAAATCAATACATCACCTCATCACTCTGCATCCTGATAAAAGTTGTATTGAACAAAGAAAAAGAATGATTAAAAGAAGTTCTGGGCTCATTCATTTGCTTCGACCACAAACGCACGTTTTGACAAGAGACACATCTCATCATGGCTCATGAGAAATGCAGTCTTCATCCTGGACAAACACTATGGATTTTGTCCAAAGGGTTCACCAGACTCAACACAACATGAAAACTCTACATATCAAAAGAAACTGAAATTTAGTGTGGAAGGGTGAAATCTAGAGAAAGTGTTAACTAAAAAGTCTTAATTTTCAAGTTTACCATAAAACTATACGTTTTTTGTCTCTTAAAGAAATGTAGAAGAGATGAAATGTATCCACATAAAATGAAAAAAAAAAATAGGAAGCCAAATCTAATGCGTTTAAAGCAAAAATATGTCTTAACACTAACAGTTGTTAGGTTTTACCTGAAGAAATATAAAACCAGGCAGACTTTGGCCCTCAACACATACAGCAGGTTGTGAGCGGTGACTTCATGTGGAGCCATTCAGGTTGATTCGCAACAATTTGCTATTAATCCTGTATGCAATCAGCTGGTTTCCTGTTCTGTTGTCTGAACCCTGTTGGAGCCTTGATACTGGTGGTGTTGGAGGTTGAGGAGATGGGCTGCTGAGACAGTGAAGTGGTCTCTGACCTGATTGAACTGTTGCTCTGCTCCGTCTTTACTTGATTATGTTGTTTGGTGCTTTTTCCTCTTTTCCACCTCTGCTGACCTCTATCTCTGACCCCACGTACATTACCCAGGCTGCAGAGGCGGATGCAATCAAGCCAGTTGGATACTCAACTAGCCGTCCCAGCTGCTCCCGCCCGGCCCTGCCTCCCTCCCCTCCTATAGCAGAGTCTCCTCCCTGCTGCAGACGGAGGTGGATGGATTAGCCCAAAAGGCCGGAGTTTCTGAAAATGATCATGGTTTACTTAGAGCAAGGAGCTTCACTGTATGACCATTCTTCATCACTATGCACTGATAATAACCAGCCACCACACATGGGGATGCACTCCAGGGACTGCGTGTGCCCCTCTCAGTGTGTGTGTGTGTGTGCTGTATCTAGTGCCTCCCCCTGAAGCAATGTGTGTGTGCATGTCAGACCAGAGAAGATCCAGTACTGCTGTGTATTGGGAATGTGTGTCGTTTTCTCCCGTTTGTGAATTAATTTTCTATGAGCTGAGAGTCGGATTTGAACTTAATAGGGACTTAGATGTACACTCCTCCTCCCCGTCTCTTTTTATTCCACATCCATACTGCTGCACATCACTCACAAACTTGTGTATGTGTGACTGTGTACGCTCATTCCTCGCTCTTTGACTAATCGTAAGCCAGGCTACGCCCTGGGGCCTCCTGTCTCATCCATCCGAGTGTGTGTCTGTGTGTGCTAATGTGCGCGTGTGTGTGTTTGCGAGGGAGAGAGAGATAGTGGGCCGAGGCAGGACGCTCTGTCTCGTTTATCTGCTGTTGACGCTGAGTGTGATTTCCTCTGCTGAGGGGAAGCGATGCCCCTGCTTATTAATTATGCCTGAAATATTAAAAAGACTCCATCAAACATGAATTATTAATTCATTTGGCCCAGATCATCTCAGCTTAAGATTTCCAAGACTTGTCATACATCATCTGACGAGGCCGTGACAACATTGCAGCAGTGAGAGGCAGGGCGTTATATCCCTGTTAACACAAGGTGCGTGTGTGTGTGCCGCTTTGACAGAGGGTGAGAAACTGTGCCCGGCTGTACGTGTGTGTGAGTGACTGTGTGTGTGTACAACGGACCGCTTTGAAGGCTTTTGATTCACTCCTGGCTGTATTTTGATGAGCAATATTTTTCTTTTTGACCTTGGTATTAGATCTTGAATACTTTCTCCAAGGAAGCACTTGAGTATCCTTCAAATAATTTCCAAAACATATTATCTGATCTCAGGCAGCACAGTTGTGAGGTGGTTCAACCGTCACCTCAGAGCAAGACTTTCTATCTCTGTGTTCGTGATTTGAATTCTGTTTATTATTTTTTCACCGAGTCTGAATATATGACTCAGCTTTAAGCCCCAAAACTCCTCTATTTCAGTCAAATTTAGCAATACCACAACAAATACTCACTACATTATTTAACGTGTGAAATAAAACAGCCTCAAAGCTCCTGTGAGGAGTTTTCCACTTGTTATGAAACAGACTGAATTTAACAGTGTTGCCCCTTTATTCCTTAGCATCTGAGACTATCAGAGAAAAGACTCAGGATTTCTATGCTGTAATCTTGATTCCTGTAACTACCTGATGAGACCATTTACAGCACAGTGAACAAAGCTTCTTCTCCACAGACAGTACTCACAGTCTACCTCACACATCAGCCTAATAATGAAAGAATTATCTCAAAGTCTACCCTTATTGCTACACCACACTTCTGTCTGATTGAACCTTGAAAACAAAAATGACAAGGCTCTTAAATGCACTTCAAATTATAGAAATCAGGTTAGCGTCACTTCAGTAAATACAACTTGTTTTATAACCATGTATTAATAAACGCCAGTGAATAAAACAATACTAATGCAAGGTCACATGTATTAAAAGCTGATGTTTAATTATCACATTGTGAATTGGAGTTGTTAGTCAGCTCATACCTTGAATACCTACAAGCTTTGGTTTTATCAGCTCAGATCTGATTGCATATGCATCCTCACTTTTCGTTTTGAGTTGGAGGATTTTATCTTACATAGCAAATAAATGGTAACTTCTATTTACACTAAAGTTGTCCGTTTCTGCTGTAATTTTATTTTCGATGAAAGATAATAATCAAAACAGATTCACCGTTGAAACGAAAAAGCTGTGAAAACTAAAAATTTCAAGGCACCTGTCTGCACTAGATTTTTGAGTTTCGAAGCTAACTAGAAATCTTACATTTGAGCCAACTGATTAGTTTTTGTTGTGATAACTTATCATTCATATGTAGTGTCACTTAAAGTTTTGAGTTCTACATGCTAAGAAGTGAAAGTTGTGCTGTCTTATTATTTTTTGTTCAGAAAATGTTCCTTTGTTACTGACCGTTACTGCACCGTTTTCCCACTTGCAAGGTAGCTAGCTAATGGTCAAGGCAACTAACTATTGGTAATGACCATGCCTTATTAAACTAACTAAACAAATTAAAGTTACATTAACCGGTGATCAACTCACCATCAACTGACCAACTGTAAAGCTAGAGTTTCAATACAATGCTCAAACAAAATACTCAAACAAAATACTCACCTTTAGGGCGATAAAATCCACACAGGACAGGAGAGATGATGCCACGTGGGAAACTGAAAGTGTGGAAGACCCCTGTAGATTTGAGTTGGAGACCCCGTTCTTTGCCTGAAGCATACCCAAATAATTTAGCCGAGCCTCAAACCCATCATTTCAAGTTTTGCCAGACTAATTTATGAAATGAGACCAACTTTACACAACTAACTTAATACAGGTAGTTGATATAACTACTTTCATGTAGTTTGCAAATAAATTGAAAATTTTTTGTTTACTTAACCAAAAAATAATTTTCAGGCCAACAATTTAAATTTTCATTTTTAAAGTGTTGTCTCACGATGAATCTCAACCTGCCTGAGCTGTGTTCTTCTTGCTGTTGCAAGAAGGTTACTGGTTCAAATTCCCGGTCGGGCAGGTGTCTTTCTGTTTGGAGTTTGCATGTTCTCCACGATGCATGTGTGGGTTCTTTCAAGGGAGTTCCGGCTTCCTTCCACAGTCCAAAAACATGCTTAGCAGGATAATGGATCACTCTAAATCATCCGTAGGTGTGAGTGTGTGAGAATGGTTGTCTGTCTTTCCATGTTAACCCTGTGATAGGTTGACGACCTGTCCAGGGTGTACCCTGCCTTCCGCCCAATGTCAGCTGGGATAGGCTCCAGCCCCCCACGACCCCGAATGGGATAAGCGGTCAAGATAATGGATGGATGGATGGATGGATGGATCTCTTAATGGAAATCACTCCATCTTGTATGGTGTGTATTACATTGCCTCTGCAGGTTCACCCCTCTTCCTCCCTGATATGCTCAGCGCTACATTTTACAAAATCAGCTGCTTTAGTTATGCAGAAATTCATTGTATCTGTTTTTATTATTATAATATATGTGTGATCATGTTGTCTCAGTCCACTCACAAATAGAGCTTTGCATTGCATGTGAATTGTATCACAACAATCCTTCCAAACATCTCTTCAATGATGACTCTGTTTGCCTCTGAAATAAGACATTATGTAAATTATGTAAATCATAACACAACTTGAATAATTGTCACAACTTCAAAAATACATTCTGATCTCTACAAGTGTAATATTAATGCCAGTACAGTAGAAGCACAAGTAGGACAAGTGTATTCATACTCTGGGAATGTGTGAGTGTGTGTGTATGTATATTTCACATGAAGCATACACCTTAATGTGTTTGCAGGCAGCCATGCAAAGCATTATCCATTAGTTGGGAGATATGACAGAGATCACAAGAGGTCCTGTGAGAGTGGAACTACATTCTCCACACACAGGATGAATGGTCTTGTTGCAGAGCCACTTAGTCGCTATTGTTCATGCTCTACAAGGCCCTGATGACAGAGGACAGGTTGCACTATATAGTCGGAAATGGAAAATGTTCCTGTCCTCGCAGGACAGAGAGGAACCTGATGCATGGCTCACACAGACACAGACAGGGATAGGAACCCAGTGTTTTTATCACAGAACACAGTTTGTCCATTTTGAAATATGTCTCTTCTTTAACTCATATTTGAAGATGTACTGGAGAAAATGAGGTGATTTTACGGAGCATGACCTACCCTCAAATCTGGGATGTAAGTTGCACCGGTACATGATGTAGTCTGTTTTAGAGGGGCTCTCACAGAGAAAAGGATTTGAGTTGCCTTGCTGTGTGAGAGTTTTCCATTGCATTCCGAATTTTCTATTTCTGTGAAGCTAAGTAGCTCTTTCCAGGGCCACCATAGTCAAGCTCAGCCTATGGTAACTGTGATTGCTGTGAGGTACGGATAGGACCAATACACAGAGACTCACACTATCCCTCTTCTGCTGGTCTCTTGTCTTTAATTGAAGGGTCTTTCAAATCAAATCAGCACTCCACATTATTTATTTGCTTAATACTACACCAATGTTTCCTAAAATGCATGATTCTGACCTCCCGAGACGAGCTGATAAGAAGGGGTGCCGCTTTATTGTTCACTCTTACTTTGCATCCAGCATGCTGTCATCTTCTGCAGCTATCTTCTTGGTGAATTACAATAACACATAACATTCCTCTCTCTGCATTTTATACTGGTATTAAAATTGTGTATTACAGACCTGCTTTTAAGAGTTTTTCTCCTTTAGAAACTGAAACCTGAGGTGATTCACTCTGGAAAACATCACGTTTCGACCTTTTGGTTCTCTAAAATTGAATAAAATTATGACGATTATTATTATTTTTTGTAACACTTCATCTTCCCAGGTCCAAAGTGCTTAAAAAATGAAAAAATGTCAACATATACTCACAGAAGAAAGCTGAATCAGGATGATGCCAGTGTTGCAGAATCATTCAGGAACAAAACAGCGATCTTTTTGTGTTTGTAGCTTCTTTCTACATGTAAAAAACATAGATCCCAGGCTCCTGCCCTGTGAAAAATGACTCCTGCATGCTTAATGCTGATTGCAGAGCTCTGTGTTTCAGTCAGAGTAAGTTTTATTTTGTTCGAAACTCAACAGATACAAAGAGCAGGCCTTGGTAGAGCTTCTGATCCCTGCATGCTTTAACTGATCAAACCAGACTGTCCAGAGTTTCAGCTACATTGAGAATATCATCTTCTTTTCTGTGCCCCTTAAGGCAGAGAAGTACTGTGTGTAGGACTTAGAGATCAGACATCAGTCTTACAGGCTAGAAAGAGAAAATTCCATCAAGACCACTGGAGGATCCTGCTATGGTGTGAAGTGAATACTTCCACTCAGAAACAGAACGCCTGCCCTGCTTTGGTTTGGAAGTATCTTTGAGTCTGCCGGGATGGCCTCAGAGATGTGGATATGTGATTTAAGATACACTACAATGCAGTCCTCACCAGGGGATCCATGGAAACTTTTTTTAACGTCTTGGAGATGGAGTCATTTAAGTTAAACGTGACAATGAACTGAGAGTGCAGAGTTAGAAAGCTTTGCCATGCATGGTGTAGTTTCCATCTTCTCTGCAGCGGGAGAAAATCTTTTTCAATGAGGTATCACTTGTCCAGTACTGTGACCATGAAACTCCCCGTTTGTTTAAGGTCTCTAATGAGTCTAATCCTCTGCCTTTCCTTCATAATTACACAAACATGTGGTCTTCTTTAACACATTGCTAATTTAAGCTTCTGAAAGGAACTTTCTGATTGTGCTGACTTTGGAGCCCCCTGTGGAAAATGCAGTAACTTTTTCTTTTTGCTGATCTTGTGCTGTAAATCTGCAAGAAGTTCCAAAAAGAAAATCATCCTGTTGTCTTTGAATAGGCAAATAGAGTCCTCACAGTGAGTCTCTGATGTGGGAAACAATGGCTTTGTCTTCAGCATACTGTAACTCCAACTGTAATAATTTCAGTCTGTTTTTGTAGCCAGCTAAAAACGACAGTGGCCCTGAAGAGCAAAACAAAACAACATATTTAAAGAGATAACAATTAATCAGGAAACACAATGGCATTAACTTCTAGCTGAAACAGTAGGTGCCTGCAGGTGACATGAGTTTAATGCTGTTGTGTTGCTTGTTGCTTGTTGATTGTTTTTAATTTCAGGGCCACCATACAAACTCCTCACAGTAGCTTTAATCTAAACCCAAATTATTACTGACATATCTTTAGTAAATTTACCCTGATGATGAGAGGATGTATCTTTGAGGTTGTGAGATTATTTTTACCTAATCTCTATGAAACCCAGGACATATTTTTAGAGATTCTGACATATATATATATATATATATATATATATATATATATATATATATATATATATATATATATATATATATATTTTTTTTTTTTTACAGTAGCATTTTTTCACCACAGAACTTTTTCACTAAGTATGCAGTGAAGGTGAAGATATTATCTGGCAAAGTACTGGTGCTTTCTTTTTGGAATCTGTTAGGGTTTTAGACCACATGCTCTTGTGTCGGATTCCTCTTTGCAGTGCTCAGAGGTCCTGAATGGCATAGCTGGCTCTCCTGTATTTCCTATATTGTCATCTCCCATTTCACTAGCAAGGACCACGCCCCACGAGGATATAAGTTTGAACATGTAATGATTTATTGTGCGTCGTATAGCCCAGCAGTACCTGGATTTAGACAAGGGCACAAAAGAGCGAAGACAAGTTGAGTAGTAAGGGATAAGAAAAAGGGTAATTGAAGCAGAGTAAGGTGAGGTAGGGTGGGTTGAAGAGTAACAGACGAACGGTTCAGTTGTCTGACTACGTTTAAGTAGGCTTGTCAGGTGATTGAGGGTGTGGTTTAGGCGTGGTCCTGCTCCCGAATTTAAGTTAACACCTTAACTTCATCTTCCGCTGGTTTAACATGAACTTTCTCGTCAACCATGAACATCTGATTTCAGAATGTCTTCACACAAGTCTTCAGTACAACGCAATGGACCCATTTGTAGATGTAGCCAGTGGTTGCTTTGATGCTGTTGACTGAAAACGTACGGACCTCTCAGTAGTGCTGTAGCAAGGAAATGTATGATAAGCCACTACTATTAACAAGTGCTAAAAAAGCCCTAATAATGATAAATAGATAAGTAACTATGGTGATGTAAGATGCAAAGGGGGAATTACAAAAAATCACCATTCTTTGGAGGAAATTTCCTGGCGACTAAGTTTCAAAAAGTAAAAGGTGTACTCACAAAATAGCTATCAGTTTCAACTCTGATGTTTTTTTTGTTTCTACTCAAACCCATCCAAACCCTCGATAGTGTTTAGCGGACCATTGCTGATGCCTTGTTTTGTGATGAATCTTTTTTTCGGATTGGCAGGATCAGATTCAGCTTTAGACTTTGGCGTAGACCCACACGACACTCAATGGAGAGTGAAGCTGCTACAAACACATGCAGTTGAATAGGAGGATGGTAAAAAAGGTGGTTTCTCTGTGGAATGAACATAGCATTTCTTAGACACTTCATAATTTATCAGTTTAATGTTTTAGGTTTCAGAGCAGAGGAAGGCTGTGAAGTGTATCCTGGAACAGATACTGCAATGTCAAGTATTTTCTACACTCTGTATCAGGCTTCTAACTCTGACGAGAGCACAGTATGAGCCCTCTCTCTCTCCCATCAGAGCCAAACTGGCCTGCTCTTCTGGATATCATTTATCCTCTGTGTCTGACATGACAGCTATGATGACGAGACAAGTGCCCCATCGCTCACCGCTTAGTGCTACGGAGAAACCTGGGGTGTGTGCTGATGAGTGTGTGTGTGTTGGGGCAACCTGAATCAGGCTAAGGTCAATTGGAGTTTCTAGCCATCCTCTCCATCTCTCTCCTTTTCTTTTCGACCAATTCCTTCTTCCCTCCACATCCTAATCCACCAGCTCTGTGTGTGTTTGTGTGTTACCATGGCACCATCAAAGCACCCATTTCCCCTCTCTTTTCATTTGCCACAGACACAAACACACTTAGGTGTACGCACACACAGAAACACCACAATCACCTTTTAATTCCCTTTGATGTATTACTCTGGCAGGAACCAATTTTCCTGCCCAGAATTGGACTTTAAATCACCAAATCACCTCCTTTCACCCGTCCAGCCATCCATCAGCCTGCTTTAGATAGGGCAAATAAAAAAACAACATTTCAATCCATCAGCAATGTAAATAAATTAGTATACGCTGCAATGGCTAGGGTAAATATTGTATCGACAGGGATTGAAGGATTTGTTTAAGCATTGACGGATGACAGCTGTGTTGCTGCCAAAACATGGAGCTTTTTTCCTGCCAGCTGGCTTTGAAGTGTGTGAGTGTGTTTGTGTGGTTTTCCGATAATGCATGCACGCCTATGTGCATTTTTGAAGAAGCTTATCTCTCCTTGCATGTCTGACTTGCTTTAGATTTTCTCAAAGGACTTTTGTACAAAACAAATTATCACACATCCTTGAAAAACAGGGAAAACCTGAATGTTACTTTTCAGTCCTTCAGAAATTCAATAAAACCATTACGGGAAATTACCTTTTAGATTTTGAACCAAGTTTAATTAAGAAAAAATAAAGTAGTCCATATTTGTTTCTTTAAGGCAAACCTCTCTTTCGTCAGCACAGCCTCCTGTGCTTCAACCTCACTGATACATCCTAAACTAAACAAATCACAGTACTACTGCAGAATCAAAGATATTCAGTTTAAAAGACAAAAAAAAGAACATTTAGAGTTTATGTTTCACCATTTAACTAATGAGCCATATACGATAGCAACTCAAAACAGATCGGTTTCAGTCATTTTTTTCATGTGTAAAGCTACAAAAACTCAGAACTCATAACTTCTTAAACAGAACATGTTTCATCTTTGTATTTTAGCTTTAGAAGTCTGAGGTTTTAACCCAAACTCAAAGTGCAATGCTCACCCTGCATATTTGTGTACCTTTTTAAACAAATAGTTAAAACTAGAGCAGATATTGAGTAAATAATGAATAAGATTTTTCATTCATTCAGTTTGATTTTCTATCTCCCTCACCTGTCAGCTGACCAGATGAAGAAAAAAAGACTGCCACTCTGAAAACTTAGAAACTCACATCTAACTTTAATTTGTTGGCTAACTAGTTGTTTATAAGCTGTGACTCTAACACCCAAACACACAGGACATTTGCTACTTCTAAACGATAAACTATTGTTGTGTTCGGGCTTTTCACGGTAAAAGCGTTTTGGGATGCTTTTTTAAAACTGTGTTGCAACTGTTTGAATCTTTTGGAAACATCAACCCTTCTAAACCTGCAATACACAGATTTGCACACACAAATTTGTCTTGTTTGTTTGTACTCATCTCTCTGTTGAAGAACACCTTAATGCGCTAACGTGTGGTGTTTTATCACAAAGTTGTACCTCCAATTTCTGGCATACATATTACGGTATTGTCATATAAATGCAGATATTTGGTTTACTGTCTCGAGAGTGAACTAAGCTCACGATCCTGTTCATGAGTTACAAACTGAGCCACTCACTTCACTGTTCACCTAAATATGAGTATGTCCAGGCACAACACAGGCGATGCTGTTCTTGTATTGTCAATTATAGACAGGCAAAATGAAAAGTTTGTTGGAAGAGAACGCTACCTTGAGTTTCTTTTGTAAAAAATAAAAAAATATAATATAATAAATAACCTCAACACTGAATGAACGGAGGAGTAGCTCCACCCCCTCCTCCACCTACAGCTTGGGAGAGAGGCTGCATTATACCTGCGTCCCCTTTAGAGTAACATGTTTACTCTGTACCCAACATCCAGACTCTCTTATAACTTCTAAATGACAAAGAGAAACAGTCACATTATGCACTGCTTACTTTGGTTCTATATGGTGGAAATCTTGAGCTTCGACATAGAACAACTAATAATTAAATAGCATGTCATGGTGAGTAATCAGTTAGGTAAGTTCATGCTTTTTTAAACACTAGTGGGCTATGTTTTAGTATTTTCAAGTTATGTTTTTCAGTAAGATGTACTACAAATAAGTTAAAGGTTAAAAAAGAAAGTTTGGAAGGCATAGATATATATTTTTATTGTAATGTTGGAGTATTAATGTTCTGGAGTTCTGATGACATCTCAGACACAGTTTGAAGTTTCAGCTTGTTTTAAAAAATGAAAGCGGGTACATTAGTTTGTGCACATTGCAGCTCCTCTTTCTTTAATGTTTGAAAGTAAACCATGCCTAACAGCATTCATTTTGGCATTTTCCTATTTATGTCACTTTATTAAAGGCAGTGTGCACTTCACATTGTTATTAGCATTTCCAATACAGTACAATTTTATATATGATACTACTCACAAATTACTCACTACTTGAGGAGTTTTTTTTTTTCGGTACTTATTTACTCTTACTTAAGTACTTATTTTTACGAGTACTCTTACTTCTACTTGAGTAAAATCATTGTAAAGTAACAGTACTTTTACTTGAGTACTGTTTCAGTTTACTCTACCCACCTCTGGTTTTTAACTTATATTTTCTGTTGCTGATTTATGAGTCCATCAGTGACCTCTGAGGTCTTTATATTGGTGAAGCAGTTCCTATATGGCAAAAAACACAGCCAGTCAATAATTTATGGAGGCTTATATTCACAAACACACATTTCCTCTTTTAATGTCAGTCAGCATTCATTTCAAACCTACTGTCTTTTGGAAGTGTATGCCGTGCCTGAAACACGAAAGCCTTTTCATGTCAGTCATTATGACAACATCTCTTATTGATGGTGAAATTTACGTGCCTCAGAAATCTCTCCTACCCTGGAGACCGCTGCTCACTTTTTATCAGTATTGAAAGTCATTGTTGAAACATGACTTTACTCCAATCATGACGTCTTCCTTAACCTTATCAGAAGTGTTTGTGTCACACTGTGGTTATTTTTAGGCTCCAAAACTACTCGACTATGTTTAGAAAAGGAAGGATATGAGTGGAAGTGTAGTTCTCTTATGAATCCCTGCAAAACTGGTTTAGTTAAAATACTCAAATATCAAGATGTGTTGTATCTGTGGCATGAACAAAGGTCTGGAGTCCAACTTCATGTCACTCCACTCTCTCATGGATCAGCAACTCTGTAGTAGATCAGGTGTGCATATGAAGGTCCAGTCTACAGGATCAAAAGAGGATCATGTTTACAGATTGTTTGGTCACATCCGTTTTCATCCTGATATTGACGTTGTCTGAACTTACTCGTATTTATAACATCACTGTTTACCTTCTGAAAATCATCAACCTGTTTGTCTTTCATAATGTCCTCAAACAGGATTCTTTGAGATGAGAACACACACACACACACACGCACGCACGCACGCACACACGCACACATACACACACACACAAACATACACACAGACAGAAACAGAAACACACCACTTTTGGGCATTTGAATCCCTAATTATAGTTTGTCTGTTTCTATGTGTAGATGTGTCTTCAGTCTGTGGTTGGTGCTGACCATCACTGAAATCACACTCTACTCTCTATATAGTGCGCTATACAGTGATTATTAATATACCACTTTGTACCGCTGTCCTAATTCTGAGTGAATTATTACACTTTCTATTGTTAACTCATTGTTTCCCACAATGCATTGAAAATAAAAAAAACAATCAATGGTCACAAATGGAGCAATATGTACCATCAGGCATTGTGGTAGAAAAGAAAACAACGGACAGATGAGAGGAGCGCCATCGATCTGTACGTTAAAGACATTCAAATTAAATTAAGGGGTTTAGTTTAGTACTTAATTTGCTTTAATTTAGCTTTTTTTTTCCTGAAAATATGCCCAGTGGCATAGTTGTTATCACTCTAATGCATGCTGTTATTTGTATTTATTTAAATTTGGGATGTTTTTGTCTTGTCCTCTCTTTCGAGTTCACTACAGTCCACTTCATTCAGCCCACTATGTAGGGAGTGGGGAATAAGTTTGTGATTTTGGACACAACCCATCACTTTTCTTTTTGTAGGATGAAGAAGTAGCAGCTAATTTATTTCTCCTTTTTTGTAAAAGATGCAAAAGTAATCCTCCACAAACAAACAGAGCCAAATCAAAATCAATTTGTGAATCCAAATAAAAGAGTGTAGGAACATATTAGAGCATCATTAGAGCCAGTTAAGTGTTGAGCAGAAATTAAGATGGAAAAAAGTCATTCAAATTCAGAAAAATATTTAATTCACAGTCATATTTGGGAACATAGATGTGTCTCAATTGAACTCAATAGTCACAGGATGTTATGTCTTTCCTAAAGTAAGATAAGTACAGGAAAGCTTTGAAAGACAGCTCAGATAAACTCTTTGGAAAGTGACTCTATTTGGACTCAGTCCAACTTGGTAAAAATGTAAAATCCAAGCAGAAAGCTGCTCAAACAAGAGGCGAGGACAAAAACCCTGTCACAAAACTGAAGAGTGTCTATGCATGAATTAAAGACAGAAAAAAGAAAACAGCTTTTCCCACACCACACTACAAACATTCTTAAAACGTAAGAGGTGAAGTCTTTTGTAGTGTTGTAGCTTTCATGTCCAAGACCCTGACACGGGCTAGGGCTTTCAGATTTATCTATTGATAAAGACTGTATCACTGTTTTTGATATGTTTTCATACATGGCCCTGATGAGTTGTTCAGTTTCGACCAGGGGCTGACACGTGTGTTCATCTGCATGCATGCTCACGTGCCGTCTTGTTCAGTAACAGTTCCCCCAGGATGCTTGAAGGGGTGCCATGGATCAGGCATTTTGCTTTCAAACATTTAACAGTATATGTGGGCATGAGCAGTGCAACATGTTTAATATGTTATAGAATCATCGAAGAGAGGACGGGGACAAACTTTAACTTTCACTGATGTGTGTGTGTTCAGGATGAACCCAGAAAAGTAGTTAGATGCTAAGGTAAGCCTGAACTGTTGCTTACAGCTAAAGTGATTAAACCTGTAGGTCCAAGATGATTGGTCCGTTATAATTCTGAGGTATGGAGGGCGGGCTGCAGGTATTTCTGAGTTTATTAGACACCTGCAGCCAAATCGATGAGGGCGTCTCCCCAGAAAAAGAGGTGCTGTGTGCATTTAAGCACGATGAACACCACCAAAGCTTCACTGATTGTTTGAGTCTTAGGACAGGCTGACCGGATCAGTTTGAATATCACATGAAAAAAGGTCCCACACAGTCAGTCCAGGTTTATACAGCAAAGAGTTTTGAGTCAAACAGCTGTCCTTTTTTAATACGTATACATATTTACAATGAGAACTCGTCTCGGACTCTAACTCAGGTAATGGGGACTTGACTTGGACTGGACTCAGACTTGAACACTTTGGACTCAAGACTCCAGGTTTGGTGACTTGACTACAACGTCTTTGAGATCAGGCAGTAATGAAGATGTTTCTTTTACATGCGTCTCAAAAAGATGTCAGCACATCGTGAGGCCATGAGGGGAAGGGAGAATTCACTGACTGTCAGCGTCTTTGAGAAGGATCTGCTTTATTTGTTCACAGGGATACTAAATCTTTGTTGTGTGTGACAAAACTGTTTCCTCTTCCTGTCATTCACCTTTCTCTAATTCACTAAATGAATGCAGACGCAGTAGGTTGAGAAAAAATGACTTTCCACCGTTGCCTGACTTTCATCTTGTGATGTCCTTAAATAGAGATGATTGTCAGAGCATGCAGTTTTACTGACTGTGACTTTAAAAGACACAAAACCACTTTTTACATCACAATAAACTGATTTATCTGGTTTTGAAAAAAACATTTGACTGGAATTTAACCTTCTTGATTTCATGAAATATCTTTGACTGGAATTTGAAATGCTCCAGATTGTTTTACTATCACTTATAATTGTTGACCTACTTCATATTTTACCCTTTTACTAAACAGTTAAAAACCTCCTCTTTTTGGTCTGAGTTGTCATTTCACCGTCATTTCTGATGGAGTGATTTGAGAGAAGTGAGTGACGGATATATATTGCTGTCTTATTCACGATTTTACGTTGCAATGTCACAGCTCTGTGAAACAAAATATGAAGGAAAAAATATCTTGGATGCCAGTATGAACTTCATAATGCTTCATATGAAAAGTGTCAAAGCTGAGCTCACTTTAAGAACCCAGGAGATATTTCTGGTGCTGGCTAACAATTCTTCACTCTCAGGTTAATTTTAGTGCTGTTTCTCTCAGCAGGAGTTTGCATGGCACCGATACAAACTGCTATGGCTGAGATCAAGCTGCTTTGAAGTTCGAAAGCAAATTAAGCCCTTTTGCTCGCTTAAACTTAGAGTGCTAGTTCTTCTGCAGACTTAAAACATCGATCACACTCAGCCCCCCGTCCTCTTCGCTCTCTAAACTTGTTCTGCACTCGTGAATCTGTCCCTGCACACTGTCAGATATCAACGTGCAGATTATTATTTTTGTTTAAATTTGTTTTTTGCAGCCTCAGTAGTTCAATACTAAACTTCTGAAGACTGTACTCCTAGGATCACAGTGTGTATATGCAGAAGTGTGTGCATGACTGCGTGTTTGTTGGCTGCATCACGCCAGAATCAAAGGAGTCGGTGGTTACTGAAGGTCTAATGAGTGTAACAGAAGGCTAATAGGCCTTCAGTCATGAGTGTGTGTGCGAGTGTGTGTTTGTGCATCTATGTGTGTATTCTTTTAATCAACAGCCCGGCGTTCTGAGGTCTCAGTTATAACACATAACAGAACCTCTGGTTCAATAATTACATCAACAAACAACGCACTAATAACAAGCAGCAGTGGAGAGGGACTAAGTCAGTTTTCTGAGTACTTCTTGGTGCTGTATATTCACTAGGAGGCTTGTAATATAGACTGTTTGTTTACTGGCAGAAATAGGCTTCCACATACAAACACAAAAAAATGTTTGCCATAAACAAACAAAACCCTCCAAATGTTTTGTCAGTGTAATGAAATATAAGGTAAATTATATTATATTTTTTAAGCCATTGTTATAACTTGTAATCTAATTATTTTGACCTACTGTCCCTTTATGAAAGTCATCTCACCAACAACTTTTCATCATCTGAGTATGAATTTTACTCAATTAGGACTTACCATCTCATAATCATGACTTTTTATTATTTTTAATTTTATTATTTTGACTTAACCTTCCATTGACGCTGTTTTTCATCCACACATATTCTGTACTTATGCTTCTTTATCTATCCATTAGTACTATCAATTTAATTCATTTATGTATTTTATGTATTTATTTTATTATCTCATAACAAGCCGAAAGGTTGAGAACCAAGTAAAACTTCTAAGTATTAGTGCTATCCTTGGTTTAGAAATAATTATTCCAGGAGAACAGTGTCCTTCCTCTGAATACCTCCTAATGCACTCAATGTACAACAAAACATGGCTGAGAAGAAATCCAAACCATCTCACTTTCACACCAGTTTGAGCCACACTTGTGGAGCAACGTGTTCTAACAGATTACTTTTTTATCCAGTGAAATGTGCATGCCAGCTGGAAGTATTTTACTCCTTACACTACTAAATTAATTTTGCAGCTGTTGTTTTAGAGATGCAGCTTGAGTTGAGTCTTTTTCTCTCTAGATTTTGTTTTTCGATTATCTCACACACACTCCCTCTAGCACACACAACTCCCACAGGTACCCAGAGAGACAGTGAAAATAACTGCCTACCTTTGTATAGGAGAGAGGGTAAATAATAACCTGAACTGACAGAATGACAACACTTTATTTAACAGACTGCTCGGTGCAGGTTTTAGATATATGGCATCCTGAACATCAGATAATGATTTCTACCTCTGGAAAATGGATGTATAGCATTCTGGAAATGAACCAACTGCTTGCGATTGCTTTCCCTCTCTTCCCCCTGTGTGTTGTCTATTGATTAATTAATAGTGAGTGATCCTTCATCTTTAAGGACTGTAATTACACCAGGGAGCAATACAAGGACAGGGGGGTCGCTGTCATACACATGCACTCATTCAAACACACCTCAGGGATGTATGTTAGTGTGTGTGAGTGTGTTTTCCTGTCGACAGAGCCTATTTACTCCTGCAGATGACCCAACCGTTGTCACCATATGCTGTTATAGGCGGCTGAATGGGATCCTGGATCATCCCCCTGAGCTCACACAAGCTCCTCTGCATGCAGAGCAAATTAACTTTATCCCAACATAGCTAATCCGCCATGGAATTAGGATTTTAGCCCTCTCATCTCCACTGAACAGGATTGGGTAGTGATGCCATGGGGGCATCCCCTGGCCAGCACCAGGTTACACTGCATGCACGTTCAGCCGTATAAATCACTCTCAAGTCTGTCCAGTAGAGTCGCCAAGACATGTTGATACCAGCAGGTATTTCAGTCAGCTAAAACTGTTGTGCAGGATGTCTTAACATGCACTGAACTGCAGGTTTGTGCCGGTTATTGTTTCGAGTTGTGATTGTGATGATGAATCCCCATTCACATCAAATTAGTCTAATCATCAAGACATCAAGAGCTGGTATTGTATTGCTTTTAGTCTCACTTTACAACTGGACCTTCTATCATGCTGTTGCCAGAAAGCTACTGGATCCCTTATACTGTCGAACTACTGACTCCACCAAAATCTAGAGTTAGATTTCTGAATAGGTCTGAGCTCAGTGTGATTTTAAGTCCCTGTGCCAACTCCAGTCACCTGAAGTACATACATGACAATTTAGATTTTCACATTCTGTGACCTTTTTTTTGAGACAAATGACCATTTTTATACATACAATTTCAAGAATTTTCCTGTATACATAGTAAACTTTGCCATTTTCCACTCCCAAGTAATTAAACCATTTTAAATGTATTGATCCCATGACCTCTACTGTAGCACCAACCTCAGGGCAAATACCAGAAGTCTCAGTAGATTCTCTTGGCTTTACAAACAGTATCTGATGTGCAGGTTTGTCCATAGTTGAGATTTAAGATTGATTTTAAAGAATGTGAAGATTCTGCTGCACAACTATTCAGGCAAAACAAACATGTTAATAAGGAAAGTCAAATCTCCCAGAACGGGTGATGATCTTATGTTTCAATACATCTGATAGGCTGATAAACACATGATTTGGGTTCATGAATAACTCAAGTGATACCATGTTGCTGGTGTTCGCACAACTTGAGTGTTTCACGTGAACTTTAAGAACTCTGTAAAGTTTAACATGAGTTAACAGCACACATGGCATGATTCCAGTTAAACCACACCGTGTAAAGCTTAAAGTATTCATGTGGTCTCAGCCTGCCTCAGATCAGACCTGAGAAACCAATATGACCATTCATGCTGCGCTGCGCTCTATGCGACACTCCACACCAATGCATTTGATTTCATTGCATCAGCAGATGGAGTGGGATAGGTTTGCTCTGGGCTTAGGGTTTCTTCTGATCAAAGTCGATCTAAAGCTCCTTGCTGGTGTCTGTCTTCCATTGATCCTGGCTGCCACAATGGGATCAGTTAAATTGAAGTATCATAAAAACATCACACATGGCACTGCTGCTCATGAAGCAGAGGCAGCGCTGAGTTATTTTCATTTGGTGAGGATTGAGCTTGGTGTTGATGAGAGACAGATTTGTTTCAAGTCAACACAGAGCACCTTAGCAAGTTATCCAGCAGAGGTGAGACCAAAGTGAAAGCTTTCTGGGTTTGCAACTTGCAGCTCTGAGTGACAGGCACCATCTGTTGCTTGCTCGTGTGTCTTATGGAGGTGGCATCAAGTACATGTCTCTATGTACACAGGCACACACACTTTTACACACATTGAGAGATGTTGGAACAGCATCCATTAACCATTTATGACTTATGGAGGAGAGACAGAAGCCAGCTGATTCAAACTTTAAAATCCAAGCAGACCTATGTGATCTCATTGTACAGTTCATTAAAGCTCAATTTACACTTCAATTTAATGTAATAGTGTGAGATTCCTCTTTACAATAAGTACTGGCCTTTATTTTAAACTCCACTTAAGTGTTTGTAATTGTGGACGACTTTTCAAGGCTGTCTGTGTTACCAGCACCCGACTCTTTACTCAGTGACCTTTGCTTTGTGTCTGTGGATGATATTTTCTCTCAGAGGCTAAAAACGCCATCGCAACCTTACATGACTGGGTTTGTGTATGCAGATCTTAGACGCAGACTTAGTGAAGTCACCCACTGATTTCTAAAGAGGGGTTTGGAGGCCAAACAAAGGTAGTCACTATGTTGGAGGTGCTGACTCTACTTAAGTCTCAATCACCCTAAAAACATGCAAAGGTGGAGCTGAAGCAGACCTGGTGAACTGCCACCTTACACCAGATCGGTCAGGTCAGCCACACCCATCATTTTACCACTCTTTGCATGAGTTGTAAAAAAAAATGTAAAAATGTGCGAAGACATTTTGTGTGTTTAAGTTAAGAAATAAGCGAATCAAACCAAAGCTGCTTTTTTAATCAGGTTGTACACAGGTTTAAAACTGTTGTTAAATTGGGCATTATAACATAGGTGTTAATATGTTCTCCTGCCTGATTTTTGGAGCCAGCCTCAAAGGGACACTGGAGGAACTGCAGTTTTTTGCAATTCTGCATTGGCTTCATTTTTCATCACTGGAGGTTGTCACTTGAAACACTATCAAGTGAAGCATTTCTATCACCCTACATTTTCATAGCTAGCGGGCATGGATCCACCGTGATCCAGTCTGCCTCAGATCCGTTGTGGCACCGGAGTTGTTACGTTTCAATTCTAGTCAATGTGTTAACTTCCACTGGATACACACTGTTGCATTCCGGCTGCGTCTGTGATCCGGCAGGTCGGAGCCCTCTGGATCAGATACACAAGACTTCTATTTTTTGCTGGATGCTGCAGCACGACGCACCAATCTCAACAGAGCAGATGGAGCGGGACAGGAAGTCAGGCACCAAAACAAAATGAAAACATCCTGTTAATTTTCAGAATAAAACACTCTGTGTTGACAGACCAGATCGTATTTCACTTTACTACAACAACACACCGTCATGATGAGCGGAGCCAGGCCTGGAGTCAACAGGTCAGAGGTTTTCAGAGGAACAGAAAGACAACATCAATGAGGAGAGGAGTAGGAGAATCTTTGATTCAGTACTTACCACGGGAAAACCTTGGTCACATGACTCCAGCTGTCCGGCGAACCTACTTGGTGTGCAGTCTGAAAACGCAGCAGGTGGGTGTTGACGGACGAGAGAGCACAGAGCCAGACCGCAGCTGATCGAAGACAGACTGGACACGGATCTTGAAATAACATGTTGATGTGAAAGAAAACAGTGACAGTTAGTTTGTTCATGTCTAAGCAGCAAGACTGCTTGGTTACCTTTGGGAAAGTTGATCATCCTCATGAAAATCTATATTGGATATATCACCTAATGGCACGTTAAATAACTAAACAAGGAGACCGAATCTCATGAAGTCAAAACACTGGAATCAAACTCTAGTCTCATGATTCAAAGTTTTGTCTTTGTCTTGTTCATCATCAGCTACCAATCCTGGCAGGTTTTTGCCACTTTTATGTCACCTGACTTCATCTACAGAGTAAAGCTGAGTGTCTCTTCATAAAGCTACAAGATACCAAACTGCACAAGTTGAGACTGAGAATGAGCCACCCAATCAGGACCTGCAGGAAGTGATATCACTGAGATAGATATAGTACACCAAGAACTTTGAAAGACAAGAGTTTATTTCTATGAATAACAAAGCATACTGGTTAATTGTGAAGCTGTTATATGAAAAAAAAAAAAAAGTTACACTTGCTTGATACTGTTTAAAAACATATTTGGATTTTAAAGTTATTAAAAATAAGGAGAAGAATTGCTTCCGCTGGCTATAAAATCTCTTAATTTGAATTATAGTTGTGTAATCCAAAGCACAGCTGCAATATCACACTCCTTTCTTGTGATTAGGTTCAGTGACGACAGGGTTTTCAAAAATCCTGCCTGCTGCGGTTTTCAATGAGGTTTGATTAAACCTGCAGACACCTGAAACCATCACTCATCACCTCAAGCCTGCATACATTAGAAATTAAGCTGCAGATTAGTTTGAGAGACTCCACAATATCAATTTCACAGGAAAAAAGAATAAATACAGACACAAACATGCAAAGGCAGAGAAACCAAACACAGTAAGTCTCTTACAAACGCTAAGGGCAGATTATTGTGGTTCTGAACATCTACAGCGGCCTCTGCTATTAGCTCACAGCCTGTTTAATATGACTGACACAGCCTCTGCATGACGGCATGGAGTGTATAACTGGAGACAAGCGGCTTAGCACTGACATGGACAAACAAGGCCTGAGGACACACAGCAGAGGTAGAGTAGGTTAGATGTAAGAGAGGCAGTGTGTGTTTATATAGTGAATGAACCAGTGGATCAGGACTAGAGGAGGAGAGAGCGAAAGTGACAGATGGAGGGAACAGAGGTAAGAGAGTGATGCCTTCAAAGAGCAGGAGATGGAGAGATGAAAAGGAAGGTGAAAAGAGAAGAAGAGAGGAAGATGTTGCAAAGAGCCTCCCTCTGACATGCACTCCTGAAATGTTCCTGACATTTTCAGGAGCTCTGCACACCAATCTTTTTAAAGTTTGGCTATTTTTTGTTGTTCCCAAGACCTTCATCTTATGAAGTCTTCCCTGTCGGACAAGGGGACTTTTAGAAGAGGTGGGAGGAAAGAATTAAGGGAGAAATTGGAGTGAGAATTTTGGCTGTGCTCATAAAAGCCTCAACATTTTCTGGAGGTTTTCAAGAGTTTTGGGTAGAGATGTTCTGAAGTGACTAATCAATCTACAAGTCAAAAGGTAAGGAAACAGGAGACGGCTAAACACAAGATCACAGAGTCTTTGGGTAAAGTGGTTTGTTAAGTGTGGCTAACGTTAGAAGAGCTTGCACCATCAACCTTCAGTCCCCCATGCAGGTTAGCATCCACATACCTGTACTTGTTACGCATTGTGAGATGCCATATGTCATCTTTCTTACATCTGGGTAGAGGAGCATTACAACAGTACTGAAGTTACAGCCCCTAGTGGTGAATGGCTACATTGCAGCTTGCACTAAGATCCACATTTCTCATTTAGGTGCCAGGAAGGTCGGCATTGTGTGAAATCCCATGGCACCTTAGTAAGTGGTTGGATAGATTTGTGGTGTTGCCGTGGTACTTTACTTGACCTTTCCATATCCTACAAACAGCGAGCGACTTATTTAGAACATCTCCGTCTTTGCAAAAGCCAAAGTGTTTCCACACGCTGGACCGCAATGGTGGCTTGATAATTTCTCACTCGCCGGCTTCTCCTTTGCTATGCTATGTTTTGTTGTCTGCTGGCATGTGGCGAGGACGTCACAGACAGGCAGCCTGAATTGAGTCACGTTTAACGTCTTTATGATTGAAAGTGCAAAAAAAACACATCCATATAAAGCCTGCTGTGCTGAAATCCAATGTGTTATTTCCTAGTGTCGATACAATCAATTTATCACCTTTTAAAACAATGTTAGATCAATATATGTCATCCGGAAGGCCAACTTGCCGAGCACAGATCAATGTAGTCGGCGCATAGAAATATAAATGGATACATCGATATAGTAGATAAATCGTTACACCCCTAATTTTAACCATAATGTACTATTTAGTTCTTCCATCAAGTACAATATTTACTTCTTTGCTGATCTTCCCCTGAACATGCTTGCAAAGTACTCCTTAAAGCTCCTGAGAGGAACTTCCAGGTTGTGCCTCCCATGTGGACAAAATGGGATGACTTTTCTCTTTGCTGATTTTGTCTTGTACACATGTAATTTGTGTTTTCTGACTAAATAAATCATCCTTCTTTATTTTAAATGTCTAATGTGGAACTTATAAGGAATTGTCATGGAACCATTTCTAGAAAAAGCTGTTTTTGGCAGCATGCTGTTTATCACTTCTTCTGACACCTACCGCACAGCAGGATTTACAATCTTATAAAGTGACTGCTATAGAAAGAGTCAGTCTTTTCTCTGATGGGCTTTTTGCTTTTGTAGACCACAGAGAGGCATCAGTGTTGATTTCAGTCTGTCGTCACATCAGCTTTCTCTGAACTTACTCTTTGCTGCAAACTCTGATGGGAAAATGTCCAGACATGCCCTCCAGGTGTAGATGCCCTTCATCACATGGTAGGGATTGGATTCAGTGACAGCCACTTCGACTAACTACACAGATAAAGTCTTTTTGCATATGGTCAGGTTGCTTCGAGAGTATAGACTGTTTCATAACTAGACTGTACTGAAAAGAGGACATTTAAACTGGTGAATGTCTGAGATTTGAGATCATGATTACATTGTGATCAACAGGGTCCAGAAGCAAGATGAAGTATTCAGACACAGGTTGAAAATAAACACATATGTTAGTCTCACTGGGTTATAAGAGAAAATGGAGACAAGCTGGAAAAAGAGGTAGATCATTGCATCCAAAACATTTCCAGTAAAAACCAACCAGTTCCAGTATTTGCCACACTCTTGAAACTACAAAGAATAGGCCATGCACCTACTCCAACACACAGCCAAATCGAATCTGACTTAATCAAAAACCCTCAAAACACATCGAATTGGAAACCGTCCATAATATCCGTACTGCACTGTCAGACTTTTATTTCTTTTCATGATGAAACACTTTTTACAAGTCAAACACAGACAGAAATAACTTGATAAGCTGGAGGGGTTTTTGCAGGATAAGATCCACTGTCTGATTTCGTAACTTCCTATTTAAGGAAATATTTTTAGGACTCATTAACAAACAAAATGATGTAACGCAGAGATTTTCTTGCTGTGCAGATTTTCTCAGATGGATTGATTAGAAAGGGAGGCCTGGTGAGAGAGAGACGGGGAGAGAGAGAGTGGATAAGCTGGTCTATGTATCCATGTATGTGTGAGCGAGAGATAGTGCACATGCATGTCTAGATATCTAGACTATTAATCTGTGAACATGAGCGTATGCGTGTGTGTGTTTGTGTGTCTGTGTCTGTGAGTCAGCTGGTGGGCTATCAGCTGCAGCTGTGTTATCAGCCTTATCTCCATGCTGGCCTGTGATGGATGCTGCTGCTTGGAGCTCTTTTTGCTGCAGCACGTGTTCAGCTGTGTGTGATTGAAAATGAGGGTTGTATGAGTAAAGGTCGGTAGGTTTCTGGTTTATTATCGGCTTATTGGTCAGTGAAATACTGAGGCAATTGATCAGCATGCAGGTAAAAATGATCGGTCAAAGCTGGGGAGAGGCATTGATTGTGCCCGAACAGCTCAACAGTGTTCAGTGGCAGAGAAAAATGTGAGAAGAAAGTCTAAGAAAAAGATACAATCTCTTTTGCTCTCAGTAGATACGTGTTGAGCGGCTTCCTCAGAAGATCCAACAGAATTACTGAGAATATAAGGCAATTGATTTCATTTTTGCTCCTCAGCTTGGCTCTAAGTAGAAGGGCATCTAACACCTTTGAAATACAGAAGGAAAGGTTAAATCGGAGTTGTTGCATAACCCAAAGCTGGGCAGGTGTTCACCTCAAATCTAATGGCAACATGGTGTTAAGGTGGGCATTCAGAAGGAGCCAGTAGACAGTAAAAATATTAAATTGTAGTTTCACCTCAAAAGTGGAGCAGATCTGAACCCTTGGCTTGGTATCTCAAAGTCGAGGTTTACAGCTTTTGGTGCCTATTTTAATCTCTTATTTTTGTTCCATTGCTGAAGTGAATTAATTAATAAGTGAGATATTCAAGGAGAAATCATCAAACTAATGAAGATGTTGTGTGCATGTCATTTCTCAGAGCATCCAAGGTCTAACTGAATAATTCAAATAGTTAAGATGCAATAATATATTGATATATTTTGCAGGTTTAAAAAACTCAAATCTCTGTACATTTCTTTTTTTCATAAAACCTTTTTAACATTTACATCTGAAAGAAAAAATACTCCAAACCTGCATCTCTTAAAGAGAGAGTTTTTTTTAAATGTGGTTGTAAGACATACTTCTCAGCAGTGAGTAAATCACCCACAGAGGATCACAGTCAGCCCCCCCTCTCTCTTTTAACTTCAAGTTGTGCATTGTTTTAAACTTTAGGACATGAATCCTTGGCTCTCTCTATGGCATTATAAGATAAAGGCTGCATTAGAAAATATCTGTATTGTGGCATCTCTGGATTTGATCTGACCCTTCCATAGTGTGTTAAAATACTGTTGCACATCAGCTAATCTGCAGGGTGGATCCATACCCAGTAATAGTTTACAAATGTGCTTTGCAGTTAAATACAGATGTAAGTGAATTAAGACTAATTCCAGTCCAGGCGCATTAGCTCTGTTCACTTCACTATGCCCCTACCCTAGTCCTCTATCTGCCTGCCTCGGAGTCCTGGCAAAACCCTGATGAGGCTTGGCCCGTAACTATCTATTCTTCTCGTCTCATTGGTCAGAGCCTCATTAATCCCCCCTCCCACCTCCTAGTTATCTGCCGCAAAGTGAATTACACGAGTGCCTATTGATTTCTGTCTTTATGCCAGGCATGTTTAGAGAGTAAACCTATTGCTTTTCTCCCCAAGCATTTCCATTGTGAAGCTCAGTCTGAGCAGAGGGGGGGCTAATTGGCCTCAGTCAAGATCACCTTGGCTGTCTGGGCTCAGCGGATTCATGTCTGCAGGAAGAAAGGGAAAGCAGAGACAGACAGGGAGGAAGAAAGCAGAAAAATATGACGCAGGAAGGGGGAAGGGAATTAAATGATGTCGTTGTCTATAACTGAAGCTTGAGTGTGTCCATTAAGCGTAATGCCAGGGCCGTGGCCTCAGAATTATGCCATGTGTCTCATCTGCATGTGCTGAATATTTGTGGTGACTGCTAACACATTCAAATAGCAGGGGAAAGCAGGGGCAGGGGACAGTAATTACTGCTCTGTATCAGGTAGGAGTGTGTACGTGTGTATGTGTGTGTGTGTGTGCTGAATGATTTTCATGCTTCATTACTGAGGGGCGTTGGGTAATAAGGCCCCTGACTGTCCATTGAGGGAACTCATCACTTCTTCTGGCAGTGAAATTAGCCCCACGTTGTTCTAGGGTTGGTCCTTTTCTCGTTGACTTCCACTGGTACGGAAGATTAAAGTCTCCCCAAGATGGCTATTAAGTGGAGACAGGTGACCCTTCATAATCCCATTACAGCCCATGTTTAATCAAATTTTAACCAACACTTGATCTTTTGTTCACTTTTGAACCGAGGCAGCACCAGAGCTAAGGTGAGAGTGAATTCATGCTGCCAAGAAACCTTAATTACAACAAGGAAAAATACCGTGGAGTCAGTTTCTAAAATATTGTGGCAGTCGTTCATTCAGGATATGCAACATTAATAACCTCACATGTATTTTCAATTACTCCCTATATATCTGATGTATGTATTTATGTAATTTGCAAATAGAAAGCAATAAAAAGGCTCTTCATGAGGACTTTCAAGTGGTGTGTCCTCCAGCCTCTTAGTACTCATCCTCAAAGCTGATAGAAGTACTGGATGGAATCATTTTAATTCTGCTGTAACACTCAGTTGGCCTTCGTACAATGAGCCATCACAGGATGACTTTACTATCACCGAGGGAGGTTGAATGATTATAATTATTACCTGAGCACCTCCATGAATTTTATCCCATCCGGAACAGCAATGTCACTGAAATTCCCCACCCACCAGCACCAATTACCTAATGGGCTTCAGAGCAGTGTGAAGTCCTCTGGTCATTTTATGTGCCTCCACAGTGCCATCTCGGTAATATGTGACAGGATGCTGGAATTGCCGTCAGTTTAAAGTTAAATAATTTAATTGACCGTTTTGTGGCTTCAGCTCCGGCTTGATTTATTTTACCACCAAGCCAAGATGTTAGACTAAAGTTAAGGTGAACAAAATGCTTCCACCTTTAAAATATGTCATGAAACATTACCTCACGTGTATGGCTTTTGTTCATGAGATGAAGTGGGTCATCGAGTGATCAATCAGAATTTCAATCCCTCTCTTGTTAAGTCTTACAAATCTCTTTAAGAAGGTGCAGTCCTTTAACACTGACTTTCCTTCGGTGGTTGTAATTTTGTCTGATTCCATCCAAACGTTTATTTGCATGACTGAAAAACACAAAGAATGAGCAGACCTTAAATTAAAGCAATACTGACTAGATTTTCAAGTATAGACCTCTTTGCGAGCACATCCCTGGTGCATATTGGAGTTGAAAGGTCTCACTGAGTTTTTAAAAATAAATTTTAATTTGAAAAGTGATATTTTCTTTAGTTGTTTTATTAAGCTAGCTTACCTGCATCAATAATTCCTTGGTGTATTTGATTTCAACAATCATCAATCTCACCAGTGAAGTATTCAAGATGACTTAAACCAAGACCAAACTCTGCCAAAGACCAGGGTGTACCAATACAGGGCCACACTATAACTTTGAGGATTTAGACAAAGTAAGAGAAGACTGTGACTCAATCAGTTGGGACCATGTCAACCATTATAATGCAAAATCATCTAAATATCAAATTCCATCACTGAAAAAAAATCTAATCAAGATTCCTTCTCAGTTATCTCTTCTGTTGTCAAATACAGTGGTTTATGAGTCAAATTACTGTTTTCATTTGATGAAGGGCATTTTGCATCCAGTTTAAATAACAATGATGAGAGACAAAGAGAAGTCTCAGCAGAAATGATTTGACTGATTTAAATACCTACAAAACTGGACTTACTGGCCTTAAGACCAAGATCAGTGTTTTACACTCCTGTAGCATTTTTTTTGCATAAAGCACTTTGGTGTGTGATTATTACTCAGTTGCAAGGTTACATGGACCACTATTAATCTGAGAAATAACCTGACCAGACTAAAAAAGCTTCTTGTAAACACCTTGGTTGAAAGAGACTGATCCCATCCTTTTTTTTTCATCGCTAGTATGGATAGAGACATGGCGGTCATTTAATTCAAAGCCTTTATTGTTCAGGTCTACAGAGTCTTAGCAGCCTTGTCAAATAAAGCCTTTGAATTAAATGACCCTCTGAGTGCCTTGGATATTTTGAAGAAGCTTATATGTAGGTAATTTCAGGTGAACTCAATATAGCCTACAATGCATGACTAGCACAGGCATTTACCTGCAGGGAGAACTGAAGGCTAGTGGTGATGTAGTGCTAATGTTAGCCACACTCTGCAAACCATTTTGATGTAATTTACCCTCAGACTTGGTGATCCTGGGTTTAGCTGTGTTAAAGTGTTGTCAAGTTTGATTTTTTTCAGTGTTCTCAAACCTTTAGATTAATCTGTTAGTCATGATTTTATATTTGTGTATTATTAACTTTTTTTGATTTGCCTTAAGCTGTGGCCTGTTTGCATCTTCGAATGCAGTGAAATCAATCCAATTATGTAAAAGCTATAAGTTGAGCATGCAGATACTGTTTGTGGTGACACATTTATAATAGTGTTGATTTAAGGTCTCTCATTTTGATAGGGTGTCCAGGATATTTAGAGAGACACAATGAAGTCAAGGACAAGATGACATTTTTGCCTGAATCTGTTGGTGATATTTAAAAGTGGGATCCGGTGACCTGTGGCTAGAGTTCCTTTTTAAAACAATAACAGGAGTCACAGTTTGAGAGCTAATGCTGCAGCCATAAGTGAAGTCATGCCAGATAAGTCTATCATACAGTTAAGGTTATATTATTTCAACTCCTATTGATTGTATCTCTCATGCAGCAATCAGGTTTCCAAAGCAGTTATGAAAACTGATAGCATATTTATGAGATCTACAATTGTAACATTTATAAATTATTCAGTCAGTCCTCAGCATCTGAATAGGGCAAATAGCTTCTATCCAGTGGTTAATTACGCTCTTAATTAGTTGAGGGAAAGACAAGTAAATTAATGAAGTTTCATCAAGTGCTACATATCTGGGGGGAAAGCAATTCCTGATGTCATCCCATTAAGCATGACCGCCGATACTCACTGATCTGTGGGCGTACATCATCAACGTCTCAGTTCTCCTTCCTCTGAACAAATGCAAAGGTTAATGCTGCTTCTGCTTTCAGAAGCTGACCGTCATGCTTTCCATCCGCCTCACTTGGTCACCGTGGCCAGCAAACACAGCCCTCCATTATCCTTCCTCTTATTTGCTAATGAGGTAATTAATAAGGCTGGAGTAAGCTGAGCAGTACGGAATGGGGCCACTGTAGCCGGGGTCAGTGCGGCACATCAGTCATCAGCCAAAATGGAAAATAATGATTCTGTTTGTTTCAGGAGTTGATGTTAAGCTGTGGACGGGGACCTGTGGAATGGTTTTCTCTGGTAATCTTTCTTAGATGTTTTTTATTATATTTTCAGCATCCATCTCCAGATGATAGATGATGATTATTACCCCTGCCAGTCATTTCTTTCATGCTGCCTGCAGTTCTCCCACCATATTGATTTCTGAGAGAGGAATCTACCGCTGAAACTAAATGGGAAGATTGCAACAGGTAATGGCAGGATGCAGAGTCAAGGGCTTTTTAATAGTCCCTTAATATGAAGGATCCTTGAAGAGAGTTAGCAACCTGGAGAGTGGCATGCTCTCAGAAACAAGAGGATGACAAATGAAGCGACAGCACTAGGGGAAAAATGGCAGGAAAAGGCTGAGAAGATACGTGAAAAGCTTGGATCATTTATCTCAGACTGAGGAAGAGGTATCCAACATCAGGTACATAATCTGAATGGGATACAATCTGGCGAGCCATGGGCTGTTGGAAAGTTACATCAGCAATTATGGAAAGGCAGAAAACTGACAAAGCATTTTTTGAGTGTGCCAGAAACCAAAGAAACAGCTGCTCATTGGTTTATCTTGGCAAATGCAGAAGAGATGGCCAGTCTGGTTCAGCTTGAACTTTCATGCTTTGGAGCTGACTCTTTCAATCTGATGAAAATCTGCACATTAGTTTTCAGAATACTGTTTCATGAAAGATACATATTTGAACAGGACTATACAGCACAGACGGAGGGGTAACTCTTGACCTGTTGGTGGCATGTAGTGAACACACTTTCCCCAATACATTGGACTGTGGAGGCGAAGAGTTGCTCAGTTTTGCCTCTGCCATCTGTTTTTTATTGAGCTATAAGTAGCCATAGATACGTTGGAGGGTTGTTATGTTTATTTGCTTGCTGGCGGGTAAGTATGGTAGTAAGTTCTTAATTAAAACAAATCCACACCCTCCTACATCCTCTGTTTCCCAGTGAGCATTTTTCCAATAAAAAAAGTGAACATTTTTTAACGTCTATTTGTGGACGTTAAGGCTAGGGTTAGTAGTCATGGAAAACTTGCATGAATTTGAATGTAGCATTTCTTCAGGACTCCGTCTAACCCCTCCCCCCCTCCCCTCTGAGCTCCTCCAAAACGATGCCCCCGCTCACATGCATTAGTGCCCCTGATTCACAACCATATGATTGTGACTGATTCAAACCGGTCCTCAGCACATCGTTTGTGTTTTGCACTACGTCAACTCATATCTCACTCAGCAGTAAGAAAACACCAAAACATTATCATAGTGAAAGTTAAAAACACAAATAAACATGAAATGTACGCACAGGAGGCGGGCAAAACAGCAGGACTGGATTTGCTTTGTTTTATGATTTGGCTCCTGATGGCAGGGATTGATTGTTGTTTACTCTGGCTGTAGATAGTGGCTTTTTTTCACTCTTTTTTAAGAACACATTATGTATTGATTGCCATCGGGCATCCTTTTAACCAGTAAAACAAAAAGTGTATCTAAATCTGACTACCAACCCCAGCTTTAATTTAGCATCTATGTTTGAACCTTTTCATAAGAAAATCTGTTTCTGTCACCATGTTCATGATTCACATAACTGTGATTATCAAGCATCTAATCATAGATATAGCTGCTTAAAGGATTGTGACAGTGAGTGGGGTAACTCCCATCAAACAACCACTGAGCATGCCTCAGACTGGGACATGCATCGCCCACATGCTGCCTTATCTCTCCCTATCAGCAGCTACACCATTAATGACATTATATATTAATGAATACGTTTGCATACAGGGGTTGTCTTCCCTTCATAGAGATGTGTAATCATGCATGTGCAGTCTTTTTTTCATCCACTGTGGAAAATGATGAAACTGCTCCCTTTGTGGTTTCTCTTTACTATGTTGTTAACATCACACAGCCGATAACATGCAAGTTTCATCATGTTGTATAGAAAATGAAATGTGCTGAAAAGTATGTCTTTGCATTGATTAGATTACAACAGCTGGAAATTACTTTCCCATCAAAATAATCATTAATGTCCTCCTTCAGTGATAAAACGAACAAGTTAAAATTTGTTTTTATGAGACCTGTTGATGTCTTGATCAGATTTTCACCAGTTTAAAAGTGGTTTCAAGAAGGTTTGAGTTTTACAGACCTCATTTCACACTGTTCTCAACCACATTTCAACGGTTGAATCCGGGTTAGTGTTCTCTGAGTTCTAAATGAGGCTTAAAATATATAAAATATTTGGAGAATGAATGGTTGAGATGATGAACCCAGTTTCTCCACTGTGCTGTTCTCTTTGTGAAGGCATATAAAGCTCAAAAACAATCTAAAAAAATCATTAAAGGAGCATTTACATCAGTAGATATTCAATTGAGAATGTTTTTGAAGATAATATTGTACGCAATCTGACTTTGGCCGGGCTGTTTGCCAGATTGCAGGTGAAGGCCTTGCAGTATCTTTTTCAGTCTGCACACTTGTCAGAAGATTAGAGGTCAGCCACCGGTGTCTGGAGGAGGACTTTAAATTCTGATCTGATATTAGGAAAAAAACACTATTAAAATCACATTTGTATGTATTTATTTACATCTTTATAAAGAATACACGGATGAATAAGACAAAGATAAATCCCATCTGGTCTGTTGAACTGCTAGTATTTCCACCAAGTATGTTACTGCTTGTTAACAAGAGATCAAATGGACCTCTGATGATGTCAATAATGAATACCTTCATCAGTTTGCAAGGCAGTCTCACCAGAAGATGATGAATATCTCTCTATAAGAAAATGTGAGAGGAATAGAAAGAGTGGCAGACGGTGCTATCTGTTAATCTTACCTTAAGTGGGATGAAAATGTCCCATCAATCAAAATATATCACATGACAGTAGAGAGATATGGATCACATGACACTGGATAATGTACAAAAGTAAATTAACGAATATACTATTTTAAACAACACTACCAGATTAGACTGAAATCCTCATATCCTGGTTTGCCTTGCATCACTTTCAAACCGTTCATTATTTTGATTCACCACAAAAATGAAAATTATGCCAGACGGAAGCTTTAAACAGAAAGGTGAGTGATCCCAGTTAAGGCAGGTTTACTCTCGACTACAGTCCATCCCAGGATGTAAAGGCGGGAAACAGTGACTGAAAGAACATTATAAGCAGCTGGAGAGGCTGATGAGGGTGCGAGGTGGAGAGGGTGAAAAAAGGCAGAGGTGTAGAGTAAAAGGAGTGTTATTTTGGCTACTGTTGCAAAGACCTCTGGGAAAACAGAGCCTGCCTGACAGTGCTGTGAGAGCCATAAATCACCACAAGAGCACTCCTCCTCTTCGCCCTGACCTAGAAGTGACCCCAGAGTCGCACACATTTTCAAACACTGCACAACACATACACTGAAACACAGTCAGGCAGAAGCACACACACACACACAGAGTCACACACAATGGGAGAGGGCTGTGTGGGAGCATGGGTGTCACTTCCAAAGCGTCAGCCACGCAGCAGAAGCACTAATACACACACACACGTTCTAAGGCACGCATTAACTCATGTGTCATTTACACATAAATGCACCTCTGTGTTTTCAGCACGGTGTAATGTGACCGTGGATGTGTTTCCCTTGGTGTTCTCTTAGCTGGGATTCTTCGGTGAAGCTTTCTGGTCACGGCAACATCCTGGAAAACCTTACCCTTCCCTTGAAATCAAGAGCCACAAGAGTCAGATCAACTCCAATACCATATACAAGGAAGGCGCACAGATATCAGACAAAAGCCAAACTTTTCTGATTTCAACTCTAGGCCAATAGAGTTTGGCTTTTAGTGTTACAGAGGTGGACACAGTTAGTAAATGCAATTTAGAGTGTATCAGTTTCTGACTGACAACAAAAGAAGTCAGACTGGAACTTCAGGTTCATCATTTCCCAAAGAAGTATTGTACTTTATGTAACATAAATCAGGGGGTGTCCTGTGAGGTGACATTGAGTCCACTTGGGTTCGCACTTTGGGGTCAATATATGACTTAAACAACCAACCTGCAACTTCAAGTGTTGAAAAATGAAGCCAATGCTGAGGTGCAAAAAAACTACAGTTCCTCGAACAGTCACTTGCGGCTGGCTCAAAATTATAGGAATGCCTATAATCAAAGCGGCAAACCTCCAGCTGTGAGAATTGAAGCCAATGCAGAAGTGTTAAAAAACTGCAGTTCTTCAAGTGTCCACTTGAGGCTGGCTCCAGATACAGCAAAAAAAACATATACACACCCATTTAAAAAAGCAGATCTTTACAGCAGAAATAAACATGTTTACAGCCTGGTTGAAAAGACAAGTGTAGTCTGAATAGCTCATTTCTCGATCGGCACACACTGTACGGGGGTGAATTTTTTTCATAACGGCAGTTTTGAAGATATTAAGATTACAAGTTTTCCATTATGAGAAGCACAGCCGACTTGATTGACAGGCAGGAACACTGTAGCTGTTGGGGAGGAGGCTCAACACCAGCCTCTTTACCTCACACTACCTCGACAGAAGTTAGGTTGGGTTCAGCATTTCCAATTTCCGACTATCAGCTTCAAAACAGCGTTTCAGAAATATACCTCGTCCATTTATTATACAGTCTATGCTATAATCATACGTCAATGAGTTGCCTTTCACCGCAGTTACAGCCCTGGCTAGTGATGAGTGGCTGCAGCTCAGACACAACACATGTCCAGCGTCACAGGCCTAATGTGTGAAATGTATATAATTTTTTTGTGTCGCAAGTCATTCTGGTGTCAAGCAGCGAGGGTAATGATGTTTGATTATTTGGTCAACCAAAGGTGCACATCTGTAGATGTAGCTGATGGACAGAATAATGAAGAGAATAATTTATTCAAGGATTTGTCAAACCAAAACAAAGTGTGGTTGCTTTTCATGTTTTGGAGTTATGGATTAATGCAGCAAAAGTGAGCTATATTTCTTTCTTTAATTTTTTTAAATATTTTTTTTAGCTTTTCCATTACATATATAGACCATACCAAACAAACAAACGAAACAAAAACAGACAAATACACATTTAAACATAATGAAACAGAACAAACAACACTGTAAAAAACAAGCCCCTTTTAAATAAAAGTAAGCTGATAGAACACAAAAATGACATACATTTTTGTTCACGACTCAAATGCATCACTGCAACAATAATTTCATCAATAAATATGTGTATTTTAATATTTGATTATTTCTTAGTCATTTTTCAAGAATAACTGCATCATGACATATTTTAGGCCCCTGTGATACAGATCATATTTTCCTTCTTTCCTTAATTTTTCTAAAGTGAGGCAGCACATGTACAGACATTCATTGAGCTATCTGTCTGTACAGAGTTGGTTGTGGATGTACAGGTCTGTTAGGATGTAGGTCTTGAAGTCTTGTTTGTGGTTTTGTTTGTGTGTTTGTAAGAGTAGAGGGGAGGCTGGTGAAACACGAGACAAACCTCAGGGACCTTGTTACGGTAGGGGGGCAAGCAGAGGAGAAGTAGGGAGGAGGAGAGGTTAGGTGAGAAGGTGGAAGAAGTTCTGAGGGGAGGAGATTTAGGACATGGAGGTGCTGATGGTGAAGGTTAGGGACCAGAGCCATGGCACTGATTGGTCTATACCATAACAAACAATTTTAGATGCAGCCTTTAAATGAATTAAACACAAACTTAATACCAGGACTTTTCTTCCACTATGTAATGACGAATGTGTTTGCACTGCTGATTAATACACCGCAGGTCTATTTGTATTAAAAGCATTCTGTCTGCTTTTCCTAGCACGCTGTAATTGCACTTAAAGGCCCTAAACAAGTGTCCTTTTTCTTGTGCTGCTCATAAATAATTTCACAGCTTTCCCTAGCACTGTTCATTTGCAAAGAGGCTGCATTTGCCAGCTTTTTGTTTCTTTACACCAGCATTTAAACAGGTCTTAAATATACTTCCAGGTGTCTATAAAAGGCCTTAAATACTCTTAGAGGCATTACACTTCACTGAAGAGGACTGAGAGGTGAGGGAGAAAAGGAAAAAAAAACAAAAGGTGATGGAACAAATGAATACAAGTGTTAAATGAAGGACAGGGGGAATATGTGGGGAGTCATTAAATGAAAGAATAGAAAGTCAACCGAGACAGAGGAGAGAGGAAGGGAAGAGGAGGAGAGAAAGGTCAGGTGGGGAGAGGAGGTAGAGAAGTCCATTTTCAGCCTCCAGCTCGTGGGTCAGCAAATAGCCTGACAAATTAATTAAGATAATGATCCATACAAAAAGTCTGGCAAAGTCAGCTGCGACACCTGTGTGTGAGTGTGTGTGTGTATGCGTCTGACCCCAGCCTTATTTCCATTTGTAGGACTTTTATGAGGTGGGCAGTGGAATGCATTGATTTCATAAAGGGCATGAAGGGGTCCAGCGGCCGTTTGAACAGCCGAGTGTGAGATCAATGCGGGGGAAGATGAAAACGGTGACATTTACTCTGGTTTTTGCCCCCGGGCAGGAAGGACCTCTGCAGAAAGTCACACTGTCAGCTTTCTCACTCTGTGAGTGCACACTGCATTCTCCACGTAGGAGGAAATGGGACACTTTTCAGCTAGGTGACACACACACACACACACACACGCACACGCGCACACATACACACACACACACACACACACACACACACACACACACACACACACGCACACACGCACACACACACGCACACACACACACGCACACACACACACTGACTCTGACTGAGGTGGGAGAGAATAAATCTGCGTGCTCTTGTGCTTCAGAATCGGCTTTTTCAAAATTGTTCCCAGAGCTGAACTGAAGCCAACTCTTTTGTTTGAATCCAGGTGGTTTCTGCTTGATTTTCAAACAAATACCTGTGCAGTGTTCATCGTTTAATCAAATGTGCAAAAGATTTTAAGTATTCACAATGATTTATCAAAATCGTCAGCAACCTTCACACTAACTAAGCCAACCTGAGGGGAGAAACTGACAGCAAAGCTTTAACCACCCACAAACCTCAGGTTGAAAAACTGCACATGGACAAGAGTGCATAAAACAACATATTCTCGCTGGCAAATGCTAAAATATGACACCAAAATGAGTGGCTGTTTAAGGTTTTAACGGTGAATAATATAAATTGGGCTGGACTTTAGAGTAACATTGGACTTCCAACAGATCTGTGTCCAGTCCGTCTCCAATCAGCTGCGGTCTGGTGCCTGACTACCTGTACCGCTCGATCTGCTCTGTTGATATTTAAGAGTCATGCTCCAGCATCCGGCAAAAATAGAAGTCTTTAGTATCTGATCAGAGACGCATCCGGAACACAATGAAGCGGATCCAGTGGAAGTTAACACATTGACTTGAATAGATTGGGTCAGAGATGGACCGGACACGGATCTGGTGGAATTTGGCTGAAAAGGTGCCATGTTAGAGATAATTAAAGGCAAGGCAGCTTTATTTGTATAGCGCATTTCATACACGAGGGCAACTCAATGTGCTTTACATTAACACATTAAAAGCATTGGAGACATTCAGACAAGCATAAAAGAACATAATTAAAATGACAAATATGATAAAACAGAAAAGAAAAGGAAAATTAGAAATATATTAAAAATTACATTAAAATTTTAATTTAAAGTGGGTTAAAATAATCTAAGATAGGAAGGCAGAGGTAAATAAAAAAGTCTTAATCTTTGATTTAAAAGAGGTGAGAGTTTGAGCAGACCTACAGCTTTCAGGGAGCTTGTTCCAGATATGTGGTGCATAATGACTAAACGCTGCTTCACCATGTTTCGTTCTGACTCTAGGAACTGAAAGCAGACCAGTACCTGATGACCTCAGAGGTCGAGGTGGTTCATAAAGTAGTAGCAGATCAGCAATGTATTTTGGGCCTAAACCATTCAGTGCTTTATAAACCATCAGCAGGATTTTAAAGTCTATTCTCTGACAGACAGGAAGCCAGTGTAGAGATCTAAGAACTGGAGTAATGTGGTCTACTTTTTTGGTCCTTGTTAGGACTCGAGCAGCAGCATTCTGTATGAGCTGCAGCCGTCTGATGGACTTTTTAGGGAGTCCTGTAAAGACCCCGTTACAGTAGTCTAGTCTGCTAAAGATAAATGCATGGACGAGTTTTTCTGCATCCTGCTGAGACATAAGTCCTTTAATCCTTGATATATTCTTAAGGTGATAGTAGGCTGACTTTGTAATTGTCTTAATGTGGCTGCTGAAATTAAGGTCTGAGTCTATGACTACACCAAGGTTTCTGGCTTGGTTTGAACATTTCATCATTGCAGATTGGAGCTGAGCAGTAACCTTTAACCTTTCTTCCTTGGCTCCAAAAACAATCATTTCAGTTTTTTCTTTGTTTAACTGAAGAAAGTTCTGGCTCGTCCAGTCATTGATTTGTTCAATGCATTTACTCAGTGTTTGTATGGGACTATAATCCCCTGGTGATATGGTGATGTAAATGTGTGTGTCATCTGCATAGCTATGGTATTTTATTTGGTTGTTTCTTATTATCTGACCTAAGGGGAGCATGTAGATGTTGAATAGTAGAGGCCCCAGAATGGATCCTTGAGGTACTCCACATACGATTTTCATCCGCTCAGATGTGTATTTACCTATAGACACAAAATAGTCCCGGTCATTTAAATAGGACTTAAGCCAATTTAGTACTGCACCAGAGATTCCCACCCAGTTTTCAAGTCTGTCCAGTAGTATCTTGTGGTCAACTGTGTCAAAAGCAGCACTGAGATCAAGTGATACCAAAACTGAGATTTTGCCGTTGTCTGTGTTTAAATGAATATCATTGAGGACCTTGACTAGAGCGGTCTCTGTGCTGTGATGTGATCGGAATCCTGATTGGAAGACATCAAAACAGTCATTTATCATTAGATAATTGTTCAGTTGTTGAAAAACAGCTTTTTCAATAATTTTACTTAAAAAAGGGAGGTTTGATATCGGCCTATAGTTGTTCATTTCTGATGCATCTAAATTGTTCTTCTTCAGGAGGGGTTTAATTACTGCTGTTTTCATGGCCTGGGGGAAGACACCTGTAAGAAGAGACATGTTGACAATTTGAAGCAGATCCGAGGTCATGCAGTCTGAAACCTTTTTGAAAAATGGTGATGGTAGAATGTCAAGGCAGCAGGATGAGGATTTCAAATGCTGTATTATATCTTGTAGGTTTTTGTAATTTATTGGATTAAATTGTGTCATAGTGATTGAGTTGTTTTTTGGTGGACACACAGATAACACATTCCCAGTACCTCGTACAGTAGTGCTGACTGCTTGTCTGATTTTCTGAATTTTGGCGGTGAAGAAGAATGCAAATTCATTGCAGGCCTTGGTAGATAAGTGTTCAGAGGCCACTGGCACAGGGGGGTTTGTTAGCCTGTCGACTGTAGCAAACAGGGCGCGTGCATTATCTTTGTTTTTGGAGATAATGTCTGAGAAGAAGGTCTGCCTTGACTTTTTCAGTTCTAGATTAAACATGTGAAGTCTTTCTTTATAAATGTCATAATGAACCTGAAGCTTTGTTTTACGCCACCTGCGCTCAGCTTTTCGACATTCCTTTTTTTCATGTTTGACCTGCATGGTATTCCTCCAAGGCGATTTTTTCTTATTGGAGACCACTTTTACTTTAGTTGGTGCAATGGAATCAATAATGTTTGTAATTTTTAAAGTGAAATCTTCTACAAGTTCATTTGCAGAGAACCTAGAGAGGGGGGTTATGGAAGAGAAAGCCTGAATAAATATATCACTGGTACTTTCAGTAATGTAACGTTTTGAGATAACCTCAGTTTGAACATTAGTGTTCACAGATAAATCACTTTCAAAGAAAACACAGCAGTGATCAGAGAGAGCAACATCAGATACCAGAACCTTGGAAATGTTTAGACCCTTGGAGATAACCAAGTCTAGGATGTGGCCCCTGTTGTGTGTGGGCTGCGTCACATGCTGAGTGAGTCCAAAGTTGTCAAGGACATAACACAGTTCTTCAGTCACTCTGTCCTCAGGTTTGTCAACATGGATGTTAAAATCACCAACAATTAAAACAGAATCAAAGTCAGTGCAGATAAGAGACAGTAGTTCAACAAGGTTATCAAAGAAATCAGTACAGTATTTAGGTGGTCTGTAAATATTAAGAAATATAGACCGAGAGGATGTATTTAACTGAAGAGCCACATATTCAAAAGAAGTGAAATTTCCATAAAACACCTGCTTGCATTTGAATAACTCATTAAAAATTATACTAACACCTCCTCCTTTTTTATGCGTTCTAGTCTCACTCACAAAAGAGAAGTTTGGAGGGCATGATTCAATGTGTACAGCTGCACTGTTATCTTGGTCTAACCAAGTCTCTGTTAAAAACATAAAATTAAGATTGTGTTTAATAATAAAATCATTTATTAAAAAAGATTTGCCTCCCAGAGACCTGATATTTAATAAAGCTAAGCAATGCCACATAAAGCTTTAGAAATACTTCCTATTTTCTGAGTTTTTAATGTTTGAATGCACTGTTGATTAACATGCAGAAAACAACTTGAAACACTTGTTATCTAGTTATGCTCTAGTGTCTTCACGACTTGGCTTGAAGAGCCGGCTCTTGATCATTAAGGATATGAGCCAGCTCCTGTTTAAGAACTGGTTCCTTTCTGTCCCCCTTTTTGATTTTGTTGAATAGAGGCCTGAATAAATGTACGATGTTCTCCCGACACCGCTTGACCACAAGCAGACAATGCACTGACAGAGTGCTGTGTCAATGGTTGAGTCATGTGACCAATCAGATGCAGGAGGAGGTCAGTGAATCAGAGGACTGGTGCTTGGTGGTAAAATAGGAATGCTTTTACACCAATCATCATGCAAAATAGGGTTACTATGGGAATTATACTGTTTATTATAATTGCAGTTAAGAATTTTGGTAATACATGCACACACATCAGTCATAGGTCAAAACATTGCTACAAATGACTGATTTATTAAAAGCCAAAATGGTAATGAAGAGTCATTGGGGAACCGAATGAGCCGGCTCTCATTTCTGAGCTGAGCAAAATGACCCAGATCCCTATAAGGATCCAGAAGTCTCTTCACTACGATGCTCGTGAACCAACATGACTTAGTTTTACCGCTTACTACTCTGCAAAATATCAGGGGTTTGATTTATATTAACTAACAAACATTCTCTCTGTAACTATAACTCATATCAATCACAGTGCCTTAAAACAAAACGTCCTCTTATTTCACTCAGTCCTTTAGGTGGAAAATAATAATAACTGCTGGTACTCCTCTTTTTCACATCATTAGTATTACATCCATTTTTTCAGTTAATACAAAATACCAGAAGGAAAGTTTTTCACACCTTACATTTATTGAAAAATCTACCCCAGTGTGTCACACCAACAAAGAACCTCTGCTTCTCTACATCACCATGCTCCGGTCAAATCTTCCATCAGGTTACATAAACTATGTACAGTCGCTTTAGTGTGTGGTGGAAGGCCTTCACTGGAGGACTCTACTGGAGAGAGATGAAAACAATTCACCTCCACATCAAAGGCTGATGCATCAAAAGAAGTCAAGGCACACCGAGGGGTTAAATTTTGAAGTGGTGGAACTGCGTATACTGGAGTGTACCAGCCCACTCAGGGCACCAAACTAACACTGCAAATGGACTTTTACTCTCATCTGACTGTGTCAAATGATTTAAATGTCACACCAGACTACAAGTGTTTCACTGCATATTAACCGTGCATTCAAACAGTCAAATCTGAGAAAACAGGAATTACTTGTATATGCAGTTTTTATGCAACGTGACTTTTCTAACTCTTACATGACACCTTTACTCTAAAGTCAAACCAGATGTTCACTATTACTATTGCAAACTTTCACCAAGAGGCTCTTCTTGTGCAAACTTGAGATGGAAGGAGACTTAAGTATATTATGAAGCTCAGGGCCACTGACTTACGTGTCATATTTTACCAGATGCCAGGAGGATTGAGTTGATTTGTGAAAGCCTGTCAGTGCATAGTTATTTTTATAGGCTACAGAAATTACACCATAGGGGTACTAAATTGGTATTTCTTGATGGTTTGGGCCTCACTGAGTAGCAGTACTTGATGATTGTAGAGTGAGAACTAACCGCACAAGTCTAACCTCAATGATCTGCACATACTGGCCTTAAAAGTGTACTAGTTTAAAGGAAAGTGCACGTTCTGCATCGACACAGAATTTGTATGTGTGCAGATGGGCTGGGAGGGAGGAGGAAACAATACAAAGATGCTATATGGCACAATAAGATTCAGTTGGGAAACTGTGTCAGTTTCATTTAAAGAGATTGCCCAGGCTGACAATTAATAACGATGAAACATGTTCTTAGAAGGCTGCAGCATTGTGTTTTCATGTTGTAAATCTGTCTGACACCGAGTGTTCTTATTACACTAATCATAAATGATGATGTGCAGGGCTGTGTTTTTGCAGAGCTGCATTGTGGGTCTTTGAAGAGTGGTTTGAATGTTTTCATTACAACCTGCATTAACAAAATTACCTATAATTCACTCACAGCACTATTAGAACTACTCGAGGGTTGATCACAGTAATGATGGAGCAAGAGTAATGCGGCGGTGTAACAGTGCAGCCTCTGGCTCTCTGGCAATGCAGTCTGCTTAATGATGTTTAGAAAAAACAAAGTTTATTGCTTCCAACCTGAGCCAAAACATGTCTGTTGTTGCTGCTACACATCAGCTGAAGTTTTCTTTTCGTTTATTATTGGACTCTTTTCTTTGCGACTTACCCGTGAAACCTTCAGATTTAAGAATTATTTTAAAAGCTCAATTTTGTTTTGTTCTCTTTCACTTAGCTTTAGTCAGGTACGGTTGGTGGTTGATGCTATTCAACTTGTGTGAAGGATTTGTGAATGAGGTCTCTGATGTGTCACAGTGCTGTGTCACAAAGGCTATCAATTGTCACAGTGTGGACCTGTTTTATTACAGTTATTAAGCTGCCTGGTTAATTGACAATGAGCTTTAAATGAGAAAAAAAAACTGCTTTTATTCAAAAGGTGTTTGTTTTCAGTGGCATGATGTGTTGTAGCTAATTACCAGAGTGGCATTGATTGAAGCAATGACTGAATTGAGTTGTTATTATTGTGTCATACTCAACAATGAAAAGCAGTAGGAGTGTTTAAAACAGCACAAACTCAAATTAACTATGTAGATGTCTGCGTAGATTTAGAAATGACAAAATTAATACATAGGCTTAAAATAGAGTCCCATTCACATCTGCAGACAAAAAGTATACAACACTGAAAAATGTATATTTCGATTCAAACATTGGACTAAACCAGGGGTTCCCAAACTTTTCATCCCACGACCTCCAAAATATAGGTCCCAAAGACTTGCGACCCCTACTGTCACTCGAAGTGATTAAATGTTGCTTCATACTTCATTTAGCTGGTCTGCAGAAAATTAGCCTACCTTTATGCACATGTGTCTGTGTTTCCTATGCTGTCATGGATTAACCTGTTATTACTAATGCTTCTTTAAAGTAACTTTTGAATAACCCTAACCCAAACATTAGGATTAATTTGGAATCAAAATGAATATTGTATATGCAAATTTAACTCAAATTTGTGTTGATATTTTTACAATAACGGGTAAAATATGCAATTTTAGATTACTGAAAAAAACAACAACATTCCAAATAACATCTCAGGACCCCTCATTAGTATGCCGTGACCTCCCAGGGGATCTTGACCCACACTTTGGGAGCCCCTGGACTAACCCAAACTAAAGGATACTGTATTAGATTGATTGTCTTAAATTATTTCTATGGAAAGCTGACAGTCTGAAATAATGATAGAAGATAGAAAAATAATAAAACAGTACTTTTCATTAATATGTAAATAAAGCTTAAAATGTCTAATTTCTATTCAAAAGTTTTTTTGATGTGTACCTGTACGTTAAAATTGTAAAGCTTTTGTTAAGTGCTTAATTTTGTTCTTGGTTTTAAGAGGTGGAAGTGTTTGTTTAAAGATACACTTACTATGATTGTATCTTTCCTCGCCAAACATGACTATTTCAGATGTAATTAAACAACGTGGCTGACACAAACACTATTTTATAAAGACCTACCATCATTGCCTCTGCTGAAATGTTGTCAGGATGGTGCAGTGGATTGAGTTGGAATCATGTGTGTCTGTGTGTGTGTGTGTTTTGAGGATATGTAGGCCACGGTTGTCTGATGCCGATGCAGTGAAGGCCAGCTACCTCTGCCTGTGGACTTAATTAGTTTGTGTGGGCAGCTAACAAACCTGTTGTCTACTGCTCCCTTGGTAGCCCTCTGTACTGCTGTCATAATACACACATATACAGGTCTGCAGTTTACAGCACACGTGGTGTGTTTTTAACAGCCTCCCTTCATATGCATACAAACTGACAAGAAAGAGTGAGCTCTCATCGTTATCCAGGCTTCCAATCAGTCTTAAAATGACACATAAACAGACATATATGCATTCACTCCCCTTTTTTCCAGCTCCTTGCACTGAGCAGGACATGCCCACACATACACTCACACACACTGCTGAATAATTGAGCAGATGCCGAGGGAGACCTACTCGGCCGTTAAATGGTCTGGGCTCTGAATAAACACTGTGATTTCACTGGGAGGAGGATGTCAGGGGTCAGGCTCTGCTTGGGGAAATGACATCACACATTAGGATGTAGCCTTTGTATCTAACCGAAGGCCAGGGCTAAGTAGATCCTGGTCTGTCCCAGTGCAGTCCAGTTAAACATAGGCTTACCGTATATGCATTAAATATGCATTTGATGGCACATCACTGGCACACACACGCACACACACACACACACACACACACACACACACACACACACACACACACACACACACACAAACACACACACACACACACACACACACACACACACACACACACACACACACACACACACACAGAAAGTCTATTCAGCACATTCTGCTTGTTTCATATTCCCAGACCTCCATCCCATGTTTTCTAGTTCAACGCTCCATTCCAATGTCCATGTTCATTTAGCTTCTTAACAAAACCTTAACTGGGCACTCTGGTTGGGGATGTATAGAATTAGAAAGAAGGAGCAAATGAAAATCAAATACATTTGGAGAATTTTAAGAATCACATTTGGAGATTTCATCCTCAGCTTGAGTCAAACTGTAGATATATCCCAGTAAGCTACTTTACACACCACCAACCTTCCTCCACCAAGTAACCATACTATAAAGACTGATCCATGTGGAGTAACACAATCGCAACCAGTAAAAACCCTGACATAATGCCATAAGGATCCACATTCCTAAAATGAATATTCTTTGACACTGTAGTGGTTCCACAGGAAAACATTTCTTATGAATGTAATGTCTACTTTTTGACAAAGGTGCCAATTTTTTTATATGTTAGTATAGGTGCTCAAAATATAACATGACTGGTTGATATTTCAAAAAAGCAGCAAGACACACACCTTAGACAATCAACAGCAATCAAAGTCATGAATCCACACACTCGCATATGCTCACAGTAACATGTGGAAAGTAATAATCATTGCAAAACACTCACATGAACAAAAAGCTTAGACCAAATCCACAATCCTAAACCAGAGAGACTGCAAGAGAATATACTGTAGGCCGATACAGGAACATGAACGTGGCACTGGAGTGTCAAGAAACCATGAAGCACTTTTCAGGACCTGCTCCACTCTTTTATTAATCCCTACCTGATGTTCTTCTCCAAGCGTTTAATGAGACAGATATGGTTGTAATTCAAGAGTTTGGCAAACAATACAAACCATCAAAGAAATAGTCAAGGACACTAAAATGACACTCATAATCATAAAACATAGACCAAATCCACAATCCAGAACAAATCCTACACCATCGACATAAATTAGTACCACAGTACATCCATGAAAACACAACCGGACTCGTCAAACAACATTTAAAATGCTAGGACATTGCACTAGCGCATGCTTTTAAATAATGCAGACTAACCATCAGCTCATGGACCCACACAGCTAGGTATACTAAACCTGGGTTTTTACCACTTACCAAGAAATGGTGAGAACTATGCAAAGGAAAACAAGTGGCCATCCAGCTCCTTTTGTGGCTTATTTGACATCACCATGCCATGCACATGTATGCTAGGGGAGAGTTTGTTTGCCTTTGCCTCCTCGTGGGTGCACATGCCTCAAAGCTCATGAGGAGCTGGAGCTCTTGCTTTAGGCCTGTTGTATCTCTCAAACATTAAAAATCTGGATTTTCTATGTGACATTTTTGTCAAACGTGGTGGCAGAAAGACTTGTTCATGTCTAGAGAGTGTTTTGTGTCCCCACTAATACTCTGAGAAATTCAATGGATCTTTGTGCACTTTGAATTCATTTCCCCAAAGCATGACACCTTGTAGTTGTGTCTTTACAAATTTTACTCCCGGGTCAGCTTTGGCTTAGGTCACTTGATATTTTGACAATGACATGCACTCAAGATATTCAGTTGTTTGCACCCACAGTTGCTTTGTTGTCGATGTCTTTTACTGATCAATATCACTGCATGCTTTCACTCTTTTCTTTTCCTGTAGCCTTGTTGAGTTCAGTCAGAGATTGGGATGCATTTTCCAGAGGTACCTCCAACAAATGCATCCCTATCAAAGGGGATATGAACTGGCTGTGTTTAGTAGTGAGATATATATTATGTGTAGGTGGACAGAGCAAGAACTCCAGAAGTAAAGCATAGCAGCAAAGCCACTGCCATGACATTTACCCCAACACAACACGTTTTGTGGATTTAGGTGTTGGTGGATGCAGGAAGTGCAATGTGGGTTTAGTCTTGTGATTTTAATCAGTGATTGCTGATCCAGAAAGTCTTCCTTCATCACTCATTTTTCAAAAAGAGTATGCGCAAAAAAGTGGAGAACCATAGAGTTGAAAGCCATTTTGTCATCTATGTCTCCTCCTGTAACTCGGGATAGGGATCTAAACCCAGTTCTGTTAAGGACCAGGTTTTGCATTTTCGTGAAGGAGTCTCGATAATGGTTTCGCTATTGATTACCAATCCTCATCCCAACCGTCTAATTGTAGCTCATAAATGTTGGTTGAAAGGAGTACAGGAGAGGACCCAGTGCACATCCCTGTGGGACACCTTGTGGCCTTCTTTAGAAGTCCAGTAACTAGAATCAGTGGATGTTGTCTACGCCAAAATCAAATACGCTTGGGAGTGTGACAAAGAGGGAGGTCCAATATTTTGTTGAGGGTTTCATGGTAATTTGGGAACAGCCTCCTCGAGAACCTCATGATGTTTGGGTTAGACTGCAAAGGAAGGGAATTGTCAGACCTTATGCAGTGAAGATGTTCGCACCTGAAAAATGGAGGTGATTTGGAAACATGTGGTGACAGCTGCTCTGGCCAATGACCAGTTTGAGTTGTCAGTCAGGACCCCAGTCAGGACCCCAGCATGTGTCCAGGGATGCCAGCAGCCCAGCAGCCTCATTCACATTAATCATGCTCAGTGCAGCAAACACACATTAGTTGGGGGAAGTGTGAGGGGCTGGTAGTCCACACAGCCTAGATTGCATGTTGTCCCTGTCAGGCAGACATGAGTGTTTCTCACACATGATGACTTGTGTGTACTTTGGGAAGCAGGAGCAGAAAGAGGAGTTGACCAGACTGTGTCCCAGCAAAATTGAATGGGTTCTTGGATCATCCCTGCCTGCTCCATGCACATGTGTCAAACGTTTCATTCCACATGTCTGAAATGTGTCTCCCAGTCTAAGCTCATCTTGGTTATTTTCTCAGATGTGTCAGAGCTCCTAAGCAGACATTATACCACAGACTGCGTTCTCCTCATGACTGACCTTTTGGGGTAAAATCTGTGAATTGCTTCTTCAGTAGAGTCAATTTAAGTGTGTCAAATTGTTTCTGCTGAATAACGAGCATTTCGCACATGAATGCAGCCATGCAGAAGGAGAGTTTATTCCTGGAGGTTTCCTTTGCTGACAATTTAAGTGGAAATATTCTCCTCGAGGAAGAGGGGATACAATTCTCCAAGGAACAAAATGCACAAAGAGCTGTTTGTTAGCTCTAGTCTTTATGCATCTTTAAGTCACATTTAGAGCCACGTATATTTTGGTAAGAGCTCAAAATGTGGCTGTTGGCACCTTATTTTTAAAAGTGTGACTTAACCTTTACCTTTATTAGACAAGCAACTTTGTTCATGACATTACATTTTTTTCATCAGGGCTCTGAAAGACATTCACTTTATTGAATGTGTCCATGTAGCTACATGGTTTTGAATTATGACAACGCTGCAGGGTTGTGGTGTTGCTAATGCAACACATTCTTTCTTCTTCTTTGGTATTTGTATCTCTTTCTGCAGAGATTTGACTCATTCTTGAGAACCTTCTAATGGTGTGCTTTTTTTTTCTTCCTTTTGTCTCCTTCTGTTGTCTTGTTTCCCGCTGACCCTGATCCTGCCGGACGTCTTCTCACATCCAGGTAAGAACCTCAGTGTTATTTATTACATATACACGGTCCTCTTTGCTACCTCTGTCTCACTGGTGAAGAATTAATGCACCTCAGAGGAAAGTGAAGTGTGTGTTTGTGCATGTAGCTGTTCTCTAAGGGTGTGTGTTTGAAACAAAGGATAGAAACAATGTGACCTTATTCAGTGACTTGTAAATCCATTGTAGATGATTCCACAGTCGAGGGAGGCAAGTTTTATGATGTCGTGCTCCGCATCTTTGAAGTATCATATGGCATTTGATATGGCGTATATGTCTCAATGTGTGTTACAGTATTACAATCCTATTAATTTACAGAAGAAATTTCTGTTTCTGAATTTTGGCATATTCCTTATTCAGTGATTGGCAGATTCATGGCTTAAAGGATATCACTGATTATAAGCTTTGTTGGAAAATATCTGGACCTTTGTTTGAAAGAACTCAGAGGTACAAACTTCAGTCTCATTTGTTTGTGACTGGTGAAAACTTTCTGTACAAAGAGAACTCGAACACCCTGTTATACACCATCAGTTTAAAGAGAAGTTGAGATTTTAGGATTTTTGTGTTGGTGATCATGTTATATGGCCAATAATGTGCTGTGAGATGTGTGTATGGTCAGAAATGTGATTCATTTTCACATTTTCATCATCCAAAGCCAGAACAGAGAGATGGTAGAGGAGGGAAAGCCCAAAGAAAAGGTGAGATATAGCTTGTGGATAATAATGCGATGAGCAGGGATTCATCATATTTATTAGTGAATTTGGAGGTACATTTTCTGGTATCATGGTAGCTTTCCTTGTGATAAATCCAGCATATAAACTATTCTAACTCTTCTGCATACAAAGTACTTCTGGTAGAAAGTTGCTCTTGAGGGACTTGCTGAGTGAGTTCACTGATGACTCCAGCTTTCTTTGAAGGAAAACTAGCCTGCAGGTGCATCAACCTGACTAGCTGATCGAGTTAGGCTTGAGGAGTGTATTAGACTTTTAAAGTTACATTCTTCTTTCTTTTATGTCGTTATTTACAAAGGATAGGAAAGAGGATAGACCTGGAAACTGGGGGAGTAACATGAAAGGGGCTGCACACCCCAGCCGCCTGCTTCAGGGCTATAGCGACTGCACATGGGGGCACACAACTTAGCTGCTAGGCCAAACTGGCGCTCAAGACTTTTATGTTTCTTGTCAATTACTGTGTGTTTTGGCTGTCAGAGCTTTGTGGAGTGCACATCATTGTTGGGCTGCACTATGAACTGCAGTTCCATGGTTATTGCAGTGTTATTGCAGTGATCACAGTGCAGAAGTCTTAATCTGATACAATAAATAATATTATTTTACATAAACAAAGACGTCTTTTTCTCTCAGCATGTGTACATTTTACCTGTTGGATGGATGTTTGGGTATAATGTTCATGGTTTTACACCTTTTTGGTGCAGCCAGATCCTACCCTCAGATTAAGTGGGGCCAGTTTAGTGATGAAAAAAGCACTTTTGAATTATTTTGGCTTTTGGAGAGACATAATGCAAACACAGGTAAACATGAAGAATGAGATATATTTCAAATTGTGAGTTAAAGCTTATATGCAGTGTTCACACATCACATGTTTTCGTATATCATGCAGGCACATTAAGTACATAAAATCACTACATTTATCTGGTAATATTACGGTGTTATTTAGTGATATTGCCTGAATAAAATATATCAGAATATAATTTTTTTCCCGCTATTGTGCAGTCCTATCATATAGTTTTAGCAAAAGTGTTTATGTTCATCCAGCCAGTAGATTCGTCTCATTTCAATAGAGTGTAAAAATAAATAGAAGTGAAACTTGTTTTACTTCAGTAATCTATCATGCTGAGCATCAGACCTGCTTATGTTTGTGTTAAAGTTGTGCAGTGTGGTCATACAGCGCAGACTTTTTTGATCAATCAGCACTTTCAGCAGCATTAACATACCACAATCATTTAACATTCACTGCTGACAGGAATGAAAGCTGACATCATATTGACTGTGATGGATGATCTCACCGAAGCAGTTTTCAAGGCCTTAAACGCTGATTTTCATACAATCATGAAACAAATGAATAGAAATGGCTTGGAGTGATGTTTGAGGAGAAGTCTACATGGAAACAGTCTGATGAGGTGTGTAACTTTAAAAAGCAACACAAATATGGAAAAGGTTTAAAAATGAAACTAAATGAAAATATGAGTTAAATGGAGGAGTTTGAGGAGCACAAAAGTGTAAAAATGAAAACATTTTTGCTTCAAACCATAGACTGTACAATAAATGGACATAGCATCCGTGACGTCAACCATCTGTTTCTGAAGCACTGTTTTGAGTCCAATCATCGAGCAACTGTGACATAAAGAGGCGAGCTTTGAGCCTCTTAGCCAACAGCTACAGTGCCCTTGCCTGTCAATCAAGTCAGCTGTGCCTCTCATTGGAAGACTCGTAATCTCAATATCTTCGAAATTGCAGCATTAGAAAAAGATTCCCCCCCCTGTACAGTGTGTGCCGATCGAGAAATGAGCTATCCAGACTACACTCGTTTTTTTGTACCAGACTGTAAACATGTTTATTTCTGCTGTAAAGATTGGCTTTTTTGAATTGGTGTGTATGTGGTTTCCGGTACTTCCGGAGCCTGCCTCAAGCAGATCCTCGATAAACTGCAGTTTTTAGCACTTCCGCATTGGCCTCTTGCTTTAAAGACTGCACATCAGAACCTCTTTGCTCACTTTCCAAGAAGTCTGAATTTCCGTTTCTACCCTTAAAATGAGTAAACATGCCCAGGACTGAAACATGATCTGGCTTCATAAAAAAATAGGTCAGAAACAGTGCAACAAACTTACTGTTGCAACATGCAGAAACACGATTATGAATATTTAAAGAGTTGTCAACCTGTGAAGTTTCAGTGATATTTCTGTGAGTTCATCATGTTGTGAATGCTCCCTCAGAGGATCTAAGACTCCATAGAACAGAACATTTTCAGTTTGGGATTTACAACATACCATTTGGCAAAAAACAACATGACATTTTCTCAAATGTGCTTTTGGACTGGGGCTCCTGTAAATCTTAATGCTTCATTATGAAACAATATTTTGAGGTGCTAACCATGCTGTGAAGAGGTTTGCACAAGCCTCTCCTTTTTCCTTTTTTTCAACCTGACACTGCTCATATTAACAAGGCGAAGTCAGTTTAGACAAAGTGTTCCCAGTTTGCTCTTAGAGCACCAGCTCAAATTCCTGACCTCATCACCTTTAACAACTGTGGTATGAACTTAAACAGAGACTTTTAGCCAGGCCTCGTTATACTTGCCCCCTCTGATGCTCTTGTGTCTGAATGGGAGCACATTTCTGCCGAAGAAATCCTCAACTAAAGGTCGGAGGCTGGTATAGTGGCGAAGAATAATGCCTGTGTTTTCAGAAATTTTAGTCTGCTTCTTTTGATATGATATAGAAATAAACTTTACTTCTATACATGTGTCTGTGTGCATTTTGAGTTGCACCATGCTCTGAAATGTCCAGAGTGAGAGCTCCTGCATCCATCCACATCATCAGTCAGCAGTCAGTCCCTGCTTTCCTCCTTTAAATCCATTTTGCCCTGTTCCAAAGCTTGCTGAAGCAGCTTGAAGCAGGGCTAACATTTTCATCTGAGTGTGGTAGGTCGGGGGCCATTAGTAGCGGCAAGAAGAGGAATGTCAGCAGTGAGAGGTGAGGAAAAGACATTTCCTGAATCCAAGGTACGCTTGGGGGGTAAGAGGAGGGAGAGAGCCAAGCAGGCGGCAGAGAGGGATGGAGCCGGCGCTGCAGCAGGGGTGACAGTGTTGGCGTGAGGCGTGATTAATGGCCATTCTGATTGGCTGCGACAGGACCAGGTGATGCTGGTGGGGGAGGGTGGTGGGGGTTAGGACGCGCTCTCTGAGGACACCTTTTAAACAGCTGGCCAAAGGCATCATGGGAGTTACTTGTGTATGTGTGTCAGTGTGAGTGAGTAATTGTGCTGAGTTGCATTGAGTCCTGTTGTGTCTTTTTTCTGTCTTGTGACATTATTTTCCTGCTGTCACTGGCCTCCTTTCCGGCACAGCCACCAACACACACTGTTCCTGCACTGCAGAGTTTTTGTGCTGGTGAAATCTATTAATTCTGCAAGTCACATGGCAGGTGGTTCCATATCAGTGGTGACTGATCCAATACTCATACTCAGAAATTAAATCCATATATATGATGTGCCTTTTTATCTTAAAGTTTGCATGTTTTTAAGGGCTGTCTCCTAAAAGTAGGCACAACTAAGTCAAAGGAGAGGGTTTCATTTGATCAAAAGCAGTCACAGAGGGGGATAAAAAAGAAAGGAAACTGTCCAAAAACTTTATCCATCTCTGTCACGGTACACCCTGCGACTCCAAATTGGAAAAGTGATGTAATTAAAGGTGGATGGATGGATTTTTTGGTACAGGCCAAGCCCTCCCATTTAAGGAAAGTGGCCTTGTTTGTATCACATGCATATAGTCTCTTATGGGATTGTAGGCTTTCCTGCGTATCCATAAGAAGTGTGAAAATATTCCACTCAGATAGTTAGGCTTATGTTCACCAAGTGTGGGTGACAGGTGCATTATCAGAAGGGCTGGACAGGGGTAGCATGGATGGCCCCCCTCTAATCTAAGCGCCCTCCCATGGTGCCACCCTGAAATCCTTTTATTCTGATTGGCTAATTGAGTTGGGATAAAAGTTCAGTCATCCGTCTATACTTTTGCTATTTGTGATATGGCTAACAGCTCATTTTGTTCATGAATCTTTAGGATTTATATCTCTAAGGCTCATATTTTGTCTTTACTTCTCTGTTGATGTTACTGAGAATATTCTTCTCTATCCTTTGACTCCAACCCTTGGATAAACATAGTCATGAACATTTAACAAACCAGTGATATCTCTTGCTTAAACTATGAACTACTTGAAAATATTTAGTCAAGGGCAGCCATGGTTCTCTATTTTCTTTATTTGTTGTGTTACATTTCATAGTTAACGTGTTGTGATCCCTCAGAGCAAATTATACCCTCAAAGGAGAGAGTTTATTTCATTGGCTTCCTTTCAAACAGCCAGTCAAACCATGACATTTAACAGTATTTGTGAGGAACCTTGAGGATAACTGAAGGCTGATAGTTAAGCCGACTAGTGTAAGAAGAAAGCTGGAGGAAAAAAAAAAAAAGCGCACATGACGATCAGTTTCCAGACTGCGTGGCTAATTAGCTTCTCAGGTACAGCTCACTGAATAGCTTATAATCTTACCTTCACATATTGAAATCAGTCTACTTCGAGGCTAAGTGGAGCTGTCCTTGTTATAAGATATTACTGCTCATGAAAGGCTGTCTGTGCTAGTCTTATAAACTCCACTTGCAGAACAAGTTTGCTTACATTGTGCCTCGGTGCCCCCATGAGCTAAGCTGTCTGTCAATCACAGACATCAGGAGGTCAGTAGCTACAGGTGCACCCGCACAGTCTCTGACTTCATTAATAACTCTCTGTCCTCCTCATTCATTTCTTCCTTTTTACACTCCTTTCTCCTCCCTTGCATTATTTCCCACAGTGAGACGTGAGGATTTCTTTTTTTTCTCCTCTATTTTGCCAAGGCCTCCCATGCATGCCTTTCCTCCATTCAAATGCAAATAACACGAGCCAATTATGGCTCAGCATGCGGTTATGTCTGTGTTTGCAAGAACACATTCAAAAGCACATTGTGTTGTGGGAGATTTGAGTTAGCCAGCGCAGCATTCCCTCTGGAACTGCCAGCGGCTGATAAATTAGGACTTCAGGCTCACAAAAGCAAAATAAATCATAATATTGGAGCACCGCTGACCCATATTTGTTAATGTGGGTGCTCATTGCACCCCATATTACTGCCATTGTGAGAGCCTGTGTATCTGGAACTGCGACTGGTTTATGGCTGATAGCACCAACAGAAGGCATTTCTGCCTGCATTCACATGGATGACAGTGGAATCAGTGTTGTGGCTTTGTTAGGGACTCGCACATTTATGCTATTACTCCAACTGTACAGTACATGTCTGCTTAAAGACATCTCCTTTTGCCTTTTAATGCTAACTTCGGCTAACAACAATCAGTGGATTGATTTGTGCTGAAAGTGGAGTTAAAGTAAAGTGAAATAACCTCATCAACACGCTACGGCTCATCTCATTTCTCTCCCTCCTTTTGTTAAAGTTATTTTTAGTGACATTTTTTAGTTTTTATTAGAAAGTGAAGCTGAAGAGAGACAGGAAACGTGGGGCCTAGAGAGCTGAGGAAAACATGCAGCAAAGTGTCAAGGCCAGGAGTCAAACCAGCAACAACTGCTTCAATGATTGTAGCGTCTGTATGTAGAGCTAATGAGCTATGAGCCAAACCAACGCCCCTTCTAGCTCCTTTGAGTTGGAACGCCATGCCATCCAAACCAAATGACAGAGAGTTTCTGAAAGGACATTTACAAACCTTTTCTGATCTAGGACCAATATCATTAGAGCGCATTGTTTGGTGCTACTTTCTCAGAAACAGTGGTGCATGATGTGTTTCCTTGTGAGTGCAGTATAGGGTTGAATGATTATTGATAGAGTGAGAAGTCGTCTCGTAGCTCATGTTGAAAAAAACGATATGCATCTTGCAAAATCAGATGCATTTGAAAAAGTAGTATTTATTTTGTTTATTGCTGAGAAGGATTTTATATTACATTGATATCATTTTCTTACATAATACATTTGCTAAACTCTTGGTGTCATTAGTCCAGATATCCAGATGTCAGTCTCCACACCAGCGTGAAGGAGGTGAATGAGTTTAGCAGTGGGACTTAGCAGTCAGCACTGTCTACTCAGCTTGACAGCTGGCGGGGGCCCTTCTCTTTCCCTCTAAGTGCTATGATTTCCTCACAGAGTCCAAGGACATTGAGGTGAATCTGCAAACCCAAATTTCCTTTTCGGCGTGAACGGTTCTGTGCACAGTATGTATACCCTGAGATAGATGAGTGAGCCTTTGCCCATGGGGGACTGCGATATACTCCAGCCAGAGGAAGAAGAGGTGAGTAAAGATAATGTATGGATGGATTTTTCACCCTGTTCTGTTTTCAAAGAAGTGTCTGAGGATAAATGTAATCTCAGGTGTTAGTTTCAAAAATTCTTACCCAGCAAAATCATGACTAAGTTTTTTTTTTAAGGTTCACACTGGGTTTACTCTGTAAGCAGACAAAAGTTCTGCGTCAGCATCAGCTCTGTGTTCCAGGAAGATGATTTATGGGGAGTAAGGGCTTCCCTTCTGTCCACTGTATGATGGATGTCTGGGATGTCACACCATGTCCGGGCATTTTCTCTGTCAGCATCCAGGGACTTGTTGCCGTCTCCTATTTCTCACCATCCATTTACTTTGACCTGGCCCAGAAAGCTGCCTGACTGTAGTGAGAGGGTATCTCAGAGCCCATGCAGCTAAAAATGATCAATGCACAGTTCATGAACAAACCATGTTAATCTTAGCACAAGTATTACATGAACTTCTTAACTCTAGATACTTCATTTTGGCTGTTTCACTTAGGACCTGATTCAAGAAAAATCCTGTGATATTCTTTGATATGGATGCACAATATGGTGGAGGCACTGGTTGCTACCTTAGCCCAAACTCTTTACAGATCCCTAGTACAGGCAGTTGTTAGTTTCTCAAACATCATTGTTGGATTATTTCAAACATCTCCAACTTCTCTGTCTTGTAGTTTTGTGCTCATCTTGATTTTTACTCTCTTTATGAACTCTCCCACTGAAGATTTGCTGTCCAGCTTGTCAAGTTGAGGATAGCGATGAAGGGTGGGTGGCAGACATTGAAGTTAACAAGCAATGTTGGATTGAGTTTTAATGAATGTCCTTAACTACAGATATAAAAGGCTTTCTTGAGTTACTTATAGGATGTACTTGTTTTCATGCTCAGGCTCTTCTGATCTCGCCTTTCACCTAAGACAGGGAGTGTTAACTCTACTGCCATGAAGCTGAAGATGTAGGCTAAACTCCCGTTTTCTAAAAGCTCCTGTTAGGAATTTTTGCTCCATGTTGGTTTTGGTGAGCCCTGATGATGAAGCACATCTTATCTCATTGTTGATTTTTTTCCTGAATAAGTCATGTTTTTGAAAAAAATATCTCACCATGATGTCAAAACAGTCAAACATATCGCTTACTGAGATTCCCTGTTGCGGAAAATCAAGCGGCAACCTCCAGTCTCAAAATATGAGGCCCATGTGGAAGTGTTGCAAACTGCAATTAATCCAGCATCCGCTTGAGGCTGGCTGCAGAAACAACGGAAACCACATAGACACCAATTCAAAGAAGACAATCTTTACAGCAGAAATAAACATGTTTACAGCCTGGTTCAAAAAACAGCTTGGGTCTACGAAGCTAGTTTCTCTATCAGCACACACTCTATGGGGGTGAATTTTTTTTTTAACGCGACAGTTCAGAAGATATTAAGATTACAAGTTTTTCCCATTTAAGGACATGACTGACTTGACTGACAGGCTGGAACACTGTAGCTGTTGGCGAAGAGGCTCAAACCCCGCCTCTTTACCTCACACTAAGTTTGGTTGAGTTCAGCATTACCAATATGGCTCCCGCCGACGATTGGCTTCAAAATAGCACTCAGGAACAGATGGGTGACGGAGACAGATACTACATCTATTATTTATACAGTCTATGGGTAAAATTTATACACAAACAGATACCTGCAGCAGTACTTTAAGACATTAAGTATGACTTAATAGATATAATCAGTCTTGTTCATGACGGCCTTGTTTTCTTTGGCTGCTCATATCGAGGCATCAGTATTAATGTCAGTCTGTTTCACAGTCACACCGTGGATGATTCTGCTCTCTGTTAATAAAATACAGATCAACTATTCCTCACAATCAGAAATATTCACACATGCTTCTGCCTCTATGTTCTTTTTCTAAAGCTGGGATTGGTGGAGCCTCACTCCAGCGATGGTCCTCCCAACTAAATGTATACATGTTTTCAGTAATTGCATGCAGGGCTCTGGGTGTGGCCGCTTGTCTTCCTTTCACAGCATCTTGATTGTCACAGCTCACTGATTTGAACCCTGCCCTTTCTCACACTTCTCTGTCCCTGGCTGTCTATAATCCTGCCTCTGGCTGTGATTTACTGCTCCTCATATGGAATACATTTGTGACAGCAGCTCTACTTTGCTCACTGTACTCAGTGTAGCTGTGCAGTGAAGGCAAGCAACCGAACACATTAATGCATTTCTGAAAGGACATGAGAACTTAACTAAAGCTGAGATAATAGATGCAATACATGTGTAACAATCGACTCGACTCTTGTCCTCGTCGTAGTTACACACTAAGGGGATTCATGAGGAAACCGGTAAACCTGGTCGGTACAGAAAAGAAATAAAGCACTAGTAAACGTACCAAGTTTTAAATTGGACCGTTTATGGACCCTAAATCAACGTAAAATTATTCCAAAACGAAATCCACATTCAAACAAAACAATACTGCACTCTTTTGTGTCTTTTTCAGTCTTTTTAAGTTTGTTCGGGCGCTCCGGTCCGCCGATGCGTCCGTCCTCCGTCACCGAGAAGTTAATCCGTTAAAATAAATAAGAAGCCATCCAAAAGAAAAACGATCGATCCCCCCCCTGGTATACCAGTACAAAAGAAAAACAGTCAGATCTCACCCGCAGCCGGCGCAATATTTCCTTCCAATATCCAAAGACGAGCCTGGGAGTCTGATGTCTCCGTGCGGGAAACGAGGAGAAAAAATCCGCATAATCCACAACAGTCGCGTTAAGGGATTTCCTGGGAACAAACTTTAACCACAGTTGTCACCTTACAACTCAACATAAAACAGTAGTAGCTGCAGACAGCTCTGGCGCTACAAACTTTTTCTCATTTTTTCGCGGCTCTCCTCCGTTTCCTCCCCTTCCTGGACCTCACATCCTCCTTAAATAACCTCGTCTAATTCTCACGGTATACTGGATTGATACAGGTAATGACAATAATGCCTTAGATGCCTCCTCAGCTCATACCTCTCCTTTACAGTGGAAATACAACATATCATACACATCATTCACATATCTTTCAATTTATATTGTGTCTGACATATCTTCCATATTTTTTGTGGTCGGTTTAACACTTCTTGCTATGTGGCCCTGTCACAGATCCCCCCCCCCCCTGCCGGAGGTAGCGGAGGCTGAACCCCAAAATAGGGCTTCAGGTTCACCACATTAACTGTGTCTGACCTCTTACTGTGGTCGTTCCACTGTACACGGTAGTTGATGGGGCCTAACGTTCTCATCACCGTAGCTGGCCCTGACCACTTAGGCGCAAGCTTGGATGAGAAACTGTCTGACGCTTTTGAGAGAGGGTGAGTACGGACCCAGACCTGGTCTCCCGGCAGGAATTGTGCACCTCTCCTCCGGGCATTATAATACCTGGCTTGTCGGGTCTGACACACCCCCACTTTCTTTTTGACTTGCTCAGCCATTTGTTGTTGCCTCTCTAATAGTTTGTAGGGAGATTGCTGAGGTGTAGGCGGTGAACTAATCATCCGTTCTAGTGGACCTTTAAGGATTCTCCCTAATGCCAGTTCTGCCGGCGTTCTACCAGTGGTTTCATGTTGTGCCGCATTGATGGCAAAGCGGAATTCCCTGATCCACTGATCCCAATCCTTGTGCTGGTCGCCTACATAGGAAGCAATCATAGTCTTAATGGTTCGATTGGAGCGCTCTGTTAGATTGGCTTGAGGGTGATAACTCGTAGTGAAACTCTGCCTCACTCCCCAGATTTTACACAGGTTAGCCATCTCATGGCCTGTGAACTGAGGACCCCGATCCGATACTAACTCCCTAGGGACACCAAAGCGAGTAAAGATCTCATCCTTCAGAATGCTAGCAATGCGGGGCGCTTTACTGTCTTTCAGGGGAAACATCTCAACCCACTTTGTAAAGTAGTCCACGATGACCAAAAGGAATCGATGTCCTTTCTTGCTCCTGGGAAACGGTCCCATCAGATCCATGCCAAGCTTTTCCCATGCTGCTTCAACTTTGGTGGACTGCAAGAAACCAGCTGGTCTTTGATTCTCTGCTTTGTAAGACTGGCAGGTGAGACAACATTTCACATGCGACCATACATCCTGTCGCACCGATGTCCACCAGGCAACCTCCAGAATCCGCAGGAGGGTCTTCAGCCTTCCAAGGTGCCCACCTAATGGATGATCATGGAAATACTCCAGAAAACAAAGCACCAGACTCTTAGGCACCACCAGTTGATATTTTAGGCCTCCATCACCTAGGGGTGACTTCCGATACAGGAGTCCTTGCAACATGGTGAAGGCCACCCTTCCCGGCCTTCCAGGGTTGGCAGCGTCTTTCATCCAATCTACGACCTCCGGATCTTTTTCTTGTGCTCCTCTGATTTCAGCCAAGGACATAGGGAGATCTGAGAGGTCTCTGGAGGTGTTCAAGGCAACATAGGCTGCAGATGTAGCAATTGATGAACCAACTCTGGAGAGGGCATCAGGCACAATGTTTTGAAGGCCTTTTCTGTAACAGACCTTGAACTGGAACTGTTGGAGCCGCAAGATCCAAGAGTCAATCGTGACGAGGTTTTTGGACAATTGAAGGCCCAGGTCAAGGCTGCATGGTCTGTATACACAATGAATTCTCTTCCCTCCAGATAATGGCGCCACTGTTCAACAGCCCACACAACGGCAAGGCACTCCTTCTCTGAGGTGGAGTAATTACACTCAGCCCCTCGCAGACCTCGGGAAGCATAGGCTATTACCTTTTCCCCTTCCTCATCAACCTGTACGAGCACTGCTCCTAAACCTACATCACTAGCATCCGTATGCACCTCAAAAGGGAGGGAATGGTCAGGCTGAGTCAGGATTGGCGCACTGACCAGGGCCTGCTTTAACTGGTCAAAGCTTTGCTGGCATTTTTCTGTCCAGATCCATTTCACATCCTTCCTCGTCAGGAGGTGCAAGGGCGCAGCAATGTCCGCAAAGTGGGCAATGAACTTGTGGTACCACCCCACAAGACCAAGAAACCGCTGCAGCGATTTAACGGTGGTAGGGGTGGGATACACCGTCACTGCTTCAGTCTTCTCAGGGTCCACCTGGACCCCCTTTTCAGAAACCACATGACCAAGGAATTTTAGTTCTTGACAGAAGAAATGGCACTTCTTCATGTTAAGTGTTAAGTTGGCATCATGAAGCTTTCTCATCACTGCATTTAAGTCTTTGAGGTGCTGCTCAGGCGTGGGGGAGAAAATTATGACGTCATCGATATAAACAAAACAGATCTTCCCCCTTAACTCCCCCAGGACCCTCTCCATCAGCCTCTGAAACGAAGCACCAGCGTTTTTTAGCCCAAATGGCATGCATTTGAACTGGAAGAGACCCACTGGGGTTATAACTGCTGTCTTGGCTTTGCTTTCTTCGGACATTGCCATTTGCCAGTAACCTGATTTTAAGTCCAGGGTACTGAATAGTGTCGCTCCATGTAGAGACTCCAGCAGGTCGTGGATGATGGGCATAGGATAAGCATCCGGCTGAGTTTTTGCATTCACAGGCCGGAAATCAACGCAGAATCTGGGGGTCTTGTCTGGTTTTGGAACCAAAACCACCGGTGATCCCCATGATGATTGGGAGGGCTCTATGATGCCCTCCTTGAGCATTTGCTCCACTTGGTCAGTAATGATTTGACGCTTGTACGGTGACACCCTATAGGCTCTGCAGCGTACAGGAACCTCGTCTGTTGTAAAGATCCTGTGCTCTTCAACTGTGGTCTTCCCTAACTTGCCAGAGCACACTGTTGGCCAAGCTTTCAGAAGAGCCCTAACCTCAGGTGGATGCTCTGCAAAATCTGGGACAGTCTCTTCACGGAAACAGTCTGCGTCCGGTGGAGGGAGTGCCATGATGAGGCTGACACTGGAGTTGGTTCCTCGTTTATCCAGAGGGTCAGAGAGGAAGGGATAGAAGGTGTAGCCTCTTGGCCCTTTAACTCCTTAAGTGTGGTTGCCCAGGTTGAGAATGGTTGCAGTCTTGGTAAGAAAATCTAAGCCTAGAATAAGGGGGAACGCCAGATTGTCATCATCAATGACGTACGTCTCTACAGACCACATCACGTCATGCCAGCCATACAATAGTTGTACTTTCCCTAAAGCTCCATGGCAAGTTTTCCCATCAGCAAGGGCAAAGCTCTGGTTGTCACTTGGCCTCATTTGTTCATCCTCCCTAGTCACCTTTAACCACTGACTGTGTCGCATGAGGGAATAAGTGCATGCGGTATCGATAACAGCCTCATACTGCATCCCCCTGACCTCTACGGGAACGTGTAACAGAGTCATGGGGTCCTTTTTTCCCCGTTGCACTATCGACACTACATCAGCAGGCTTTTTGGCAAGCCATTTGTCTTGGGATTTTTTGGCCATCTTCCCCTTTGCTTTCTGTTGGTCTACTTTGCCCCAATACTCCTTGGCTGCGGTGCAGTCTTTCTCCACTAAAGTGCCAATGATCACCAGCTGCTCAACAGTAGTGACCGTGCCCCTTAGACAGCCAGCTATTCTCGGGTTACAGTTATTAAGTATTTTCCTCACCAACTCAGCTTCTGAGATGTCAGGTTTCCACCGTAAACAGAGAGCACGATAATCATAGGCGAAATCTCTCACACACTGGTCAGGTAACTGCACCATGTCTCTTAGCTTCTCCTCCACCTCTGCAAGATAATCCGGTGTCAGAAAGGCAGCATGGAATGCATCCTTGAACTCTGCCCAATTGTGGACTTTGTTCCTAACTACCCTCCACCAACTATGTGCAGGTCCTTTAAGAACACTGGACAACACTCCGACTAACTCTGCATCGGTTAAAGGACGAACAGCCAGAAAAGTTTCACAGAGATCCACAAAGTTAAGAACCTCTGCAACTTCTCTGGAACCACTGAAGGAAGGAAAATCCATTTGAACAACAGGCTTCGAATAAACCACAGGGGCCCGAGCAGCCTGGCCGCTCACAGGTAAGTGGGGAGGGGCCCTGGAAGAACAATGAGCGTCACAGCTGCTGTTATCCACCACTTGTGCCAGCTTTACAGCAGAGATGGAATCTCCCTGATCTGACCTTGATTCTCCAGCTACAATGATTGGGTCCTTAAATGACAAGGTTGGGTTGGGTACCTTGGAGGAGAATGGGGGACTCGGCATATCCCGGGAAGAAGCTTGGGTACTAGTCGTAGTCGTAGTTTGGGTCGGGGTGGAACGAAGATTACACGGACGGAAGCTGTACTCATCACTGTGGAAAGATCTTGGGGCAGCAGCGAGGCTGGCGCGCTTCAGCCTATCGAGTTCTGCTTTCCACTTCTCATCACGTCGGTGTAAACAGTTCACCAGTTGTTCTTCAAACTCTCTTAATGTTGTCATCATATGATTTTCAAGTGCATCTACATTTTTGTCAATGTAACCTCTGATGCTCTCTTCTCTATTTATTGCACTGCTGACAGAATCTCTGAAATCAGCCTCAAGGGACTTTACCTTCTCAATCACTGTCCCCAAGTCTGTGCCAAGGGAAGTGAGAACTGGGAGGTTAAGGTAGGAGGCAACTTCCCCCTCTAACTCTCGCTCTTCATGCTCCTCTGCATCTGACAAATAAAGAGAACTAATCAATGAGGTCACTTCGCCCACAGGATTTCTCCTGGTGACCCAGGCATCACCGCCTGTTCTACGGCTGTGCTGCTCATGCACCTCATACCTAGATGCAGGAGTAGAGACCCTGGTTTCTGTGTCAGCACTGGGAGTCACTCCTGTAGGATCAGCTAACTCAACAATCTGCTGAACACTCTCTTCGTTTTCCATATTTGGTTTCCAATTATTCACAATTTCTATTTTACAACAAACAGACCTGTTTGCCAAGTAGGCTTTATCACAGGCAAAAACAGGCTTTAAACAGGCAAAATAAACACACGGTTCTCAAACAAAAATGTAAACGTACAGTTCAGGTTTACAACAAAATTTATGTCTCCGTCCCCATACTGGCCACCATCTGTAACAATCGACTCGACTCTTGTCCTCGTCGTAGTTACACACTAAGGGGATTCATGAGGAAACCGGTAAACCTGGTCGGTACAGAAAAGAAATAAAGCACTAGTAAACGTACCAAGTTTTAAATTGGACCGTTTATGGACCCTAAATCAACGTAAAATTATTCCAAAACGAAATCCACATTCAAACAAAACAATACTGCACTCTTTTGTGTCTTTTTCAGTCTTTTTAAGTTTGTTCGGGCGCTCCGGTCCGCCGATGCGTCCGTCCTCCGTCACCGAGAAGTTAATCCGTTAAAATAAATAAGAAGCCATCCAAAAGAAAAACGATCGATCCCCCCCCTGGTATACCAGTACAAAAGAAAAACAGTCAGATCTCACCCGCAGCCGGCGCAATATTTCCTTCCAATATCCAAAGACGAGCCTGGGAGTCTGATGTCTCCGTGCGGGAAACGAGGAGAAAAAATCCGCATAATCCACAACAGTCGCGTTAAGGGATTTCCTGGGAACAAACTTTAACCACAGTTGTCACCTTACAACTCAACATAAAACAGTAGTAGCTGCAGACAGCTCTGGCGCTACAAACTTTTTCTCATTTTTTCGCGGCTCTCCTCCGTTTCCTCCCCTTCCTGGACCTCACATCCTCCTTAAATAACCTCGTCTAATTCTCACGGTATACTGGATTGATACAGGTAATGACAATAATGCCTTAGATGCCTCCTCAGCTCATACCTCTCCTTTACAGTGGAAATACAACATATCATACACATCATTCACATATCTTTCAATTTATATTGTGTCTGACATATCTTCCATATTTTTTGTGGTCGGTTTAACACTTCTTGCTATGTGGCCCTGTCACACATGTTTCTCAAAATCAGGAGCTCTTGTTGCTCGCCTGCTACTAACTGAATATATTTACATCAAGAGTTGTGGATGATTTATAATCCTGGTTAAGATCTTATTTGGAGTGCATTTTATATGCGTCTCTGTGCCTGAGTATTGAGGGGCTACCATGGAAACAAGCCACAAAAACAAGCGTAAACACAATAAGATGTATACATGACTCAGCATCTCAGTGAAAGCAACATATTGTTGTGAGTTTGTCTTTTTATCATCATTGGAAAGAGTGGAGGAGGTTTTCTTACATGTCAGAAGGAGAAGAAGTTTACATCCATCAAATTTAGCACAGAATCATCTAAACAAGCTTATATTAAAGATACACCACCAGCACAAATGTTTTTTTCACTGCTAATGTTCTTGACCTTGAAATGTTTATCATTAAACTCCAAAACAAGCCCTCCATGGGATAAAGTCTTCCCGGACTCATTTGAGACCGGCTTCTCTTAATGGGCCTGAGTCCCAGGGTATCACTTACCTAACTCAGTTTAGCTTCCGCTGCTAAGAGAAACACAATGAATCATGAGTTTTAATCAGAGCATGTGACCTCTGCAGTGATGATAGAAATAGCAAAATCCGATCTAAAACTCCCAAAACCCCCTGTCATGCATTTCCCGGGATTACACTTTTATTTTTTCACTTCCACCTTCAAGGTTAGTCCACTCAGGCTGACAGATTCTCAATGTAACTCATCTTTTATTTATTTTTTGGTAATTAAAGCATCAGATTTTTTTCATGAAGGAGTTAATTCACTTCTTCCTCTGTGTTCTCTAGCCTCTTAAATACTCCCATTTAAAGACAGATATTAACGCCTGTGTTACCTCTCATCTGCATTGTGTAAGGTGGAATGGTGGGGCAAAGTCGTTCCACCTCTGATCCTCTCTCTGAGGTAGTACCAGAGGTAGAGTGGAAGAAGGTGTTTATGTGTAGCATCATGTAGAAACAGTGTTGTGTGTAAGTGCATGTCTGACTGTGTGTGTATGTGGCGTTCCTGCTGTGCGTTTACAAGCCGTGCCTCTTTTGCTTCGGCAACCTTGTAATGCGATGTGTAATCAGACACTGGGACACCAATATTAGACAGTTTCAGGGTGTAATTTGCAAGCACAAAGTCATAATGATGGCAAAACCCTATTCTAAGAGGCTTTTTATTCAGAATCAGTTCCTCTCCCGGCTGTGTAGAAGAAACACCCGATCTCAATAATGTATGTGCCAGTCCAAACTTCCTTCGAGTTCATGGCAGTAGATTTAAGTTCAGTTTCACTACAGCTGCTCCTAAACCACTGAAAGATTAAAGTCATCCCAGAAGACTTCCAAAGGACGACAAATGGCAGCTTTATCATGTAACATGGTGACATTTCACACCTCTCATTGGAGCCCATCAGATGTGCCCAGCCGAGTCTCAGAGAAGTGAATACGATGTGATTACTGCTTTTCTGGATTGCCGGTGAAGGTCACTGGTGAGAAAAAGAGTTTAAGTCCATCCTGACATGGTGACAGGTGTTTGATATCTCAACACAGCTTGTGTGGGTTTGTGTGCAAAGAAAATAATAGGCAGGTAGGTGGTAATGCATGTCAAACACTGACGTCTGCTGACCCTGAGTTACTTTGAGTCACAATCAAGTCACTCCAGACATTGCATTTTGTTTTTTGATGGATTAACGGTATCTATTTATGGGTACATATAGTTGTTAAAGTAGAACTGATCTGAAGTCGTCAGGTAAACAAACTTAATGTTGCTTATTATCTTGTTTTTCGTTAGACTCTTGTGTGTCTCATGAAGTGTAATGCCATGCACAACACAGTTTACCCTGACTTTTACCTGAGCATAAAAAATGGCAACTATGTAGAAATCTGATTTCCCTTTGCTGCAGAAAGAGAGCTTTGAAAGAAGGTAGTAACCTTTAAATAGGTCAGCATTGCAAGATGAGGAGTACTCACTCAGTTCTCCGATGCACCTGCTCATTTGTTTACTCTGGATCTGACTTCTTCACTGGAAGCTTTTTCTAAACACATTTGTTGTACTGGGCTTTGAAATACCTCTTGCATTGTTCTTTGTGGTGTTACACATACTTAACATTTAGTAGACTAGAGCTCCTTGTTGTGCTGTTGTTCAGAGCACACACCTCACCAGAGCGAGCTTAATGCTTGGCCCCAGGTATACTAAGTAGAGTCTGTCAGTGGGCGTTCTCATTCACGTGGCCACTCGGAGAGGGCCAACTGGAAGTGATGCTCTCAGCATTGTCAAGAACTGTGATACGACTGCATGCAGCATTCTTGAGAAGTGCTCTGCCAATCTTCTTTGCACTTGACACTAAACACCCTTGGGTCCTCAGGAAGTCGTACGTGAAGTGTAGAGTTGATTGGACAAAAGTCTCCTGAGCATATTACTTGACTACAAAGTGCAGGGGTGTGCCCATTAACAACACCTGCCTGTCTGGAGTTTGCTGATTGCTTGGCCCCTGAAAGGAATCCTTGCAGGTGCCTCAATGACTGCTTACCCAAATTGACCTCAAACACAACACCGCATCCCCTCGAGTTCCCAGCAATACACCTGCAGCGTCTGAAGTCAATCAGATGAACTGCTCTCCCCTGATATGAAGGACAGATGGGCAAACAGATTTCGTTCCTTTATATTGAGATATATTTCTCACTTAAAGTCGCTCTCAGCAGTCAGGGAAAGGTCTTTTAAGAGGAAACTCTAAACTGTCACAGAGGCTGGTACCCTGCATGTGGAGGCATGACAGCCCTCACTTTGTGCAGGGTTGTTGAGATGATGAAAGGTTTAGGTGTGAGCCAGCAGCTGTGGACTTGCATGAGGACGTCCCAGGCGGCTGGTTGTGTTATGGAAGCCTTTATTCATGATTCAACTCTCCTCTTTCTGCCAGGCATTCTGTTTCCCTGTCTTGTATCCTTCCCATTACTTTTCTAACTATGTTTCCCTGCGTGTGGTGCTCACCATGCTCACCATCGAGGAAACAGTGAAGCCTCTGCTCCCTTTACTATCACCCCATTAAAGCATCATTGTGATCCCCGTCGATACAGAGTGGATAAAGATTTCTTCTGCATTACAGTAAACTGTTAGCTGTTGCAATATTCATGGCCTTAAGTCTGGAGTGTAACAGGAAAGCTATGGTTGTAAATAGTAACTGAAGACCAAGGGGAGTTAGGCTTGACTGGATTTTCATTTCAGGAGTCCATTGTTGTCTTTTCTCTCCTCCCTCTCTTTGTCCCTCTTTCTTCCCCTTTGTTCATCCTGAACAGTACAGGCATGTCACTGCCACACTCCCCCCTCTCTCTCCCTGACTGCTAGGAGCAGCGATGAGCTAACATTAGCTCAGTTTCCTGCTTTGGATGGAAGTAAAGTTTCACACCTTGCCTGTTTTAGAAGAAGTCAGTGTCATGTACAGCAGCTTGTGTGATTAGATAAATGAAGGTGTGATCAGACCGGGCCAGTACGGATGTGTGGTGTTGTGACAGTCTGTGTCGCACTTTCTCTTCATCAGACTATTTTCTCCTCCCTGATTGTCCGTGAACGTATAGCTTCGAGCTTGTGATGATGTAGATATCAATGTGGTGAGAGCTGAAGACAAATGGATAGTTCACTCATGATTACTTGTGGCAGGACTTCAAACTCGAAAGAGAATCTTATTGCACATTATGACTGGTAGCTGAAATGCACAGCAAGCTCAAGTCAAAGCAGTCAATCCTTATATTATGCTTTGAAATGAGACTTTGTGAATTCCTAGCAGCATCAGAGTGAATAAAATTCTATTTTACAGCACAAATGCAGGTCATTGAGGCTGATCTTTTATGGCCAAGTTGGGAACAGCATGGGTTATTTTGGATTAACGATTAAAATAATGTCAGAAGATGCTTTAACGTTCAGCTCGCTCACAGATAAACTGTCTAGCAGAATAAAATAGGAAGAGTTGGGTTATTTTCTCCTTATTGAGGCAGTGTTGAGCAAGATATCCAGTTTGTATATTGATATATTGTGTCGAGCAATTTGAAATTTTCCATTCATAATCCTATAAAGAATGTCCCAAGACCATCTGAGCACTAAAAACGGCCCAAGATTATAAAATTGATTACTTTTATTGGGTGTCGCTACAATGAAAGTTTGAGAACGGCTGAGTTAGGGTTTGGCACGGACAGTTAGAACATCCATTCATCCATTATCTTGACCACTTATCCCGTGTCGGGGTCTGCGGCCTGGAGGCAATCCCAGCTGACTTTGGGCTAAAGGCAGCATACACCCTGGACAGGTCGCCAACTTATCACTGGGTAAACATGGAAAGACAGACAACCATTCACACACTCACACCTATTGGCAATTTAGAGGGACCGATTAACCTGGAGGGCATGTTTTTGGACTGTGGGAGGAAGCCGGAGTACCCGGAGAGAACTCACGCATGCTAGGGAGAACATACAAACTCCACACAGAAAGGCAACTGCCTGACTTGGTACTCCGACCAGGAACCTTCTCGCTGTGAGGCAACAGTGCTAGCGACTGCACCACCGTGCAGCCCCAGATAGAACATTTGAACATAAAACAAAAACCTCAGTGCATTTACTCCATTGCTTTAGTCCGACTGAAACTGGACTATACTGTACATACAAACATGTCAGTCTGATTGAAATAGCTCTAAGTTAAATTCCTTAAAGTCTGACTAACATACCTAATGCGGTTGGAGTTAATTTTCTCTTGAATGTTTACATCTCAATTCACCCTAAACTTGCCTAGACATTCTGCACATGCTCAGTAGTCTGCATCCAAGGTTTTGACCTGGAACCAGGAAGTAAACCAACCTCAACGGAAGAATAAGAAGGGAAGTGCACAGGATGAAGCTGTCGACATGGCGAGTGCACAACATACTGAGCTGTAAGATTATCAGTGTTTTCACTGTTCAACATACAACCATAGCCTCTTGCTAACTTGTTTGTCAGTTGTTTTGGTCAACTGGAAGAAGGTCCAACAGTAACTAGCTGAAAGGAGGCATATCCCCATTTATCATGGCAGAGGAGGACATACTTTTACCAATAAATCGATTCTTGCTTGGTGGTGTATAAAGTAGCAGGGATAGTAGTCCAATTAGACCGCCTAATGGAGCTATAACCAAAGCATGACTTCACAGTGCATGTCAACGTACTGGATGATCTGTTACATGACATCTTTTGAAGGGATTTGTCTGATTTTGTGAACTTTAAAGAAAGAAAATGCATCAAAGGAAAGCTGCACAAAAGCTCAATGTGAAATGTGAAGATCTTTTGTGATACTTTGTGATTTAAACTAACAGCTCAACCTCTCATATTTTTGGGTGGATTTAAAGTATGCACCTTCTCTCTCTCACTGATTTCACTCCGGACTTTCATGTCTTTGTTCTCGCTCACTTTTGATATTTTCATAACCTTGTGGTCTCAATCATGTACTAGTTCAAAGTTGTTTAAATGAAGTTCAGTCGCGCATTCTCCAAGGTCAGCTCCATATTAAACGTTGCCTTTATCTGGTGTTAATTACATGGGCTCCTGCCTTCATTCATATATTCTATTAGTGTAAGTGAATGACTAATATCGCAGTTTCAGGGCTATTATTCTAAATTAAGTGCTGATAAGTGAACAGTGCATATACCGTTAAAAAAGAGTAAGTTGGGCTAGTTTATCAGTATAGAAGTTGAAATGTAAAGCACACAAACACGCACTGAACCATTAACTTCACTTTATTTATGATGTTTCATGACACAGCAATATCATGTTAGGACTGAGAGCTGAACATAGATCACACTTTTAATTAAAGATTTAGTTCAGATTGATGTGAAATACATCTATTGACTCTCCAGACACTGCATCATTTGTGTTTTGCACCAAAGTTAGAATATTGTACTCCCTACAAACATATTTCTTTAACATTGCATGTAAGCAAAATAATGATGGAATCCTCTTCAACCATATTTTTCATCCAGCCTTGTTTTTGCATGGCCCTGTTTGGTGTGTATCTATTAGCATGGGCGGCTGACTTTGACCTTCAAGGTGTTACCCTCCAATCATCCCACATATACTCATGCATGCTCGCACATGAACGTGCTGCCCTCAGGGAGTGAAGTCTCGAGCCCCGAGGTTTCTGTATCGTGCCTGGAGGATGTGTACCTGAGCGATGAAGCTGCAAATCATGCGTACTGAGGATTCCTGCAAAATCACTGCAGCTGTTCACATATATTGCTTTGATATTACAGTTCCTTTGATGCAACACCCCCAGGGCTTGGATTGCATTTTGCCTTCAAGAGGGCTAAAAAATCTCAGGCTGTACTTTGATGCAGAGACAGTGGCCTGGAACAGCATGATCCCTGTCTCTAGGGCAAACACAAGAACATGAAGCTGCCAAATGCTACAACAAAATAAAAATCTATTAGGTGCAGGCAGTTTACAGGCTATAAATAACCAGGCTTAGAATCCTACTTGGTTTTTGAAAGACATTCAATCTGGCAAAATTGTACACACAGCACTGTACGGCGTTTATTCCTTCCAAGAGGTAGTTCTGAAAAGGTCAGAACCCAGACAATGATTGATCAAAAGTACATGCTTTTAAAGGAAGAAGAAACTCCTTAGCTGTTTTTTAGACATCCTCTTTGACAAAAAGTCTAAATGGCCAATATTTACCTCTAAAAAGGAAGTCAAGGTAAAAGGTGTTATCTCAATAGCTTGAAAGGTTGCAACACTTTTTGTTCCTTTGATTTCAGCAACGGGTCAATTATGTGTATTAACTCTGTGGTTTTTGCCAAGCCATTATGTGCCAGCGTTTGTCTTTTACAAGGCACGCCATATGGATTTTATTGATCGTGAGTGGTCTTAACAGAACACTTTAAGACCCACATAAACATTTACTGTAACAATGTACCATTTGGACTCCGGGGCATTCATAGTGCAGTGCAGTAAATCTAAATGACTCTAAGTTTCTCTGTATATGTTTCTGCCCATGCAGCAGCTCTTGATGTTATTGTTTCTGGATCCATTTCAGCTTCTATGATTACTCTTGATATGTTATAAATACGTCTCCTTACGTGTTTCCCTCTGCAAGCACAGACTGATGGGCATTGAGTATACACCTGACAAAAAGCAGATACAAACTGATACAAATAAAGAAGGAATACAAGGAAGCTCTCATGAGTATGTTATAATTAAGCCATAAATCATAATCATAAGAATGCCTCATGAAATAATCATGAAGTTAGATCCAGGTCTCACTAAAGGCTCTAAAGCCTTCTCATGTCCAAGTTTGTGTGGGATAATGAAGTCAGCTTCAAATATGGAATCTGCTTGTGCACATATAACTGTGGATAAAAAATGAGTTTCATGTAAAAACCCTTCAATGTTCAAAAGCTGTGATGTTACAGACTGTTTGGTGACACAATCAAAATTAGAGATGACACAAGAAAAGTCATCAGTGACAACAAGGAACAAAATCACTGTACTAATACCATATTGCACCAATATAAGACGTGTTTTTTTCCTTGAATATATATGAAAAAAAATATTACTTCTAGGGTTTAGTTATTGAATGTTTATATTCCTGACAACAGTCAGCAACACATATATAAAGTCACAGTTCCCCTCTTGACTGAGGCCAGATGTCACTCACTGCTACGGTACCACGGAGATTTAAGACGAAGAGACTTGTGAGAAGTCGCTCAAAATTAGAATGAAACTGAGCTTATTGGGCGTTAGATTTGAGTATTTAATTATTTGATTATTTGATTATATGTTCAGTAGTTCTTGAATGTGATGGTTAAGGAGCAATCAATAAAATAAACTAGATGAGGGGTGTGTGGCGCGCCAGACTTTGATTCTATATTAAGGCCAATCTGTTATTAATACTAAAAACTCAGTCAGTCTAAGATAAAGGCTGGGAGCTGCGATCTAAAGTGTCTGATTGCTGCAAAAAAAACATAACGATGCACTCTTTTTCAAATATAAAATAAATCCAGCACTTCAAAATGTTGCAGACATGAAAACACACAAGCATTACTAATCAATATATGATTTCCAGGAGGATGGGTTTAAGTGTAAACATGAGTGATAGTGTCCTTCTTTCACCATTCAGCTGTTAATGGCATCGTTCAATGAGAAAAAGAAAGACCCATTCACTGTTAAAAATACAGTTTTCATCCCATTTGTAAATTTGTTAGGCAATGATGTGGAAAAGAAATGAAACCACACCAATATGTGTACGATCCCCACACCCACAGGCTGACAAGCTGTGCTATTTCAGATCTGGTTAACCTTCTGCACCGCCCAGGCTGAGAAACATCCCCGTAACTATAATCCTTCAATTAGAAAGTGTTAGAATTAAAGGAAAGAAAAGACTAGAAAAAGGTTTTCTGCAGAAGTAATGTGTTTCCATGGGACAGGTCTGTTTTGTGAGCACTGGGAGAGACCTGTGGGATTTCTATTGTGAACAGCTTTCCATCTCCAGCTCGTAACAGTGCGAGCCTGAGCCGTCCTTCCAGCTGGCTCACACTAACAAGCCTTTGACTCTCATCCTTCAGATGAGGCTGCAAGGTCAAAGGCTTTGTTCCTGCAGGGAGTCTCCGGCTGTGGCTGCGAGGTGCTCTGGACCGTATCCTATTCTACTGTTTCTCTTAACCACATGGGTCTCATCAAGAGCACTCTGTTAAAGCCTGGAGAAGCAATGCCTTTTTATTGAAGTTTGTGTGTCTCGGTGTGTGTGTGTGTCTCAATGTGTGCGAGTGTGTGTGTGTGTGTGTCTCAGTGTGTGTGTGTGTGTGTCTGGCAGAGAAACCTGAGTGACTAGCACCCAGTTGGTTTCAGGTGTTGGTCTTTTTTTCTGCTGCAGACACTGGACAGAAATCTATACCTGTAAATCTATAACCGTCACTATTGCATGGCTGGCATTTTGCTGCCACTATTCAAATCATCAGGATTTCAATTATATATAGGATTTCTCTTTTTTTGTCCAGTAAGCAGTTTAGATTATATGCACACAATGCATATTTTTCAAATGCAGCAATGATGGTTACTGACTGGGATGTCTCACTCAGGATAACATATGTTTTACTAATGCTTCACTGATTTCCTTTGTAATCGTTTTCTCTCACATCACGAACCACCGAGCAGAACAGTTGTCGCCTGTCGTCTAACCAAACTCACTGTAGAAGTAAATGGAGTGTTTTTATGCTGCTGAATGCATCACAGGTGTATTTGCTTTATTTTCTGTCAAATAATTTTAGTCTGTGTAAAATCAATTCTTGTCTCTTCTATCTCGGATGCCCCAGAGAAACCATTGTATTGTTTTCTGTTTTTTTTAAAGGTTGTATCACATCTTCGAAACGGGTGCTAATCTGAAAGTGTCAATTAAGGAACAAAGCTGCTCTGTGAGACACGTCTCCATCGGAGAATCCGGCTCTCACTTTAACTTGAAAACTTTTTAAAAGATCACACCTTGAAAACACAGCTTGAAGACTGACAGCTCCGTCTCAGTGGGAATAGACTAATTGTGGTTGCACTTGAATGTAAGTCAATGTGGAAGAAGATAAAGGAAGCGGTGTAGGAATTGCTCCCATTTGTCTCCCTGAGAGGCAAATTAGTCTGCTTGACCTGAAAAAAAAATGGATTTAACAGGCTATATTGTGTTACATGCTGTAGACTACAAAGATATTGGTGTGTCAGGGCTTTAAAGAGTACACAGAAAATCTGTTTTCTACACAGGAAGTCTCTCTTTGTCTGCTGCACAATAACACTAATTGCTTCCTGGATAGAATAAACAATACGCGGCTACTTGAAAGAAAAAAAATATATATTTCAAAATATCATCATGAAAAATGTCTTTGTGCGGTTACATGAATTAGAGATTCAGCTTTAAACAGAGACAAACATTCAAAGGAAAGAAAAATACAAAATGCACTACTGTACGCACGTATCATTTCACCTGAGCTGACGAGTTCATGCAATCTTTTCTAAGTACAGACACTTGTGTAAAAAAAGAGTCTAATTAAAGCAAAACAACTGATTCAAACTCCTAAGTGAGTAAGTAATGTGATCAGCTGTAATCAGCTTTCAGAAAAAAGTATCCCTCTAAAGGACACTTGTACCAGCTGTTAATGTTCAGAGGTAGCTGAACTATGGTTGTTATAAAAGACCAATATCCTATTAGATAATAAAGGAGTTTAATTGCACAATGTAACAGATCACTGTGTCTGTTTGAAGCAGACACCCATGTTTATGGATAATCCATCGACATCTATTTCAGTCTTTGTAACATTTTCTCTCCTCCAACATCTGCAATGACGTCTGTTTTTCTTTCATCCATGCTGCTGCAAGTTGTTGCTGTCAGTCATGGACTCTGCATTCACTAAACATCCCTTGTCTGCGGTCAAATTTCCCTCTCTTGTCTCGATATGTTCTCATTATTCAGATTGAATGGGAAAGGGGCCGCAGGTTGGAATTAAACCCGGGCCGTCAAATCGAGGACTATAGCCTCTAGAATGGGATGCGCAACGAAACCATTAGGTCAAACTGGTGCACCCTTGATTTGTCTTTGACATAGTTTTTGTAATTGCACAGTTGTTGTTTGAGATATTCACTGATGTAAAACGCATGAGGCTATTTTTTTCTAAATATTACCGTCCAATTCACTTAAGTTGAAACTTGTTGTGGTGTTGTAAGGGTAGCTCACAAGCATACAAATCAAAAGCAAACATGATTCCTCTATATTCTGTTAAGCACAAACTCTGTAGAGTATTTATTTTTAAGCATGGTAAGGAGAGAGTACTGCTTGTTTTGAAATGTAGGTTTGAAAGATAAATACAGACCCAGGTAAAGTAAAGGTACTTAAAAACTCTATTTGAGTAGAGAGACAGGGTATTTCTACTTCATTACATCCAGCCTCTACATTCTGTTAGGTATACATCAAATATGTCCCTGTAGCCTGGGGAACCAATGAGATGAAATTATGTCCTTAAACAGAGCATGATGGATTTCCTCAGTGAACTTTGCCTCCAGCATCTCATTTCACACACAGGGAATAAACAAAACAACAGGAACACTATGTGAGTCAGGGATTCCTGAAATGCTTGCATCCAGTCAGTGGCGGTAAACTTTCTCAGTCTGTAGCAGTGACCTTCTGCTTATTATCGCAGACTAACGAGGAGGACTTGCTTGCAGCTCCTCCCTTAAAAGAAGAAAAGGTCACACGTGTCTCAGCAGACACTGAATGGGAACAATATACCATTTGCTGGTTTGTTTGATGCAGCCCTGTTTGTTTTTCCTCCCTCAGCCTCTGGGCTTTTCGTGCAAGAGGACAAATCACAAAGGATCTCCATACCTTTACCTTAATGCATCTTTCATAAAGCCTTCAGTCTGTTTGTGTATGTGCTTAATGCGCTTCAGTAAACCAAATGAGCAAGATCCACATGTGTGCTAAGTGGCCAGGAACTGAGAAATGTGCTGCTGAGAGGCCCAGTGTGTGAAGGTTTAATTGACCAATGTGCTGGCAGTTGGGTATGGTCATAAATGTCACATCCTATAAAATTCACACAAGTCGTAAACAAAGTCAACCTCATCTGCTTCTTTGCTCTCATTATCATTATTAGAAGTGAGGGTTTTTGTTGTTGTTTGTTTTGTGTTAATTATTGCCGTGAACTCCTTTAACCCCACCATCCTAAGAGTGCCTGTCGTAATTATGCATGCCACATCTGGGCTCTGATCCAAACTGCGCTTTATGGAGGTTTTTACAGCATTAAAAATACAGTAGCACCTCACTAATCTGGAGCCTGCAGGCATGCAGGTTGCTTGGAATAGTGAAATGCTTGGATTATTGTAATACATTCAAATAGTTGGCCCAAGCTTAAGGCACACTTCAGGCTGCACTCGGTGCATTTCTTAAACTGCTTAAACCTTCCACAGGTGGCGGACAATTTCTCCACAGATCAGCATGCTAGTGAAGCCATGTGGGAGCAGCACTGGGACTAACCTCAGGAAATATTTATATTTCATTTTGATGGCCAGGAAGGTTTTGCTGCTGAACTTTGGTGGCCTGAACTGGTCCTGGTGCAGTGCAAACTGGCCTCTATTCATTTAGAGTAAGTTTTATGGTCTTAGCTGGTTTTAAATAATCTAATGTGTTTAAACTTTGATTTTCACTTGATTCATCCTCATTTTGCATGATCAAAGTTAATGAAATATGTGTTGGATTAGGCTCTAAGTACTCTATCTTGTCTTAGTTCTATAAGGACAATACACTCACACCTTTCTTTTAAGGCTGGTAAAAAGGCTGGGGCTTACTTTGACTTATTCTTAATTTCAGTCAACAGTTCAGTGTTTTTATTAATCCTGATCTCTCTTAATTCTTATTTGTCAAAGACTCTGGGACTTTTCTCGGGGGGACGGTAGGAAATGGTACAAAAAAGATGACTTGACAGCTCGTACAAATGCTCCTTTCCTCCCTCAACTACAGCGGCTGTGATACTACTATTGCCACCACTCTCACAAATCCAGCACAAAATGGACAGAGATATAAACACTTACACACACCTATTCACCCGAATGACACTTCAGCACACATCATCCAACCCCAGCAGGAGCAGAGAGTCACTCTGCAGTAACATCTCTCAGCCCACATCTCTCCCCATCTCTCTCTCACTTTCTCTGCTCGATTAGGGGTTGATGGGTTTATAACCTCAGAGAGCAGTGCCCTGAAGTGATTGTCATGTGTGAGATGTGTGTGTTGGTATATGTCTGTTTCAGTGAGGGACAGTGTTTCTAGCTAGAGGGTAAAGATATATTCACCTGTTTTTCGTATGCCACATTTGATTCTTGGAATTGGATTCAAATAGGGAATGTAAAGATAAAATGAAAAGGACCAACCGTACTTAATGGGTCATGTAGACATTTACTGTCGAGGTTATAGGTTTGTCTAGCACTGAAGTATGTCACCCTGAAGTATAATGACTCACTTCTAAGATATGTGTTTTCAAAGTGTATTAAAGGCACTGTGAGGAACCGACATGTAGTGTTGATTCTGGTGACCCCTTTGGTGGAAATTGGTGTTTTTCTCGGCCGTAGACTGCAATTCCCATGAGTACCATCACCCACTGTGGTAAAGAGGAAGGGCTTGCCAAAGCATGCATTTCTTGTAGTAGCAAAATGAGTGGTGAGGTAATATATTGTTTTTTTTTATCTGTAACATTATGATCTGTAATGTAACAAAGACTACACTTGATTTATTAACATTAGCTAGCTTATAGAAGGTGAGCAGATGTATCGGTTTAACGTTACCCGTCACACCCCCTGTGTCATGATGTGAGCTCCGGTGTGCCAATGAATGTCTTAATAACATAAATATGCAAACAGCAGCAAACACTAAATCCTGTTCGTAGCCGATTAGCTCTTTTAGCTAGAAAAGCCCTGGTTGTAGAGTTTCTCCATCTTCAACAGAAAACGTACGTCTGTTTGATAATCCTGCTCCAGTATTAGACATGAGGACAAAACATTATGTCAAAAGATAATTATCAAAAGAAGAGAAATTCCTCCTGCTTAAAACGTACTTCTCACTGACAAACTTTACCAGCAGAGCTCTCAACAGAGACACATCAGGGTGAGGGACAAACACAGGCACTAAATTTCAGTGTAGAGAAATAACCAGTCTAGGCGTAGATAATCTGATTTTACTGTGTAGGTCATGAAGAGGCATCAGTATAAGAGTGAGACTATTTCTGAATAAGTAAAAATAAAAAAAACTCCTTGCAGTGTTTTTAATAGTTCAGTGCCATCTGTACATCAAATAACAGTTCAATTAATTGAAAAATCATTCAGGGTTTTAGATGTAGGTTGACCTTGAGTATATAGAAGGGCCTTAATTAAAAAATATATATATATATATATTATCAAATTAAAAACATTAAGCCATTCAAAGTCTTCAGAGCATTAAAAATAGATGAATGTGCGTGAGCCTGTCTCTAAATATGAATGTGCGCATGCTTGTGTGTGTGTTTGTCTTATAAACTCGTACCAACATCTCTCAAATAGACCAATAAAGGATCTGATCTTACACCCTCATACCATGTTCACACTCTAACTATGTATGTCGACACTCAGAGCAGTGATATGGGAATGTAACACACATGGAGCATGGTATTAGCAGCCTGCAGAGAGTTTAAAAAAGCAGGTTGAAAATCACAGTAGCTCCATATTGGGAAAAGTAACATGTTTGATATTCTGTGAAGCCCCTGTGAGGTGTTTGTGTGTTTACTATGACAGCTTGAGCTGCATGCTGAGCTGACTGCACTGCACTGAATTATTCACTGAAAGTCACTGTTGCTTAGTGTCGTCCTGCTGCCTTGCAGGACTCACCAGATAGAAAGAAAGAAAAAAAAACTTCAGTTATCAGTAAATGATTTCCGGTAATATAAAATCCACCGCACACTGGAGAGAAGTTAGAGGAGCATTTGGAACAGTTGGGTCCATAAAGTAGCGGTAGTTATAAGTTTAGAACAGGGATGTTAGTGTGAATAGGTTTGGGTCCCCACAGCTGTTAGTAGAGGCAAAAACTTTTGTTCTGTCATCACCAGCATCGTCAGCTCATGCTTTTGTGGCTATTTCAGCCTAGTTTTCCATCTTTGCTTGTATTGTAAAATGCATTCCAAAGCTACATCCAGAAAAAACTGTATTCCAACCAGAGAGTGTCCACATCATGAATGACATTATTATAGGTCCCACAGTTGGCAATACTTTTTGCAAAGTCTTATCTCTGTTTTGAAAGTCAGCTGCATTTATTCACTCCCATGTTTACTTCTAAGAAAGATGAAAGGAACCACAGCCACACAAAATGTCAGAAAATTCCCCTCAACATATGCAGTTAATAACACACAAACCCAAATAAGATAATTAAGCATACAAATACAAAAACTCCCTAACCATCATCAGGTCATGTACTGTGTCACAGTTTAAAGTAAATCAGGTTGTCCTTTTTCCAGCCAGTCTCCTCGCAACAGGTTTTTGCTCCTGCAGCCCCTCACCCTGCCACCCCGGATGATGATTGCCTTGATATCTTCCCTGCTCCCAAAAATAGCAGTTTGTGTATCAGAGATGATAGGTTGTCACAGCTGAGTGTGAGCGATAGTGCTGCTTGACAACATCGCTTCCACAGCATAAATTGAGTTGGTATCGCTGTCCTGTGATGCTCTGATGTTGTGTGATTTGGATTTGCAGGGGGGCAACTGTGCCGCTGCATATGCTATCATCTGATGTAGACAACTTCTTTCCCTTCTCTTTTTTCAAATGAGGACATGAAATGCAGCCTGAATCCTGGAGTTGTTGTTGTATGATGTCGTGTCTGCTGTTTTCATCAGAGGATGTACATTATTCTTTAGGACTTCTTTTTATTTCTCTGTTTTTGTCATATTTCAGCTCAGATGTGAAGCACAGTTGATATTTCTGCCAGACACTTTTCATGTCCAGCTCCAAACAGTCATGTAAAGTTTCACACTGCGTGAGTTTGCAAACCCAAATTTACTCTCTCCTACTCTTTTTTCTGTCCGTTTGATCAGCGAAGGATGCAGCAGAAACAATGGCAGTGGCGTGTGAGCTTTTAAAGCCTTTTGCAGCAGCGGTGGGTGAAAAATGAAAGATCTCCCCAAAGTTGGACAATCAAAGGGGCTGATGAGCCGCAGGGCCTGACAGGGAAGTGAATTCATGGGGACAGACAGGGGGGGCTCAGGGCCTCGGCAGATAGACAGGAGGCCTGAATCTCTGATCACACAGCCCTGTCTCTTTAGGCGCTTTGACTGGGAGCAAAGCACTTTGTCGACGGATTTCACATCAGAGAAAATGGCAGGGAAACAGAGCTGCTGAGGAATTGATTTAAATGCTGTGAAATGCGAAGGTGGGCCACGCGGGTGATGGTTGATTTATGAGATGGTGCTGTGAGGACAGGGGGCTGAATTTAAGGAGGTTTCTGTGGATGTCAATATGTGAGTTTGGGAGAAAATGTGCGGCCTTAGCTGACTTTTTAGTTGTCTCGAGTTTCATTTATGCAGCACTTTTTCAAAAACAAAACTATCACGTGCTTAACATGTAAGACAACAAGCAATGGACAAGATCGATGAACAAGAGAGAGTAAGAGAGGTGCATTTTATTCAATGACATGTCAAATGTAAATACAAAAACAATACAAGGATGAGAGAAAAAGACAAAAGTTTGGAATAATAACTTTTAACAGAAGCTTTGCATTCAAGAATTAAAATGTAGCTGTGTAACGTTCTTTTGAGGAATCACTTCATCACGCCTGATCTCCTGGGTGTGGGCCAAGCAGCAGCCAATGCAGAAAGGCAAAAGCTGCAGTTCCTCCAACCTCCACTTGAGGCTCGCTCCAAAAGCAAAGGACTCCCCATCACAGCCCATATTCAAATGCCTATTAAACATTGTTTTTGATGTAGTGAGGCTGAGAGTTATACATAATCGTGCATAATAAAGGGCATGGCTGATTTGATTGATAGGAGGGCGTGTGGAAGCTGTTTGCCAAGCGGCACTACTCCACCACTTTGCAGGAGGGTTGCCAGAGGTTAGTTGGAGTCAGCCTTGCCAATATGGAAGCTGCCAACTTTGTGTTTCATTGCAGCACCTCTTCAAAATCCAGTGGTGGACAACACTGATGCAAGGTCTGTGGTTTGACTGCTCTATGGTCAGGGTATTCAAAAGTCTTGAGTTTCTAACTGGAGATGCAGTCGCCTTATGTTCCTGGGTGTAACTTTGGAGCAGATAACAGAGATCTCAGATAGCATGTTGTAATGCAAAAGCAGCTCAAAGATATATCAAGTATCAAGACAAAGTTAAATTGGTTTAGAAAAGACCAGGGAGCCGGTGTTTAGAGGGTAAACTAGGTGTTACAAGACAATTTTGGATCCAGACTAAAGCTGAGAAGCTTGCATTCAATGGAGACCCTTTAGAGAAAGACGTGTGTGCAGAGAGACAGAGCCACTCTGTAGTGTGAATCTGTGTGAGTCTCTTGAAACCGTGTTGCATAAGCAGACAGAAGGAGAAGTCTCGAATCAGGCACGGGCACAGATTATGTAACCACGGTGCCAAAAGTACAGTCCATGTGGGCCGAGTCATTGCAAACCTTCATTTACTTAAACTCAGACGCAGAGAGAGAGATACTGAGAGTCACTTCAAGTGGAAAAAAGGAAACTTTCTCCTTGTTTTCCTTTTCTCCCCGCTGCACCTCTGTCACGTTATCTCCCTGTTCCTCCTCACACTGATCCCTCTCCACTTTATAGTGACGTCTTGTAAACCCCTGAAGCCTTTTTCCATTTTCTTGTGACATGAGTGCTCTTTAAGTGTGCTTGTTCAACACCATTATTGCATGCATGCATCCTTCATAGGCAGATCCCTGCTGTACCTTTGCTGTGCCTTTCAGTTGACAAAATGTCCCTCCTGTAATATCTGATTTTTCTTTTCTTTATTTATTTAACCAGGTAAGACACACGTTGATATTTAAAACCTCTTTTTCAAGAGTGACCTGGCCAAGACGGCAGCACAAAATAGGTTATAACACACAAGCACACAAAACAACACAAATAGAATACGGTCACAGTTTCACATGGTTACATGATTACACAGTGCAATTACAAGATCCAATGGAGCTTGTTTCTCTGTCTTTTATGAGTGACTTGAATTCCCCCAGACTTACAAGATGTGTCAGTTTCAAGTCCTTCTGCACATCATTCCAGGTAAACAGGGCTGAAAATTTAAAAGCCTTTTTGCCCAGTTCAGTTCTGACTCTCGGGACCTGCAACTGTATGACGTCCTGAGAGCGCAGGCCATATCGGCTGCGGTTTTTTCACACGTGTACACACATATAAGTAGGGAGAGATCCAAGAATACATTTATAAGTAAAGATCAGCCAGTGAGAGAGTCTACGACCGGACAAAGACGGACAGTGTGCGACAGTGTATAAGGAACAGTGATGTACATGATAGCTGCAACCGGTAATAAAACGCAAAGCACAGTGATAGACAGTATCTAATTTCTTCAAAAACTGAGCAGGAGCATTCATAAAAAGCAGGTCTCCATAGTCCAACAAGGGTAAAAAAGTCATGGTGATCAGATGTTTTCTGACTTTCAGTGAAAAACATGATTTATATCTAAAAAAGAAGCCCAATTTCAGCTTCAACTTTGTAACAAGTTTATCAATGTGTAGTTTAAAAGACAGATTCCCATCATGAAGAATGCCTAAGTATTTATAAGACGTGATCATTTCAATTTCAATACCATGAGCAGTAGACAGCCCGGGAAGGTGAGACCGAAGCTGTTTGCCATTTGAAAATACCATGGTCTTTGATTTGTCTGCATTCAGCACTAACTTGAGCTGAGGCAAGTGAGACTGAACAGTATCAAAGGCTGATTGCAAGAACTCAAGGGATTTTAAAACTGAAGAAGATTAACAACAATAAATTACTGTGTCATCAGCATATAAATGTGATTAAACACTGCTGACCTGATTTGAGCATAAAAAAGTTTATTACTTACTTTTCGATGACTCACAATTTAAAGCACGCAGAAATTAAAAATACCTAAACATGAAACAGAGTTGCAGCAGCTGTGATGTTGATCTGGTCTGCTTCTCTGCAGCCTTTATTTGCTCAAGTACAGGGACTGTAATGTGACACTTGAGGCACTTTTGTTTTCATGCACATCATGAAACCGTTGATCTGGTTGTTGTCCTCTTTGCCTTTGGAGATAGTTTGTTGATGAAAGAGAAAGGTGTCAAATTGCTGCGACACAAAAACAGAAAGCAAGGAATTATCAAGAGGATGTGATAATTATTTAAGTCAAAGTCAGAACTTGTATACAGTTTTCTTGGAATCTAAGGAATCAGTTCACCCATTTCAGCTGGTCTCACTTTGTATCTTGGTTTTCATATAAAGTTGTTTAGCTTATCTAAAAAACACACAGATATAATGTTCCTCACCACCTGTCAGGCTGTCTGGCTGCCTGCTGTTTCCTCCCTGTCAAACTCTTTCTTGCAGCGATGTCACTGTCTCTGAATTTACTCTGTTGTAAATAATGTTATCACAAGTGATGGAAATGATTCCCAAAACAAAGACAATAAGAGCCGAGCTTCTTTAAAGTACTGTTTTTCTTGTTTCCAGACTAAATCTCGAGGTAAGAACCGAGCTCACAAGATGCAGCCAGGCATCACAAGGCAAATAAAAAGTATTATCATTCTCCTGGCCTCTGCAGTGTTACTCCACACTACATGATATAAACCCACCGAGACCTTGCTGTGCTTCATCTTCCTTTTGTGAGCTAAAGTGAATAAGTGCATCTGGGGACACAGTTTAAGTGATGCTGTGTTTGTGAGTTCTATGGGCAGAGAGAGAGAGCAGGTAGTGATAATTGAGATGATAGGCCTCCTCTCTCTCTCCAAATGAATTGAAAACAAGCCTGAAGAGTGTATGTGTGCGTGTGTGCATGCTCGCACTGGTGTTATTATTAGGATGCAGCGAGGTTCATCTGCCAGATGCCTTTCCACTCTCTCCATTTGAGTCAGTAATTGTGCTGGATTTCAAAAATGCTTCATAACAAAACCGCCGAGCTGCAGCCTTTGCAAGGCTGAAATTGCATTCTTTCATCTTGCTGTATCAATGTGAACTGAATTTATTTGTTCAGCCGCTTTCTCTCTCACTCGTTCAGTCACTCATTCACAATACTCATCTTGCATGCAACCCTGTTTCATGAAACTATTTCTCAACTCTAATGTTGATGAATGACCGTAATGACTCAGTTGCTGCTAATAACTTTGAAGCAGCTGTCCGAACATGTTAAGAATTATGATGGCTGTCCACTGAAGCCTTGTCCGTCTTTGCTCAGCTCCTGTAGGCTTTGTAACTTGTCTCAAGCTTTTTTCTCTCACTTCACATTGATTCTTGTGTCATATGGAGTGAGTCTTTTCACACATGCACTTTATCATTTTCTTGATAACATTCAGGCACAAATTTCTGTGAACTTTTTGATCAAACATGCACCTCACAGCCGGAGATTTTCACCATCAAGCGCGCCATCACATCTCTGTTTGATGGAAAGGGGGTTACGGGTGGGAGGAGCAGTCTTTGACTGTTCTGTGTTTTTAATTTTCAACACTGTATGTTTCTGCAGGGCAAACACAACATTACAAAAGACAGTACAGACAGCTGTGGCAAGTAGTAAAGACTAAATTAAACAAAGTCCCCTTAATGAGAACAACGTAACAATTACTCTAACTCAGTCCCAGTACATGCTCCAAACTCTTGCCTGCTTTATTCACACACTGGCTCACTCTGACTTCTTACAGGGATTTTATAAAAGGGGCTGGCAGGAATAATTTAAATTAAATTTATAATGAAATTAGCCACTTTGGTTCACACATGCAACTAAGACAAGCACAAATTTTCAGGAGTTATGTGCATACGGGAAAGGGACTATAACATCAAATCTGTGGGCAAGCAGGGACACATGGAAAGAGACGTGTGCATGTGCAGTATGCATCATAATGCAAAAGTTGACCAGATACTTTCTTGGCCTATAGCCTCAGCATGCATCATATACCAGTCGTTAGGCAGTTACTTAGTTCTTATATTTATTAAACCTTACAACAGACACAGAGAGTTCATCAGCCAATTATTTTCCGGATTTTAGTTGGCCTGTTTCTCCGAATCGAAGGCACGACCCTCTAAGCTTCAAGCATTACCGTCACAGTTTTAAACACAGTCCTGGTTCTGTGTCTTCTGTAAGCATTGGTCTCAATCTGAACCCAGCTGATTGTGGAGGAGAATGTGAACAAAATGTTTTGACTCTGAACGTCTGAAACTGAGCTGATCTCCTACACACAGAACTCTCTCTCCCTCTCTCTGCCTCTCTCTGTCTCTCTCTCCCTCTCTCCCTCTCTCCCTTTCTCTCCTTTTCCCTATCGGCTTTGTTGCTCCTGATTTCTTGGAACTTTTGCCTCCCTTTTGTCTTCCCAGAACCCTCTGGTACTTGAAAGAAAAATGAACACAACCTCCACCACCTCCTCCCCCTCCTCCCCCTCTCCGTCTTCGCTCTACTTGTTCTTCTTCTGGGAGCAAAAGGGAGAGAAGCAGAGGGTGTGTGTGTGCGTGTGTGTGTGTGCGTGTGAGTGTGTGTGTGTGGTAGTGGGGGGGAAATGAGAGATGTGGTGAAGGGAAGAAGCGAACGATGGCAAATAAGGCAGGAGAAATAGCCCGGGGCTCTTTCTCTCCCCTATTTTGTCTCTCCCTCTCTCTCCCCACATGCCGAGCAGAAGCAGTGTTGGATGCTAATTACTTATTAGATTGCAGATATGTGCAGCAGGGTAGCGGGGCTAATTAGGTTAGCACCCCGCTAAAATGAAATGTCTTAATGCTGACGCTACTTATGGCATCTCCACCCCTGCACCCCCCGCCCTCCTCTGCCTCCCGTGTGTCCGGTCAGGCTTGATCCAAACTAAGCCAACCTGAGTGATGGGCAGAGGCTGAAGGACAGAGCAGGGCCGACTGGAAAATGCAGCTGATGTCTCGGACAGACAGGGGGAGGGATGAGCCAGCCTCCGATGGCCCTAATTATCCCACTGACCTTTCTCACAGACTTCCAGAGGAAGGAGGGGAGAGGGAGGCATGCGAGTATCTCTGCGAATGACTCAGATGGCATGCAGTGGCTCACTGCTTAAGTGTCAAACACCAAACAGCTTCACTAACACTGTCCTCCACAGAGAATAAACAGCATTAGCTGTTTGTTTGAACAGCCCAAATAACCCCTGTTTGCCTGACAAGCACCTTTATTGGCTTTTCTCTGTCAAGAGCAAAAGAGGGAGTGTCAGGAAAAAAAAGAAGAATCTGGTGCTGAGTGTGTCAGGGTCAAGTCACACAGCAGTTTCTCCAACCTGCAGTTTGTGCTGGTTTTCCCCTGCACAGTGAGTACTTAGCAAAAACAGTGGCTAGCAGAGCATCAGCAGCTCCTGTGCTACATCTGTGTCTTCAGAGCATCTGTTCAGACGAAGCGCTGAGAGTAGGTCACATGTACTTTCAGCGTCAGAGCCTGATACACACTCACAGCAGCGCAACGTGTGAATAAAAGAAAGAGTAGACTAGACAGTTAGGGCATGAGAAAAGGACAAATACACTATGGCATCGACTTTGCTTTGTGAGCACATGTTTTCAACATACTTTTGAGTTTAGCATTTATGCTTTTCATCATCTTGTGACCATATTTAAGCGATCTTTGGACAGGCATCACTATATCTACTTCAGTCAACAGGCCATTAACCCATTTGGGAAAGTTTTCACAGAGAACCTTTTACAAAATAAAAAATGATGGAAAGTTCCACCTGACACCTTTATTACGAGCCAATTGGAGAAAGAAAATGTATGGCAGAAACCGCCCCCACGAGCTCAACAGGCAGCCATTGGCATGTCAATACACAACTCTTGCAGTCATGTAAAGAAAATGTGTTCATTAAAGGTCATTGCCTCGGCCCGGACTTGGCCTACTGGTTAAGTTGTGTGCCCATGTAGCAGGTAGCCCGGTTTCAAATCCAGCCTGTGGCTCCTTTCTCGCATGTCATTCCCCCACTCTCTCCCAGTTTCCTGCAATATCCACTGTCTACTCCCTCTATCAATAAAGGTGTAAAAAGCCCAAAATGGTTTTCGCTCCTCTCTTAAAAAATAAATGTTGTCCAGTTCTGTTAAAACTACTGCTTTAGCTGCATCCATGCTTGCAGTCACGTCTTGCTTGCGTCACAACCAAACAGCACCTGTAGCTACCTCTGCCTGCTCCTAAAATGATGCTGATTGGTCCGATCATTCACAAGCATAACGGCTTGAAGCTTTGCAAGAAAGACCTGCCTGATGACGGACATGATATATGGCCAATCCCTGTGCTTTAAATGGTGTGGATAGATTCCCTGAATTCAGGTTCTGAGATTCATTATAAATTGAGGATATATTTTTCACAATCAATCAGTGAACAACATCAAATTTGACATCTGACAAATGATTAATGGCTGACATCATCAATCAGGAAATACATATTCCAGTTATTCAGTCAGAAATATCGACCAGAGACATAATGAAAAAAGTTTAAAGTTTTAGTCTACTCTTAAACTTTGTATTAAATGTAAAAGTATGCACATTCATTCCCTTCAGTCAACAGACAAGACATGCTTTTATTTCCCCTGGTGTAGCCTGCAGGCCTCCGTACGCCTCCTCACCATCACATCTGGCCCAAAATGCATCAGCCAGGCTTTTAACAGTTGCCAAAAAGAGACTGTATTTCACATTTCCTCCTATTTGAACTGGTTTATTCCATTTAGAATTGATTTTACATTCACATACAGTAACATTTCTTCTAACGGATCCCATTAGACGGACCAATTTTCTTACCCAAAGCCTACACCAAACAGAACTGTTGTCAGATTCATCCTATTGCAACCATCAGAAGGCTTGAACCTTTTTTAATCCCTCTGTTATTTATGTAGATGTGTGCATGGTGTCCTGTTCCTGTTAGGCTTCATAATTTCAGAGAAACAGTGCATCATAATCAGACCCACCATTTCTGGCTTCAGCCATCATGTTTGATGCTCTTAGCTGCTGCACCCTGATCTGAGAACACATCTGCTCTTACATCCTGTTTTCAACCTGTTTCAATTTACGGTAAGAGTCCCCATAATTATACCGCATTAACAAAACACACAGAATTACCATTTGGCCTTCATATTCCTTTAAGGAAATCTAATCCTCCTAATGTGCTTTTTAATGAGCCTTGTTAAATGTTTCATCAGAATTCCCTACAAAAGCAGATTTCTGCACACTCGTCCCGCAATAAAGACATTATTATTAAATCAATACAACAATCTCACAATTTAATATCCAGAATGAAGTCTGATGTTCTGAATACACAAGTTTTGATTGTTCTCTGTGGTTTAAGTAATTAATGGTGGAGATGGCAGAGAGGTTTAATGACAGCATAATATTTTCACTGAACTACATTTGATCAATTCTAAAGCTAAATTTGACATTCAAGAAACCATACTCCCACAGCGGCCATCTTCGTCTGACGTCACAGTCAAAGTGAGAAGCTCAAACTTTGTTGTCATGTCTCACTGCTGTGTTCCAGGTCCAAAGTCTTAAAACCCCTGATGATCTGGCAAACTTTAGTCATTTGATTGCTCCTCCACTGAGTAGCAGCCAGAAATGCAATGGAAAGTGAAAATCCATAAAGATTGGACCATCTTTTTTTTTTTATTGATTTTTTAAGTTAAAAATCATATTTCACAAACCATTAGCCAACATCAGAACACAGCTAACATAAGCACTCAGCCACTTCCTAGTTCATTTTGTATGAAAATCACAAACATGATGAGGAAGAAGAAGAAAAATTATTATTTATGGCTAACTACTTTAGAAGCGCTGGCATTTATGTTGCTGTCAATTTAACGTCACGTTAGTTAGCCTTCAATATGATGTTCATGAACAAGTAACACAACAGAGTGACATCTGTAAAAGTCTCAACTTAATTACTTGATGATTCCAAAACAAGATGTTTGCCCAGAGCCAGAATTCAAAGTAGCCGACTTGGAAAATTGTAAATACACTTCTGCATCTTTTGATTGTTTATTTGCTCTAAAAAATGTTTTAAAAAGCACAGAAAGCTACTCACAGCCTGCTGTAACACAGTCCAAAAAGTGGATTTTGACATAAATCCCACTTCTTACAAGGACAAAGGCCAATCATAGATTTAGTGGTGGCACCTTTGGTGGCCAATCAGTTTTGAGGGGGGACGGCAATGCCACCTCTGACGATCCCTTTGGAACACCCCTGTTGGTAAACGTTGTTTTACTTAAAATATGGCTTGATCTCTCTCCAGATTTTCACTTTATCTGTGTGGCTTCTTATCAATCAGGGAGTGGTGAACTGACAACAATTTGTCAGATCACTGTTACAAGACTTCGGACCAGGAAAACAGCAAAAGACCCGGAAACAATACTTCCTACCCACGACATCACAAGAAGATGGGAATATAGTTTATTGTATACAACTTATTTAAAAACTCTCTAGCAGTGTAAATTTAGATTAAATATCAATGTGTAGCATGATGTATGTCAGCAATAGAGAAACAAATTGTAGCCCAGATTTTAAAAAAGAGCAGATGTGATCAGGTGTCTAGCAGCCAGAGGAAACATTGACATTGTTTCATGTTCCTGCAATAAAAGTACAATGTCATTGTTTTTTTGTTTTTTTGTCTTTAGTATTTTATTGATTTTTAAATAAGACTTGTCAGATTTGGGTGAAAAACTAATATCTAAATTAGTTTACATGTAACACAATATATAAATGAAATAATAATAATACAAATAAACAGATAGATAAAATAAACACCTTTGAATATTAATAATTGAAACCAAAACCCACAGTAAACAAAAAAAAAGCAATTGCATTAATCTGGTGAGTACAATTGATTTTGTTTTTTTTAAAGGGAGAATCAACTCCAAACAAAGTTTTTTTTTTACAAAAGAGAGTCTGACATAAAAGGTGTATGAAACAGGAATATGTGAATTTATAGGGAGAACAAAATCCAGAAGACTACAAGAGTGGACATAAAAGGAAAGGAAAGAAGAGAACAAAGAAGCAGAATGTAATTACTATGGATATTGAAAAATAGAAAGTGGTGACTGTAAGGCAAAAACAATATGAAACATGGGAAAATAAATTGGACTGAAAAGGTCAAAAATGTTTTTTTCTGGACAACAACTGGATACATTCAGACCCAGGGTCAGTCCATGATACTCTTACTGCTGCTGTTTTTTAATCTTTAAACAACTATTCATCCACCTCTGAGATACATGGTACGAGAACCTTAAAAATCTCTAAACTTGCACTGTTATCTTATTTTTATATCTGAAATATCAGCCCTGATAAAGCTTTACACTATGTTATAATTATATGAACAAAAAGGTAAAGTAGCATGATGAACCCAATTTTTAAAATTCACATCCACATATTGAGATTTTTCCAATTCCAGAAGCATGTAGGACATTTTTAACTGGTTATGAAACAGACTGATATTGACAGTGGTGCATCTATATAAGTAAAAAAACCTTTGTATTTACATTTTCTTCAACAAATATCCACAGTGGGGAGATTGTTGGGTGAGATGATTCAATTTTTGGTCAGAAAACATAGTTTAAACATGTCCATGACAAGACCTGCAAAGAGATAAGAGGCATAACTTTGTCCACAGGGGGTGCCAAAATCAACACAGACAAAGTTCCTCACAAGAGCTTTGATGCAGGAGTCTAGTTTTGTCTACATAAATACTAAAAGTGCATAAATCATGCGGATTGAACAGTTGACAGGTGTGTTTGTGTTAAGTGACATCTCTGACTTTCACAGTTGCAGGTGCACCCACACATACCGACTGATGTTCAACTCTTTCATGTGAACGTTTACATGCACACCAGGAATAGATTTTGAAGGGTGACTGCTGTTTTCATCATGCACCACTGATTGTCTCTTTTCTTTTTGAAAGAGAAGTCACTTTGTTTTTGGCTCAGCGACGCTCTTGCAGTCTGTGGGTTGAGTTACCTTGTTGAAGGACATTCTCTTCAGCTCCAGCCCGCTGAATGATATCTGTACTCGCATGTCTTATCCTCTCTGTTTAAAGGGGACATATCATGCTTTTTTCATCGATATATATTGGTCTAAGAGGTCCCCAAAACATGTCTTTAAAGTTTATGCTCAAAAAAACACTTTGAAATCAGATTTTGGCCTGCCTGAAAAGTCCTCTTCTTCATTCCTCATCAGACCACTCTGTTTTCCCTCTGACCACGCCCCCTCCGAAAGTGGATGTGCCTCGGCTCTCCAGCACGTTGATCTAATGTTTACATGTTGGCTGAATATACACGGCTGCTCAGAGATCGCGTTACTTCAACCCTCTGAATCTGATCCTGACGGAGAGGCGCCTGTAGCAGGACCTTTCTGAACGATTGGTCATAGATTTAGTGTTTCTTGTTGTTTTATTTATCAGTATGTAGACGTGTGTCTTGGTACACAGCTACGAACATGTAGCTATGTGGCTATGCTAACTAGCGCTAGCACTTATCCATGATAAATAAAAATCATCCACTAGATCTTCAAAACTGCAGACGTGGGGAGTAAAACCGACCTCTGCCAGAAAGGCAGCAGGACCTTTTATGAAGGATTGGTCATAGATTTAGTGTTTCTTGTTGTTTTATTTGTCAGTATGTCGACGTGTGTCTTGGTACACAGCTACAGCTACAGCTATGAACATGTAGCTATGTGGCTATGCCAATTAGCGCTAGCACTTATCCATGATAAATAAAAATCATCCACTAGATCCTGCTGCTGCTCACCTGAGATAAGCAGTGGTCTTTTTTTCTTTACATTGATAAGGTGTGAGAGTGGGCAGTGGTCAAGTAAACACTTCATAGGGTACAAGCCATTAATAATTTCAGGAATGGGTTTCAACCATAGACTGTAAACATGGACGTAGTATCTGGGACGTCACCCATCTGTTTCTGAAGCCAATCATTGGCGGGAGCCATATTTGAAATGCTGAACGAAACCTAACTTCTGTTGAGCTAGTGTGAGGTAAAGAGGCTGGCTTTGAGCCTCCTCGCCAGCAGCTACAGTGTCCCCTAATGTCATTCAAGTCATTCATGTCCTTATTTGGGCAAAACTCATAATTTTAATGTCTTCAAAATATTACGAGTTACAAAAAATCCACACTCCCATAGAGCAATTAGCTCTTCAGATTCAAACCGTTTTTTGAACCAGGCTATCTATTTCTGCTGCAAAGATTGTCTTTTTTGAATGGGTGTGTATGTGGTTTCCAGTGTTTCTGCAGCCAGCGTCTAGTGGACACTCAATAAACTGCACTTTCTCTTGGGCTTCATATTTTGAGACCTGAGGTTGCAGCTTGGTTTCAACTTTTAGGAATGTCTGAACTGCTTTAAGCCCATTCTTTTGATTCAGTCTCATCACACCCATCAACATCATCGCCAGTGTTTCAGCTGTATCCTGTGAAGAAGCTCTCAAAACCCTCTCAACATATTCAGCTGAAACACAGACGTGATCAGAACATTGGTTTACCGACCCACCACTCTGACAATTGATGATAACACTGGCTCAACATGTTAAAAATAACCCCCTTGTGTAATTCCTAGATGCTGTCCTAGATTATGGAAGTCTGCTTTGTGAGGTGGTTAGAGATCAAAGATATGTCAGACAATCATAAGTATCTAAAGTCAGTTTTGAGTTCAAGAAGTTGACTTCTTTTTAACATTGTGTCCTAACAGCATATAATCGAGCAGGAGACATGGATCCCCTGCCATCATTGTGTGAGTGTGGTGTGAATGGATGAATGCAACCTGTAGTGTACGTAGAAGCACTTTGAGTGGGAAGACAGTAAAGGGCCAAGTAAACTCTGCTGCACTGCTACTCTTTTTGTAACGCTGAGCACTTGGTGATCGTTGCTTAGTGAAAGTCATAAATTCTGAGGCTCTGTTGGCTCATTGCTGTTGTATCTTGCATTTGCAATGTTGCTGACTCAGCAGTGGAGCTCTGCATGTGGGAAACTGAAGCTGTAAAGACACTGTAATCGTCATATTCTGAAACGAGGTTGCTTGATTTGACAATTACAGATTGAGAACGTTTTGACCTATTATTAAGATAAAAGTTTCAGAGGATGAATCAGTTGAGTATTTGAAAAAGCATCTGTGAACCTAATCCATAATGCTTTGTCAGGCCATCATAGCATCAAGGTTGGTGTTATTTCCTATTGATAAATGTCCCCGACAGGATGTGGATGTGATTCAATTAAGCTGACCCGCTATTTAATTACACTTGCTGTAAATTTTATTACATCACCTCTGATTTAATTAAGAACACTTACTATTTGCATGCAGCTCTCCCCTTTGTTTTCCCTTCATGGTTTGAATGTCTTCTTAAAAGCATCTTTATCGCCTCCTCCCTTCGCCTCCAGCTCTTTTTATCTCCTCTTTTCTTACACCAGTTTACTTCAATTAGCCGGAGAAAGGACACACTCGATGAAATGAGTCTGTTTTTGATCTTGTGGCCCACCCACCAACCCACTCCCACCGGAGACCACCTCCATTTCTTGTTGTTGCATAAGATAAATTGTTGTGTTGCGTTAAGGCACTCTGTCAGGGAGGGAGGAGGCTACATTAGTGTACAGCATGCAGCCGAAGCAATGTTATTTTCTTTATTTCCCGCCTTCTTCTAGTCATCATTTAATTACCCACAGTTTGTTGGAGGGTGTATATATACGTGGGTGTTTGTGTCTTCCATGTGTACAGTCCATTTTTTTCTTGTAACATAATCTTGGATTTGATGCCGTGGCTTTTTACAAGGCGCTGGTGAAGCCTGGAAGCGATGCAGTGTGGGTGGGTGGCGGCAGGGCCGAGGGTCCCTGGGATAGAACCACAAGGCCCCTGGAGATTGAAGGCGGGGACCTGCGCCGCTAATTAATAAGGACCCTGGTTGAAAAAAGCTCCCCTACATCCAGTTCGATGGAGCTTCAGTCAGATCCACACGCGCGCATGTGTGTGTGTAAGCGTGCTCTTGTGCTTGTGCGTGCACTCCCAGCAGCAGTTGTGCTTCAGAGAATAAATTACAGCTTCTCCTTGAGGCACTGAAGGGGACTGCATGAATTTCACAGCTGAACAATCATCAGTTCCTTCTCGACACACATCCACGCATTATTCACACGCCAACAGCCCGCCGCCATGCTTCTTAATGTGTCAGAAATGTTTAAGCTGTAAACAGCCGGGCTTAAACAAATCCAGGAGAACTTTCAGGGGTTTTGTAATTCCACAAAGTGTTGTGGTTGATTTTTGTTATTTTTTAGCTTAAGTTAAACACACCTACACACTGCAACCTAGCACCTTATGCACCATCGTCAACTGTAGCGTGGGAGGAGTAATGAATTTTGTGTATGTTTGTGCAGGGTTTTGGGTGTTTGTGTTGAGTACAAAGAGAACTAAGAAACACTTCTAAGTGCAGACCCATGTGTACAGTCACATTGGGAAACATTCTTATTTCACCACCATTAAAATACAGATATGCTGTAGGTTTGATTTCTTTAAATCTAGGGCGGACATGGATCTACGTTGTGTTTTATACCTCAGCACAAAAGAGAAAAACAGAAACAGTTGTGAGGACTTGCGGCAAAAGCAAGATATAGCTAGGTTGCAAGGAAAGCATGGATGCCAGATCATATGCCAGTTATTTTACAGAAAGAGACACCTTGTCTGATCAGCCGCTTCTGTCTACTTAATAAATTAAACAGGTCATATCCTGTCCAAGAGGAGGAGAGACAATCCAGGACTGATTTCCAAACACACTTGGTTGGAAATGTTATGTTTCGGCGATGCTCGATCTTTGTCTATTGTTCAATCAATGCTCTTCTTCTTATCTTGGTGTTGTTCTTCTTCATGCATCCATTGTTTTCTATTTTCACTTGTAAAATAACTCCTTCCTTAAAAACTTTGCACAGAGAAATCTAAACAGGCTATCTGCTCTGAGTCCTCGGTATCAGACCTGGTGATAGGGGTTTAGAACACTTCACTTCACTTTAACTTTGTATGCCATCAGTGTTTCTATGTTTAGGATGGATAGAAGATGGAGAGTCAGAGAAGAAAAACAAGACAGATACATGATTTGAGCGGAGAAATGTCAAAATTTGGAGTCTGCCTACATCAAAGCTTCTCATCAATGATGGCATTTTAAGTAATGTTGGAATTGCTCAGTCAACATTCTCAACACAATTTACATGATTTAGCACCCCATATCCTGTCCTAACAGCATCAGCTGCAAGATGGTGTAATGTGCGGCATACAGAGGCAACATCTGCCCTTTTGGAAATGGCTGCTGTCTGCATTAGAACTTCTCATACATTTTCATGCCGCAGACGCCCATTTCATTTTCTGATAAGATTCCTCTCCAGAGACCTATATGGGAAGATTTGAACTGCACTCATTTTAATTATAGCGCTGTCTACACTTTACAGGCTAGAGTTAGATTACATCAAAGTTATTGTGTCAGGAAAACCTAAAGTGATGATACAGAGATGAGAGACATAAAACAGCTCTTTCATTTGTTAAATAAGGGTTTCTTTTTCATATGAAGTGAAAGAAAAGGGTCCTTCATCATGTAATGTATCTACCAAAGTTTAAATTACAACTGAAAGCCTCTGATATGTACAGAAAAGGATTTGGGCCACTGAAAAAAAAAAAGTTTAAGTGATAAGGAAAAGAAATGCAACTATGACTGACTTTCGAGTTAGAATCTGACTTTTCCCTCAGGATTCTGAGAAAATAAATAAAAAAATTTAAAACAACATGTTTGATTTAAGAAACAAACAAACAAGAAAAGTTACAATTCATCAATCTAAGTTAGAATTCCAGAACTGTAACTTTCACCTCAGAATTCTGATAAAAAAAAGTCAGAATTCTAGAATTATGAAAAAGTCAGAGTTCTTGAATTTATATCAAATGGTAAGAATTTCACTTTTATTTTTTTGACTGGCCTAACCTCCAAGAAATGTATATATTCAGTGGCCCTAATTCTCTGCAAGTTAAAATGAAATTATAAGAAACCTTCTATCAGCTCTTTATTTTCTCATCTTTGTTAAACCTAAACATGTTTGCAATAATCTACATATTTGTAACCAATGTGATATAAACTGAGTTTTCTGATCAGTCAGCATTTCGGTCTTGCTCTTCGGTCATGCACTCCTCTTTAAAAGGTTCCAAGAAGAGAAAAATATAAATCAATATGTGCAATAAACCTAATATGATACATCATGAAATAATTATAATGTGATAATACCCTTTCTGAAAATATATGTTATAATGAAATAATGCAATAACAAATGGAATTTATTTAAATGAAACATTTTGCTATCATTGCCTTACACCAAGTGTATATTTCTAATGCATTCCAGGGAGTCAGGAAACGTTTGCTCTGATCAGCTTTTATGACTCAGCAGCAGTCTAATGTTTGGTCTCGAACAGATTGTTAGCTGCACTTGCATGAAGATAGATGTTGAACACTTCCCATGCTGAACATCCAGACCCAGGGTACAGATCCATGTTTATGTAGAGTCAGTAAATAGAGATTGGTCTACAACAGATTCAGATCTTCACCCTTAAGCTGGAGTTGCAGAGGGTGCTGCTGCAGTATGATGGAACACAGAGAAATGTTCTTTGTTTTTGTTGTTTTCCTTCTCTGAACACATAATAAAGTACAGGGGCATGTGCAAGAACACACACAAACAGACACACACATATTCAAACACACACTTTGTTCCTTAAGACACCCTGCTGTCTGTGCTCTGTATCCCTCCATGCCCTCAGGTCCTGATGCTGCCCTACTTTCCCTGTTGACACATGCACACACACACATGCACTCACACACACATCCACTGCCCTGTCCCCAAAGTGTAGGCCTTCAATTGGCAGGTGCACACAGCGTGAAATAACAGGAGGGGGGCCTAAGACAGCCACACCATTGCCCTGTATGTGTGTGTGTGAATGTCTGTGTTAGAATACGTGCTGTGTGTCTGCAGAGACGGAACTGAAGGGACAGGAAGGAGACGGGCTGGTGAGGCGGACCAACAGAAAGGCCCAGCGTGATTAATACAGTGTTTACACCAGTGGGTGCCAGCATCCAGCGTCCCGTTAATCTGTCCTGTTGACGATTTGCAGAGTCTAATGTGAAATGAGGCGTGGAGTCGAGTCGTTTATTATCCGGGCTGATGAGGGAGACCGGGCAGGATGGCGGCATCAGCCAATAGGGTTCCATTAAGACCTATGGCCAACATAAGGAGGCTACAAACAGTAGAGCTCAGCTTAACCTGCCCTTTTGAAATCAAATCAAAATGTGAGCAAAATGCTTATCTTCAGTTTTGATAATAACAATGATGCTTGCAGGATTTAAAAATGGGAGCAATTAAAGGTACATTTCAGTGTTTTTGCATATTTAGTCCCATTTTCTACATAACTGTTCACATTTTGTTTCCCTTTGTTCAACTATTTCTGTTTACATGTTGCATGAGGTTTATAGCAAGCAATGAAATGACTGGATATACAATTAAAGTCAATGTTAGAGAAAACCACAACACATCTGTTGTCTTGTTCTAAAATGATACATTTAAGAAATGTGTGCTTTTTAAGCCGACATTTTAATATCTTACCGTGTGACCCTTTCTTGCTCTAGAGCCTCATCATCATCATCATCTGCACAGCTCCCTGAACCTGCTCCTTTCCTATCTCAGGGTCCTTTAAATGTTCCTATTCTGCATCCAATCTCCTCTTCACTCCAGTAAACCCCATCACACATCCCCATCACCTGACTCTTCCTCATCACTCCAGCAGTGCATACAGCAGCCTCTCCTCTTAATGTTGCTCATGCACCTTATTTAAGCTTTGGTTACCTGTTACCTCACACCCTGAATCCTGTAACCTGGAATCTGGCGATATGCTCGATGCATGCACAGAAAATATATTTTGGGTACAATGAAAGATGAGCTTTGCTTTTTATTTCAATATATATCCAAGCTTATTTTAGTAACACTGAGTGTAATATAACAAGATTAATTATGTGGTAAAAATAAAGTCCTCAGACTACAAAATCCATTTCAGACTTTCTAGATTTGTGTTTGGTTTTTCTAAATGGTTTCAAGATAGCAGCTTGTCCATTTGCTGGCATTTATATAGATGATTTTAAAGTAATGACGTCACTCCCTTAAAGTGGATACATACCAGAAAAGTACTACCCTTACAGTGACTTATGGAGTAACACTGTTTTTGGATTCAGACTGCGTAATATGACAGGGAAAAAGAGAATTCAGTCTGAGTCGTGATGTGAGACGTGACTCGAGGGATCAGAGAATGTGAAAGACGTGTCAACAAAGCTGTGGTGTTGGAGAGACAAAAGTTGCAAATAGTATTTTTAGCTCAGAGTTTGCAGTCTGGCCTGTCGTTTCACTCTGCTGAGTCTCTGCCGTTCCCAGAAGAGCCGGGGTGGAAGCAAGCTAAATGGATTAGAGCGAGGATGTGGCTACACTGATTTGGTACACAATACACTCCACCCTGTCTGTTCTACACCCTGCAGACTTGGCACCTGCAAAGGAGCTAACTTAGGAGTAGGCATGTGGCTGTGTGTGTGTCTGTGCGTTTTTTGGATATATGTGTGCAGACATGAGAATCCTCCAAAACACTTCACCGCTCTTAAAAAAACATCTTTCAGCAATGCACCATGCAAAACATTTTCATGAGGGCCAGCAGATGCAAATGTGCCGCAATGGACCAAACTATATCAGAAAAGTGAAGCAAGAAAAGGGGCTGCAGAGTCCTTAACAATGCAAAAAACAATGAAAAAGAAAACCCAAAAGAGAGAGAGAGAGAGAGGGAAAACTGCATCATGAAAGGAGATGTAATGATTTCATTTGCTGCATCTTTCTGTCAATTTACTAGTTTTCTAAAATGCATTAGTGTTGGACTTGCAGCAAGTTCTCTTAATGGAAGTGGATGCAGTGTGTTTACCATGCTGGTTTTATCCATGTTAATATAGATTTGTTAGCCCCTTTACATTCCTTTCATGTCACAGTGATACAACTGCCCTCTATGAATAGATGTACAGATCCATACGCACAATAATAGATCTCAACGTTCAGTGATACCATTCCAAGTTGTCTTGTAGATGTTACTTGACCTCATGTGGGAGGCTGATTGGACAGAGCGTGGAAACATAACAAAACAGTGATGTGGTGCAAGCTATACAATGTTTGATTTGTGTAATAGTTTAATGATCAGGAATTTGTGGAGCAAGCACAAGGGGGAAACGGCATCCCCTCATCCTCTGGCAGTTCCAGCATATGCAGTTCTGATGCCATATTATTGAGAACATGCAGCTCATCAAGGAAACAAAGATAGAGATTTATTTATGTAAAGCTCTGAGGCAGGAAAAGGATTCTACAAGATCATGAGTTCAAGAGTTCACAGAGTTGGAGTAAATTACACCAAAACAAAAAACACCATGAGAGAAGCCTCATCATTTTGACCGTAATGTATGCATGTCGTATCAATTTGATATGTTTGCATTTTTGTGCACAGCAAGTTTAAAAGGTTCGTGAGAAAAATAAGTGTCTACTTATTTTGCAGTGTTGGAGTCCAGTTCATCTTCTTTGCAGTTTCTCACTGACCCCTGGCAGTGGATGCACTTATGCGCTGCTGACGTGAGGCACATAATGTATTTAGAGCTTGAAGTATTTTTTTTGTTATATTCACAACAATGTAAGTGAGACAGGTGCTAAAAAATGAAGTGAAATACAGGAATAGAGTGTCGACCAAGGTAGTTGCACCAGTAGGTCCCACTGCACTTTTAGACGGCTGTTATTCTTGTGGCTAGGATGGTTAAATCTATATTTGTGGACGGTAACAACTCTCTCCCTCACATCAAGAAAGGCAAACTTCCACTCAGTGCTGCCACTGTGATGAACAGCCTGGATCTGCTCCAATAATAAATAATGAATGGGAGGGCGGACTTTGTGGGCTCATTTGCAGACATTTTTACTCCCAAACAAGCTGAATTTAATTGCAAGTCATATTCAGTCTGAGCTGTAAAATGTGCTCAGATTTAAAGACCACCTTAGTGTTCTGTTGGATGTTGAACTCTAATTCACTTCTTTGAGTGGAAGTGTTCCCCATGTGGGTCTGTAATCACATGTTTTAGGGCAGAATACTTATTATGTGATCATTTAAACACAGCTTATTTGAAAATGTTGTCATGCACGAAAGAAGCAGGAAACTGATGTGTGTGCAGAAAGTCAGCCGTCTTTACATTACCATGTGTAATAATGATGTTTTGTATAATCCACTGTGTCAATGCATATAAATACATAGATTATCCTAATGCAGTGATGATGTGTGGTCTGATGAATAAGAGGGTGAAGAAGCAGATATGCAAAAGAATGGATGGACGTAAATCCATGCTAATAGCCCATACACACAATATTCTACAACACTGTGGACGTTTACCCTCCACTCTCACAGCAACACCTTTTTATTCCCTGCTTTTTCTGAACTTTAGTGGAAATGTTTACTGTGCTGCATCTTTTTATTCAGCCGGCTGAAGGTCACTCTGCCCAATTACAAGCAAAGCAGAGCTCACAAACAAGTGACGCAGACTGAAAGCATATTTACTGGAGAGAGTTTTGTGTAAGGTTTTGTGGCCTCTAGCTGTCTCTCCATTGAAAATACACAATGCAGCATTTTGCTGTTTATTACTATATCTTTTGAAGACCCTATTTGCTCAACTTCTTGGGGTTAAAAAACTGGGGATCCAATATGATTCAAATGTGCAGACATGATTGGGTTATTGGCTAGGCTAGCTGGTTCCTGAGTCTTCTTCTGCTGCTGTATCTTCATCTTCCTTCCATTGTCTGGCGGATGGCAACCAAAGTAAAGAACCACCATCACCCCCTACTATGAATCAGTTAGTTAGACAGTAGTACCGAATGCTTATTTTTAGCACAATATCAGTATTTTTAAAACATTTTAAAAGACGATGTCAATACAGGTATATTACAACAGCTCTAGTGTCAGCAAGAGATATCCAGAGCCTTCAGATCCTTGGCTTTGAAATACCAACACCTCACCACCAAACCTTTGCTGCATGCTCCTTGAGGTGTCTGCTTAGCATCTCACTCAAGGTTCTCCTTTGTAGCTCTTGTTTTGCAAGGTCAGGGCTCTAAAAATACTGATATTAAGGAAGCTGCATCAATGTTCACCTTTTGTCATACGGGGCCCTGAAACCCAGTATCCTGAGACTCCATCTCACAATGTCTTTAATGCTACGGAGTCAGCTGACATCCAGCATTGTTAACAGTCTCTCTAAATGTCTGATATTACCTCAGGTGGGTTTAGATGAAATTGGTTGGAGGCCTGGTGCATCTCATGCAGACACTTAAGCCCCCATAAGAAGAACAAACTACCTTCAAATTGTCTCGTGTCTGTGAAGGTTCTCAGTCATCCAGGTCAGGTTTAATTGGCTCATGATTCTGTGGATTATACACATTTTTGTGCATTATTTTCAAAAGTGCAGCAACAGTGAATGAGAGCACCCTTTGAATTAATGGCATGTTTTGCACAATGTGTAATGTTGCTTGTGAGTGTGTGTATACTGTGTATGATTGCACACTGATCCACGCGTGGTTGTTTTGTCCTCTGTCAGTCACGACCTTCTGCTGATGTGTCAAAATGTGGGTCGCATCCTCCGTCGATATTATTTGCGGCTCTGCGTGCGGCCCGAGCCGAGCCGGCTGGGGGTGAGAGCACAGAGCAATAACTGTGAATGAGGGAAGCAATAACTCTATCGGCTCCCTCATCAAATCAGAGCCTTCTGATGCAGAATAATCAGCAATTGAAATCAGAGGGAGGAAAAAAGCTGAACTGACAAAATGGGAAATGTCTTCATGAGAGGAGCAATAATAAAGAAATCAATGAGCTGCAGTCGCTGTTGCACTTCTTGAAGGCAATAAGACAATAGAGGCAGGGCTCTGCCTCCACACTGTTTGTACAGGCATGATGAAGACAGAGGAAGAGAAAATGTGACAGTGTTAGGGATAAGACATCATGGAGGTGTGGTGTGTATGGACAGTATACATGTTGGCTTAAATATTACAAACAGGTAAGACAGGTTTTAATACAAAGGATCTAGATGTTATTTCAAAATATTTTCCTTCCCTTCTTTTAACTTTTTTATTACTTAGGTTCAGCAGTTAGTTTAAAGAAAAATTATGTTCATGTTATCACAATTAGATTTTTTTTGGCTAAATATGTATTTTATGTGGGTTTTCTTTAGAACATCAAAGTTGTCCCTTTTTTGATCGTTTATTGACTGACACAATCTTTAGGCCTATGGTTGTACATATTTTAAGAATATGGACACTTAAATAGACAAAAAACAACAGCACAATAAGCTAATTATTTGATGTAGGAACCAAACTTCACTTTTAAAGGTCTTGTCTACTTTTACTGCCTACAATACATGTCACATTCAGCTTCTCTCACACATTCATAAACTGAAAGCAGCGCCTGTACACAAATCCCATTCATTCACCTTCACACACTGCAGGGAGCACAAAGAGACTTGTACATGTGACTGCCGGAGCTTGGATCAAACCTTCGACTGACTCTACCCCTGAGCCATAAGCTTCTTACACATTGCAACTCTACAACATATGCATATGTACTTACACACTGCACCCTGAAATAGTGTGATATAGGAGTCCCAGTGTGTGATTTCACATTGCATTATGGCAATGCAAAAGCACAAGATGTAAACACACACGAGGTCAGCAGGAGCGCAGCATACATACATGCTCAGACATGCAGCGCTGTTCCGCCCTGTAGGCTGCAAAAGCCAAGGCATCCCTGTTAGAGCCGTTAGAGCTAATTTCTTTATTCATAACATACAGGGGACGTATAAGTTACCTGTATGTTATGAATAAAGAAGCAAGGCTGTGGCCTCAACTTCACCTCTTTGTTGGTTCCTGAGTTAGCCAGCAGTCAGTCTAAGTCAGCATTTCTACAATGGTGACCGCCATAATCTGGCTTCATAACGCATCTGGTCAGAAACCATTGATGTCCCTGCTGCTATGTCCAGTTTTTATACTATTCATGTCTGCACTTTGGAACCGTTTCTTTTGAAGAGCTTTAAAGGTTAAAGAACTCCAAGGCAGCTGGGACATAATCATTTAATAGATTAATTAATATATTAGCAGCAAATGTGAGTATTCAATAATTGTACCCTTTTTAATGCTCCTTTGGACAGAAACATTTGTCTCCAATAACCTGAGACAGGGATTTTTGTGTGAAAGGCCAGATGTATGACTGTCAGCCTTCCAGTTGAGCACTTCAGCGTGAAGCAGCCTTCTGTTGCCTCCAAGTCTTTTTCTCATTCATGTGAACACAGCTGATATTTGAAACTGCCGCAGACTTCGAAATGCAATGAGAGACAGCGAAATGTCAGTGACAACACCTGTACGCTTACACAATCACAGACAGTCAGAGGAGGAGAACACAGCCTCATCCTGCTGAGAGCAAGCGGAGTACACTAACCGAAACATGTTATGTTTATGAATACCTCCCACTCTGCAGCTAAAGAGGAGGTGAGCTTTAGTTCTTCTTGACTTGGCACTTCAACAGCCCAGGAGGTGAAGTGGGTTGTCACCTTTCTGCAGGCTCCTCCTATCCACATGTTCAGCTGTCCATCTAAAAATAAATCAGATTCAAGAGATTCTTGTGAGCCTGTTTTAACGTTAGACAAGGGGAAGAGGACTTCTGCAGGAAAAATGATGTAGACATTTCTGTCCTCATTCAGCTCTCCTTCTTCTCTTTGACGTTGACTCACCTTTGAACATACACAAGGAAAAACATCCCAGCTTTGAACACTGTTGCTGTTATCACTACCTCTTAGTTTATAGCAATCTGCAACTTAGAGATGCACTTGCTGGTACTCAGCTGCTGTTGTCCGGATTTACAGGACAGGATGTTGTCCACTTTTCCCTGCCAGAGATGGTTGGGGTCCAGTGGCTCCTCAGGCTGCTCTCACATCTGTGCCCGCTAACTGTCATGATGTTCCCACTCTCAAGGCAATCCTGAGACCACATTAATGTTTTTACCACAGTGTCAACAGGTAGAGGGGGAATGTTCCGGACTCCTTTCTACAGATTGTTTGTGATCAGGTTGTCCTCTGCATCATATAGCGTTTTGACCAATCAGAATCAAGTATTTTAACACAACTGAGTACTAATGTGTGAAAAATGATTTGTTCATCCTAAAGCCTTGTTTATACTTCTGCATCGAACCTACTCAGCAGTGGTCCATGTGGATGTGAGCACTACATACTTGTGCGTCAATGTCGTCGATGTGTCTATGTCGCGCAGCAATATTCCGCCGAAACGCTTGAGGCAGTGTGGTACCTCTGAATGTTGGGTCGCCTGTTTCTGGCTCTGCTACGTTTTCTTTTTACTTTTTCACAGCGATTCAGAGCATGTTATGTTAATTCACAGTTGATACATGTTGCTGTTTCACATACAGACATGATTACAGGGAAGAATAGAGAGGACACGTCAGAGAAGATGAAATCTATAAAAGCTGTAAATGCAGGAAATACAATGCTGCCGAGCAGACCAATCACAGGGCTTGCAGTCTGCGTCGATTCAACCCATAGTTACATTTTGGAGGAGGTGCGGTAGCTACGCAGACCTACGGTGTAGGCTACGCCGTCGATTAGATGCAGAAGTATAAATCAGGCTTTAGAATATGGCATAAAGAGGCAAAATATTTGCACAATCCTTGACCTTTCAAGTGTCTGATCGATTTAGAAGCAGTGGCACTGAAACATTGCTTTCAGATTAGCTAAGTTCACAAAGTTTGCTATCCCTGAGTGAAGCAGGAAGACGTATCAAAGCTATTTATTTCCCTTTAATTTAATATTTTCAAACTTTTCTTTGGACAAAGCCTGAAACGTGCATCGCCTTTTAAATCATATTTCAATCCTATGGTCGTGATTTTTATACTAATCTCAAAGGGTTATAAGCAGTATTGGAGAACAACAGAACAACCGGCTTAGATTCAGGTCCTGCGCCGCCACCGCCAGTCAATAATCTTTATTAATTAAAGTGTAGCCTTTAGCTGATCATTTGCTCATATTTTCCACAAAACTCAGGGTTTTCTCAGTGCATGCTGATTCTCAGTCTAAAGCAGGGTATTTACGAATGCAAACATTAAACTGCTGTCAATAAGAACTTCTCTTCAGGTGTCAAAAAACAGCTCTGCCCCCTGCAGTGAGTCACCTCTGAGGCTCTGTTTGTTTTTATTGGTTGTTTATTCCAGTCAATATTTTTTTTCAGTCGAGTTTGTTAAAAGCAAATCCATGTATTTCCCCCAACTGTCACAGTCACATTCATTGTTTTCTTCTCTAAATTGTTATTGTTCCACCCATGACCCATTTTCTCTCAGCCAGCCACCCCCACACACACCTACACACACTTATACACATACACACCAACACACACAACACAGAAAATAAATCTCTGAAACACACACATCACAGGGGATGGAAGCGGATCCATTGTGAGACCAAAAAACCCAGAGCTGCAGTCATATGCTGGCTCCCCCACACGCACACAAGCAGGGAAGTGTGACACACACACACAACAGGGAACAAACACACCATCTTTTTAAGGCACTTCTTACTAAAGTCTTTTGTAACATCAACATGTGTCAACTTGCAACAAAAATGCCCGTCTTTCATGTTAAAGAGAGTGCGAATGACTAAGCAGTGGTAGATTAAAGGGAGGGATATATTTTTAAGGAGCACAACAGCTTTTAAGTAGATAAACAGAGAAGCTAAAGGCTAAACACGTCTAATTAAGTGTGAGTGTTGAACAAAAAACTGAGCTACATGTAGACAGAAGGACAGAAACAAGAGGAAGTACCCTGAATACGAGTTCCTGGAGCAGCTTTTGATGTGTCATACCCACAAAGGCCAAACTCTGAAGGTGAGACGGCTTGGTAAGAGCCAAGCGGCAACCTCCAGTCTCAAAGTATGAAGCCCATGCGGAAGTGTTACAAACTGCAATTCATCAAGCATATGCTTGAGGCTGGCTGCAGAAACACTGGAAACCACATACACACCAATTCATAAAATACGATCTTTACAGCATAAAAAAAAACATGTTTACAGCCTGGTTCAAAAAACGGCTTGGCTCTATGTAGCTAATTTCTCTATCAGCACACACTGCACAGGGGGTGAATTTTTTTTTAACGTGCCGGTTCAGAAGATACTAAGATTACGAGTTTTACCCAAATAAGGACATGACTGACATGATTGACAGGCAGGAACACATAGCTGTTGGCGAGGAGGCTCAAACCCCACCTCTTTACTTCACACTATGCTTGGTTGAATTCAGCATTACCAATATTGCTCCTGCCGATGATTGGCTTCAAAACAGCACTCAGGAACAGATGAGTGACGTCACAGTTACTATGTCCATGAGTTATACAGTTTATGGTAAGAGCATGTTCAAAATTCCCGCTAGTGGTGTTCTCGCTCTGCAGTGGTCAGAATCTGACAAAAGGGACGACCCTGCATGGTCTAAAAGAGCTTCTGGAACTTGAGCTGCTGAAAAAGTGAATGCTAGTTATATAGAAAGGTGTCAGAACACACAGAGCATCACAGTTTGTTGCATACGAGGCTGAAAAAGCACCTTCAGTGGTCTTGTAAGCATCAGAGGACACTGTTGACTTGGCTTCCAAATTCCTCAGATCTCAATCCAATTGAGGATTTGTTGGATGTGCTGGACAATTAAGAGGCGCTACCTCACAGCTGACAAGACTTCAAGGATCTGCTGCTAACATCTTGGTGCCAGATACTACAGCACACCTTCAGAGGTCTAATGGAGTCCATGTCTATTTATGTTTATATGTCTGTGTGTGCATGTGTTCCTGTTGGCGCCTCTTGGTCAGGTCATGTTTGTAAATGAGAACTGATTCTCAAACATTTTTACCTGGTAAAGGTAAAGGTCTAATAATAAATGTCTGTCAGGTCGGGGCTCTTTTGGCCTTGACCTGATGAGAGGGCAGCCGACACAACATCAGGCAGATGTATTTTATTACTAATTCTACTTCTGAAGTGAAACAAAACAGAATAAACATTCATAGATTACCATGACAGACAGGTAGAACTGCGATCATCATTTGATGAACTATGTTTCGCATTAGGTTTTTCTTCCTCTGCTCTCTAATTCATGTCTGCTTCTTGGAGTTGTTTTTCTACTCATTACAGCTGTTTCTGTTCTTGTTTTTGTATTAATCTACGAATACAAATGAGTTTAAAGTTTGAAGTTTCACAGGACTCTAAAGATGTCAGTGCTTACCTGAGGATACAGAGTTCCAGCAGAGTACACAATCAGGGATTCTGGTATTTGCAAGAAAAATGTTTCCGAGGAATCTAGTTTGTGTGCACTAAAGGTGTTATGTACGCTCAGAGGGAGCCGTGTAAACACAGTTTCAAGATATGAGAGGTCCGTAACCGATGTTCATGTTTGCCCTGAAGGTAACATACACAGAAATGAAAGGAGGAAAATGGCCGCTTGTGTCTAATATGATGTTGATAATATCATTTGAACATGATAATATCGAGCTCTAATACAATTAGACAGCTAGACAAGGAGAATCACAACCTATAATCCTAAATTACAATGCCCTCAGGCAGCTGTTCATGTCCTTTGTTCAATAGTTTCTATCACACACCATTCTGCAATGATCCAGCAACAAAATGATAAACAGAAAGAAAAGTATCCATGAGTCAGACGGACCAAAACTCAGATGCTCGGCTGGCTGGTTACCTTTTCCCAGTGTAATCATGTGAGATATTTACTCCCTCCCTCCTGCTGCTGCTTCAAATGTGTCTTCAGAGTCAACTTGAGCTGCTTTAATAGGTCATAGTCTTCCTCGCTATGTGGGGATTTCAACAGGCTTACCCAGCAATGTTGCTCATGTTGCAAATACATAGTCTAATACACCGAAATCTGAACTCCGCCAAGTCAGGAGAGAATCATTACACAAATAATCTCATGTATATTTTGTAGTTCAATATAAAAAGTGACCTAAAAAAAGCTAGATAATTTTTTTAATCCTCCCGTCTCCCTCCGTCTTTCCTCCCGCTGCTCCCTGCTGTTATTGCCCAATTTAAAAATAATTATGACATCCATTATGAGAGGGGACAAACATGACATGAAAATAATTAGCCCCACCAGAGAGCATTGAATCGCTCTACAGCGATGACGGTAGCCATTTTGTTTTTCATGTTTCTCATCCATTTCCCTTACACCCGAGAGAGAGGGAGGCAGAGAGAGGGAGGATGAGCGCTGTAGTTGGAGCTAAGCTGTGTGTTGAGGTGCTCAGAAAGTCATTATGTTGGTCCAGGTAATGGGAAGGCCTGGGGAAAGCAATAATAGGGACTGGGCTTATCTCCCACCTAGACTGGCCTGAATACCATTAATTACCTGTTCTCTGTGCCTGGCTCGGCTCTGCCTGTGTCTCTCTGTAGAGACCCCCCCCCACCAACACCACCACCACCCCACACCCACTCTGAGTGGAGTGATTTTCTCTTTTTCAACCTTCCCTTACCGAGCGCCACATCCTCCACTATCACACCGTCCTTCATTGAACCCTCACTTATCTGAGCTCATTTGCTTCACTGTGGATTCTCACTGATAATGTCCGACTCAAACACCTTCTGACTTTAAACCGACTATCAGAGGCCCTGAGGCTACAATATGATGATCAGTCTGTTAGTCTATCAGATGATCAACAAGTCCTCCGAAATATGACACAATTTGTTGATCTTTGCATGAATAGTTATTTTCTTGAGCTCATTGGATGAGTTTTTAACTTGTAATGAAACAGACTGAAATATTACAGATTAGAGACAAGCCTGAATCTGGTTATGAATTTGGAAATGACGCAGATAATGAGATGGATATGGATATTTTTTGGATCCAATTATGCTCATTATTATCGGGAAATTAAAAAGAGAAATTACATTTGCATGTCATCCAATCCAACCCACTTTATTCATACAGCACATTTAAAATAACAAAAAGGTCAACAATAGCCATAATAATAATAATAATAATAATAATAATAATAATAATAATAGTAATAATAATAATATGTATTATTATTATTGCTGTTGTTGTTGTTGTTGTTATTATTATTATAAGTACAAAATACATTAAACAATTTAAAAATAAATACAATGATTTGAAAAATACAGTTGAATAATCATAATAAAACACACACAACACATTAGACACTTCAAACAATACTTAAAGACACATAAAAACACTGTCAGAAAAAAATAATAAATTTGCTTGAACATGCTACTGTCATCTTCCTCTGTCCCTCCTTGCTGTATTCCTTTACTGAGGCTGCTTCATTCCATTCAAACCTCCACAACCTACAACAAAATAAAGCTAAGGATCTCTTATTGATCTAGTGGGATGTGTCAATTTCCTACATTTACAAAAGCCCTAGTAGAAAGTTCTTTAATTTCGTGGACATCATTGAGGTTACTCGTCAGATATAGTGGAACTCGTCTCTCTACACACCATGTAGCCGTCTATCAGTTTCTGGCACTGGAAGACAAGTTCATCAGTGGAAGCTTTGTGTCTGGCAGGCAGAATTTTACCTGCAACACCTGCAAACTATACATTAGAAATAAACCTGATTATAACTTTTATCTGAGTCAATTTTCATCCATTTAAGATTTAAAGCCATCACACGTTTCTTAAGATTTCATCTTAGCATCTACCAACACCCTATTAGTATCTCATGGTTATTTAAATAGACAGCAACAAGTTAAAGTCTAATGTTCATTTGTAATTTGATTTTGTCTGTTCTTATCTTTTATGATAAGTGTTGCAAGAAAGCTAATACCCCTATTACTGCTATATTGATTATTTATACATTTTTATACAGTACAGGCCAAAAGTTTGGACACACCTCCTCATTCAATGCGTTTTCTTTATTTTCATGACTATTTACATTGTAGATTCTCACTGAAGGCATCAAAACTATGAATGAACACATGTGGAGTTGTGTACTTAACAAAAAAAGGTGAAATAACTGAAAACATGTTTTATATTCTAGTTTTTCTTCAAAATAGCCACCCTTTGCTCTGATTACTGCTTTGCACACTCTTGGCATTCTCTCGATGAGCTTAAAGAGGTAGTCACCTGAAATGGTTTTCCAACAGTCTTGAAGGAGTTCCCAGAGGTGTTTAGCACTTGTTGGCCCTTTTGCCTTCACTCTGAGGTCCAGCTCACCCCAAACCATCTCGATTGGGTTCAGGTCCAGTGACTGTGGAGGCCAGGTCATCTGCCGCAGCACTCCATCACTCTCCTTCTTGGTCAAATAGCCCTTACACAGCCTGGAGGTGTGTTTGGGATCATTGTCCTGTTGAAAAATAAATGATCGTCCAACTAAACGGAAACCGGATGGGATGGCATGTCGCTGCAGGATGCTGTGGTAGCCATGCTGGTTCAGTGTGCCTTCAGTTTTGAATAAATCCCCAACAGTGTCACCAGCAAAACACTCCCAAACCATCACACCTCCTCCTCCATGCTTCACAGTGGGAACCAGGCATGTGGAATCCATCCGTTCACCTTTGCTGCGTCTCACAAAGACACGGCGGTTGGAACTAAAGATCTCAAATTTGGACTCATCAGACCATAGCACAGATTTCCACTGGTCTAATGTCCATTCCCTGTGTTTCTTGGCCCAAACAAATCTCCTCTGCTTGTTGCCTCTCCTTAGCAGTGGTTTCCTAGCAGCTATTTGACCATGAAGGCCTGATTCGCGCAGTCTCCTCTTAACAGTTGTTCTAGAGATGGGTCTGCTGCTAGAACTTTGTGTGGCATTCATCTGGTCTCTGATCTGAGCTGCTGTTAACTTGCGATTTCTGAGGCTGGTGACTCGGATGAACTTATCCTCAGAAGCAGAGGTGACTCTTGGTCTTCCTTTCCTGGGTCGGTCCTCATGTGTGCCAGTTTCGTTGTAGCGCTTGATGGTTTTTGCGACTCCACTTGGGGACACATTTAAAGTTTTTGCAATTTTCCGGACTGACTGACCTTCATTTCTTAAAGTAATGATGACCACTCATTTTTCTTTAGTTAGCTGATTGGTTCTTGCCATAATATGAATTTTAACAGTTGTCCAATAGGGCTGTCGGCTGTGTATTAACCTGACTTCTGCACAACACAACTGATGGTCCCAACCCCATTGATAAAGCAAGAAATTCCACTAATTAACCCTGAAAAGGCACACCTGTGAAGTGGAAACCATTTCAGGTGACTACCTCTTGAAGCTCATCGAGAGAATGCCAAGAGTGTGCAAAGCAGTAATCAGAGCAAAGGGTGGCTATTTTGAAGAAACTAGAATATAAAACATGTTTTCAGTTATTTCACCTTTTTTTGTTAAGTACATAACTCCACATGTGTTCATTCATAGTTTTGATGCCTTCAGTGAGAATCTACAATGTAAATAGTCATGAAAATAAAGAAAACACATTGAATGAGAAGGTGTGTCCAAACTTTTGGCCTGTACTGTATATACGGATAATGATGATGAAATGGCACATCAGAGATTCACTGTGACCGTTCCACTTGACATTTCAGGTAAAGAAGAGTGAGATTTGAAAAAGACACAACTTAAGCAAGTACATGTCAAAATCAGCAAATCGTCCCGCTTTCTCCACAGGGGTTCTTGAAATTGACACAACCCAAAAGTTCCTTACTGGAGCTTTGAGTGCTGTGACAGCTGCTTTACCGCTGAGAGAGGGTTTTATTTACTACCATAAGAGGTCTTCCTCGGGCAGACATAAATATATACATATACTGATGCTGTCAGCAGTCCCAGGTTTTAGTCCAGAGAGAGATTTATGGAGAACTACCGACCAGACTGTCAAAATGTCTCCCCTGAGGATGAAGACTTGAGTTTTTTCTCTTGTGCCACAACGAGGTCAAAATATTGACAAAAGAAATACTGCATTCAAGTATATAACCTGAAATCTGTAAATCCACCCCCCTCAAGTCAAACAAAAACTCACACAATAATGTTGTCAAATTTATTGAACACATTCAAGTGCACTGAAAAAGTAACCAAAGCTCTTGTAGCTTTCCTTTCATGCTAGCCAGGGGTGAAGATTTGGGCCCGCTACTGGCATCACTAGAAAACCAAAGTAATCCTGTCACTGTAGCCTGAATTGAGCTCCATGGTTTTAGTATCTGACATGGCACGTCTCATTTTCCCAGATTTTTCACAAGCTAACACTTGTTTCCCAGTCCAGCTAAATATTGGAGTGTGTGCTCACCCCAGGAAAATCACCGGTGAAAGGAAAGCAGACAAGCTCATCTGAAGTCTAAGGATGGTTTCCACATGTCCTGCATATTTCAGGACAGCAGAGGGTGAACTATGGGCTGATGTCTGCCTATCATGCAGTGCATGTCCTCTCATCAACAGAAGTTTGGATGCACCTCAGTTAACAACTTCTTCTTCAGCTCTGTGCCCGTGAAAGCTTGTACGCTAACATTTACTTATGCCTCTGATAGAAAAAGGGTCCACCGTGGGTTACACTTACTGCTAGTGTATGTGAAGATCATTATTCTTCTGTTTTGTACGATGCAGCAGATTTCTTGCCAGTGGCAAACTAAAATATAAAACACAGTGTGCATACAAGCAGGACTGACAGCCTGGTGCCACATGGAGTTACCCTCTGAAACACACCTTGCTTTAAGATTGTCTTCGTGAGTTTGAGCTGAATGTTGTGATGAGTGGTGAACCATGTTTTCAGTATATTGAAATGTTAGATTCCTGATTGCATATTTAACATAAACTATAACAATAATGATTGCAAATCATTTGAAATGCTTAACCTTTTATGTCTGTCGCCTGCAGACCTTTGTTATGTGTCTGCATATCCACAACTTGGAGGACTTGAACTTTTCCATAGCATTCAGTGATAAAAACACCAAACCACCACGACCCAAGCTTGGCTACATTGCAAGAATCTGTTGTACCCTAAAGTTGCATGAATGCAGTGGCCTGGGGACTGCCTAAGACTTACGCCAGGGTTCATTGTTTTGATATAGATGGTTTAAATGGCTGGCTGGAGACTTGTTGGACCGGAACTCTCCATCACTCATCCACAACCCCACCACCTCCACAACCCCAGGACCTTCCTCCCCTTCTTCTTCACCATCTGCAATCCCCGCCTGCTTACCTTTGACCTCCTGAATCGAAAATCATACCTCCTCACAGATCATTGAATATCCTTAATCAAGTTTCACTCAAAAAAAAAATATCCACTGATACCAAAATAATGTTGAAAAGCTGAAGCATCCAAAATGCAAGCCATGCATATGTATCAGTCAGACTCCATAGGATAGTAATGCATTTAAAACCAGTGTTAAAAGACTCCTCTCAACCCTAAATTCCAAAGTTCACAGATGCACTCCTGACATTTTTATTTTCAAGAGCTCTGCACCGCAAATTTAACAAAGTTTCTCTCAGCATTAAGTCTTCCATGCATGCTGTGTAAACAATTCTCTTTCCACTTCAGGTGTTTTAATTCATCCCGTTATGTGTCACTCTTGTTTTTTTGCACCATGAACCAGCATCATTACCCATGTCCGCCCACTCAGAGTGATTTTCTCAGATTTTTTCTGATGCTTTTTACTTCGTATCTCCTCTGACTTTACACAGAAATGTTCAGGGACTGTCAGGAAAAAGTCGGGTAAAGTTGTGGTCAAAATGTTGTCTGTTTGCATTTGCATGTGTGAATACAGTTAAGGTTTTCACAAAAAATAAGTACAGGGGAGGGAAGTATATGCTTTGTCTATAAAACGTCATGTCAGGGTTTTGAAACAAGAAGTAATAACTCAAAATAAAAAATAAATTGCCACACAGCTTGTTAAAGTGCTAGTTGGCATCTAGTAAGCAGGAGTCTACATCGATAACAACATCCTCTCATTGGATCTTGTTCAGCAATTTGTCATAAAAAAGGCCTGTCAAAGACTGAGATGCCGCCTCTGCTTAGTCTTGCTTGCAAGCAAATTGACGATGACAAGTCTGACAGCACTTGACAAGACTTTTAGCTTCTCTTTGAAAAGGTTCTGATGTTTGAAAAAAAAAGAAAACTTTTACCTTCTTCCTCCTCATCAGTCTCCCAAGGTTAAATCTTTATTTGTATTCAATTTGTCTTTTCAAAGAGTAGATGTGCGTGGTTCAGAGACAGAGGGGATGATACTGCGGGACACACACACACACACACACACACACACGCACACACACACACACACACACACACACACACACACACACACACACACACACACACACACACACACACACACACACACACACACACACACACACACACATTCACCCTCAGTACCTCTCTACTTCATTGGTTTATCTGTTATTTTTTAAGGAGATATTTAAAAGAATTGACTCTTTATACAAAAAAAGTTTAAATAATACATACGATTAGTTCCTGTCCTCTGGTTATTGTTTTATTTTTCACTTTGGTTTAATACGAATTATATTTATTTTTCCTTCCCTTATTTTCAGACCCAGATTTTACTCTCCAGACTCAACTCTTCTAGACTGAGGCATTCATAACTACAGTGTCTGACTGACTGATTAGCCTTGTGTAGTAATTTTAACTACGTGACTTATCTGCTTGAGTGATTCTTTATAAAAACTTTAACTGAATGAAAATCATGACCCCTGCAGTTATGAAAACAGAGAGGAGTGCCTGCATATTCATATCCTGAAGCAGCTGCAGGGTTTGAGTAGTTTGGATTGACAATGTTTTGGATGACATGACTGCCGAAGTTGAATTTGGTCTATTAGGCTACTTAAACTTCTTTATACTTCTGCGTTGACCGTAACCCGTGGCTGGCTTGGTTGTGAGCACTACATACTTGTGCGTTGCTCTGCAATAAATGCTTGTAGACAGTGTGATTTCTAAGATAGTCAGATTGCCTGTTTCCGGTCCTCTTTATGTTTTCTGCTTGCTTGTGCACAGTTAATTACGGTGTCACCGAGCGTACTAGAGATGATAGAGGAGGGTAGGAAAGTATAGCTGATGTATGGCGGATGTACAGCAATTACAGAAAGTGTTTGGGTGGAGTGTTGCAAAGAAATGCAGACACTCCAATGCACATGTATGTATTACTCATAACGGGGGAGCTACAGTGTAGAGTTGACATAGAAGTATAAACCAGGCTTTAGACATCCCATCACAGATCAGGTATTCCTCTTATGAGCCTCCATCACTCTGATACAAAGATTTACCACAACTCAGTGAGAGAATGTTTATAGTAAGACCACACACTGAGAGTCTGATAATGTCAGGTGCGTGGTGCAATCATCTCTGTAACACAACCATCAAATATACCAGATCCTAAAACTTGTTGGCACCCTCCTTTTAAAATAATTGGCTCTCTGTGTGCAGTGCAGCACTCATGCATTTGGTGTGAAACCAGCACGATGCTGCACCACACATCAGGATAGTGTTTCTTAGGTGTTACCCCAGCTGGAACGCCTTACTTAAGTCTGCTAACTCTACTGTCTATCAATCAGCACACCTCAGACTGAAATACCACAGTCTCCTTTGAAGGCACATCTTGTTATTGATGCAAGTTCATGAACAGATAAAGTCATATATACGTTTGGATATAATAAAGTCTTACATCAGTTACATTTTTTTATGTGAATTAGGTTAATGTGAGTCCTTGTATCATGTGTTGATGCATCTTTGCAGATTCCTGTGAAAGCTTGGGCATGCTGCAGTCTGCAACATCTCTCTAGTTATTTATTTTCCTTCCAAAGTACTGATTGGAGAAATCCTTGCCTTCCTGTGTTTGTAACACTTGCTCCGTGCTTATGCATGTGTGAATTCTCTCATTATTAGCATGTGCCAGGCAGTGTTAGCCGGTCCTGATGGGAGGGCCACACTGGGAGTCTTGGCCTTCTTCGTGATCACTCTCTTGCTCACCTCATTAAGTTGCCACCTCCAACTCAATTATTCACACCATTTAGCACTTAGTCAGTTCTCTATTCAGTCTCTCTCTCTCTCTCTCTCTCTCTCTCTCTCTCTCTCTCTCTCTCTCTCTCTCTCTCTCTCTCTCTTTTTTTCTCTCCATCTTCACCCCTCTGTCTCTCTTTCTCACCTTTGCTCACCTTGCTCTTGGTTTAAAACTGCTTCCATACTCATTTTCAGTAATTTCAGTCCCTCTAAAAGTTATTTTAAAGAGTTATTTCACTCACCTCTGAATGATATAAATCTTGTATTTTCAGAAAAGATATTCGTCCAGCTCTGAAGTCATTAGCAGTGTATTATGTTCCAGGAAAACCTGCCTATACCTGCCAGCAGCGGCCTGCGGTAGCCTTGCTTTTCTTGCAGGCTGTGCTTGTTACTTCTCTCTGGTCATGCCCGAGGGATGTTTCACACTTACAAAAACACTACAGGAAAATAATGCAAGGTGCTGTGTTAGTGAGGGCTGCTGCAGGGAACAGGTAGAAAGGGAGAAAAACAAAACAACTATTCCAGGTTTATGGCCTCCACTTATTTGATAATCTCAGGTGACTGATTACAAGTCTGAAATGTTATCCTCAAATGTTTCTAAAAAATTCCTGGGCACAAAAATAAGCTGTACTGAATTATGAATCAAACCCCCCACTCTGCCCGCCAGGACCACAAACTGTGCAGGTTTGTGGTACATTGACATGTGTTTTTCTTTTCTTGCTGTAGCAGTGTTGTTTTAAGTCAGGCTCAGGTTTGTGGCTTCTCATTTGAATGGGTTCACATTACAGCTGATTAACTGCTTTGTAGCAGCTACTTAGATTATGGTGTCAAGCATGTGGGTTAGAATAGGTTGCCCTGAGCACCATTATTTCATGCATGTTCACAAAGTTCTTTTTTCCTTTCACATTACTTTCTGTGTTTCGAATGGATGTTCCATCACAGCTTGAAGCCTTTCAACTGCATTTCCACAGATTTTCTTTTGAAGAACTTCAAAACAGAAACCTCTTTTATGGATGAAGCCCACTTGCTAATGTCTATTTTAGAAATGTTTGTTTCCATAATGCATTTTTTGCATTCCTTGTCCAGCCTGAGGTACCCTTCACTGTTCCCACATTTGTAAACCCATTTGATAAAACTGAGAACACCCACCAGGTACCGCATGGTGTCCAGGTTTTACTCGCTCGGTGTGTCACAAGTCTCAATAATGAGAAAACGGTGAACAGATTTTGCTCTCCAAACAGAGCACAATAGATGGCAGCCAAGAGGTTTCTGGGTCCCATCACCATCAGCGCCGGCCTCAGCCATCATCAGAGGCTGGCCGATCAAGCGTGGCGCGCGGTGGCCGCACCGACACAGATGTTGACCGAGCTCATTAAGTAAATGGGCCTATAATTGATTTCAGTCAATACCCTATCCTCAGCCAGGGTGTGCATCTACCGATCGGAAGCAGGCTCCAGGGGACTGGGGCTAACAGCTTGAATAAATGCAGTGCTGGGGTTCCAGATAATGCCAGTCTTTTCAAATGCTTACGGGGATTAGTTTGACTTGAGTTTAGCTATTTAGGGAGTTAATGTTGATTCCCAGCAGCGGCTTAACTTCCAGATGAAAAGTATCGATTTGATGCAGAAAGCTGGGGATGCTGCAGACTTTGCTGCATACACCAGGTTACTCTGTCTTTCTTCTGGTTGCTCTGTCTCTGTATCTCTGTTTGCGTTTCTCTCCGTTCGATAAAATCTGTATCTAGCCAAGCAGTGTATAAAAGTGTCCACAGACTTGCAATTTAAGACGTTAAGTTATGAGAGCGAGAAACTGTGAAAAACTAATTTGTGGAATATGTTACATTATCTTACTTTAAAGACACACACAGCACTTTGCAGATCAAGATGAGCTAGATGCAACAAGTCAGATTATACAGGGTAAGTGTCACACACTTTTTCTGCATTTTTTGGTTAATTTGCTTTATTTAACAAACCTCAAACTTTTAATTTAACATTTAAATCGCAACATATGTGAGTCAGTTGTGTACCTGTTGATATTTAATACAGTCTCTCTTAATCCCTCTGTCCTCTGTTGCTTTTGTGCTCCAGAGTCCAGCGGAGCTCCTTAGAGCACCAATGCATGGTTAATTACGCCACATTATCAGCCGGCCTAATTGGCCATGATACTGTCAGGGCCGAAGCATACATCCTCTGGTAAAATTTCCTCATTTCTCTCAGAGGAGCAAGTGAGCAAGGAGACATTCAGTGGTAACACAGGGCTGCAGTGACTGTCCTTAATTTATTACCTACTTAAGTGCTGGCTGGATAACATATGTTTAATCCCAGTGGTCAGTAACTTATCCGTTCTCTGGAATTGCTGGGTTTGTTACTGTAGCTGTGTACTCTTTGTGGATGCTGCATTTGTGACAATAAGACTTACGGATTGAGAAAAGCCAAGAAGTGTCACTAAATAAATAGCCGACAATCCAAAATATTGATTTTATGTGACGATCAGGGCATTGATTGCAGTGCTACTTTGGTTTATTCCAATCTCATTCTTTTCTGGACTATCCAGCGAGCTGTACTGTACAAATTTACAGTTTTCTTGGGTGCAACGATATCTCTGAAAGACCATTGATTTTTCTGCCGTACATGGGTTCGCCAAATAAAATATGCCCAGGTAATGGATTTATTATTATGATTAAACAAAAAGCAAATGTGTCCTTTGGGATTTGGATGGTAACAGCCCACCGTGAGCGCAGGAAGAAAAGTCAGGGATCTGCACACGTCACTACCATTACTTGTAATAGATAAGGGGTGTGTGTGTTTAGTCAACTTTACGGTTAAACCTCGCTAACCAGCACCAGAATCATTAGCTGGTTAAAGAAATTATAAATGTTTACTGCTATAGGCCTGAAATGCTGGTCATATGTAGTTTTCTACTACCCAGATGTAAACAAACACAGATGACAGATGGTGTCTTGTAGTGCGGTGTGGTTTGTCAGTATTCTGATCTAGAAAATGGAGATAAACTGTAGGCTGTGTCTGGTTGAGTGTGCACATAACCGACTGAAGCAATGTGTAACCAGCACAGGCATGTGTACATTAACCTACAAGGAGGACTGAAGGCTGGTGGTGCTAGCTCTGATAGTGTTAACCACACTCAGTAAACCAATCAAACATCATTTACCAGCAGACTCTGATCCTGTGTTTGGCTATGTTTGATAAATTTTGCTCACTTTTGACTGTTTTCTGAGAGTTTTTTTTTAACCTTTTTTCGCTAGTCAGCCAATCAAAATTTGAATATCTGCTTAAATGACAAGGAAATAAGTCAACATCCCTTAGCTAGAGGCAATGAAGACCAACACTTCATATCATTCAAATCTTGCAATTATTCATTTAGTTTTCCACCTAATCATAGAGGTATTGGACAGATGGGTGAACAGATTGGCCAACAGTGTCACCATCAGACCTTGAGACCAGCAGAGCAGTGTCCATGCGTTCCACCCCATCAGCAGCATCATATCACTGTCACGGTCTCTAATACACATTCTCAGCGTTCCTGGCAGTTCTTCCCTCAGTGGATATATCTTCTTTGCCAGATGAATGGGAAATATGCTACATACAAACACTGCTACATTGTCAGATTACGCCCTCCCCTCGCTGTTCTCTATATATTACATGGTTCCTTGGGGACATTTGCGCTGGGCACTGGCAGTAAACACGCTTCATTACAAGGTCTTTTATTTCCAGGCGGCAAAGACGCATCCAAATCAATTCCTGCTTGCCCTTTGATCTAGTGTGCCAGAGCTTGTATTCTACCCAAGCGCTGTGCATTTTACAGAGGCGCTGGCAAAAGGCCCTTGAGGAATGAAGATGACTGTGTTAGAAAGATGACAGCACAATGCGCCTGTTGTTATCTGTGCAGTCTTAGTTTGAATTTCTGCAGTCACACAGAAATGTCCTTGCAGTACTTTTTTTTGTGTGTAATCTTTGCAAAAAAGATACAAGTGGTGTCTTTTGTTTGTTTAGGTAACCTTCCGAGAAAACGGAGCAATAAAGGACTGCAGTGATGACGGGCTCGGGGGAGAAAGAAAATAAAAAGTGGAGAATTTGAAAAAAAAAATGACTGCTGTAAAAAAAAAAGAAGAAGTTTCTGGAAAGTCTCCCAGCCAGTGTGAACGCTTTGCACGCTTTCTCCTGCTGTTATCATCCATCAGATTGTACAGTATGAAACACTTTGAGCCTTTGTTGTGAGTTTCATATGTCGTTTTCATGGAAGATTGAAGAACACTAAACTGGTTTACATGCTAAACAAGGTCAGGAGTCCCTGAGGTGAATGCACAAAAGGAGAAAGGAGGAGAGTGAAAGGAGAAAGAAAAGAAAGGGATTACAGATGCAACTAGTGAAAAGGAAAGTGCACTCTCTCATGGGCTGGTGATGTCAGAGTGAAATTAATCCTTTTGAACATCAGAGGGAAGGGAGTCACATGAAAACATGAATATCAAATAAGAGTCAAATGTCATTTTCTTGAAAATACACCATCTATAAATACATTTATGAACACTACATTTTCCTACACTTCATATTTCGAGCACTGGTGCACAGCAGTCACTGATCTGTATGCCTTCTGACGATCAATATGTGTGATGTAGTATGCTACACATGGCCCGTCACCTGCTGAGATTCATAAATTGACACCTTATCTTGATGCTAATGTTGTTGTTTGGTCTTGTAACACTCAGTCATTCTTTTTTTTTATAACCTACTTTCAAATTAGAAAAGTACTTCTGCTCAGTCCCTCTGTTACTTCTCCTAAAGAGGAGAAGCCCCCACAGAAATGAATGCTGTTTGGAAAGTTCTTGCTAGTCATTCAAAATAATTATACTAAATACAGTGACAATGGTCTTTTGTTGAAATTAGCAGACTGATCTGCAAAACTTCTCAACGATGCAAGCTAGTTTGCACATCCACTGTTCAGTAACAGGCTATTATAATATTATAACACATTTACTCTTAATTCTAAAGCGTACTGCAACAAATTACCTTATTGACCCTGGTATAAGACGATGTTGGTAATAAGTCGACCCGCTTTTCAAGGCCAATGTTAAAAACCCAACTTTTTAAAGACCAAATCTTTTTCTCCATGAAGAAAACTATTTGAGCTAAAGATAATTATAAAATTAATTAATTAAATAAAATGAGGTAGGTTGTTATTTTTAACACCTTTTACATCAAATCCTGTTATTAATGCATTGTAGTATTTAATAGTCACATTTGAATAGAATTAAATAGCTTCATAAGGCTACACTATCATACCAGTTTTTGAATACCATTAGTGCTGGTCTGCGTATAGCTTCGGCCTGTTTTCATCTAATATACCACCACCACCATTATTTCTAATTATATTTTTGACCAGGTTTTTTGGCAATTGTTTAATGCCCGTGCGGCAATCATCACAGTATTCCTAAAAAAAGGCATCGTTACACCGCCTCACTTGTTGGGTTACCTGTCCTACTGTTGTGCTACTTTGCTCTGGTCACCATGTCTCTTTATCCGTCATACTCCTGTCACTGTAGCAGTGAGGGATGACCAACCAGGATGGGCACAGTGGCGTAACTGTTGTAACCACTGTTGGCATTTACCCCCCTAAAACAGGATGATCCCGCTTTTTTCAGATGCATTTTGATTCAAAAAAATGCATAATTTTGGTCTATAAATTTGTGGCAATATGGTAGCTTTCTCCATCTGGATGGATAGAATGATGGATGATATAGTTCCTCTCACTTGAGTGATGAATGAATACTGAACTATATGCTATCTGCAATTTGTAAGGACATGTAGTTGAACTTGTGCTTCATACTTTTAATATTAATACCCACCAAATCTTAACACGCTTTGTATGTATCATAATTAATGCAAGTGTTTTGAAATATAGTAGAAGTCAATTTATTTTATTTATTTTGTTATTTTGTTTTATTTAACTGTATTCAGTTATTTTCTATGACAGTAATGGTTAGAACGTTTTCAGTGTAAGTTGTGTTTCTGAAGAGTCAGTAGGAGACCTCCACAATGACTACATTCCTCCAAAGCCTCTTTTCTGCACGGAGGACATCGAGGAACATATTTAGAATAGAGACAAAAGAAAAAAAACAGAACTGGCACAAAGGTATTTTGATGTGCAGGTTGACTCTTCAGGTTTGAAAGAGTCATGCCCAGAAGCTGTGCCTGTCTTCAAAGATGTAACTCGATGCATCACCGGCCATCTGACAACACTCAAGTGTTGGGCCGAACCATCGCCAGCTTTGGGCACTGAACGAGCTGGCCGCTGACGGTGCCCAGGCCCCAAATGCCACATCCATAATCCGCCTGCCAATTCTCATCATGCTCACCTCTGCAGCCACTGTGACTCCCTCCCCCCTGCTTTAATTTCCACGTAAACAACACACACAGAGCCTGACAGCTCTCACACACAGCATGACGTTGACGAGACAAGCTCAGGCTGTCTCTGTTTGTAGGAATTATAGAGCTCAAATGTCATTGTCACATCATTGTTCATGCCAGGTGAAAGCAGCAGGGACAAAGGTTAACCCTTGACGTACCGGCTCACTTCTTTCTTACACACTAACAGATTTTTATTGTAATTTATCTTTTTCCCAGTTGGGAAATGTGTCATGTTGTAACTTAAAAGAACATAAATAAAGGAGATGTGACTGCTGGGAGACTGAACTCATGGTTAACATGGCTCCAGCTTTAAATGCTAATGAGACAGTTGCACAATGAGATGTGTGAGCATGCATTTATGTGGCACTCTGTGTGGCGCATTTCACCGTGCATAAGCGTCTCACCTGAATATTCAACACATTCATTTGCAACACTTTGGGATAGAGAATATGCACAGAATGTGTGGGAGGCAGACGGAGGCTACAGTGCTGAACACTGGAATCTCATTTTCACAAAAACAACCAAAGGAATAAAAATGTTCCAACCCAAATCAACAGCTTTCATGGATTCCTTTTACTCTGGTGTCATTCCTCACATTTCGATAGCTGTCTGTTCCCCGCTGTAGTCGGTTTCCCTCCTTGTTGTGTCAGAAAGAAAGCCAGTCTGGGAAATTAGGATTAGGGAAAACTAATATAAATCCTCCCTCTAGAAAAGCAATCTTTTAGGCGTGTAACCAGGATTCTAATTTCCTCCTCACATGCTTACATGCATGACAAAGACTCAAGACAGCACCTGTCTGTAAATAATTAGTTGTTTACACTACAAAGCAGTCCAATAGCTGCTGCACACATCGCATAAACTTTTCTTATTTCCAGACAAGAAAATTACTGCAAACCAGAGGTTTTCACTCAGGATTTGGACCTCCTTATTAGGCTGTCAAAATAAACCCATGTGGCTGAATTTACTATTTCAAAAGTTACTTTTTTTTCATTATTTGTCCAATCTTTTTTTATTTTGTGAATTATTGGACTGTCATAAGAACCTTTTGCATTATGAAAAAAGATGCAAAATAACCTAGTTATTGAAATAGTCACAGATTGAAAATTTGCAGAGGGTCAGCAACAATAAATAACTTTATTTCAATCTGAATCAGAATCAGAATTGGATCTATTGGAAAGGTATGACAACACATACAAGGAATGTGTCTCATATTTTACATGTTCAGCCTGCATGCACACAATGCAGCTTTAAAAAGGAGAACAGCCCAGTATGACTACACAAGTTTGACTGGAAATCCCTGTTGTAGTCGACCCGGATCACGGATATGTGGCTGTTTGTAGTTTACATCTATAATCAATGAGTGTTTCTGACCTATACAATCTTAAATGGTCGGGAGTCCGTATATGATCTTTTTTTTTTTTTTAATTAGCAGATTTTTCAAGTGATCCTCATGCCTGACTTCCTGTCCAGGTCATTCTTTTCTGTGCAGATTGACACGTGCTGGGCGCGGGCTCTGTCAAAAATAGACTTGACGCGTATCTTTAACAGAGTGGCGCGGGGATACGCTACTGAGACAGAGCTGAGATGTGCCGCGGCGCTCCCTGTTGATCCTAGAGCATTGACAAGAATAGGAAAGTATCGGCTGCGATGTGCGCAGAGCAGCCGTAAATATGGTTACATAAGACATTAAAAATGCACTCCTTGGTGAGCAGTAGGTGGTGCTGCCACAGACAAGTAGTGTCTCCGGAAACGTGGTCCTGTATCTGCCGCCCCTGGGTCTGCAGACATATGCTGTGTGAAAATGGGCATTTGGATTTGTTTCCCTTTGCAGCCTGCCTCCAGTGGACAAATGAGCAACTGCAGTTATTAATACACGCTTTGCCTTCAGTCTCTAACATCAGAAATTGACGCTTGTTTCAAGGTGTTGAAATAGATTGAATAATGTAAGTTATGTATAAGGTGCTTTATATACATCAGGTATATGGATATGATTATATACACATTATGCACAGCATACAGACTAATACTAACATCAGTGATTATAAATATAAAAGTCTTGTGCCGGTGTATAACCTGGTGGTCTGTGTGTACAGGAACTGTCAGTCTTAATTGTAGTGCAGTAATCTGACTTGCTCTGTTGCTTTGAGTTATATGTGTGTGTTTCTGTGTGTGTATGTGTGTGTGTGTGTGTGTGTGTGTGTGTGTGTGTGTGTGTGTGTGAGTGCTGAGTATGCATGTGTTTGAGCTCTTCTGGATCATCACTGCTTGAAAAAATACCAGGACCTCAATTAATGAAGGCACGCTACCGTGGGAGAACACTGAAGCTGCAATAAGCTCGTTTTATTTTTCTGCTTGTGTGTGAGTGTGTGTGTGTGTGTGTGTGTGTGTGTGTGTGTGTGTGTGTGTGTGTGTGTGTGTGTGTGTGTGTGTGTGTGTATTTGTTGACCCCAGCCTGTGTGCTCCTGACAGCAGCATAATGAAGGTGTCTGCTGTTCAGTTAGCTGAGTCGGACTCTTTTCATGGGATCTCCAGCCGGGGTCGTGCAGACACAGTGAGCAGTTCATTTAACACGGCTCTGACTCCAGCAGAGACGGGTTATGGGCCACAGAGTGGAACATGCACCTTGTGTTCAATCAGGGTCAGAGAGGCCAGCATAAAGGAACACTCGACATTTTAGGAAACCCTTGTTTCTGTCTCAAGCGAGCAGAGTAGGAAATCAATACCGGTTTCACCTTTGTATGGTCAGTACAAAGTCGTGTTTAGCTTAGCTTAGCACCAAAGAAAGGAAGGCGGAAGGAAACTGCTAGCTCTTTAGATTCTAAAAACCCTGATATCAACTTTGAGATTGTATTCATATTCCCATGGTATAGTAGTGAACAACAGCTGGATGTGTCCTGCACAAAGTTTCTCATATAGACATCCATTAAGATTAATCATTAAGATATATGTATTTATATGATTGAATTGATTAGTGCCTGAGCTAGAAGGATACACACTGAAAATAAATGAGTGTAAATGTGGAAAAATGTGGGCCCAAGGATTCATTTGTCCACACTGATATTGCAAACCAGTCTAGTCCTGCAGAAATGGATGCATATATCAATAAAAAATAGTATGTTCAGCTGGAAAAGGAAAGTTCTGGACCTTTTCTGCAATCTCAGCCTGGCTGATATCTATCATATCAGCTTAGTGTAACTCTGAGGCAGACAACCAGTCAGCAAACACAAGGATGTTTACTTTATTCTGTTTATAGACTGTATTACAGGCATGATCCTGGCATATTGGTTTCAAATGATCACGTCAATGCTCTCCATTAATGTTTTATATCCTCTTGTTTTGGCAAAAACCTGAAACCTATCAGTGAATTGTTGTTTGGCTGATCAGAAGAACACCTGTCCCAGATTATGCCAGGGTGTTTTTTCTTTTTCTTCTGTCTTTTAGCTTTCATAATCTCTACTCCTGGACTCATCTCATTTTATCACACACTTTCTGAAAGTGTCTCAATGCCTGCACATTTTCCATCTTCTATCAACTGATTTTTCCACACATTTTTGCAACATTTTGGACAAAACAGAGTCTTAAACAGATCTTGAAGCATGTCTTAAATGAAAAAAAAAAAATTCAATACCCATTTAGTTGATTTCAAATGCAGGAGATCTGAAACCAACACAAAAAAAGATATATGTGGCAATCTTTTTTGATGAATAAAATCTGGTTTGTAGAGAGAGTATCTTGTAAGCTCACTGGTGAAAACTCCTGCCAAGCAATTAAGTGTTCTTAAAATGTTAAAAGGATCTCCACAGTGTAGCCCACACTTTGTGTTATTGCCTCTCAAACCGCAAGCATGTGAAGTATGTTTGGAAGGAGACGGCTTGGAGAAGTGAAAGCTTGCAGATTATCCTGAGAAACGGTCAAGGACACGGATTTAAAGAGTAATCCTCAAGCTCAGCTTTTCCCTTTGAATTTGTCCCAAACTTTGATGCCAAGTGTTCATATCTGTGGACTTCTCACAGATGGTGCTTTGTTATGCAGAAGCTTATGCTGCCTAACCAAATTATCTGCAAACATGAAACAATCACCTCTGTACCTCAGGACATGTGATGGGGAGGAAGTGATGTTTGTTATTAGCATCAATGCAGGTATCATCAGAATCAATGTATTTATATAAAAGTGTCTCTTTAAAGATAATTTGGCTCTGCAGTTTGTCATGACAATTTTTTTTTTGTTATGATGCAGCTTTGTTGATGTCTATGATATATCAGTGGTCTGCAGCATAATTTGTGTATATATGATGCGTGTGTGTCGCACTGGGGTCGAGTTAGGATCAGTTCTGTGTGTGGGAGGACAAAAAGTGACATTCACAAGACAGGACACGATGTGCTAAAAGCTGAAGCTCTCCCTGGAGGCATGGATGTGTTTATGGACATTTTGCATTAGCAGCAACTTCTGCTAACAGGATGAATGCTAAGTTTACATCACCGTGGAGATATGTCAGCATCTTCAGTGAAATGTCGCTCCAAATGTGTTCTGAAATGACAGAGTTTTGCCAGCAAAGACAAAACAACAGATAATTGGTGCAATAGACTGCTTAACATGCAACACCAGAAGGGACTCGCTGAATGTCACCCCATGTCTCATAAACACATAATCACTCTTAATCTTCATATACCCTCATTAAATCATGAGATTAAGCCTATGTATCTCCTTATGTGAGATAGGAGAGATAGTAAATCATCATTACAGATGGGAGTCAAACAGGCTGTATGTGACATGTGAGAAATGTCACAGACCATATGTGTGTCTGTATAATTTAAGTTTTATCAAGTGGAAATTTCTGGTGTTAAAAAATTGAAGCTTACATACAAGAGCAAGACACTACAGTAACTCAGGTGTCCACTAGAGGCTGGACTGAAACACAAAGCAACGTCATTAGAGCCCGTGTTCAAAGGCCAATTTTACAGGAGAGTTGATCATCTTTACAGTCTGTTACAAAAAATGTTTGAGTCTCAAACGCCAATGCCTTTATTCCTACTTATGGTGGCCATCAAGGGCAGACAAACTATGACAGCCTGAACAATCTTGTTCTGGAGAAACGTGCTGCAAATGCTCAAACAATGCAAATTCAGAAACGTGTGCCATAGTCAAAAAACAAAACAGAAACACGCTACAGGTGAAAAAGGACACCAATTAAACAGCTTTATTGTTGGCGAGACAGAGAGGAAGACCAGACACTGAATTAATTGCTTAAATAGGAAAGTAGGATAGTTTGACTTGAGGAAGTCACGTTAAAATAACTGCAGTCAGTGATTTCATCATTAGAGCATTAACTTCAGCTTTCTTCAGATGAAGATCATTCAGGCAGTCATAGATCGGCAATGTGTGTTGGCCACTGTACCCAACAGCTGTACATGATAAATCTATTTTGATTATTTAATGGCTAAGAGTTTTGCACAATTGGACATGATGGGGTGTGCTGCTGACTGACAGTCAGGTGCATTGCAGCAGATTGCCTTGATGCCGAAAGCCCTCCTTGACTCCACCTCTTTGCTTGTTTCTGGACTAATCAGAGGTCAAGTAAGGCGACCGTCATCTTTGGGATTCACGCCACCTCTCTGGAAACAGATGAGTTATATCACTAAAACTACAACCCTGCTTTTAAAGTTGGTGGATTATGCCTGAAAACTTATACCTGAACCATAACTTTATGTAATTTTGGATGGATTTAAAAAAAATTATTTGATATGATGAATTTGACTAAATGATGAGGTGAATGATGAGTGTTTTAGTATTCTACAAAAAGTAAAATGAAACAACACATTTTCAAATGTATAAATGTTTCCAAGCTAAACATATTTGTCCTTTGTGAAATAATAATAACTTAAAGTGGAAGGGCTCTAAGGAGAAATAGTTTTTGAGCTGCCACCATCAATAAGAATTTCTGGTTGACGCCATTTTAAGCATATAACCCCAGAGGAGTGACTCTCATCATCAGTCTTTTATTCTCTTTAAAGCACACATCTTTACTTATTACTTGTTGCATTAGTTTCACATAATCAAACATTGATCCTAGCAGGGATTTTAACCCCTGTTGTTTTGAGCATCACAGAATAATGAAGACATGTCGAGCGTTTTTTAATTAAAATGGAAAAGCAGCAGACAGGTATTGTGTTTGTCATCCAGCGGTGAATATTGATCTGGAGGGAACAACATGTAGCCTCATTAGCTGCTGGAGGCGGGGCAAAACGACAGAGCCACTTAAATGCACCGCTGCAGTGAGATGAAAGGGGGCTGTATGAGCAGCAACACCCCTACTTAACCCCCCGCCGTGGGCTGGTACCCCCCGCTGCTTTCAGCTTACTAAATCACAGCGCTTTAAAGGCTTAATTTGAACTCCTGACCTGCTGGGTGTATTTATACTTCGATTGTACTTTGATTTGACCTTTGCTGGGCTGCGCTGGGATAAAGGTCTCTCCTTTTCAAGTCCTGATGGTAATGTACAAAATTTTACACATGGAGCAGTAATGAAAAACACCTTTATTAATTATTCAAGGTGGTAAAAGCTGTACAAAATGTATAAGCGCATAAGGGAGAAGGAAATCTAATGAGCAGAGGGTACAAACACCGAGCTCTCTGAGGCTCACAGCTTTGAAATGTAACATAAGGAAATGGTTATAAAACACAGTTAACATGTATGTTAAAGGGACTAAAAAGCATCAAACTGAGAAGATCACTAGCAAGAAACTCATGTACAGACACGTTATTCCTTAACCCTGACTGCGGAGAGAGACAGGATTGGATGAAACTATTTATCCCTATGGAGACAGAGAGAGAGAGAGAGAGAGAGAGAGAGAGAGAGAGAGAGAGAGAGAGAGAGAGAGAGAGAGAGAGAGAGAGGACACACAGGAATGAAAGAACAAGGAACAAGTACAAAATAAATGTTTTAACAACATAAACAAGGAGAGCCGGTGATGTCCTAAAGAAATATTTGAACTTACAGTGACTTCTTACCTCTGAATAACTCGATGTTTACTTCTGTTAATCCCATCAGCTGTAACAGGCCCTGCAGTCGTATGAATGTTACTTTTTGTTGTACAATAAACATCACTTTACCCTTGTTTATCTGCAAACACCAGGATAGATGAGAAGAAGTCACATTAATCAGGAACAATGGAATAAGGATATAATATTGTGTTTAATCACCATATACAGATGTCATAGTTAACATCATCATTGAATATCATGAATGATACATCTATGGAAGCCCAAAGAGACAAAAAAGACTAACATCTGCTGGTCTAGTTTTGTTGTTAATGATTCAGGAAGAGACAAAAAACACATTTGATAGACCAACATGAATACCTAAAGTTGGTTAGGTTGAGCCTGCATGTATGGTGACATCACTGAGACTACTTCCATGATTTATAGTTATTAGTGAGAAAGCCAGGTAATGATAGGTGAAGATTTATCAGAAGTATCAAAGCTACCAAACATGGAGTAATCAACAAATACTCAACTCTTTATTTATGAAGTGCCTTTCATATATACAAGCATGCAGCCCAAAGTGCTTCACAGAAAAACAGACAGACAGAAAACAACAGAAATGGGTAAAATAATAAAAAAGATAATGATAAAAAATACTTAAAAATAAAATAAGATCAATAAAGCAAAATTAAAAATCAGTTAAAGTTAAAAAGATCAGATGAATTTACAAAATAAACAGATACATAGATAAATAAATAAACAAATAAATAAGAAAAAGAAATGTTGTTCAAAAAAAAAAAAAAAATAAAAATAATAATAATAATAATAATAATAATAATAATAATAATGCAAAACTGCTAAGTGGGAAAATAAAATAACACTTAAATCTTCACATCTCTCATCTCTCATGTCATCCTGTCCCAAAGCAGCAACATCAACCTGAAGTCCTTTAACAATTGTGTATATCACTACTTGAAGTGCAGACCTTAAAATAGTCTTTCGTATAAGTTATAAAAACAATAAATAAAATCTGTGTTTGTTTAGCTCATAATAAAATGATCAGTTTTTGAAGTTATGCTTCTTAAAAATACTTTTAGTTGTAGTTCATGATTTTTCCTACATGAATAAGGCAGCACTGCTGCTGCTGCCGGTTTTTGTGTGCCTTAGCCGCAGCTGTATCGCCTCTGAATGGATTTTCTTGAGACTGAAAATTCCAAAAAGCGAAAGCCGAGCATGTAAGATTTGAGCCGTGGCGGTCAGAGGGTGGACGGAGCGAGCGCTGGCCTTGAGAGTGGCCAGCTGAACATTAGCCTGCTTGTCTTGTAATAGATGTTCTGCCTCATCCGTCCCCACCCGCCCTCTTCCAGCACCTCCTGCCCCGGGCCTGAAACCCTGTCAGACATGCCTGCTGCTCACACACTCTTCCACCGGATGTTTATATTTTCTCACTCTGTCTGGGCGATCTCTGCTCTTTCTCTTTTCCTTGTAACTCTCTTTTCAGTCCATTTATCTCATTATGGTCCGGCTATCTCCAGTGGCGTTGAAAATGAAGTGTTAATCTCTCTTCTCATCAATCTCCCCAGCCCAGAAGTGCCCGAGTCTCTGCCTGCATCACAAAATGATGACTGGCACTTTTACTTGTTTGGAGAAATAAGTGTGGGGGCTAAATTGAATTTTAATGGATCGCGTATACCCCCAGTGAAAGGTGCAATCCATTACTGAATGATTGTAATGTTATTTGTTGCCAGTGTTGATTTATAGTGCGTATAGTGTGGAGGGCAAAAGGTGAGCACATTGGGGAAGGAAGCTGCGTGTTGTGTTGATGGGGTTTTAACTACGGCACAGTGGAGAGAAGAGAGGAAGTCCAGGATTATACGAGCTGTTTAGTCACCTTCTTTTGAAGGGGACAGGAAGTAGCTGCTCGGCACAGACAAGGGTCAAGTGTAGTTACTGCAGAAGAAGCGACTGAAGCTGAAGCTGGCATAGTTGTGGTTGTTTGAAATAGAGAAACATGATCGCTTCACTTTTGCCAAAGCTGAATGATGATATTCAGCTATTTAGGATCTAGTGTGGCTTTGCTTCTGCTTCATCAACTCATTCAATTGAAAGATATGGTGCTAAATATGTTAGACTTACCGATAACTGTGTAGCTTTTTTTTGCTGGATTTTCCTCAACATCTGTATTTATTTAAGATCATCCTACGGTACAACAAAACGCTTTCAATTTGAATGATCCTGTCTTGATAATCATAATGTGCCTTTATTTTGATCTTAGTGTCTGAAACCACTAAACTATTTGTGATGGCGGCACAAGGATAAGGCAACTTATAGGGCACAAAGAGCAACAAATACCATTTCAAGATAATGAGGTGACAAAACAAATAAAGAAAGAAAGGAAAAACAGGATGTGGTACGTGGTTTATTACGGCGTATTTGTAAGAGTGGAGGAGTAGCTCATAAAACAAGCGAATGGCTTTCAGAAGATTGAACAGGCTGAGATGCTAAGGCAGCGTTTTCCAAAGCTTGGGGCCCAGACAGAAAAGGTTAATGCTTCAAAGTGTCATAAGCCTACACCCAGACAAACAAAAGTGCAGCATGAAAAAAATGCAGCCTCAATTTAACTTCAATGAGACGACTGCAAAGCCACCGCACAGCAGCTGCTAAACTCTGAAACTGCAGCCAAATTACTGCGGAGAGGAATCTAGTTTGTTGACTTGAGATGCTTGTAGATCAAACTCCTGTTAAAAAGAAGTTCATGTACATGTAATCTGAATGAACAAAAACAGAAAAAATGTGAATTACGTGTCAGAAAATATAAATCCGCAATTCACAGGTCATGTATGAACATCTGCAAAAGTACAGCATCAGTCAGACACCTTGCTGGAGTCCAGATGAGGTTATCGCACCAAGCAGGATTACTCAGTTTGCAAGGTTATTTCCAAAATGCATGCAGCAACCTCTAAGAATATCTAGGAATTAATGTGATACAATCAACACATATCATTATTATTTTGTCAGGGTGTATTTTAGCAGCAGTCAGGATGAAAGAAAACAGAAGCGTATTGCACTTACGTGATAAAATAAGATGCAGCGCCTCGGTTTCACTTTATGGGTGTCCAGTATTTTCAGCATTTGTCTCTGAAGTTACCATGTAGCCTTGATGTTTTGCACATGCTTCATCTTACATCCATGAAGCGGCCATATCAACTGAACCTAGAGAAACTCTGCAACGTCCTGCAGATCAGAACAAGCTTTACATCTGAAAAACTGAACCATTGCAAAATTAACTCAAACTCACATCAAAGATTAACATGTTACTGAAAGACATGAGTTTCCCTCAGTGCCTTCAACCCAAATCAAAATAAAACTGGATTCAAATAATCCAGTCAGTGCATGTTTGCTTCATCAAGACGACCAAGCTTTTATTGGGATTTTGAGGTACCGAACCTAATTCAGAAAAACTGAGCAGATTAATTTCTTACACAAAAACGTTTCTTGTCACTTTGAACTCATTAACTTGTTAATTCCAAAAAAGTTTAGTGCACCAAAGCAGAAAAAGTTTGTTGAACCTAAAGAACAACTAAAAAGCACAAAGTAGATGCTCTTACAGAATAACTTAACTCTTCTGTTTTCACATTTTCCAGATGGAGGATTAAAAAAATGTTTCACTGACGTCTTTCTGATCAAACTTTTAGTCTTAGTACAGCGTGTAACAGCCCCTGCACATCCCTGCTGTTTTCAGTCTGCGGGATTTCTAACAGCTTCCTCAGATGTCTCACCTTACCCCTCTAAATGTCTGTAATGGACACTGAAACTATTAAAACTCACTTCTTCTGTAGTTTTTGGAACATTTCCTACTTTCTCAAGGACCTCTTCACAGCAGCATGCTGTTATGTTCATGTGTGACCTTACAGTTTCCCCCTGTGTAGCTCTGAGAGAGCAGCTAACCGTGTTATCCTGAGAGTCCTCCTCAGATGGAGGCTGACACTCAGTTTAGCTAATCTGGCACCAGCAGCTGGTGTGCCAGGGGAAAAACAAATCAATTAGAAATCTCTGCTAGCACACAAACTTTGTTATTGGAGTCTCCGGTGTGTTAACCAGCTGGTGGATCCTATTGTCTTTGCATCTTAACCCAGCTCAGGTTAGCCGTTGTGTAAGTCGCTCCCTCTCCGAGGAGCCGCCATCTGCTGGTGATAAAACATTTAGTCTGCGGAGGGGGAACGCCTTGGGACCAAGTTAGCCAGATTGTCTAGACTGTAATATGTTCCATGCAGGCGTTTTCATCACATAGAAGCAGACGCCCCCTCCAGAGAAACACTTCCTGCTACTTAGGGAAGTTTAGTCTCCAAGGCACGAGAGCGTCAACTTTTTTCTTTCAATTTATTCTTTGTGATTGAGCGCCAGCAGAACTCCCGAACCAGAACATACTGCCTGAGGAACTCAAGTTATTCACCATTGTCTTTAAATCCCTCTCTAAAACACCCTCTTTATGCACTTGCTTGGGGTTTTCACATTTTGAATTCTGTATGTTCATATTCCATATGTATGCCCATGCTTCTATTGGTAGCTTTCTACACAGCAACAACTTGATTGTATTTCTCTTGATTTAAAATGCCGGTTTTATATGATGTTTTACTGCAGATTTAAACCCATAATGTCTTTATTCCAACATTTTTAGAATCTTGTTATTTTCTTTAGCTATGTGAACCTCAGAGATCCATCATATTTGTAGTAAAGTACACATTTCCAGGAAAGTGAAATGCCAGAGAGTTGAAAGGAATTCCCCCAGCACTGAAAGACCTTTTCATTCTTTAAACTATTTCACACTTTGTACATCACTTCATTTGGAGATACAAATTTAACTCATTGGACATTTAAAAAAGTAGAAAAACACAGTTTATGTTTAAATTTCACTTTAGTGTATTGATGTCCTCCTGCCAAAACACTTGCCTCTTTGCAGTTGTTAGGATTTCAAAAGGAAAGCATTTTAATGGTGAAAGTGGGAGAACATGAAATATACCAACCTGACCTCCACACCTCTATCTTCTACATCTTCACTGGGACTGATTGTGAGCAGAGGATAGTTCAGATTACAGTACACACTTTAAAGTCTATATTCGCATATAAAAGAGGGCTACTGCTATACACCAGTGGAGTCATTGTACCAGTAGAATATGCAGGGGGAAGTATTTTATTGTGTCATGTTATTTTAATGAGGAGATGGCGGTACACTGCTTCACTGTGCAAAGCATGTTGGGATACGTAGTGACATGGACCAGGCTGGTGGCCACTTTTTAACAGCTTTTCTTCATCGTATGGGGTCATAATCATGCATTTAAAGAAAACAGTGCAAAGAGGTGGTATCATGTGGTGCCTGTTTGGACTTGGGTTGAATCATGTGGGTTCACTTACATCCTGCAGCACTTTGCCCCATGACTCTCTCTCACAGTGTCCTGCTCTATCCATTGTCCTGTCCTCTCAATAAAGGCCTACAAGCCAAAAGATAAACTAAGAAAAGAGGGGGTATTAGACAGCAGGCTGCTTTGAACAACTTGTTCAAGAAGTCAGCCGAGAGTCACATGAGTTTCGTTTGAATTGTGACATCAATGACCGGTGACTCTCCTTAAAGAGAATAATAAACACTAAACAGAAACACCCTGCTCTGGTCTTCGTTCCTGGTGGTGTTTTGTTCCCCTTCCAAACTTTCTGAGTCAGATTTGGGGTCCAAAAAAATCTGGACATATTTCAGAATTTGTCATCCGAAATAAAGAAAAACATATTTGTCAAGGCAACAGTGGAGGAGGCTTCCAGAGTGTTGATGGGGCCTTAAAGAAACTGTAGCTTAAATTAAGTTTTTAAATACAGGCTGAAATAAGGGTTTTCAAAGACTATTTTCTATTGATGCAAAAAAAAAATGCAGCATATTGTTTTATTTGCATTTCCATTGTTGCATTTGTATTTGAATTTCGACTTTTGCATGGGACTTCGAGTTTGCGTCTTTCCAATATCAACGCTGCAGGCTGAGCTTAACTACCAGCAGGTATTTATAGCAGGATTACAAACAACACACAGGTACACAGAACTTGCAATTTGCAGACTTAAGTAAACACAGTTGGGGTCCAGTTTATACCTTTGTTCCATCTGAAAGAACCCCCAAAACAAACTGTGTCTAATATACTGGAGTAATTTATATTTGGGATTTTACAGTCATTCTTAAACTGCAGAATTCTCCAATATTGGGCAGATCATCTCAAAATACCCCCAACAGCATTCGGTACAATTTCTGAGCTCAACACTTATGTTGGGAACAAAAGAATAAGAAAGCTAAAAACAATAAGACAGCCACCTGTCATCTTGGCGTGCTTTGTTGCGTCTTCATTAAAATAAAAATACTGTTCAGGGAATGATTCAAATAAGTAATCTATCTCAACATTATTTTAAAACTGGATTAATATTGGAAAAGTTTGTTACCACATGATGTTGCTTTTGTACAACAGTGCTTAAAAGTTTAAGGTTAATTTTTTCATGTTTGGTTTGAACTAATCTGCAAGACTGTCGGGATCATTAAAGATGCCAATAGACAAACTCCTCCTGATGGCAGATATATTTTGTTCAGTGACACAAGCAGGGATCCTTTATAGTGCTGCACTTTGCAACCAAACAACTCTACTTGCTGCAAGCAATACAACACAGTATAAAGTGAATTACAGTATATTTCTCTGAGGCAACTTCTTTCTCCAGCAAATTTTTCGATGCTGCATCTCTAAACTTCCCACAGAAGTGTTCCTCTCGTAGCCTGCTGGCAGCGACAGGATATGGCTGTCTCTCCTAAACGCTCACTGTCAGCCCATCCAAACCTCCCATGAACTGTTTGCGAGTGGCTCTGGAGTGAATCACACCATGGTTGGACACGCTGAGCAGCATCTCCATCTGGACAAACTGGCAATTTCCAAATGCCAATATGTCAGGCTGCATCTGAAGGACTGTCACCAAATGTTCACAAATTGATTTCCTGAGATGTACAACTTTGACCAAATCCTTAAAAAATTAAGCTTAATATCTCACTCAAATATTCATAGATGTTTGAATATTTTTTGGATAATGTTTTTGATGATGATAGTTGTACATTTAGAGTGAATGATTCTGCAGCATTCTCTCTATGGAGATAAATATATCTAAGATTTAACTCTGATTTATTATGACAAGGTATGGCACCATTTTTTGTCAGTATCCATAACATCCAACACATAAGGGTATAAAATCTTTCATATTTCTGTCTTCTTCTGCTCCTGAGGCGGTGCTCTTCTTCTCAGTAACCAGGGACTCTTTTCAGTGTTTTTGTTCCTGCACAAGAGGTCGACTGTTACACTAGCAGCCAATATCAGTCAGCTCACTCTTGTAGCCCACTCTATGTGCAGTATGGCGAGTGTGTTTTTGAGGGCGTGCGTTTTTTGATGGAGGTACATGGAGGCGCTGTAGGCGATAGCTGTGTTCTCCCCAGAGACTGTTCGCAAGGAACCAAAAATCAATGCGAGCAGCTTACGGGCCATTTGAAGGGCCTGACTCCCTGCTCTCATCCATCACCTACCAATCTGCCACCTTACTCGAGAACAAATCCTCACAGGGACCTCTCAGCGCAGCGCTGGTGTCCTGGCCGTGTGTGGTAGATACAGTATGTGGGCTTTATTGGTCAATCTCACTGCCCCATCGCTCACATCTACTTTTAGACTGTCAGTGTGTGTGGGAAGGAGAAAAACAGTCAAACATACATCTCTATCTGTCTGACACTCACACACTTGCTACCTCTCCAAACACACAACAGTGTGTGGTAAAGTGATACTATGGAGCACTATAGCTGCAGATTTACGGGAAAACAAGGGAAATATGTTCTCATTATTTATGTATGTGCTACCTCAGAGTATCTTTTGACTTATTTTTCTACTTCAGTCTACTTTAAGTCCAGTTTGAAATAAAAGAAAACTACAATGGTCCTATCTTTATTGAGTGATTATGATATCTAGCACATCATCTTAATTGCAAACCCTATAATGTCTTTATTGAATTTTGTTGGGTTAAGGAAAGTGTCCAAAAAATGCTACAGCAGTAAGTGCAGTTTAGGCTGACAGCTCCGTTTCTCTCCTACACAACTGTGTTCAAATGTTAACGCTATATAATCAGCTGATATGTTTGCACCACAATCATCTCTCTCTCTTCATCTCCCTCTATCCCTCTCTCCATCACGGTCTCAGCAGATGTCTGTGTAACATGAGTCTGGTCCTGCTGGAGGTTTCTGCCTGTTTAAGTGGCTGTAAAGTGCTCTGCTCATGGTGGATTAAGATGAGATCAGACTGAGTCCTGTCTGTAAGATTGGACTGGATCTTATCCTGTCTTGATGTTGGGTCTTTGTTAATAATAGAACATAGAGTACGGACTAGACCTGCTCTGTTTGGAAAGAGTCTTCAGATAAAGTTTGTTGTGATTTGGCGCTATATAAATAAAGACTGATTAATCAATATAATCATGATGTTACAAGCTGCAACACTAAAGTGAGGACTACATTAATTTATTAATGATTATGATCCAGTATAATATATACTATATGGCGACGACCCCTCCTTTTCAAGACACTTTTAATATGAAGACTTCTTGTAGACAAACTCTTAAATGTAAGAGTAAATGAAGCTCTTATGATATCAGTATTTAAATACCATAAACATGAATTAAGCCGTAGTCTATCAGATGGATGACAGCTCTGCTAACAAAGTTACCTTTGATCTGTTTTCCATGAACATAATCACATGTGCATGTTAAGATGATATTTTTAGGCTCAACATCTTCCTACCTTCTGTCACACTCTCCGACACCACATTCATTGGCTGCTTGAAAAAAGTTTGAAGTTTGCTGTATTGAAAACCTCACTTTGAGTCACTTTGTCACAGACTATCACCATGTCTCTCCAGCTTTCATCCCCCTGGCACTGTAGTGCAGTTTTCCACAGTAACATAGAAAGGAGGAAGTAGAAGCTTAGAATGTACAGTTGATGTTCCAAAACAATATAAAGATATATGATCAGAATGACTAAGTAGACAGTGTCTGTGTGTAGCCTGCACAATGGGCTGCTTACTCTGAATGGTTACTGATGAATGTGTGATGAGCGTCACTGCACATTGAACCTGTTACTGAATGTAAATCATTAATAAGGGAGATAAACTTGTGAATCCAGTTGGCAGCAGATGGGACGATTTTTTCTCTTCCAGTTAAAATGTTCAAACTGAAGTTCCAGAAAACTCTGGACTACATTTCTGTTGCTCTCTGGTAAATTTTCAACATGCTCCCACACACTGTTTCGTGTTTGCAATCACTGCTTTGGTGGGTTGAATGATTGGCTTCAAAAAGCTTTACTTTCTTCTTAAGAAACAAGTTGTTATATGTCCAGTTATCTCACTTCCAACTTGTGAAGTGACGCAGCTTTGCCAGTGTCAAGATAATGGATGGATGGCTGGTTGCAGCAAATGTTTGATGAAGATGGCAAAAATGATAAAGAAAGTGGGCACCCTTGCCAACTGCTCCCTGTCCCTGCATCTAATGTGAACAAATCACATGGCGTCCATGTTGCCATTGCAAAGATATTCCCATTCAGTGACCACATGAATACCAAACTTTTCTGGTACACAACTTTAAAACAACTTCACAACTTTACAAATTCCATTTAAAGGCAGCACTAGTTTCAGTGATGTTACGCTTTGGTTTCTGATGTCAAACGATCACTGTCACTGAATTACAAACGCTGACTCAGACTGACTTTTGACCAATCTAGTAACACACAAAGAAGTGGGGCTGAGAAGGCCTTTAAGCCTCTTGGTAAACTAAGCTATGTCCTGCCCGTCCGCACATCAACTCAGCTGCATCAATTATTAGGTAAATCTATGGAAACAATTTGCATCAGTGTTTTCAAAACTGATTAGTTGCATGACAATTCAACTCTGGAGGTTGCTGCTTACTAAAACCATTTTTTTTAAAGTTCATAATAGATCCCAGTTTACCTTGTTGAATGCTTCTTTAGTGTTCATGTTTTTTTTTCCAAATGACAAACACAGAAAATGTATTAACATTTAATTAACACGTTGGCTTTTGGCCATCCCAGACTAAAAGAAAATGTAAATATTTCTCAACAAGCTTTATCTTTAAATCTTACCAGACATTGCTTTTTCTTTAATGCCAATTTTGCAGTTATTTCAAACTGTGAACAATTCATATATAAAATCACTAAATTGGAAGCATTTATACAAAACTGAAGCAAGAGATGTGCCGATATCAGCATATCCTATCTCTACTGAGAGTGAGAACATGTTGGCACATGCCAGGGAAGTAAATTGTAGTCTTGGTTTAATTTGTAAAGTGGGTTTAAAGTCATCTTTTTTTCTACTTGGCTGATGTCTTTGTTCTTTTACTTGTAGTTTCACTTTCTTTATGATGCCAGACTCTCCCAGAACAAGGAGACAGTCCAGCCGTCTGTGCTATCATCACTTTTCAGCTAAGTTGAGCAACAAGAAAATCCTCCAAACACTCAGCGTATTCTTTCCAAGGATGAAAAAACCCAACAAGGGGTGATAGTAATACTTTGGAAACCCTGAAACTTGTCACAGGGGATATGGTGGCTCAGAATGGAGGCTTGGTGAGGAAGCACAGTGGTAATAGGCAGGAAGGCTTAAGGATCTCTTATCCTGGGCCTTAGCAGTCACACAGAGTACAAGCAGGGGGTCAACGGATCTACTTCAGCTGCTGATATGCCGCTGGGCTCAAGCTGGGGAAGGCTCTGTGTTTATGTGTGTGTGTGCGAGTCTGTGTTGGGAAGTTAGGGCTTTGCATGCTTGGTTACTTCACAGTATCAGAATTACAGTGGTACAGATAAAGAGAGCAGGGGGAATAAAAAGTAGGGTGATCATGGAGTGGGAATAGCCTGGAAAGATTCTAACATCGGAGCAGCAGCTCAGGAATACTGGAGGAGGGGTGTGGAAGATTTATCGACAGGAAGAGGAGGCCTACTGGAATGTAAACCAGCTCTCTATCAAAATCAATGAGTCCAAGTCTCTCTCTCTCTCACACACACACACACACACACACACACACACACACACACAAACACACATACAACCAGGACTTGAGTATGGATGCCCACACCTGCTGTGGTTTCAGGAAAATATATGACAATAAAGAGCCCACGCTTTTTGCACATCACAAATATTGCTGTGCGAAATAAACAAGGAACAATAAACATGAGACCGTCCAAACTGACGCCCACATGCAGGATTTAATCACTCCTGTTTTGGAGCAACAGCAGCCTTTGTAGAATAAAGAAAAAAACACACTTTGGCCACTTTATAGTCTGTAGTCATTCTGTTTACTGCAACTGAACTGTGGTTTGGATCAGGAATTAATACCTCAACAATCTACCTAGTCTATGTTTGTACATTTGAATACATGTCTTTGTCGTCTAATTATACCTCTCTCTTTCCTATCGTGTCAGTCTCCATCTTCAGTTGTAGTTGTAGTCATAGCAGCAGTGAAGTAACCGTAACCTCGGCTAAAACTTCTTAAAATTCAAGTCTGTATTTGCACATAGACTTTCACCAATTGATATTTTTCTGTGCCCCAATTCCAGACTGCAAAGCTCAAGAACTAAGCTTGCTGGGTTCTTTTAAATGTTTTCTTCTGCTGTGGATATACACAGCTGACCCACAATGCAATGCACAGAGGAAATGGAGAGGCAGTTTATAAAAAATACAAACACATTTCAAAGATCTGGCTGGGCTACTTCCTCCCGCTTCTATCACCACCTATCAAAGTTGAACTACTTACATTAAAGTTTCCAAAATATGTTGCATTACTTTGTATTTTCTTATTTTACTTTAAAAAGTAATACAACAGAGTGGCAGCGTGTACATCTTTGTAGCTTCAAAGATGCTTGTCCAAAGAACAAACAAAAGAAAGCACCCTTTTGCAACACAGCCCAGATACTTAAATAAACTTATGTTAAGCAACTGACACGGCTAACATCTGCTTTAGTGGTCAATCAAATTTCAAGAAAGACTACCTTTCCCACCCCTGTCTCTGCTTCACATTGTCGTCTTTCTCATTTATTTTCTCTTTTGGGATTAGATCATGAGACTGAAAGGAATGTGGCCTGATGTTTTTGGTGCAGCATGGTTAAAAAGTCAGAGAATAAAAATAGACACAAGTCAGAAGCAGCGTTTAAGACACTTAAGGGAAAAACAAAAGGGAAAAATGTCCAGATGGATTAAGAAAAAGTAAACAGCTCCAGAAATAATTGAGACTACTGGAAAAATAAAAACATTTCTCTCTGGCTGTACCATTCAGAGGTCTTTGTTTCAGTATGTATTCAACGTTTCTCTCTACTGCCCAATGTACAAATACAATATTCTAATTGAGGTCTCTTTTTCTTTAAATATATTCCTGTCAAGGAAACAAAAGATACAGTATTGTACAGGCCACAAATAATGCAGAGAAAAAAAATCTTCATGTTCATTTTTTTAAGAATACTGTATTGGTCTGAATATAGAATGACCCTGACTTCAATACCACGACATAATGAAGGAAAATGAAAATTCGACATATGACGGGTAGGGTAACAGGTACACTTTCAAAGCATTTTCAGTAACATAGTCACATATGCATTTTAAGATGATCTTTTTGGGTTTCCCATTATCACGCATTACTCTATGACACCTTATTTATTGACTGTTTGACATTCCTCTAATATCTCTGCTGCACTACTAACTGTTTTCTTAAAACAGCACGTCTGTGTCAGTGTTTGGTTAAAGCTAGGGTTGGTAGCCACGGAAATCTAGCTTGAATTTGAATGTATCATTTCCTCAGGACTCCGTCTAACCCCTGCACGCCTCCCCTCTGAGCTCCTCAAAAATGACGCCCCCTCTCACATGCACGAGTGCCACTGATTTGCGACAATATGATCGTGACTGATTCAAAACCGGTCCTCAGCACATCGTTAATGTTTTGCACTATGTCAAATCATGTCTCACTCAGCGGTAAAAAAACACCAAAACATTATCATAGTGAAAGTTAAAAACAAAAACAATATATTGACATTTACTGAACACTGAAAATAAGACGTTCAGGGTTCAGTAAATGTCAATATTCCTATTTGTAGACACTGAGACTTGAGGTGAAGGTATAGCAGCTTTGCTTGGTCAATGGCGTGTCAGGCGATCACTAAATCATTATCTTATGAGGTATAAGAATGAGGTGTGCCTGTGTTGAAAGTCAACAGACTCTGGATTGGAATCGTTTCCATGCATGCAGAGATACTGATTTAAGGACACATTTAGGGTTGTTTCTTTATTTTTGGTGGAGCTTTATATTGAATATATTAAATGTATGTGTTACGGTCGCCCAAGCAACAATGCTACAAAGGCTCAATAAGGGAGACTGCAACAAACAGAAGGGACAACACACAAAGATACCAATCAAACCCCAAGCTTTATTTGACATTGAAAACCCTCCCAAATTAAAGAACCAGTGAAATCACAAGAAATATGGGAAATAATAAGGGCCTGCAGACCCCGGCCAAAAAGAACAAAAGATGGAAAGGTGCTGGGCCAGCCGTACAATGGGCCGTTGCTCGACTAACTATAGACTACGGGAAATCTCCAGCCCAAACTAACACAACAAAGAAACATAAACTCCAACAAACTACCCATGTTTGTAACAACCAAAACAACCGACTTTGGACCACAAACAAAGATGACAATACGGGAAAACTACCCAGACCCTTCCTCCTGCACGGACCTCCTCTGTCAGAGAGCGCCCAGCTCCATCTGCCACTATCTTCTTACCCCCCCACGCTAATCGCAGCCAGGTGCACAGCCGGCAGAAGGAGGCGTTGCCAGAGAGACAGGAGAGAGATAAAACCCAGAGGAGCCATACATAGCAGTATGCTGTTGCTCAGAGAACTTGTAAAAGTTTGCAGCAAGTCCAAACAAAACATGCTTCTATTTAAGTTAAAAGTAAAAATGTAGAATTAAATGACAAATGAGAACTTATAGATAACACCAGTGTTAGTAAACTCCATATTTTCTGGTTCTTCTTTTTTAAATGAATAAGCTATATGAGCTGAGTGTTCATGCATCCTCCTGAATTGTCTGCTTGTAACCCTGCAAAGCACAACAAGTGAGAAATGTTCAGCATTCTTCTAACAAGCACATCCGACATGCTTAATCCACATGTCATAATTATGTTCCAGCGTCTTGTAATTATGAGAAAACAATAATCACAACTCAGCACCTCATTATGAGATTCAGATCTCAGATTTATGAGAAAAGTATCTCATAAAAAGAAGACAATTATCTGATAAGTATGAGATATATAATCTGCTGTAATTACAAAATAATAACAATGATAGTATAAGAAGGAGTATCTCTATAATACATACGAGGAGATCAGTCTGCATTATGTGTTAAAGCTGAACTGCATTGTGATGGAAGGAAATTCAATCAAAGCCTTCCAGACTGTCCGAGCTGTATCTGATGTGAGAACGGCCGGTGGGAGCTGAGGCTGCAGGATAACAGTCTGCTGTATGTGATGACTGCTGTCTTAATGTACTCTGACTGCTTACAGTAGTTCCTACTAAACACACTGCATTATTTATATACATTGTGCAAGAGTTGATCACACTCTAATACTCAATGCTAAAGGTATGTGCTGGGAAATCAACATGTAACGTTTAACTGAGTGTGTTAATGAACTATGACAGACATTGTGTTCATTATGTTCCTCTAAGAATTGTACAGTGGTGATTTTGTTGTGCATGTGTTATTGCACTCTTATCATTGTAACGTAAACAGAAAATGAGAGAAACTTTAAATTACTCCACAGGTTCCAGATGATCTGATTAGATTAGATGCACCTTGCTGCATAAATTTGCATAGCAAGGAGGAAGACTGATTTCCTTCAAATAAGTTCTTATCCTTGTTTCAGGCTGAGATAAGGTTTTAAACAAAGAGATTAGACTTAACACAGTGAGTTTCAATTGCCTTAAAACGCAGGCTTCATAACAATACTATAATGCACATTATAAAGGTGCTGAAATATGCAGTAAAAAGTCGACTAATCAACTTGAATAATAATCTGAACATTAAGACTTGTGTTGTGTAAAAGCATTTTTCTGTTGAGTCAGATCTTTTAGTCTTAAATTCAGTGTTTGTTTGTTTTTCTGTCTTCTCTCTGCATTTTCTATCACATAGAACACAATGACAAAGAACAAGCTGTAGGCTTTTCACAGCAGTATCATTTCATCTGCATCTTATTGAGTGAATAAAACTGTCCTAGAAATATGGAGATGTAAAAAAAATTGCATCAGAACTAAATGAAATCACTACCAAAGGATGTTCCTTTTTCATCTCAGGGTGAGACTATCACCTCCTGATGTGTGTTTTTTTTCCTGCATCGAAACATGAATAAAGTTCTTCTTTAAAGGTGTTTAAAGCCCTTACATGCAAATCTGATGTATTTTCTGCAACAACTGATATATTAATCCTGTAATTTACCCAAAATAAACTCTGGTTTTATCTTGGCTCTCTCTCCATTGGTACAGGCCTCAGCCATTGTGAAAACAGAATTGTCATTAAATTAGGACACAAATAAATTAATGTGCAGGAGATTCTCTTGATAACACGTGCAGCCAGCATTAATATTTTCCCCCTGTGAATTTTTTTAATTGAAAAAAAAAAAAAGCCTGCATGCATAAAAACATTAAATCAGCAAAATACAAAGCCTTTTGATTTAAATAAGACAGTATATTATAAAAATACATCAACATGCCTTTGCTCCCTTAAGACATCTCTATCCTACCAGTTAGCCAGAAGAGATTATCATGTGTTTATTTTGATAATCTAAACCAATATTCATGTCTGTGTTACAGGCTTTTAGACAATTCTTCTGACACTTGTGTCAGCTGACAATTGTGTGGCTTCATTGTGTTGCAGGTTGACAACTCTGCAAAAATGCAGGGTTTAATGAAATGCTGTCCAAGTGTTCCTGAGTCAGGGATTTTTTAATGTAATGGTTATATGTAAAGATTGGGATTATGGGGGGACGTTAATGTGTGCAGTGGAGACTTGCTGCATGGCTTTCGAAGCATTTTTTAATGCTCGATAGTCCCAGCGATGGTGGGTTGGCGTCATTGAAAAACACTGAGACATATTATTATAGTTGCCTGGAGGTGCCATTCTGTATCTACTGCCTTGCTTTGAGTCTCAAACAATGCTTACTGTATGTTTGTGTTAAAGGTGCAGTATAAATAATGCAGTGTTTGAGTTGAGTAATATAATGCCTGTAGTGACATAACTGACATTGACAGCTTCACAGTGTGTCACCACAGGATCCAATCTGCTGTGGCGTTCATGCACACCTGGCTGCAGAGTTGGTGTGTGGAAGTTGATAATGGTGCAGCTGCTGTAGCATTCAGATGGAGATTTATGTGTGTGCATCTGTGATTATAGCCATTATAGAGTACAAGAACTGAGACAAAGAGATGCAAATATCCTGAAATGACGAAAAAAATTGAAGTTGAGTCAGTTGCACGCTGCAGCGCACCGTGGCTATTGTACTTGAGTCAACACTGCTGTGACAGTGAAGTGCCAGACATTGATTAACACATTATGCAGCAATTTAAGCTTCCTTATTTAACATTAGGAACCACACAACACACTTTCTCTAAATGTTGTTTTTTTATTATCCCAACAAACCTGAAAAACTGTGAAGATGGAGCAAATTAAGAGGAGGTGATGGGAAAAGTGTGAAAAGTCTGCGAGGCACTAAAGTTGCTGCTGTATTTTTTCCATGTTTTTAGTCATTGCATAATCCAAATGAGGTAATGTTCACTAAACCTGAAATCTATACATACACATTTTCATTTGAGGCTGATATGTAGCTGCTGTCTACCAAAAGCTTTGTTTTCAAACTTGAAAGCCGCTGGATGTCAGTTCATGACAGTATCAGAGTCATTCTTGCAATATTCGATGAAATATCTCTGCAAAAATGTACATTAAGTATTCGCAACTGCAGTGAAATATTGTGAAGGACTTGCAGGTAAAGTTGCAGAATGTAAACGATCTAAAGCCGACACATGTGGATGTCAAAGCTGTGACAGTCCGTGAAGCGTACGTTGCATGTAAGCGATGAGAGCAGCTGAACTGACACAAGATGAAGGTGGATGAAATCTCAGATGACGCTCAGTCACATCCCTGCGTACAATAAAGGGTTAACACGAGCAGCATGACCTGCTCCTGTGCTGTGAGGGAGAGCTGCCCAGATAAATTGCTCTCCCTGCAGTGTCTGTGAAACCTAATAAAGAACATTCTGTGTAATTTTGGATGAATGTCCTTATGATGATGGAATAATATTGAAATTCTATATGTGGAAGCCTTTCATTAGATTTGGCCTTTCACAAATTGACTAGATCGTTATGACCCATTTCCAAAACTTCTGTCCGTGCCTGCCTCCTCTCTCTATCACTTCATGGAGGATGACTCAGAGATTCACTGCTAATGTCACTTCAGTTTGAGAAAAAACAATATGGCCAGATAATTGATTTTCATTTTGTTTATGGGGCCATTAATTCTTTTCTCTTTTTTCTCCTGCGACTCCACCACAGTCAGACTCTCTCTCACACACACACACACACACACACACACACACACACACACACACAAAGTAAACCTCAGTGAAATCCCTGTTTGAATTAAATGCTACCCTGTTTCGCCCAGGGGACTTTCATTATCTTTTATTTACAAGCGGCGAAAGAAAAGGGAAGAACAACAACAATAATAACAGTGGAACAATCCATGAACAGTGGAACCGAGGATGATTTGAACAAAGCAAGGTCAAAGGGATTTAGGGCCATGAAAATGAAATGTTTTTATTTCCACAATCCGGATCAGTGCTGTTTGCTTCGCCTTGTAAAACCCACATAACGCTGACACTCACACACACACTCACAGAAACACGTGTGCTTATATTCACCGACATGCACACGCAATGCATTCAGGCGCGCTATGGGGAAGCAGGGCCAGCATACAGATTAGGGCTTTGTGATGGACGAGGCTTGTTTTTCTGCAGTGGAGCTTTACTGCCAAATTCAATATTGAAGACACTGTTCACATACAGTATCTGACAGTGGCCATGCCAAAAAATGATACCTACTGTGGTGGAAATCTGGAAATGATAGACTCAAACAACAACGGTTTGTCTTTGTGAGCTTTATTCCGGCCTTCAGTAAGCTTTGCAAAGCGGTCAGATGGCAGAGTGATCTAACAACCGAGACAAGGTCTGCTCAACTGACCCAGAGTGAAGATACAACACGTTACTTATCCTCTTCAGAGAATAGTATTAACACATCATTAAGCATCTTCAAAGAACTGTAAGACAAACAAGAGAGTTTCTTATCACCTCTTGCTTCCTGGTCACCTTCCTGACTTCTCACCTTATGGTCTGCTCCTCAGCCATGGGAACAGATAACAATATGCAAATCACAGGAGGTTTGGTATGTGTGAATGTTTCTAGCTTCTGATCAAAGCAAGAACAACATACTATCATGTCTGTATTTTTCCCACCACAATTCCCCCCTTTTTGTCCTTTTACGGACAACAGGAAATAGAAAAATACATCATGAAAAATAAAACACAATACCTATACCTAAAACATCAAAAACTATTTTGTAGTATATAAAAAAAAACCCTAGAGAGAAAATACATCAGAGACATTAATTCAAAAGATTTCAAAACGTCTCGTCATAAACTTCAGGACAAAACAATCAATAACAGATTCCAATAATACATTTAAACATTTTCTTCATCTGAAACATTTGGATCTCCAGGTGGAATCCAACCTGTAATAGGATACAGATCTGGTATGTCATCTGTTTCTGTACAATTTAAAAGCGGATCATACTCTGTGAGCTGCATCATTTGGTGAGAGACGGATTTTTCTATAGTACGTACAACTAACCCACGAACACAAGGAATAAGACAGCAACCTATCAATACAAAAGATGCAAATACAACAATAATGGCAGTCAACACTGAAACTATGACAGATTTCCATTTGCCGAACATCTGATCAAACCAGTCCATTATCCAGACATCAGTTACTGCATTATTCTTCATTTCGTCTGCCAGGATTTCCAACCTATTCAACGCCTTTGAAAAGGTTCCTTTAGGGGCAGTGTTGTTAGGGATGAAAGTACAACAACTATCTCCAAACATATGACACACCCCTCCTTGGTGAGCCAGGAGCATATCCAAAGCCATGCGGTTTTGCCACGCCATCTGCGTAGTAGCATGGACCTGCTCCCCTAAGGCTTTGAATGCATCCCTGGTGTTGTTTGCCAGTCGCTGTTGATTGTAGTACAGATAATTGATCCACTCAGTATTTTTGTTAGTTTCAATCATAGATCCAAAGAAAGGAATCAAAGAAGTGAAACCTGCAGCAACTGAGTTTCTTGCTTTAAACTCATTCGGGATTCCTCTGGGGATCCCTATTGAATCTATGTGAACATTTGGATCAAAACCTAGAATCTCATCATTTATAGATCTCTTTGTACGTTTAGAAGTAAATGCTACCTCTAATAAAGCCTCCTGTTTAACTAAAAACATCTGTTGTGCAAGCATTACATGTGCACAGAGACCAGTCCAGTCATAAGGAAGAACTGAACGGAGTTTGTTGTCACCACAAAGCCAAAACACATCTGGTACTGGAAGTGTCTGCACTTTCAGCCACATAAAATGTGCTAACTGTTGATTCTCTGCTAGTGTAAGTGGTCTTAAGGGGTAGATGATATTAATATTGACTATATAACTACAAAGTCCTGTCCAATTACCCACAAAGGTTTTACCTTTAGGGCGATGATAACAAACAATTCGGGTGTTTTCCAAAATGGGTGGTGGGCTTTCAGGAAAAGGCAGCTTGCCCACCTCAGGTTCCATCTTACAGTTGTTCCATACCGATGTATAATTCTCTACACCTCTAGCCAACAAACAATCTTTTCGACACAAGGTTGTTGAATTTGAAATACAATCCTCTGTTTCAAAGGGAATACCTACAGTGTATAAGGTAGGTCGTGCGGGGGAACAAGCGTAACATGAAACATTTGAGGGAAAAACCTGTCTGGCGCTGAAATTCAGCCATGAAGTCCATAAATTAAACTTTTTCAGATATGGAATTTCTCTCTGTTTTCTAGACAGGTTTTGAATGCCAGAGATAACTTGTAGATTGCTATTAGTGAAATTTTGCAACTGTTGTAGCTGGAAAATGACAAATGGAATCATGATTACAGATGCCAACAGCAGAGTTGCATACAAGCCTCCCCTCTGGCTCCACCCATGTCCTCTGAACAGGCGCCATGGTCTGCGTGATGGTGGCATCCTACTGGACTAGTTCCTAACTCCGCTACCAGCTCTCCACTCTTTCTCTGTTTGTTGAGGTTTACCCCTCTCAAAGGGCAGGCGTTTCACGCTTACGCGGGAAGGCCCTCGTACGCCCTAATCCTGAGGCTTCACCCAGATAAGGAGCTTTGATTTGGCTACTGAGCAGGACACTAACCAGAGGTGCGTGTAGAACCGCTCCCTCGCTGGTGACACTAACCACTGTTAGCACGCCACGTTTGTTGTGGATGGTTCTGGAACCCTCTTGCAGTGGCTTGCGTGCACCCACGTTGCCCTCTCTGCGACCTTCACCGCTGTGTATGTCGTGAGGAGCACCTGGAACGGTCCGTTCCACCTGTTTGCCTTCCAGTGTTTCCTTCTGAAATCCTTGATCACCACCCAGTCACCGGGTTGCAGATTATGAAGAGGATGCTGTGCCGGTTGTGGAAGAGCGTCCTTAACCTGCTTATGGATGTCAGATAACACAGAAGAGAGTTTTGCACAGTAACTTAACATTTCATCCTCACAGAGGCTAGTTGAGGGAAGCTGTTTTTGTACTGGGCCAATACCTGTATTTGGCGGTCTACCAAATAAAATTTCAAAGGGACTTAAGCCTAGTTTGGATCTTACTCTAGCTCTCATCTGCATGAGAACTAAAGGAAGTGCTTTTGTCCAAGGAAGACCTGTGTCTTCACAGCACTTAGCAAGCTTGTTTTTTAAGATACCATTCAAGCGTTCAACAGCACCCCCGCTAGCGGCATGATACGAACAATGGCGCTTTAGCTCAAACCCTAAATACTGGCTGAGTTGTTTAAGGGCTGCATTCACAAATGGTGTACCATTATCACTACCGATTCTGTTTGGAATGCCCCATCTTGGAATAATTTCAGAGATTAAGGCTTTGGCCACAGCTTGTGCATCTTGTTTACTTGTAGGAAAGACTTCAATCCATCGAGAAAACATATCAACCATGACCAGACAGTACTTCTTTCCTCCACTCGGGGAAAGTTCAATGAAATCCATCTGTAAGTGTTCAAAAGGTCTGGTTGGAGGAGGATGAGCTGCTTGTTCTACTTGAAGGCCTCTACCTACATTTTTTGTGGAACAGATTACACATCGTTTACAAAAATTTTGTGAATAAATTGAAAACCCTTTTGCATGCCAATGTTGTTCTATAGTAGCCACCATCCCCCCTTTTGACACATGATCCTTCCCATGTGTCAACTTTGCATAAAATGGAAAAAAATGAGCAGGTAAACATGGTTTGTCATTGGGGCCGTACCATACCCCTTGTCTAAAAATGCAACCTGATCTTTTCCATGCCTGTTTTTCCGCTGGCTTGGCCTGCATCTGAAGCTCCCCTAAATCTACTGCCGGTGTGTGTACATCAGAGTCATGCAAGAAAACAGGAGTGATAACAGGCTGTGTAGCAGCGGCCTTGGCGGCTGCATCCGCCCTAGCGTTACCAAGAGAAACAGGATCAGTACTGTTAGTGTGAGCATCACATTTACAGACGGCTATCTGTTTTGGTAGGAGAATAGCATCAAGCAAGTCCGAGACAAGTGTATGATGAGCAATGGGCTTTCCTGTGGATGTCAAAAACTTTCTGTGTTTCCATAAAGTGCCAAAGTCATGAACGACACCAAATGCATATCTGCTATCTGTGTATATGGTCACAGACTTGCCCTTTGCCAATTTACAGGCTTCAATGAGAGCTTTCAACTCAGCAGCTTGAGCTGATAAATTAGACGGTAACGATGCAGACATGAGTGTGTCAAAAGAAGTTACCACAGCAAAACCAACTTGATTTTTGCCTGTCTCAGGATTGCGAGAAGCTGATCCATCCACAAAAAGAACCAAATCAGGATTGTCCAAAGGTGTTTCCTGTAAATCACATCTAGGAGAACATACTTCAGTAATTGCAGCGACACAGTTATGCTGGTCACCATCATCCTCAGTGGGCAACAAAGTAGCAGGGTTAAGCACAGTACAGCGTTTAACTGTTATGTTAGGCATGTCTAATAACACAGTGTGATATCTAAGCCAACGTGCTGCAGAAAGGTGTGCTGTTTTCTGCTCAAGCAAAATTAGTGAAACTGCATGCGGAACCAAAAGTGTTAGCTCTGAGTAACCTACAATGTCTCTTGAGGCCATAACAGCCTTTTCTGCTGCAGCTACAGCTCTGAGACATATGGGTAATCCTGCTGCCACAGGATCTAACTTTGCAGAAAAATAAGCTACTGGTCTTTGTCGACCTCCATGTTCCTGTAGGAGCACTGATGTCATACAGCCCCCTTTCTCGTCCACAGTCTGTGTAAAAGGTCTGTTAGGATCAGGAAGTCCTAAAGTCGGTGTAGTCTGTAAAGCTAGCTTCAAGTCCATGAATGCTTGGTCAGCTTCATTCGTCCATGTCACCTTGCTGTGCGCAGTCAGGTTCTTACCATGAGCAATTGCACTCAAAGGAGCCTCCAAAACTGAATAGTTTGGTAGAAATGATCTGCAATATGAACACATTCCTAAGAATGACATCACTTGTTTTTTAGTAACAGGTTTTGGAATATTTTGGATAGCAGTAACTCTTTTGGGTGAGAGGGATTTGCCCTCTGCTGTGATCACATGACCCAGAAATGTAACCTGTTGTTGAACAAACTGCATTTTTGCTAAGTTCGCTTTGTGACCCTCAGCTGCTAAATGTTTAAGCAGATGCAATGTGTCTTTCTCACATTGTTCTTTTGTAGGCGAACAGACCATTAGGTCATCAACATATTGTAGAAGTGCACTTCCCTTTCTTAATGTTAATGAACTCAAACTGTCTTTTAAAGCCTGATTAAAAATTGTGGGACTAGAACTTAAACCTTGACAAAGTCGTGTAAAAGTATAACTCTTCCCTTTAAATGAAAAAGCAAACCAGAACTGACTGTCTTTGTGTACAGGAACACTGAAAAAGGCGTTGGCTAAATCAACCACTGAAAACCATTTGCTATCTGGTGGGACCTGTGACATAATGGTATAAGGGTTTGGAACATCCGGTGCCCTCTGATAGACTGCTTCATTTACTGCTTGCAAGTCCTGCACAAATCTCCATTCTTCAGGTTGACCTTCGTCTCTAATTTTCCTTACAGGAAAAATTGGTGTTCTTACTGAAGAGTTTTCACATGGAACAATTACTCCTGCCTTTAATAATGATTCAAAGACTGGAGTAATACCATCAATAGCTTCTTGTTTCAGTGGATATTGTTGTTGGCATGGCCTGTAATCAGACTTTGGAGTAACTGTAACAGGTACCATACCTTTTATCAAGCCTACATCATGTTTACCCTGAGCCCAAAGACCGTCAGGAACTGTTTGTAACACTGGGTGTTGTGTGAGCATATCTACTGGTGTGTGTGAAAGAAATGGAAAACAACTATGTGTGTGTGTTTCATCATCAGGTACCAAAGTAACTGTTCTTTCAGCATGAACAATACAACAAAGCTTTCGTCTATATTGAACATCAGGATCTGAAGTTGGTTTCCAATCAGTTCTGTACACACATTTTTCAACCCATGGACCAAGGTCCTGCCAGTGATCATGCTTGTGTTTTGCAAGAGAGACATGAGGCCATGAACCAGGAACATCAAACAAAAAGTTAGGATCATAACATTCATATTGTTTATGAAAAGCCAAATCCGAAATTGTTTCAAATTTAGATTTAAACGCTGCAGTTTTAGGTTTAGCAACAGAGACTGCACAACGATGTTGTGTCCAAAAGATGTGTTGCAGTGTCATTCTATCTGTTTTCTGATTTTCTTTAAACCATTGTTTTTCATACTCTTCATCCTTTCCTTCATGAACATGAGCAGTACAATGTAAATCTTCTCCCTGCATGTAGTCTGTATCTGTTTGGTTTGTGACCTTATGTGCTGTTTGCATAAGTGTGTGATTTACTGAGGTAACTGCAGAAGGAACAAGTTTCCATTCATAAACATACAACAGAGCTTGTGGGCTGTACTTCACAAAGACGTGTGAAGTAGGAGCAATAAGATCAGAGAGCCTCCTTATCTTAACACCCTCTGGTGTGGAAACTAAACAAATGCCCAAAGCACACATCACATCTCTACCCATAAGATTTATGGGACAACAATCTGATAGCAAAAAGGCATGTTTGAAATGTCCCCTACAATCATCCTGACAACTTAAAGGATAAGTAAAACATTCTTTAACTGTTTGACCTGTTGCGCCTATTGAATGTACATAGTTACCACTCATTTTTGGCTTTGGAGAAAGGTTAGATGTTTTAATCACAGAATGTGTAGCTCCTGAATCAACCAAAAACTTAAGTTCCTGTCCCTGAATAGTGAGAACTATTGTTGGCAAATTAAGATACACTTCGTCGTCATATTTTACATATGTGCCTGTCAGTGGAGTTGTATCAATCAATAGTTCACCTTCTAAGTGTGTGATAGCATTCAAAAGTTTGTCAAAATCAGTCAAAGTGTTTTTGTGTGTGTGTGAGGTGCTTTCACCATTCTGTTGGGTAGGATGAGTCTCCTCTGGCTCCAGTGTGGGTGCTGCAGTCTTCCCCTCCTCCTGCCCAGGCGCCTGTAGCTGTCAATCATACTGAGCCTCCAGCTGTGGACACTGACGTGACCAATGTCCTTTTTCTCCACAAATGAAACATGCTTCTGGGTCTCTGAAGCGACGGTTCAGGCCCCCTCTACCACCTCTGCGTACACCCCTGCCACGACCGCGTCCTCTGCCTCCTCTGCCTCCTCTGAATGTAGACTGAAACATTGTGAGTGTAGCAAGATGGAGTTGTTCAGCTTGTTTTGCAGATTTTCTTTTTTGCTGATCATTGAGGAGTTTTTCAGCATGGACAGCATATTGTTCAATCTCATGAAGTTTACCAGTTTCCCATGTAATACAGGAGCGTTTGATCTGGTCAGCAATAGCTGGAATCATGCCTTGCAGAAAACTGTTACGAAGATGAGCCTCCCATGGTGTTATTGGATCTGCACGAACATCCTGTGGTCTGTCAAGTCCACTATTGTCAGTGTGAACCCCAGTCAGACGGTGAAGGTAGTCAGAAACGGGTTCGTCGTCACGCTGTTTACACATAACCACTTTGGTTAAGTCCATTCGTATTGGAAAAGCTATTTCAAAACGTTCACGAACAGCCCGAACAGCATCACGATAACCAGCATTATCTGCATGACCCCAATCTCGATTTGCCATGCGTAAATCATTATCACCAAACGCAGTGGATACCTTGTGAAACTTTGTTTTGAGGTGCAAAGACAACAGTTTCTCAAGTTCAAATATTGTTGGCTTGTAGGTTTGACAAAATCTTGTTAGCTGAGTACCAAACCTCTGACCATTACCTTCTGGGTTTGGTAAATCATGAACGACAATTTTGAGGTCTTCAAATGTCCATGGTCGAAAGGCAAGTTGCATTCCATCATGTGCTGCCACCTCGACCATTGGAAGAGTCATTACTGGGTCTTGTGGTTCTTCCGTCTTTCTGTCTCGTGTGGCTGGGCAATATGTAGCAGAACCAGATGCTTGGTGGGGCATGGACGCATCATCCTGCCCTCCTTTAGGATTCTGGTATGGCGGTGGAAAGCCATACTTGAGTCCCGTTCTAGTGTGGCTCGGACTAGAATAGGTCAAGCAACTGTCCGGCAGTGGTGGGTAGATTGGTGGAACCATGATGCCTGGCGGTGCGGCTGGGAAAGCAATTGCTGCTTGCTGTCCTCCTACTGCACCCCCTTCATCGTCTGGAGCAGCCTGATGTTGGAGTTGTCTTGGCGGCGCCTGGTCGGAGTCAGGGTCGATCTGCTGCATTTTAACACACTGAGACACAGATGAGCGTTTCTCTATCCCTGCCTGTGTTTTTCTTGCCCTACATTGTGCTTCACTCCACCACATGTTAAAACTTTCCCATTTAACTTTCTCTTTCTCTTTACCCTTACTCTGTTTCTCTCTTTCTTGCAACTTATCTTTGAGTTGTTCTAGTTGTCTCATGCTAAAGCTTCCTTTTTCTGGAAAACCACATTCTTTTACCCAAAACTGTAACTGTGAAACAGCTGTAATGCCATAATTAGTGATCATAAAATTTACGTTAGGAAAATTTGGAATAGGATCCTCTTTTGTTTGACTTTTACTGTTACATTTCCCCATTTTATCCTCTTTTGGATCTTTAAACAATTCTCTTACACAAACACAGCTCAAAAACCAACAACAACAAAAAAATTATTGAGAATAACGCAATATTTGTAACAATCTAACCAACTGATGGAACCAATTATTACTATATACGTTTTGTTTAAAAATCTCAATTTAGAACCTTTTTTTTGTTTGTTTAAAACATTTTTTTTTTTTCCTATTTTTATTTTATTTTATTTTATTTACTATCTGTCTGTTCCCCACAGCGCGCTGTTGTAAAGGCCACGCGTCCGTGCACCTCCAGGTTTCTTCTAAACCTTGGTTTAAAACATTTGGTCAGGGACTTTAACCCTTCAGGGACTTTAACCCTTTAACTTAAGGGCTTCTAACCCTTTTTAGGGACTTTAACCCTCCCAGGGACTTTTTCAGACAGTTATTTCTTTACTTAATTTCTGTTTTTCTCTCTCTTTTTTTTTTTTTTTTTTTTTTTTTTTTTTTTTTCTCAAAAAAGATCTAAAATTTTCTATGACATAGATTTAGAAGTCAAATTTTCAGATTCTCACCATTGAGTTGTGTCGATCGCAGAGGTGAAAGAGTCTGGTCCGGATCTCAGGTCCTCCGTCTCGACCCGTCCTTTTCTGGGGAGGATGAAGCTGAAGATATTTCTCCAGGACGTGCACTATCACCTTTGAAGCCGGGATCCAGAAACTCTCACTCTTGCGATCCCACTTCTGACACCAAATTTGTGGTGGAAATCTGGAAATGATAGACTCAAACAACAACGGTTTGTCTTTGTGAGCTTTATTCCGGCCTTCAGTAAGCTTTGCAAAGCGGTCAGATGGCAGAGTGATCTAACAACCGAGACAAGGTCTGCTCAACTGACCCAGAGTGAAGATACAACACGTTACTTATCCTCTTCAGAGAATAGTATTAACACATCATTAAGCATCTTCAAAGAACTGTAAGACAAACAAGAGAGTTTCTTATCACCTCTTGCTTCCTGGTCACCTTCCTGACTTCTCACCTTATGGTCTGCTCCTCAGCCATGGGAACAGATAACAATATGCAAATCACAGGAGGTTTGGTATGTGTGAATGTTTCTAGCTTCTGATCAAAGCAAGAACAACATACTATCATGTCTGTATTTTTCCCACCACACTACTTACAGTAATGCAAATAAATTCAATTAGTATTAACCCTTTTAATGCTGAAGAAAGTGGCCTGCTGATTCTTAAGTTTGTATTTTTACTCATTCTCAGTGCTTCAGATGGAAAAGAAAGTGCCCGTACTCCCCGTATTCAGGTTTTGGTGTGTATCGTGCAGTAAATCATTAGTATTATTTTCTAAATTTCTACAGTAGAAGACAACGCTCATCTTCATAACAAACATTCATTGCAAAAGCTACTTCACTGTGTCACACAAACAAAGAACCATATCAGCGTGGTCTTATTCAATTTTCCATCAGGCTACATTCAGCAGCTTTGGCATGCAGTGCAGAGAAGTCATCAGGCCTTCACTTGAGGACTCTGCTGGAGAGCCATGAAAATTATTTAACTCCACTTCCATGACACACAACAGAGACAGATAGACAGATAGGAGAGGACAGTGGGTGTTAGAGAAAGAAAAGTAGAAGCAGCTTTGAATGTGGTGACGAATTCAAAGAAATCACATAACAAGATCAAATAATTCGGACCTTGTGTCATCATCTGGCTCTGCTTCACGTCCTCTATGTGCCCTTCTAGAGACAGACCAACATCGATGTCATCTTCTTTTGACCCTGTTTATCCAACACTTTTAGGTGCTATTATGAATCACCAATAGAAACTGTAATATTGAGCCGGCACAAATTCGGAATTTAAGTATTAGCACCATACAGTGGAGCATGCCAGCCCACTCACAGCGCTGTTTATTCAAATGATGTACAATCTAAAATAACCCTACACCCAAAGCTATGTGAGCTTCACCCTAAATATCATTGTATTAACACGAATCAGTGTGTGCAGTCAAGATCCTGCTTCCAGTTTGTAGACTCACACCTGCAGTTACCAAATACCCTGCACAAAATCTAACATGAGGACATCTTTGGCAAACCTACAACATGACAAAAAAACAAAACATTGTATATTTATTCCAAAGTACTCTCTTTGAATATGTTGTAGCTGTTTTTGCATTTGTAAAGAAGTTAAAACCTACCTGTAGGCCTGCACGATATGAGGAAAACCTGCATAATGCATCAACAATACTCTGTAGTGGGATGGCAATGTTAGTGATAAAGTAATAGTATTAAAGTGTAAGTGTTAGCACAAAGATCATATTTCCTATGTTGTCAGCTGTTGGACAGCCACCATGATAGCTGAGTTAGCAGTCACCCCAAACACTGACTCTATTTGTCTGTGGATAGCTTGTTGCTAACTTGGGCTTCATCTAATTGCTGTGAATGCATGGCCCATGTACGCAGGCTCAATCCGGTGGGTCAAATGTTTGCCTTCTAAGCGTAAATGCACAGCACATATTGCATTATATTTATCCTGCATGCTCAGCCAAATGACTGAAAATAAATGTATGTTGAACTCATCTATCTCGCTTGTTTCTAAAAAAAAAAGTAAAATTATGTTTTTAAAGCAACTGAACTCTCCTTAGCTCTGATTATGTTGTCATAAATGGTCTTAAATTTGGCACATGAGCTGTTTTCAACCAGCAGTCAGTGTAGTACAATTTTAACCTCAACCACAATCATTCCCCAACCCCAATCAAGCAGTTTTTGTGCCCAAAACTAATCTGGAGGCAATAAAAGATAATCCGAGTATGACACAAGGGAAACGTGTTTTCTAGGTATTGTGTTTCGGATGAAGCACAGGAATAGTACACACTAGTCACAATACCCCGCAGCGGCAATATCAGTGAAAATGAAACCTCCAAATACGCAGTTAAATTAATGGTTGCTTTGAGAAAATGTTTTCCGAAATGAATCTACACCAATAAAATTAAACTGCCTCCCAATGAGCCATCTGAGCCTACCCAGCTGTCTGAAGTTGGTATTTCTGTTTAACAGCTTTCTGAATTCTTGAAAGGTGTCGAAGCTGGTTGCTGCTGATTAGGGTTTTTATCAGTTTATAGGCAGGAATAAGACTCCTTGTACTCGAAAATATTGGATTTGACTGCTGGAAAAATAAATATTCCATTGACTTTCCAAAGGGAGGAAATACTGCACATGACAACGGGAGGACAGGGAGACAGTAGGTCAAATGTTTTATGGTCAAATCCATAATATGTAACCTGACCTGAGGAAATAAAGTGTGTGAAGTCTCAAAGGTTGTTAATCACTTCAGAGTCCTACATGACTTCATTTCTTTAATTTGGCTTGACACTTATAAGACTTAAAACTTAAGGTGTACATGGGGTTCTGATGAAACCTGGGTTAGAATCTGTTTTTATGAGATGATGAAGTCACCTGTCAGTGGTATCTACCTTCACATTAGATTATCAAGGAGGAGAGTCTGTCCCTCTCAAATCATCCTGTCTTCGCTTCTGCTGTCGGCACTCAAATGACATCAGTCCCCACACTCCCGAGGCCTCGCCATGAGCAGCTTCAATCATTTGGGAAAAGAGGAAAAGGTCAAGAGCTGTTTCAGTCATCTTTGAGTCAGTATTATTAAATAACAACCCTCTCTCAACCTCACACATATAGCACATTAAGGTCATTTCTCTATAGGGTGAAACATAAGATCCACTTACTAGACCAGTGACCTGATTTCACACACCACATTTACCTCTGTGCTTCAGGAAACCACAAGGTCATGATGGTGTTGAAAATACATAAAACTATTAGTTCCAGTGAGATCAACAGTATTACAAAGAATGGTGTAAAGACGTTGACCAAAGATTAAGAATTGTTTTTCTCTTTTAGTTAAGGTTAATGCGTGTGATCAACCTGTATCACTGAGGTTTAATGGGAGTGATGTGGTGGTGGAATAAACTTCTGAAGCCAAAACAAGCTGAGGTGCTGTGGAGAACATCATCAAAGACTCAAATTAATTAATTGTTCGCCATTAAACAGGAAGTAGTATTTTGAAGGGATCAAAATACTTGTAGAGTCACTAAATGCACATAGACAAGTGGTGTCCTCTTGTCCCTGCAGCATGCTGAGTGAACAGGCTTTTCATTACTTATTCCACAGCTAATATCCACAGTGAGTGACATACACTACCAGTCAAAAAATTGGACACACTTTCTCATTCAATGGTTTTTATTTATTTTGATTATTTTCAACATTGTAGATTAATACTGAAGACATCAAAACTATGAAATAATCTGGTTTTGCCATAATCTGGATTACAACACTAGTCAAATAGGGCTATCCATTGTGTACTAACCCTACCTCTGAACAACACAACTGATGGTCTCAAACACATTAAGAAGGCAAGTCATTCTACAAATGAACTCTTGACAAGGCTCATGTTAATTAGAAACCATTCCAGGAGACCACTTCATGAAGCAGACTGAGAGAATACCAAGAGTGTGCAAAGCTGTCATGAAGGAAAAAGGGGGCTACTTTACAGAATCTAAAATATAAAACATATTCTGCTTTGTTTAACACTTGTATTGTTAATTAAATAATTCCAGAAGTGTTCTTTCATAGTTTTGATGTCTTCAGTATTAATCTACAGTGTTTACAATAATTAACATAAATAAAAAAAAAACATTGAATGAGAAGGTTTGCTCATTTTGACTGGTAGTGTATTTCTTTATTAAAAGATTGCAGGGTGGGACTTTCTTTGATATAAAATTAATCTTCCACATGTACAGAACAAAATCTGCAAAGATGTGAGGTGTACAGCTTTGTCCACAGGGGGCGCCAAAAACAGCACAAACAGAATGTTCCTCATAGGAGCTTTAAGTACTGACATTGATTATTGTTATCAGGGGCGTTCACATTGCTCAACACAAATACAGATAACTTCACTGGTAATTTTTACAAGCTCAGTTTATACTTACAGGCAATGATTTGGTAAGGCTTCAAACATAAAGAGATCGTATCAATGAGCTGCTAGCTTAAAGATTTCTGAGAAAATAGAATACAGGTGAATGCTAATGAATTTAAAGGATAACATATTTTCTTTTGCTCATCTTACCCCATGTTTGTTCAGCAATCATCTTTTTTAACTGTTTCTATCACACTGATGTGTCTTTAATATTCATAAGGGTCCCAGCTTTTACATAAACTTAAATGAATGGCAACCTTTAGAGCTCAGTGGGTGTCAAGGGTAAAATGTCTCATAATTCTGGAGCCCAAAGTGGTAATTTGTAACTTTGGTATCATCAATCCTGTGCACAAGCTTCCTAATTTTCCCCTCAGATAAATAATTCATGACCTGGCATTACTTAATCAAGCCCTTAGATGACTGAATTCATTTTCCAAAATGAATGTCGTTACCGCGTTCATTTAGATTTTCTCCTCGACCCCGTCTTTGTCAGGCAGGTTGGAGGCTGCTCTCTTTGCTGATTGTCAGCCTCTTTCCGTCGACGGTTGGTCTGATGTAACTGTTAAAGTGCACTGCCAAGTCAGCTGTGAAAGTTGTCACGGTCAGTCTAAATAGGCTGCCTGTTTCTAATAGAGTTTTATTTTCATTTATGACAGATATTTTTCAGTCTACTTGAGGGATCTTAAGAGTTAGTTTGCTCCTCATTATTCACACTTTTTGCAGATTTTTAAGGTGCGACACTGCACTTTTTTGTAAAGCATGTCACACTATATCTAAACATTCATAATACGTTACTTAAATAACATAATTTGACTTGTTTGAGCTTCAGTTTTTCATGTAAGTCTACAGATTTTTCAGGCTAGTTTAATATGGCTGATTACTGTGTATCAGAAGGAGTGTCAATGTTAAAGGAATTGACTTCTCATTGTTGCTTTACCAAGAAAGCTGGACGCTTTATACCATCTGGAGTAACATCATGGGGGCTGAGGCCTGGTTGGATTCTAGTGATCCCTGTTTGCACTGCAAGCATGAGTGATTCCCCATGGATCAGTGAAGAAGATTTCTACGTCTGATGTGTGCAGAAAAGGAGCAGATGTGATCATGAATGCCTTTTTAAATGATTTCTGGGCAGTTCTGCATGTTTATACTCAGGCTTTTGAATAAATGATGATACTGGGAATTAATTGGATTCAAATGGTTAAACATGTTTTGCTGTGTGTTTGACATCTGTTAACATCTATTTGTGAAACATTTATAATCATCCAATGATTCCAGGGAATGGATTCTCCAGTCTGACTAAAATGCAACAGAAATAAATAAAAACTAACGACCTAAAAAGAAAAACAGATAAAACCTGGTCTTTATATCACTCGAGCAGGCTACGCATATTTCCCTGCTCCTCCCTGTGGTTGTTATTCGAAGTAGAAGAGCATAAGATCAGCTTAAGATGCATCTGTGTGTGGATTACATCACTTGACAAAGCTCTGACACCGAGCTGCCTTTATCTCCAGTTTGCTTTCTCACCTTACAGAAGAAATGTGGACAAACAGTTTGAAATGGAGAGCCTTAAGCCACAAACAGGCCGCTTCTGTCAGTCAGAGCAACACATCTACTCCGAGGATGATTGTTCAACTCAAAAGCGCCTCCAACTCCTCCCACGCAGCCATTTATCACAAACTTTTTTCCAACAAAACTCATCCCACACTCATTTGCAGTGTGTTGTGTTGAGGTGAGAGGCAATGAGAGGGAGGCGCTCAGCAGCGTGGGTGCAGCTCCTCAGCAGCTCTTCAGCAGCTCCTTAGCAGCCATGGATTTCATCTGGTGTGGAAACCAGCGTGTGTGCAGAACAGGCTGACTGTTTCAGACTGTAAAATACTCTCATACAGTTCACTCTAACGTATGTTGGCTTTTCATTCAGCCTCAACCGTCTACAATTTGTACATCGGTAAAGAGGTGGAATAGAGGCAGGAAAACAGCTACAATCAAGCAAACTTGCTACACCCTTAGTTATTCAAATGTATGTAGAGCCCTTTGCCGTAATACCACCAAAATGAGTAAGTCATACAAAAATCATCTCCTGTACATTTTTCTTTCAAATAAAGAAATTAGCTCAGGCCAGGACTTTCACGATGTTAGATTTCCAAGATCAAGAAATTCACGATTAAGAATTATTGCAATATTTAAGGGGGACAAAAACAACAACATTTTCAGTCAAATTAAGGAAAAGCATGACAAGGATAGAGCGACACGTTACTTAATATTTATTATACATAATATTATTAATAAATGCAATAGACTTACTTACATCTCACCATCTTCTTCTGCGTGTGATTCTGTGTGCTACACTCTACACAAACACCCCACCTTCTTTACGAAATTCAAAAAACTCTTTCATCTGTCATCTCCTCCAACGCGTTATGCGATGCAGTAGAAACCACACACTGCAGTAAGGGATAGCTGGTGACTGAGTCTTCTTCCTCTGCTGCTTCTTCTTCGTCATACCTCGGTTTTATGATAAATAGCAATCAGCGTAAATAATACTACCCCCTATAAACCAGTTAGAGGGTGCTCCTTTTTTCAGCACAATACCGTTATTATGTCTTTTTAAAAAGACAGTAATCGTAAACACCAGTATATTGCAAAAGCCCTAGATCAACACCATGTTTGTTCCAGACTTAAAAGATATTTACTTCTGCTGTAAAAATTTGCATTTTAATATGGGGCTCCATTGAGACACCAGCCAAAGACTGCAGACCCTGGTACCTACTTCTGCAACAAGCAGAAATGCTCTGCAGGTATGAACACTAACCTGTTATTAAACTTTCTTGGCTTTTGCCGCCAGCCTCAAGTAGACATGCAAGGAACTGCAGTTTTTCATATTGGTGGTTTTACATTTTAGACAACAGAGGTTGCCTCTTAGTTCTGACTTTCAGCAGTTTAACTTTTCAATATTTTACTATAACGGAAGTTTGTGTACTCCAGGACCACTGGGTGTGTTGACAGTAGCAAGATAAACAGCAGACTACCCCCTACCTTTTTCAATCCTGTTCCTGTCCCTCTTACAGTTTCAGTTTGATTCTTCACTTTGCTTTACTCTCGTTCTTTCCAACCACCAGACTCCTGAAGCTCTAAGTTGATCAAATTGCTCATCTGGTTTGCCAAACAGTTGAAACAGTTTGCTCACATAAAGTCAGCTGTGCTTCTCTGTGCACTTCCACTTTGGAGGTGTTTGAGCCTCTGTGCACCTTGCCAGAAGACCACAATCATTCAGCTGTTGTTGCTGGTGCCCTTAAACGAGGTCATGTTTAATATGTTCATGAGATGAGTCTGAGAGAACACTATCCATGAGGGGTCTTCATCCCAGCAGAAGGGCATGTTTTTGAAAAAGCACTGAGTTCATGAGTTTTGATGTGAGTTCATTATTTTGAATAGTAGCTTCTGATAAACATGGTTTAATCCCAGTGGCTACATCTTGCTCTTGTATCATTATGCCTTTGAATTTCCTGTATACCAGCAATTCCTCAGACATACATATTACCGTTGCCTTTCAGCTACAAGATTTAAAGTTCATTCAAAACAGAAGCAACAGCTGATCATGGATCAAAGAGAGTGGCATTAGACAGAGCTCTTGGTAGTAAAAACCATAAATTGTTCTGAAGTAATGTTGATTTCTTGTGTCAGATATTTTTGATAAAATGAAAGCAATAAAGGCCTATTTAAAAAAGTCTCATGTCTCAATCAAATAAACTATGAGCAATCATTGCCTCATTATAATGCAGACGTTTATGTGTGTACTTATATAACTCTGAACAGCTTGATAACCAATTAAGACATCATTTATATATTGCAAGATGGCATAAGTGTAGGAATGAAGGAATTAAACATATTCTGTGGATAAAAGGAACAATAAATATGGTCTGTTTAAGTAGAAAATACATTTACATAAATGCAGCAAACTCAAAGAACCTTTATTTGACAGCAAGGATGTAATGAGTTCAGTTAATGTTGAGCAACAGAGGCGTGATTTAATTGTTAATATTTATTTTCATTACCCAGCTTTCTTACTAATCACTAGGCTGTGGTAAACACTTCATTGGTATTGATCAAAACTGCATAACAACAGTGATTAATGCTGAAGCAAGAGCAAAAGCAACGTTAGGGACAATGTGTTCACACGTCACATCAAACCAATCTCTGTAGGACATTTTTTAAATTACTCACAATTTATTTGGACAGCACATAACTGTAGATTGTTGGTTATTGGCTGACCGGTCACCAGCAGAGAACAGAAGATGAGAGGAGGAAAAAAGAGCAGCCGGTAGCGAGGGATGTTTAGCACTAGAAGGGTCAGAATTCAATTTCTAATAGAAAGGCCACGTGAGGTCATTTTGACTGCCAGATTCCAAATTGTATTATCTGTTATGATAAATATCCAAAATAGAAAATGGTGTGTTTATTGTTTCAGGATATACTGTATATTTATATATAGGATGAAACTTTCCTTGGCATGTCACTTCCATCTGCTTCTTATTCAGATATATTGCCGGTCTGCACTGTCCAATTCCTGGAACAACTGTCAGGCTTCCTCAGCAGTCATCTCTCTCTTTGAGCTTCTCTTTGCCATAGTTGAGAGAAGAGAGTTGTCTAATTTTCTCAATTTCAATTTATAACCTTTCAAATTGCTCTGTACACTACAAAGTTACACAACGTATGAATGTGAAAACAGTCAAAATGACCACCATGGCTGTTTTAGTGTTACACACCCAGAAAGCTGAGTGAAAGAGTCATCAACCAAATTGAAGAAAACAAGTGCTGCTGTTATTTCCTGCATCTGTTACGAATGTCAATGGAAAACACAACTTTTTTAACTTTACCATGAAGAAAAACTGTTGGTTTAATATTAATTTGACTCAGAGCTATACTGATAAGAATTCCTCTGGGACTGTTTCGTTTAGCTGCAAAATAAATCATCTTTAAATCAATGGTAGTGTCAACTTGTTTGTATCTTCAGTTCGCAAGTAATATAAGCAAGATAATGTATAGTGAGCGGGTGGTAATGCTGAATTAAATCTCGACAGTTGTGATTCTATTTCATATAATCACCCATTCCCTATACATTATCCCTTACTTCTCTTTTTCAGAAATGAGGATTGTCTTCATATGAATTAAGCATGTCTAGAAAAGGTTTAAAGGTGAGTAACATCACAGTGAAGCTTTGAAACTCCCTCTGAGCTTCCCACAACATTTTGAGAATCCATTAATTTAAAAAGACGAGTGTAATGTAGGCAAGAAGTTCTCTGGCAGTAAAAAGTATAAACGGTCATTACAGACTACGGCTATTAAATCAACAAAATGTAATTGCTGACACAATTATGAGTTTGTATTAGTTCTGCCAGTGAGCGAGCATCAGGTGTACAGATGGGAAAGCACATCCAGGAACGTGTCCAGATGTGCAGATATGCAGGGAGAGCTATTCATATGTCAGATTTACAGATGGAGGCAACATATTGCTAATGCTGTCAGAAGAAAGACTTTCATCTCCGACAATGCAAGCTCTTCAGCGCTTCAGGAGAACAGCCCTGCAGTGAGAGCTTGGCCAACATGAATGTTTGCCCTTCAACTGAGGGATCATAAAGTCTTCAATGTAAAGTGTGTGCATTTTCAAGCTCTGAAACCCTTTAAAAAATGTTGCATACACTTAATCTTGAGCCAAAGTTAAGGGTGAGAAAAGTGTAAGAATCCCAAAGTTATTATTATTCAAGCTTGGCTCAGAGTTTGTCCGCCTTGTCCTTTGTAACGCGTCATGCAGAGAGATGATGGAGGTGGGAGGTGCTGGGGGTGTGGTGGAAATGACATTATCTGGGTGGAAGTGTGAGTTTATTTACTTGTTTTTGCTTGCGTGTGTGTGACGGTGGGCGGGAGGTGAAGGCTGATGTGGCGTGTTGGAAGCAGCTTTTTGTTTTCCGTCCCTTCACGCTCAGTTGGACAGTCAGATGGAATTAATGGTTGGCGGCGTGCGAAGTGATGGGGTCAGTGGGACAGGGGACGAGGTGTGAAATCACTTCTCTGTAGACCGCTGACACAGAGCTGAGAGCGCTGGCTGCTGCTGCTTAACATGTCAGAGTTATCAGAGAAGTTAAATACATGCTTTGTTTTTTACATGAAAGTCTTATTTTTAAGCCATCTTCATAATGCAGCCGAAATGTAATCAGTCTAAAGGGCACATTGAAAATGTGTATTTGCTTCAAATCAATGCTTTCATAGAACTTTAATTTCAGTAGTTGTCAACAAAAACACTGGACAGAATGCAGGTCAACAAGCTGCAGAAGACAAAGGCATGGCCTGCTCCTGGCCTCTTCAGGGCCGGTTCGGAGCCGTTGCTCAATTGAGAACTGTTTTTGTGTCTTTCGACTGCGAGTGAACCCCGGCCAAGAAAATAGGTTCCAGAGTGGCTCCAAGAGCACCAGGAACCGCTTACGCCAGGGGTAAGGGGCGGGGTTGCCGTGACCAAAAACACAAACCAAACGTGTCTCCGCCATTGTCCTGCAGCGAAAAAATTAAAAAGACTAATGGATTCCAAGGCAAAGCAATGGTCGGCCTAGGAGACAAGCTGCCGTTGTCCACCACCGTTGTTGTTGTGAAGGAAAGTTCCCACTAGCACTGCTGAGAAAAGCGGTCACGTAAATCTGAAGCCATGATGTGCCTCTCCCACCGATGCTGTGTTTGTTTTTTTGCAAGTTTAACTAGCTCGGAAGCAGCACGAGCACCAACCCGGAAATACAACCCGGTTCACGTTGTTCGAAAAGAGGTATTATTTGTTCAGTTGTGATGAGGCATACTGACTCTTTTACAGCAATAATAATACCATTAAATACCTTTTACTTCATGGCTAAATTGATTAAGAGAAAACAGTTTCATATAAGTGCTTTCAGAGTTCCACCAAAAACCACCAGGATATCTACCTCCAGCATGTTTGGAGCTTTATGATTTATTTCCTTTTATAACCCAGATTCATGTGATGTGAAGTTTTGAGCGCTTTTGACCGTTATGCCTGTAATAAATGTAAACTTTTGGGGCTGTTGACTCAAATGTATTAGCACTAAACTAAACTCTAAACTTGAAGTGCAACAAACTGCTGTTTTTTTCCAGGGTTCCTATTGTGCCAAGTTTTCACATCGAGCTTTTAGCTGCACTAATTGATTTTTACAGCCACTTAGTGAAGGTGCAACAGGCTGTAAACACAACATTGGCACAACATCACCTTCAAGGTTGGCAAGGCTGATAACAAACAGTTGACTGTTTGCACATCTGGCAACCACAGAGCAGCATTATCATCCTATTGGAGTGGTGTTTGTGTCTACATGACAAATGTTGGTCTGATAGTCATACTGCTTTGAGCTCTGTTTTAGTTTGCCAGAGAAAATCTCTCTCTCTCCCTCTTTGGCTGCAAATGTTGTCTGTGTAGATTCTAACTCAGTTCAGCTGCTGCATGGACTGTTTATAAGGCTGGGACTCTGCCTCTTGACTATAAGGTTAAGAAAAGGTAGAATTGTTTTAATCCTTCATTCTTTTAAAGGCCAGAAGGTACCAACTTCACTGGGTGCAAATTGAAGACCAATTGTACAGAAGTTTAAGTGAAAATGACTCTTCTCATCAGTTAATTACAACAGTAAACATTTAACCAATAAGTTCATGCTCTGAACTGCTAGTTTCATGTCTTTAACCCTGCAGCATGTTTTTCATTTTGTTAATCATGATCCAATTGGGGGAAAAAAAAAGAAGATGTTAAAGCACTTTAGGACGAAGCTACCTTGTGATTTCCAGGAGTTATCATGACAACCTAGCAACAGCGATAAAGGAGCAGCCATGCATATATACAATTTATCCATATATAGTCTCTTCAGCTGCATGTTAGTGCTGTGGCCTCACAGCAAGAAGGTTGCTTGTTCAAATCCTCTTTCTGTGTGCAGTTGGATTCTCTGCTGGTGCTCCAGCTTCAACCCAAAGTCCAAAGACATGCCTGTTAGGCAGAGGTCAATCAATCAATCTTTATTTATACAGCGCCAAATCACAACAAACGTTATCTCAAGATACTTCTTGGATCCAGAGGAACCTACCAGACAAGCTTCCTTGTCTCATAGGTTCTTTTTTAAAACAGTTTTTAATGGTTTATGAACCGATTAACTGATTAACGTCTGTGTGCCTGGCTCTGCTGGTGACTCTGACATGCCTATAGGTGTAGTTGTGAGTGTGATTGGTTGTCTGTCTCTGTGTGTCAGCCCTGTGATTGACTGGTGATGGTTCAGGTTGTACGCCACGTCTCACCAAATGACAGCTGAGATTGGCTCCAGCCTTTCTGCAGCCCCAAAAAGGATAAAGGGTAAAGATGTATGGTTCCTTAAGACTCATAGGAGGAGATGGCTGCCATTAAAGGCTAAGGCTTAGAGCTTCAAACGGTAGCTATAGTAAATCAAAGTGTGACATAGGAGGCTGTGACCATTTCTACAAGTTTAGAGTTTAAATTTTGTTTTTAAAGCTCAATAAGTGCTCAGTTGATGGAGGCTGATGAGCTGAACAATACTAAGTTCAATTAACTTTCTCAGAGTTGATTAGCGGCTGAGTTATTCTTGCTCTGGTGGGATCTCAGAGCAGAAATGTCTTAACCTCTGGGTTGTATTGAAGGCAACGTGTTGAGCTGATTTAGAGTTTTATTCACATATGATTTAATTCAATGTTAACCAGACATTTATGTTATTTTAACTGCATGCAGTTGTATTCAGTTGATCTGCTCTGTTTCATAATGTCAAAGCTGCTGGATATCTGGTCCCATCGTTTGCTTGGGCATGTTAACCCTTGTATATAGAAGTCTCACAATGCATGCACTTGTGTGAGTGTGTGTTGGTGTGTGTGTGAGTGTTTGTGTGTGTTTAAGAGAGAGACATTGGACAGCTGTGAAATGAGCTGTGACAGTGGCTTCAACCAGACTTACTGCCTGCCCGTGGCAAGCCAGGAGCCCCAGTGGCCTTCTGTCAACACACTCCCTCTTCCTCTCTGTCTGTCTCTGTCATGTTGTCTTTACAACTCCACAAACACACACACAAGCACACACATGGGCAGAGTTTTACTTTATCTAAGTACGGCTGAGTGCCATTTCAGCTTCTACAGACTTCATTTTTCCGCCCACATGTGCGCTCGCTCTGACCGGCTCCCTCCGTCACGGAGAGAAACTGATGGTTCTCATGTTCAAGGTGACAGGAGACAGCTCTCACGGGAGCCCACTGTACAGTACATTCAGCACCCATGTCCACAGAAGGTCTCCTTGTTCAAGTCAATGAATTAATTTCTTGTGTTTGTGTCTCATTGTCCTTGACACCATTATTTATTTATATGTCCTGTTTTTATTATACTCTCACAGCTGTCATTCATTTCTCTCTGCTTCTTGTTACCTTAGTTCTGCTTTATTTACTCTTCTTGATTTCAGTTTTTCTTTGCTTTTTCAAAAACCACAACAATCCAGCTCCCCTTTGGAATTCAACTGCTGAAAAAAACATGAAATAGAATAATTGAAATCGCTGAGACTCAAAAAAAAAAAAATCCCAATTAGTATCACCCTGCCATATGTTCGTAATTTTATTAAATGGAGCTCGAGGTGTAGAAATGGTGCAGCTTTAATTGGCTCATAGTTCATAAATAATTTCCAATCACGTGTTGAATGTGAACTGGGACTGTTCCCAAAAGCCTGGGGATTTATTAGCCTTGCAGGGGGTGCGTTGTTATTTTTCTGACGCTTGTGTGCCACTGATCATTCCTTATTATGGCCGGTGGGCACATTTCCTCAGCTCCCCTCTCATGTGTTGATCATGGAGCTCAGTAATTGGCCACGCTGAGTGACAACCGACGTCTTGGAGGAGATAATGAGGCAGCCATTTTGAGCATAATGCTGACAGACACTTTGAGCAGCTAACACAATTAACTGCTGCACCGGGCAGATCAGTGGGTAAATTTATTAGCAGACTGATTCCAGATTACACAGTCATGAATATTAATCATCAGCTGATTACTGATTGAAACTTCAAAACAAGGACTGAATTCTTCAGTTTTTGGGTGTATGCTGTTGTAGTTTTTGCAGATTTGTGGGGTGTTTCATTGCTGAGCACAGAGGTATCAAAGAGATAAAGAGATCTTGAAGAAGAACAAATCCATTTTTCTGTTTTTCTAACTTTTTTGAGGTGTCAGATTGTTACGACGCCCGTTCTCACATTGCCGGGGCTTAATGGATTCAGGAACAAAGCATTCAGATATGTCCTGTAATATCATAAAGTAATGGGACGAGTGTGGGTAACCTTGTTCAGAGAACTTAATGCACCTGTGTATCCTCACAGCACAGTGCATCCTCTGCTCCTCCACTCTCCATTAGGCAGAGCTGTCTGCGTCTCCCTCCCTCCTCCATCAGTCCCTCGTGTAACTGGAGGAGCTGCTGTTTTTCACTGATGGATCTCAGTCTCCTGCAGATCATTATTTGTGATTATAGCAAAGTGTCCGTCCCTCCATGGGGGCACCGGGTACAGGACAGGTACTCTCCATCGGTTAATGTCGGGTTTATAACTACCAGGTTCAACTGCATGTGCTGCTGAAGTCACTAATAACTAACTTGACTTGTGTTTGCTGTTGTTAGCTGATTTGTACACTGCTCAAAAAAATAAAGGGAACACTTAAACAACCCATCCTAGATCACGATTAATGAAATATTCCAGTTGAAAATCTTTATTCATTACAAAGTGGAATGTGTTGAGAACCAAATAACATAAAAATGATCGATGGAAATCAAAATCCTTAACCCATGGAGATCTGGATTCAGAATCATACTCAAAATCAAAGTGGAAAATCAGATCACAGGCTGATCCAACTTATGTGGAAATTCCTGAAGACAATTCAAAATGAGGCTTAGATTTTGAGTTACATTTTAATTTTTAAGTGTTCCCTTTATTTTTTTGAGCAGTGTAGTACCCTCATGTTCACTATTGTTAATTGATAAGAGTTTTTACATGATAACAATCTCAACACTGATGCTGTTTGGTACTTTACGTTAAAGCTTTAGCCATCGGTGTAAGAATGTATGTGTAAAAGAGTGAATGTGATATGTAATGTAAAAAGGCTTTGAGCTGGATGAAACTCTCTGAACTAAACCAGTTGTTGAGCCGGTAGATGTTGTCTAGTCCTGTGATGTTGCTCTTCTGCTGATTGTGAATTGGTTGGAGATGGAGATGATGACCTATCCCATTAGTTTTTTTTATGCTGACCTCACTGCAAATTAATTGCTCCAGGGTTTGATTGGGTGCAAAGCAAGGTCACCTCTCGACCTCTGCTCTCTTGTTTTGCATCAGTTTGCAATTGCCTTTTTCACTTATGTCCAAACAACCCAGACCAAAGGAGGAAATGCCCCTTGTTTTGGAACAATTTCTTCGAATAAAACAGAGCTTTCTTTCCAAATACAGAACATCAGAAAAAATCTGAAACACCCCAAAAAAGTGTAGTTCATTGTTTTCATTTTACAGATTATAAATGATAGTTTGATATTTCCATAGACTGTAAAAAATAGGGACGTAGTATCCGTGACGTCACCCATCTGTTTCTGAAGAGCTGTTTTGAGACCAATCGGCTGCGGCAGCCATATTGCTTCTGTCGAGCCAGTGTGACGTAAAGAGGCGGGCTTTGAGCCTCCTAGCCAACAGCTGCAGTGTTCCCACAGGCAGCTGTGCCTCTCATTGGAAGACTAGTAATCTCAATATCTTCGAAATTGCCGAATTAGAAAAAAATTCACCCCCCTCACAGTGAGAGGACGTCGAGAAATAAGCTATTCAGACCACTCATCTTTTGTACCAGGCTGTAAACATGTTTATTAATGCTGCAAAGATCGTCTTTTCCCCATTCATGTGTATGTCACTTCCGGTACTTCCGGAGCCAGCCTCAAGCGGATCCTCGATGAACTGCAGCTTTTAACACTTCCGCATTGACTCATATTTTTAGACCGGAGGTTGCCGCTTGGATATTTCACATACAAAATAACTATTCAACATATTACATAACTGCACATTACAGTGTTGTTCAGAGTAGTTTTAGATAAACTATAGTATAATAGTGTTGATTACTTGCTTCAGGCATCTTCTGCTGATATCAGCCTCGTCTCTAACTCTCACAGTTCAGTATATGAAATGAAAAATGCCTGCAGCCATTGCCAATGTTGTCTGTGTCTCTTAGGGTACATTTTGGCGGAGATGCAAAATCTGCCATAACACCAGCAGTGTGTTTTGATGTGATTGGTTAGAAGGAAGACCTAAGGCTATTCTTTGTTGTGTTTCTGGTCTCCACCTTGGCAAACGTGCAACTTAGAGCAGGAAAGGCAGGTTTCTGGGTCAGTGTAGCACACACAAAGGGATTTACTGCTTTGAATGACTACATTTACCATCAGAAATTATTGGAAAAAGACCAAAAAACAAGCCCAAAAGTTCCCTTTGAAGAGTAAAAAATACACATGCAACAATGAACTCATAACAATCCACCACAGTTCTTATCTCAAAAGTTGGCAAACTTGTTTCACTCATAATTTAATCCCCTAATTTTTTTTCGATATCATTCATTAAATTATGAGACAATGGACAGCTGGACCTAAGACAAACTTTGTGTTCATCCTCTCAATACTTATATAAAACCTAGAGTCTCTTGTTACTCAATGTGAAATGTGCAGATTGAGTGTGCTGTGACTCAGAGGACCCGCTGTGTTCAGGATTTTAATGCAACCCTCAGGACAGCGGGTCAGACCATGAGGCAAAGTAACACATTACATTAAATTTACAATATTCACACAGAAAAGTGACTCCTGTTCTTATATCTAAAAGTGAAACCTCTTCTCACAGCAGTGACCGGCCTGAGGGCACAGACACGGCCCCACCTGCTATCCAAGTGCTGCATAATAAAATGATATAGACCATTAAAAGTGCTCCCAAGTTCAGCTTAGCTCCAAGGACCACATGTCAGTCAAAGAGTGTGCCCTCTGCTCTGACATCTAGGTTGTTTTCCAGTTCTTTCATTAAATGTAGGCAAATATCTCCAGCCATTGATGCCAATCCGGAGCTCAGTCCCACATGGTCAAAAACAGATATTGGTAAGAGGCCAAATCTTTAAAGTTTGACACTGTAAGTGCCTCTTTAGCGTAATTCCCAGAAACCTTCATCTTGGATATTGTTTTAATTTTAACAATTGGGGTTATGGTTTGGGACAAACACAAGTACCATGTGAAACAGTGGACAATGTTCACATATATTCAAAAAGCAGATGTATCTTTAAGTCAATTAAAGCTCCTGTGAGTAACTTTTGCTTTGTGTCGATTTTGGCGCCCCTGTGGACAAAAAAGTGCATGTCAGATATTTGCTGATCTTGTCCTGTACGTACAAAAATTATGTTTTCTGATAATAAATATATTCGTACTTTCTTTAAAGAGTCAAATGTTTCACTTTTTCTGAATCTTTGCCTCAGAAAATGTAAATAAAGGATGTTTCAGCAGTCTCCTCGTCTGACAGTTACCCTTTGATAAGGCATATAAAATCCCTATATAGGCTTCATCTGTCTTCTTCCTGATGGTCATGTTTGGGTCACAAAGATACATCAGTATTAATTTTGGTGTGTTTCACAACTAACTGAAAACTCCTCCCAGAAGCTTTAACGTACCTTTGTTACTAAATGTAGTAGGCTATATCAATCAGGTTATGGAGTTTTAACCTAATGGCTAATGCACAGTCATTAAACTCAAACCAAACCCATTTGAGGATGCTAATGTTTTATTGTTAGCTTAATTTTGATGATACAATCAGGTGTTGCATATTTATTGTGCCTAAGTCTGCAAAGCCCAGCATGTGCAAACATGGTTTCATGGTGGTATCTAGATCTCCATGCTTTGAGGCTCAGGGCCACTCTCCCAGCTGCCTTATCCAAAGAGTTGGGAGTAGAAACATGTTGAAACCTCAAACTTGCTGCTCCCCATGACTCAGTAACAGACTGATAAACAAGCTGTGAGATGAAAGGAAAATCTTCACAAACTTGCAGAATCACTCTTATTTTATCTGTCAGCGACAAAGCAGCAAAATGACCCATGAGGAGTTCTGTTAAATTTAGCCTCGTCAGTGTGTCTTACGGGAACACAGAGGATGCACCTGTATGACACATCATGCCTCCACCTCCTGTCCCTGTGCGGCAATGGCCACCGTGTGTGCCCTGGTTCACTTAAAAATACCATCAGCCCTTTGGTGTAATGATGCAGATTTTACTGCAGCTGAGGAACATGGTTTCACAGCATCTCATGTTTTAACTGGTTAAACTCTGCAGCTGGATTAGATAGCTTGGAAAGATTAAAACTTTGATATACATGATTGGTTAGCTATTTTACAACTCAGTGAACTTCTTGTTGTGTTAGCAAGCGTGCACTTGGAGCATATTTTACTCTGCAGGCTGCCTTGGACACATGCATGGGTGTGACAGCTAGCTCAGACGTATTAATGTTGAACATTTACAATTTACAGATGTTTTCTGTTCGAGTCCTGACACAGGCTCAGACTATCTAGCTCTAACACAGGCTGAGCTAGTGGCTCACTTAAGACGAGTTATACAGTCTTGACAGGGGCTGCTTTAACCAGTGATGTAGTGCTCGAGTCTGGGACTGAAATCCAACTCAAGTCCTGATTTTCCGGACTTGACTTAACTTGTACTCCAGCTGATGACTCAAACATGGACTTGGACTCGAGCATTGATGGCATTGGACTCTGGAGATCCTTAAATCCTCAGAGACTTGATTTGGTTCGTCTTTGGTGACATGGACTTGACTTGGACTTGAACATTGAGAACTCAAGGGTTGACTAAGACTTGAGTTTTCTTTTTACTCGACTACAAAACTGGCTTCAAAGCTAGCTCAAGTTTTGGCTCTGGTAGCCTCTGTAATGGCTGGTTTGATCCATGAACGGTGAAGTTTTTCGGCAGTGTTTGTTTTGATAGCATTTATAATGACCTCCTTCCAAAAACTTTAATCAGACCTGAAAATCAGTCTGGTAATCTTTGCTGTTGCTTTTAATTGTTGAATCCCAGCTAGCTGTTAGCCTCTGCATGGAGGGAAGATCCCTGTTGAATATTTGCATGCATATTTTTTGCAAACTCCCTTCAGGTGGGACTACAAGCCAGTTTCCCCTTTTCTGATACAAAAGAAAATACTGAAAAAAATGAGGTTAATGTGCACAATGCATACAAAAAAATTGAAAAATCAATCCTGTTTCCAAATGTTCACTTAGCGACCAAAAGTTATAGATATCTTTGAAACTTGGAAACACTGAGGAGGGGGATTTTTCAGTCCGTGTTTGAGGTTGAATTCAGTGTTGACAGGAGTGATTGCTCTCTGCTCAGCACTCTGAATGGAGAGATGGCAGTCAGGCTGAAGATAATAAGAAGGAGGCCATAAGGAAAGTGCTGCCACAGAGAGGAGAGCTAACATTAGCCAAGATTAACTGTCCATTCAGGTAAACAGAGACAGATAGAGGAGAAGACGGGAAGACATTGTTCTCTCATCTGAGATTTCTGTTGCTTTTGTGCGACTTCCATCACAGATTGTCAGCAGCTCTCGGGAGACAGCGCCCGCTCTTCATCTCCGTCAATTATTTACTTTGTAAATACACCTGGCTGCTGCTTCTGACCTTTGAGAGAGTTTGAGGCTTTTCAGTCAATTAAGAGCCATTTTTGAAGCAGATGCTGTGCAGGCGACCTCGCTCACTTCTCATTGAAAAGCCTGCCACGATTCCAATTTGTGGCATAAACAAACCCAAGAAAGTATGGAGAAAAAAAGCTGCCTAAAGATCACAATTATGGACTGCATGCCTCTAAAGACAAAAGCTATTTTTTACACAAAGACAAAAAACACCTTTGGGAGGACATTGCTGTCAGACGAAATCGGAACAACTCGAGAATAACAATGAAATCAAGGTGTGCCTAATGAGACGGAGGACAGGAGGGAGGCTGTGGGAAGAAAACGAGGAGCGATCTTTCACGGCGATTCATGTTCTGTCCAAAGAAAATGAGACGCTTTCTTGCCATATGTCCATCTGCTACAATTAACCACTCACGTCAGGAAAGGTCTCCTCAAGCGTGGAAATAATGAGAAACAGAGAGATGGAGAGCTCTGTCGTGTGCTTCTCTTCTGCATTTGGCAGGAAGCATCCTCTCAGCAGACTCTAAGAGATCTTCTCTTGCTGCACTTATTCCATCAGGATTAGGGGGATAATGGCAGAAATCGGTATAGAAATCAGACTGTTACAGCCTGTGTGTTGAAGACTCCTGGATTTTGAGGAGAAAAACAAATCCAGTGAGGTGTATTAGTTGTACTTTCTGGATGCAGACTGTCCATAACCCTCCTCCGCCTTCAAATCCTCACCTGGGGTTAAAACCCACAACACTGCTGTCTGCTAGCTGCAAGACATACAAGTCTGCTTACATTGATAGGCACAAGTTAATCTGGAGGTGAGTTATTGATTCAGGAAGCACAGGAGTTGCTTTTTATAGCACCGTTCAGAGACAGAAAGTGCTTCATAGACAAACAAGGGAAATCAAATTAAATATCCTTCTACCTTCACCAAGTGCTTTAGTAACACTACACCTTAAGTTAAGGTTAAGATCTTTCCACGACATGGACGAGGAGCGGTTCATTCATGGAAATCAGATGAGGAGTCACCTCTATGATCCCTCTTCATTTCACTACACATCCTAATAAGTGGAAGCTACCTGGAGGGAGATTTTTCTTTGGTTTCCTCATTCAATAGAGCTTGTTAGCTTAATTTACAACATGAAGATAACCGTTGCATTAAGCATATCTGTGATTGAGATGTCGTGACTCAGCCTGTGTTTGCACCTGTTTCTGTTTCTGTTTATAAAAACCAGGAAGTCTTAAATGTGTCTTCCATCCAAGATGTCTCCAGCTGGTCCCAAGTGAGCAGCTGATGGCAATGTGATTTGTGCACATGATGCAACAGAAGTGTTTATTTGTTGGGTACAGTGTGAACAGCGAGCGTTTGTTGCTAAGCAATGCAACAGGGACGTTCAAACGCTGTTACAGGGCCAAACCGCAACCTCTGGTCTTGAGGAATGACACCAATGCAAACATTTGAGGCTGGCCCCAAAAGCCAAGAAAAACACATTTTAAACCAAGTTCACAGCGTGGTGAACCAAAAAGCAAAACTTTTAGCAGGTGTTGGACGGAGCAATAAAAAGCACACTTATGAAAAAGCCCATTGGATGGATTGATACGTTGAAATGTTAAAGGTTCAGTGTATAGAAATGGGAATATTTAGCGATATCTAGAGGTCAGATTCTAGATTAAAACCCTTCCATACTCAACTCTCCTGTCGGTTAAGCTACGGTGGCCTTTGAGGACAAGAAGCTGCTGTGATGCATGACAAGTTTGATCCAAAAACATCAACACATCTTCAAAGCCATTCATTTCGTACAGTCACTCACTAAATATCATATCATATTTGATCCTGTAAAAATAAATAATCTATAAAGACTATTGCCACTAATCTGGAAAAAATAAATAGTTTAAGTAACAATAAATGTAATCCTAATTTACAGAATTGTCCAAAATCAACATGCCTGCCTGGGTAAATAACCATGTTTAAGATGTAGGTGGATGAATGGTGAATTTTTGAAATGATATAACCAAGCGGTTATGTAGCGGTTACATTTTTCATCAGACTCTTAACAAAGTCCATCATTTTTTTCAGTTGTGTCTTCAGACTAAGCTCTGTCTTTCCTCTTGCTTCCAGTCTTCGTGCTTTACACAACTAAACACGGAGCTATTTCTGTTCTGGATACAAAGAGACTGAAAATGCATTCATCTCTTCATCTGATCCTTTGTAAGACAAGCATGTTCTCAAAGATGTTCAAAAGCATAAAGAAACTAAATAAATCAATACCAAGAGGAATTTAATCATATACCTATAGTTTTGTAGGGTGTGAGTCTTTGAAGGGTCCTTTGAATTTTCTGTAAGGCATTATTGGGTCTTTGTTGTAGATATCACATAGTACAGAGCAGCTCACTGACTCATGCTGTTCTGATCCAGTCTGCTGTTGTTGTTCTGCAGTCGGATCATTTTCAGTCAAAACTGAGTTTTACCTTCAGAATAACCTCCTGATTTCTGAACGGCTCACAAAAAGTTTCCACTTTGTTTGTTTTTGAGGACAGCTAGAACTGCATTAATTCAATAATAAAACCAAAACCAGATCTGAAAGTAAAGTTATGGAGTCTGCTTTCAAATCCTACTGGTGTTTATCTCCCCAAGCAACTGTATCTCAAGGCATTTACATATGAGTATAATTAAGTTTTACTATCAAATAATAAATCATGAAGAAAATAAACTGTAAGCTGACATCTTGAGGAATCCACTGAGTCACCCTCTAAAAATGGTGTTTGTAATCACAGTAAGAACAGGTTTGAAGTGGCCAGTGTGGATGAAAATGAGCATACTAGTTTAGCTCAACTGGTGTAGCAGGTGCCCCATGTACAGAGGCTAAAGTCTAATAGATTGATAACCATACCCATCAGGATTTGGTGCATGGCTTCCCCCACTGTCTCCTGTTGGAGTTTGCATTAAAACATATGTAATGGGATGATAGTTCAGCCCAATGCATGGAGGCTACGTCAGTGGAGCCTCGGGCTCGAGTCCCAACCTCAACCCTTACCCCGTGTCATCTCTCTCTTTCACATTTTCGACTCTATCTACTGTCCTATGCTAAATGCATGGAAAAGCCCCCCCCAAAAAAACCTTAAAAAATCCTTCATAACTCATATAAAGCAAGTGCGATATCACTAATAAAACTATAAAAAGCTTATGAATGAAAAATCATTGAACTTCATATTTCTATGTAAATGATAGACTTTAAACTCTGGTTTTGCGCTCTCATGCAGCCAGTGAAGGAGCATAATGGACACTTAAATCAGGAAGTAGATTCCTAGGTGCAGCGGCTTCTGCGAGTCCGCCTATTCAGCACACAGCTTCTTAGCCATTAGCCAGTTGTGTGATTGAGGTTAGCACTCTCGCAGTCACGCCGCTCTCCTCTTTTCTTTCCTCCTTTACCTTTGCACTCCCTCATACTGCTGCTTTCAGCAGAAATTAGCTGCATTAGTCAGTGACTAATCGCTTCACGTTTTCCCTTCAGCTGCATTTGCCGGCCAGGCCGCGGCTGTCTGGATCCATAGGTATTGCTAGCCTCATACGAAAGCCAGACCACCTCAATCAATAGCTGCCCCCCGGCAAGGACAAGGATGGAGGAGAAGGGAAGGAGAACAGGATGCAGCCTAATTCAATGAAATAGACATTACCCAGTGCTCGCAACGCGCCAGGGCATGAGTAATCATAGACAAATTCATTTTAGAGCCCAGGAGCCCTGTATCGCTTTAAATTAAGGGCAGAGTTTAGAGGAGTGGGTGCGTATGGTGTTAGCTGGTGTGAGTGGATATGAGAAGACTCGGTTCAGATTGAGCTCGGTTCAGACTGAGCTCGGTTCAGACTGAGCTCGGTTCAGACTGAGCTCGGTTCAGACTGAGCTCGGTTCAGACTGAGCTCTGTTTAGCCTTCGTTAGACTCGGTCTCCTTCAGGTGTTTAGTGCAGCTGTATTTGACCCTGTTCTGCTCGATGAACCTGTTCACCATGAAACGCAGGGCAAAAAGATCCTTCTGCAAAAATCTTTTGTTGATTTTCAACTGATACAAATCTGAGTAGTAGATAAGTGGTGGTGGCCAAAAAAAACAAGAAAAAGAAGAGATTTGGAAACTAATGAGCAGAGACTGTTGTCAAAGTGATCCATCATGGATGTATTATACAACTTTGAAAGAAGTATCTCTAGTTCATGAGAGTAATAAAGCTGGTTTGCGCCACATCTACAGAGAAATTACTTCCAGTAACACCTCATGTTCATTCAGGAATGTGAGAGTTGGTACTTGGTAAAGAGGAGAAAATATTTCTAGAAGAAAATGTGTGTGATTACTGAGGCCTGTTGAGCTGAACACATCATGGTGGGGGTAGCAAGGGGTTGTACCAGCTATGTGCAAGCTCAATTGCTTAGTTTGCACTGAATTTCTAATTCAGGATGGAGTTTACGCTCTACTGATATCTTAACATTGCACCAGCTGAGATAATTCCCACCTAAGCACAAGTTACAGCTTCAATCTTACACCCAGTTCAGCGTAGCTGTAAAAAAACCTCTGCAAAAGTCATGGTTTTGAAAGATGGGATAACTTGGCAGATGAGGAGAAGCTGATGATTTTATCGGCAGGATGGCGTCTGCAGTGTGCACTCTCCATCAAATGAAGACTTTTAAGAATGATTAAGAAAAGTGCTGTTCAGTGATTGGCCTCAGGGAGTGAAAACATAATTTTTGTGGTGACATTTTGGCCATTTTGGCCGTTAGGATGACGTCGCAGCTTGAATTACATACTGGCTAGTTTCAAAGTAAGGTTTGGTGTGGACTTTGCATCCTAACTTAGGACACCACTTGTACAGAGCTGGTACAGCAGGCCACAGTATTGTACAGTGTTGTTCTCAACAACATTGGAAAGAAACCCTTTTTAATCTGACTGCTACATTTATCAATGTTTGAAACAAGATCAGCTCAAAAGGTTTGATATATTATTCTAGGTTTTATCACCATCCAGAATGTGAAGTAGTCAAAAGTAGATCCCCTTGGATAGTTATGATAGCAAAGCAGGGCTTGTGCCTGAAAGTATGTCTCTTCAAAACTGTCATGAGAGACTCCAGGTCAGATTCAAAATGCAGGACTTGTATTTTATGTTCAGTATTTGCATTGAGGTATTCATGCTTTTACTTAAGAGAGGGTTCTTATTAACTCTCCTATCACTGTTTGCACACAGTCCATCCTCTTATTAACCAATATCTGCAGACAAGCTGTATCTGCAATTAACCCCCAACGTGATGTGTCACAGTTTGTCTTCAATGGTACAACACATAACACGAGCGCTTATATTCAGACTTAAATCTATTCTGACTTGGACTTATTTGCTTTCTGTATTCATTTATTCCTTATGCATTATGCCATTCTATATAAAACTTCATTACACATGACACTAAGGAGCGTTCTTAGTCTGTGCTGGTGTCATATTTTCTTTTCTTTGTTGTATCTATCATAATGGTGTACATTGCCAATGAAAGTTATTCTTCAATGTGTTTCTCAAGGATTTAAGTGAAATAAATGATGGTTATGATGATGATGATAACGAGATAATGGTCATAGACTTTCTGCAGGCAGTACAATGTGAAATAAGTGGAGCCTAAGGCAATTTTAAACATTGTTTTAAGAGGTTTTTTGACTGTTTGCATCCTGAAAAGAGACTAACTTGAACCTGTATCTCATAATCCAAATGTCATAACTGCTAAACTGATCAAACCTTGTCTATCTGTGTCTTCTCAAACTTTAAGGACGCGCTGTTTCTGTGTAACGAAGTTGGACGGAGTTTACAATGGATCAGTTGATTAAATTCATGTGATTTGTGGATACAACATGTTTTTAGCTACAATCGTGGCTCCAAAGCTGCGTTCCAGAGCTTGTGGGAGAGTCTGGCATTTCGGTCCTCCACACTGCCAACTGAGCAGAAATGCTTTCAATTGCTGTTTAGTTAGAGAATCTAATGTCAGGAAATGAAATCCAAATGCAACTTGAAAAGAAGCAGCCTCCATAAGTGTTTTATTTACTGATGAACAAAAAGCATTGCTGGAGAATTGTCCAGCGTTGGTGGATGTTCATGCCTGTTTGAGTGTGCTCTTGTTTATACTGCATTTTTATTGGAATGCATGCATTAATACCATCTTTTACATCCCACTCACTCTTATTCTCTCACTGAAACACCATGAATACCAGTCCAAGTGTACAATATCCATAAATATGTATGTCTGAGGAGAGCTGCATGACTATATTTCTGGGGATGTTAATGGCCATATGCCCACATATTTTAAAATCAAACCTTAACCCTTTTCAGATGTGCAGGATGTGAGATGATGAAACATGCAGCTCCGGGGCATTAGGGACTCTGAGGTCAAAGGAAAAAAAGATAAACAGGGCGAGTTGTAAGAGGAAAGCTTGATAGATATATAAGCAGAGGGAAAAAGGGTTGATGAGGTCAATACCATGGAAACAGTGACAGAAAACCTCTCTTTATATACAGCATTTCAGAGTAAGTGTGGGTGCATTCAAATGTGCATCTCTGGCAGAGCTAATTAACCTCCCAGCACCTAAAATACACCATAACTATCATGCTGACAGCTTCCAGACATACATCTGTTGAAATGAGATATACATCATGATTATATATTTGGACTGCAGACAAACATGCTAATTTTGCTGCTTTTGAATGCATCTAATTTGTGAATAAGCTTTGAGAAATCTGCAATAAAACACTAATTATATTTGTTATAAACGTAGTTGTTGTTGTATGCTCAAATGCTCCTTTTTCCTAGGTTAGAAACACAATATGTGAGTTAATAAGTAAAGGATAATGTAGAGTGAGTGGGTGGTAATGCAAAACAGAATCCAGACAGGATGAGAGAAAACCCAGTGAGGCTTCAGGACAATATTTTTAAATCAGACCAGTGTTACTCAAAAATACGTTTTGGATCTTGACTGATTTCCTGATGATCATTTTTGTCATATTTATGGTTTTAAATTCAGCTAACTTTGATGACTATCTTTTTAATTTTCTTAATTTAATTAAAGGAAATTGTGTTTTTCTTTCGCATCAAAAAGAAGCTTTAGTCTTCCTGCTCAGTTCAAGGCTGGACACCAGAAGAGGAACATAGTGTACCATTCAGTAGCTGAGGTATCAGATATTGGCTGTCTGAGAAGTTGGAGCTAAAAACTGGGTCAATAATGGATGTAAACTCATCAGTTGGACACAAACACAGCTCTCAAAAATATGTATCTGTGGTTTCTAGTTGAGTGACCCCAATAACAACTTTAAAAGGAGTTTACAAAAGTTGAACAAAGTTGTGTATTTTGCCCCTACTTTAACCCCGCCAGCAGCTGGTGGGATCGGCTGGCATTAAACGGTAAATTACAAACTACTGGTTGGGAGAGGAGGAAGAAAATAAGGCAGTTGTTGTGGTTGGATTATTTGTATTCAGGTTTTTTATGATAAAAACTTGACAAATGGAGGATCATACTTATCGTGATCACAGGAGCGTATTGCCCTTGAAGGCCACCATCACATCACTGGAGGGGTGAGCAAGGGAGTGTTTCAATGACACCATTCCCATTTTCACACACTGAACCTTTAATCTTTAATGTGTTGCAAACCAAATTTTATGTAAGGGTGTAAATAACGACTTATTGTTTTGTGTCTCTTGTTTTCAAATAAAATAGTTGGCTTATAAAAACAATATTTGTATATTTTAAATATTAAATCTTGTTAAGAGAGGTCGTCTTCAAAATCTAACTCCTCTTATACAAACTAATACAGTTCGTATTGATACAGAACACCAGGGCAGCCATGACTATACTGATATAAACTCAATGTTTCTGATGAATCGAGGGCTCACCCCATTGTTATTCAAATTCACTGGCAGATTCAAAGGCTAATGGAGTGAGGCATCGGGGTTAGGACACTCTCACTTGCATGACTGCTCTCTAAAATAGACTCTGCCTTCAGTCATTTTAGAGACAATGCTACAGAACAAAGAAAAGCTTGACTTTTTGAGCTGATGACACAAAATGGTTATCTGTCCTACTTGATAAGTTCAGTTCCCCTGTGATCTGATGCAAACTAGCCAGATGAAAGAGACCTGTGCGTCGATGTATCTCCACCACTTTCACTCGAGTGGCTGCAAGTCAGCTTTTAAATGGGAATGTCAGAGTGAGCGTGTCCAAGCTCTTTTTTTACTTTTGGAATGAGTCGACCTTACGGTGCATGATTGAAGTTTTGCTTTTTCATATAAAACTTTGGGTTAAAGCTGCAAAGTCTCTTGCTCCCACATTTAGCAATTGTTCAGTAATTACAGTTGCATCCATTTCCATCCAGAACATTTAAAACACCTTGGGCTTGTGTTGCAAACTTCCTGCTGCTAAATGTGTAGTTCCCAAAGACAAGTTGAGATAAATCTTATGATTTGTCAACAACATAATAAGGGGTTGTTTTGTCAGTCTAAATGACTGCAAAGTAGCATCCATGCTGATGTTAAACTGACCTACAGTGGGGTTTTCTTTTAAACAAACTTGACCAAAGCTGCAAAAGCAGTGCCAAAAAACTATGCAACCAGTCATTTTGACACAAATTAAATTGCAGTTGATACCAGTGACAGAGTAGATATGTGTGACGATTTCATTGGCCTTTTCTCAGAGTGGTATTTCAGAGGGGAAAATGATTGCTATTTTCAAGAGTTGTATAAACTCATAAATTGAGCGATTTTTTCGATGTATTGCAAAAAATGTAAAAGCAATGCAGCAAGGCTGAGTTTAAGTCATGTCTCAATGAAAAGGGCTTTTATCGGCCCCTCAACATTGTAGGGATCAACTAGTTTCCCTTGACAGGAGAATTATAGGTCTGTGCCCGTGCTCACAGTGCTGCTTGAATAAGAAACGGAAGCACAGCAGCCGAACACAAAGGAGGATGTGTGAATGTAGGGCTGCATGTAGAGCAATTAATTAGGTTAATATGAGCCTATTATCTTAGTTTCTCATTGCATAATACGAGTATGAGACGCATCTGAGTGTGCCGTCACAAACTACCAAACACAGATACAGGGAAAGTGCACCAGTCAGAAGTGAAACAAAATTTAGATTAAAAAATAATCTTCAAATGTCAAAGTCTATCTAATCCAAGAGAAAATAAGCAAGTCTTTGATATCTCTTTGTAGGGAGGCAGCACGCAGGGGGTTGAATCATGGGTTGACATTTTGTGGAGATAACATGATGTTAGGTCACAGGAACAGAAAAATGCTTCATTGTCAGGAGCTGGAAACATTGACAAGAGATAATATTTAAAAAGAGATAAATATGAGTCAGCTTCTACAGTTATCAAACTCCAAGCACGCTGACATGAAGAGCTTTAACACAGGAACTGCAATCTGAGTTGACTTTATGTAGTAAAACTAGTCTGTGAATAAACTATATAGTACTTTATTTAAGATTTACCGAAAGAATAAGTAAAAAGTGTCTTCTCAGATTTAAAATAAGCCACATTTATCTGACAAGTCCAGGTAAGCATTTTATTTCAGGATATCACATGACAAAAATAAGTCCTGAAATGTTTGAAGTGAGTAAAGAAATCTGCCAATGTGGTAGGAAAATGTCACAGGTTTCTTTAGATAAGAGTTGGGATTATTTAAATTAAATAACATATTTTTATATTATTTTTGAAAATTCAGGCCCTATTGTTGGCTCGTAATACCTTAAAATAAGGCATCTATCTAGACTTGTTAGGTAAGTGTGTTTTGTCTTTAGTCTATTAAGACATTGAAGAGAAATTAGACAAAAACACTTGCTTAGTTTTGAGATGCAGTGTATGGCTGGAAAGAGGTCTCAGTTTTGTTAAAGTTGTGTTTCGCTGATGAGTTATCGACCTGCGAAAGATGAACCAGTAAATGTTTCCAGCTCTGCTAGAGTATCAATTTTCAATTTTGATTCAAAGGGCTTTATTAGCATGGAAAACATACGTAATCATTGCTAATCGTATAATAGTATCTTTAACACCACATGTCAGTTCACCTGACCGTCAGGTGGTAGACTTCAGCCAATCATCTGGCATTCACTCTGTTGATGGAAAGCTGGTATCCTTTTGGCTTTTCACTTTTTTCTTTAAACTTTAAGTAAGGGATGGACTGTAAAATGTAGTAAAGTACAATACCTCCCACTCTTAAGTGCTTTACTAATAATTAGTATCTCGCTCCCTCAGGTCTTCTTCCTCCCTTCACCTCTCTGTGCCCTCTGGCCATCTCAGCACCATGCGGAGCAGAGCTTTCAGTCGCTCTATGTCAGCCAACATATCCTGTGATTCTTTGCGTAATAATTCTTTGAGTAATACACTGCAAAGAATAGTATTCACTTTCAACTATATAGCAATCTGTAGAAATATTACAAAGGACAGACAAGTTTCAGCATTGAAACTTGGAATTGTCTTTGAAATGTTGATGATGGTGTCGAAGTTGCGTGACGCTAGATATGCTGGCTAGTTAGACAGCTTGCCATTTGGTGCTAGGTGACAGGGGTGGCGCCATGTGAAGCTCGGGAATGATTGGTGAAAAATCCTCCATATACCAAACCGTCTAGATTTGGCTCATGCCACGAAGGCTAGGTCCTTGCTGAAGGCTGGGCTTCATGCTATCCGCGTACTGTTTTTAACAGAGTCGCCGCCCGGTGGAGAAAAACACAGTCAGGCTTAAGGCTTGACTTTTGAAAGCAGGAGGCTAGATGCATTTCTTATAAACAGTCCATAATCAGACTCCTTTTTTTTTAGAAATCTGACATGTTGATTAATAACTTCAACATATTGATCTGTTTTTTGGCGTCATATTCTGTGTGTTGGATTTAGTGTGTTTGGTGGGGTGAGGAGGGCCTCGGGCTACATCCTGCCCCCAGTGTGCCTGGTGGCTGCAGCCCTGATCTTTGGGTAAACACTCAGGTGTTAAAGCAGGGGCCGGTGACATTTCAGTCCCAGCCTCCCCCCTGACTATCTGTCTCTCACAGCCTCTAGAAAAAGTGACTCCAATGGCCTCAGGCTTTCATTCTGTGGACATTGACTGCCAAAGGATGCCTCCACACACAAACATACACACTGAAACACACACACAAACACCCACCAGCTTCCTCACGACTTGTTTAAGGTGTTTTAGGGTTTCCTGTCAGCTCAGTGACGCTGTGTGAGATTGAGGCTGACTGCTGATGGCTTGTCTGAGGGGGAGTTCAGAAGGAGGTCAGCAGTGCAAAACCAAATATAGAATATGTTTTATATGAAAGAAGGCTTGGAAGGCAGCAGGGGAAACATAATAGCCTCATGATGATGACATTTTGAAATTTTCTATTTACCACATGAATGAAAACGTTTTGCCTTTTCAGGAGCTGTCTCTGTTTGGGGCTCATGATGTTCATTCTGTGTGCAGTGTTTAATTGGAATTCAGATGACTTGGCAGAGCACACTGTCAGCTGTTTCAGAGGACATGCGATGCTTCTGAAATGTCATTTTCCTCTGATGAATGCCTCTAAAGCCCACACAGTTTCTCAACAAACTCACTTCCTGCAGTGATAAGACCCTGTCACGCTTCTTGATGTCCTCAGGTATATACGGGCCAGACGAGGGATGGCTGACAGCTTACCCAGAATGCAGAGAGAGAAACCAGTCACCAGTCAACATCGGTGACCAGGACGCAAAGGTGTCTACAGAGTATCAGGAGCTGACACTGGAGGGCTTTGATACTGAATCCTCTAACAAGACGACGATGAAGAATACCGGCAAAACAGGTAAAAACTCTGACTCCTGTCGCTGTTAGGATTCTTACTGATTTATAACCTCTGGATTCATGTAAGAGAAGGTTTTTCTGAACTCATACTCGCTTAAATTATATGAATGTGTACGATTCATAGAAATGTTATTACAGAAACTTAAACATTTGCTCATTTTGAGGAAACTGAAAAATAAAAGGTGATTTGTTACACATGTGAAACACATTATGCTTAACAGTTAATATCTAGGTCTAAACTAGCATTTTAAAATACCAGATAAGCATTCAACACAGTTTCAGAGCATATAAGTCCATGCTCCTGTAGTTGAAGTTGCATATAACGTGAACATTCATGCACTTTTAGCTTTAATATGCTGGTGTAAACAGGCACAGTGCATGTGTCAGTAGTATCTTCATAAAATGCTGAAGTAAGGCTGATTATCTTTGGATTTGTCCAGTCCTTAGTGATGAGGGGTGAAGAATCAAAGAAGCAAGGTCTTGACCCAGTCAGTTAACCGATATGGATGCTGTTGCTGTTCCTCCAAGAAGTATGTCTTGGTTGTATCAGTCGGTATATCCCGTACTTTGACCTACATTGATTCCTCCCGAACAGGTCACCCCTTACCTCGTACCTTGACGTTACTCTCTGTATTCACTACAAGACACTTTACTGATCCCTGCTCAGATCTGACACAAACAGTAGCACATCATGCACTGATCACATCCATCATAACACCTGTCATCCAATCACAACCCCCCTCCCGTGCATCAGATATACCAACAGCATAAAAAGCATGAAACCCTGGGGTGCCGTTGGCCCAGTGGTCTAAGCGGGTGCCCCGTATATAGAGACTTGAGCCTGTGTCACAGATGTCAGAGGTTAGATTTCAGCCTCAACCATTTACTGCATGTCTTCCCCTACTCTCTACTCCCCACATTTCCTGTCTCTCTTCAGCTGTCCTATCAGATAAAGGGGAAAATGCACAAAAATATATCTAAAAAAAACCAAAAAAACAAAGATTAAACCCTGCTGAGATATGTTATGTCCACGGATGGGATTGTTTAGGTTACTCATGGTACAAAAGTGTGGATAAAAAAAAGATAAACCGGCAGAGAAGGAAAAGACTGCAGCTACAACACGCCATGGGAAGCAAATAGGATGCTGGGTTAAGCTGGTCAGCGGCGGCTCAACACTGCACTTCATGCCGTCGGGAATTTTTAATAAGCCACGGAGGTGAGCATGACACAGCATGCTGCTGCAGAGATGCACAAGAAAACCACGTGAGCAAGTGCAAGACACATTTACTGGTCATTGTTTCATGCACTTTTTGTAATATAAATATCTAGAATTATTCCCAGATGGAGCTCTGCTGTATAATTTGTCAGTTTAGGGATCATTTTTGGATAAACAGAGAGGTATATAATTTAAAACTCCCATAATAATAGAGTTTGAGTAAAGCTATTGTGTCCCTTATTTGGTACTGAAAAAGATGACAGCGCCAGTACAACCAACCAACCCAGTCTCTTCGATCTGCATGCAAATAACACGACATTACACTTTCAAATTGCATGCAGTGCGTACGCCAAATTGGAATTTGGTTCACCAATTCCTTCCATCAACTTCTGTGGAGAGCAGACACGTCCAAATACTCACTTGCAACAGCAACAACAAAAAGCCCTGGCTTTTTGAAACTGAGATGTGGTTAGAGGCTTTCCCAAAAGTCTTTACAACTCAGAGAAAGGTTGACATAGCTCTTTTTTCCCCGTATTTTTAGCAAATCTTTAAGAATTGTGATGATTTCCAGTTTAGCTTTCCAACCCTGCAATATCTTAATATCCACTGGTCCTTTTGCTACTTGGCTGAAATCAAGTCAAAAGGTTTATTGACAGAGACAAGTCATGCCTGGATGAAGAACTTGAGGTGTTATTCATCTGAAACAGCTCAGAAAAACCACATGTAAGACGAAAACTCTGGCCCCTTTCATTACCCTCCTGTGCTTTGAACACAAACCATCAACCACAAATTGGTGAACCAATTGTAGGTACACTATAAAACAAACAATAATAGACAATAAACCTCAGTTATCCCTTGTAATCTTTTAATCTTTATATTACTGGTACCTCACCTCACATTCCCCAAAGAAAAGACAGCAATATGTTGTCACCAGCTCTCAAACAAGCAGGCAGTCATGTTGAGAAGACATGGCTTGTTGTTTCTGACATTATGTTCGTAATCAAATAACGCTGCAACAAACCACAAAGCCGATCTGACACCTCTAATAATCCTGGCTCATATTGGCAGATGTCTGCATGTCAAACATCTGTTGCATCACTTCCCTTCACATAGTTATAAAACAAGACAGGTGCAATATGCAGCAAGTCATTTATGATGAACATTACACATCCCATTTGCATTCAGACATGCTGAATCCCTGTTAGGACAAGTGCCATGGCAGGTGTCAGAGCCTGTAGGACTCAGCACCTGGCTATCTGCATTCAGCATCTCGAGGACCCTACTTGTCAGCCACTGCTATTTTTCATAATTCCAGGCTGTCAGTAAGATGGATGATCCTTTCCCCTTCATGGAGAAATGAAGTTGAAAAGCTTTCGAGAGGTCAGGGAGGCTTCAGGTGGTTGGTATGGCTGTGGACAGCTTTCTGAGTGCTGCCCAGAGCACAGCTGTGTGTTAGGCACAATAATGTTTTACATCCCATCATTTCCTGTATGCGAGGATACATTTGAATAAATTGCCAATTTGTCCATAGCTTTACTTCAGCTCCCAAAAAGCAGATTGAGCTGTGTAAAATAAAACCTCTCCTGTTAGTCTCAATGAGTAAAACAGACTGCAACAAACAGACGTGCCTGTTCGTCTTATCCTATTCTTGTTGACATTATATCCACAAGTTATTTAGCTCATAAATATTTAGACAGACCTTAGTCAACAGAAAGTGGTGAAGCAGAAAGGATCAAAACTTTCTGCATCAATTTAAAAAAAAATCTTTTTGACAGTGCTTTAGATATAACAGAAAAATGTAAATCCAACAACTGATTTAAACTTGTAGTGCTAGCAAGGCTAACACAATAAATAAGGGACAATGTATAGTGAGCAGGTGGTCATGCAGATGGCTCTTCCATAATGCTCTGCTATTTCAGGGCAGGATATTTACGCCCGTTTGGTCTCCTCTGCAATGTGTAACACACAGAGGATTAATGGTGGGGAAATGTTGTTCTGCCTCTGATCTTCCCTCAGAGGTAGTAACCGAGGCAAAGTGAAAGCGTGGGGTTGGTTGGAAGAAGGTGGCGATGTGTAGTGTCAGAGCTGGCAGGGCAGAACAGCTGTGTGTACACCCAGGTCTGAGAGTTAGTATGTGGTGCTCACAGTGTGGGTTTAAAAGTCAGGCCTCTCGCACTCCTGCATCACTACAATGCAATGTGAAACCACAGACTACAACACCAATATTATGCTGTTTTGGGTTGCAATGTGTAAGTATCAGAGATGGTTGTGGTCCAGCAAGCCTGAGGCTGCTCTCGCATCTGTGCCTGCTTACTGTCATGTCCCCACTCTCAAGACCAGCCTGAGACCCCAGTAACAATTTTACCACAGTGTCAACAGGCAGAGGGGGAATGTGACAGACTTACCTCCGCAGATTAATTTGACATAACGTGTCTGTTCAAGTTGCTCCTTTCATTGCTTCAGCTAGAGACAAAACTATTATCTATTAGTCTATTATCACTATTGTTAAGGGGTTACGACCAGTCGTAATCAAGCATTTAACACAGCCCGGGGTAATGATTAAAAATGTAAAGTTAAGGGATGATCGCAACATTGAAGGAAATAGGTTGATGGTAGTTAAACCGGTAGAGTAGGACCCAAAAGCAAGTGGAAGCTGAGGAAGCAGTTGAAGTGATTTTATTTCTTTAACGGTGAAGTGGAGGATGATTGATCTAGAATCCAAGGTGAGAGTGAGATCCAGGAGAAGCAGGAGTGAAGCGTGAGGCACGGGGTGAAGGCAGGTGAGTGTCCGGAGGGAGAGCGTTGCAGAGATAGGGCGGAGGTGCAGGAGGCTCGAGGAGGCACTGGAGGAAAAGGGAAGACAGCGGCAGTTAGTTGAAGACAAACACAAAATATTTAGACGCTAGAGATACTTTATGTACAGGTGAGACGGCCGATGTACCACTGTAGAAGCAGGAATACTCTGGCACCCGACTCCTCTCTCCACAGAGCTTAAGCGCAGTGTCTTCATGAGCGTGATGGGGAACAGGTGTGAAGGTGCAGGAGCAGCCGGAGCAGGAGAGAGCCAGTGTGGGAAAGAGAACCACCCAACACCCTGTGAGGGAGACCAGGGAAAACTCCACACAGGCAAAACACAGTGATCACCTCAAATAGACCTGCTTGTTTTCTTACATAATTGAATAGAGCTGAAACATTCATGTCTGTAAGAAATGATTTGCTTAATTTGGCTCAGCACCATAACCGTGTTCAGAGTAACAGCTTGCCTTCAAAACAACCTTTGATTTTAATCATATAGCGTCAAAGATGTAAGGAAGCAACCATAACACCTGGATAGTGTGCTGTTTGAGTTTGCAAATTTCCAGTCTTCTGCTATATCCATGTAGTATATCCGTAGCCTTGCATTTGAGACATGAGACTGGCATCAATCTTCACATGTTAAAGCAAATAGCTGTGTTTCCTTACACATTTTTTCTTCATGAATAGGGGAAATGTTTGACACCTTCAGCTGCTGAATTTGAACTAGACCAGGTACCGACTCCTCAAAAGCATTTTAAGGTTGAAATGAGCAGTCCTTAAGTCAACATGTGTCACTTTTGTCGAGCCCTACAAGATCGCTGTGCTGCTCCTTGCCTCAACACTGACTGTACAAATAACAAGCGCTCCCTGTGGAGAGCCGTCTTACACAAATCAAACATCTGTGTTTGTATGCAGACTCTCTGAAAGGAACAGTGGTTGGTATTATTGCAGGCAGAGTCGCACAGAGCATGGGGATTATATACCATTAGATGCTTACAGTTGCTTACATGAAATGATGCATTGATGTATTGCTAAATGTGAGTGCATGAAATACAGTCAGCCATTATGAACTGTGCAAGTGGATACAAATAAATCAGATGCTGTAAACCAGAACAGTGGGGGGAATAAAGTCAGAGGGCTGAAGTGGAGTCTAACTTTTAGGGAGTTGTTTTTTTTATTTTTGTGTTCCCAAATTATTTTTTTAGCACCACCATCCGCACATTAACATGAGATCCTGCATAATGAAACAGGCCAAGTACCAGGACAATAACTGTGCACATTTCAGCTGCACTGTTTGTTAAGCTTTAAATATAGTCGTATCATAATTTGTTAACTGTTGTCTCCAAAACTTTCCATCAAATGAATATTGCAGCTTCTGGGAGGCAACAGGAGGACTTTTGTTTGGAGCCTCTTACTCACACTTTGTGCCCAGATTCTTGATAAGCGTCGTCAGATGTTGAGCTCATTCATGTAAATATGTGATTCGCAGCAGTGTACGTCACTGATGAAATTAGTGATCATCTTTTGATCAAACATACATGAAATCCATGAATTATCTCACCAGCTGCTCGGACTGAGGATGAGTTTGTGGCATCGCACACCACACAGGTTCATTAACATTAAATGCAGTGTCTGTCTCAGTTCTCCTGAGTTAGGTTATTCTAGTGTACACTTGATGTTACCTGGGAATAGATTATTTATCCCAAGATGCTTTATAAAAATATATATTAAATAGGGCTATCAGGGGGAACTAGTTTTGCCTCGTGGTTAAGCCATGCACCCCATGAGCAGAGGCTATAGACCTTAAGCAGGCAGTCTGGGTCCGGTTCAATTCCAGTCTGTGGCCTCTTTCCCTCCTCACTCTTTCTATCAGTTTCCTGCTCTATCCTTTGTCACATCCTTTCAAATAAAAGTATAAAACTAAATAAAATAAAAAAAATAGGGCTGTCAAACGATTATTTTGTTAACTGCAGTCAATCACAGAATTTCAATAGTTAATTACGATTAATCACAATTTGAATGGCATGTTGTTCATTGTTCATTGTTCATTGTTCTTTTGCATTTGAAAACAGTTTTTAAGTCTATAATAATAATGTAAAGCAATTCATTAAAAGACAGGTACGTTATGATCTTGACTTTTAGATCCACCATTGAAATAAATGCTGCACTGCTACACTAGTATGGTCTGAAACTATGACTCAGAGGCAGCTTCAAAGTGTTGATTCTGTCAAATACAGAGTTTATTTATATTCCTTTAAAGGATGCTCTGTTACACATAAAGAAATATGCAGGAGTGTTTGTACTAAAGGTGCAGCACATTTATCTTATTCAGTTTCATCCACAGGTTTGTGTTGATTTATACAGTCCAAGATAATGCTCTGCAGGCTTTTGTGGTGCAGTTAGCTGCTGACATCAGTCTGATTAACTGCAGCTGTATGCTTAATTCGTAGGTGTTAGCTCAGACATGAAATACTTTGATGATTTTTAATTCTGTTTGACACAAAATATTGTTGACTTGTCAACTGAGCCGTCTGAGAGTTTTTAAAAGTTAAATGTGTCGTTTAAAAGCACATGATGACGTTATTTCACACCATAGTGAAAGTAGGCTTCCACTATCTTTTAGAATAGATTTTAAGATTATTTTATTGCTTTTTAAATCTCTTAATGGTTTTGACCCTTCTTATTTATCAGATTTGCTTTTATCATATGAGCCAATGAGAGCCCTCAGGTCTTCAGGTAGTGGACTTTTAATTGTACCAAAAGTAAAAACTAAGACCCACGGTGAGGCAGCTTTGAATCATCACGGCCCACGCCTGTGGAACACCCTGCCTGAGGATCTGAGGGCTGCCCAGAGCATAAATATTTTTAAAGGCAAACTCAAGACCTACCTTTTTAATCTTGCTTTTAACTGAGTTTTATTTTTACTTAATAGTTCTATTTATTTATTTATTTATTTATTTATTATCTATTTCTATTTTTTCTTAATTTATTCTATTTTTTAAGTTATGTAAAGCACTTTGTGTTACAATGTCATTGTATGAAAAGCGCTTTATAAATAAAGTCTGATTGATTGATTGATAGGAAGCAGGAAGACGCTGTAGAGGCTTAACCAAGGTGTGCTGGAAGGAGCAAAAGGGATATAGAAAAACATATTTTCAAACCTTAATTGCACCACCACTTTAACACAGATAGTTTGTTTGAAAAAATGCACATTGAGTTTGTCTTTGATAATGTACCAAGGCCTCTCGTCTTATTCATTAACAGTGACGGTAGAGTCCCCTCTTTATTCCATAACCTCTGACGGCTCTCTATTTCCCTTTTATTTGTGACATTAATATTGTCCAGTTGACTCCAAAGTGTAAGATTTCTTCAAACCTGGTGAAATTTAACGCTAGAGAAACACTGATATTTTTGGTGGAGTGGCTCTGACATTTTCTGGTTGGATTGGTTATGTAAAAATCTCCTTCCCTGGCTTTAATGTTGATTACACACAGCTGGATCGTGGCAGGGGAAAAACTTGAGCCATACATGAAAGCTGAGGTTTTTTGAAGTAAATGTAAAATGATAGAAAACCCACCTGTAGCTTTGTGCCTTTGTTTTATTGTTGGTACCTGCTTTCCTGCACAGCTGCATTATGATCATGTTGTTAATACGGCAGCAGTTCAGCCACATTTGCTGCTATTTTTCAAAGTGGAGCACACACACTGTCAATCTGGATGTGTCAATCCCTGTCAGAATAGACGGGTTCCATCATCTGGGTCCTCCAGCAGCCCATCGTCATTACAGGCCATTTGAATCTGCCAAATGTTTTAGTAAAACAGGCCATAATGCTTGCTGTTCATTAAGCTCTGTATATAACAGTGTCATTTGTTGTTGCAGTCAGAGCATTAATTATCCATTCAGCCAAATGTCAACTTGCTGTCAAAACAGCTACAGAGGCGAGGAAATGGAGATTGAAATTACAAATGTGGCTCCTGCAGCTGTTTATGAGTTCCTGGAGTTCAAGTCGTGAGATTTCAGAGAGCCGATTTGCATTCAAGTTGAAAGTGAGGGTGAGGCTTCAGTAATGGAAAAGCAATGATCAAATACATCAATGCTGGGAGATGTCTGCAACAGATGTTGCTTTAATATGGCAGTCATGTGCTGCACTGACTCTACACAGGAGTTGACATGCTCATCTATATTACCCAGGAACTGAAGTCATGGTAGCTTTTACTGAGGATGGTGATACTGAATCCATCACATGACTGATACATTCTGCTAATTTTAAAGTGAATGTCTTTTCCTTGATGATTTCTCTGCTGCTGGAGCGTTTGGTAAAGCCTCTTAAGACGGGGAAGTTCCCGCTGCTACAGAAACAGACATGAGTGGGGCGACTTCTCTTTGCTTTTGAGGTGCCTATAAATACAGAATTAATGAAAGTATAGGAAATAAATCTCATCCCTGTTGTTGAGTCACCAAACCACGAGTAAGTAGTCCTCATGAGTCCTAAATGTCCAAGTGGGAATCAAGTTTGAGTCGCAAAAGGACAATCATAGTCAAGTCTTAGTAGAGTCGTCAATACCTGGGTGCAAGGCTTAGCCAAGTCCTTATTATTAATACTACTTCCATAAGCAGGACCACTGTCTCACTCCAAACCCTTCACTGTACAACCCTGGACTGACCGTGGGACCTTTTGGATGAGTTGAAAACACATTTAATTTATTAACATTATATTCTGAATGATCATGTTGGCATGTCTGAGGATCTAATGAAGTCGCAGCGCTGTGTCATGCCTTAATGCACACAGCGCCTCACTTAATGGAGATATGCACTCATTGTTTGTTCTGTCCAGCAATCACTGCAGGGGCCTAATACTTTCAAAAATACCTGCAACCCTACCAAATCAACAGCCTAAGTTGGCTAGCTAAAGCATCTGGTTGTCTCATCTGGGTGCATCCTGTTAAGATGTCTCTGTCTTCTAATGTTTTTGTGTTGCCCTGCTCTTGGATGGGTCTGCCGTAATATTTTACCAGAGAATCTCATGGCACCTCTTTAGACATACTGGCAGGAACTGTTCCTGAAGGCAGCATGTCAACATGCATGCAGGTGAAAATACTTGTCAGCCCCCTGCTCAGACTGAACAAATCATCAGGGCCTTGTACAAAACAACGGCAAAAAATAAAACGATCTGTATCAATAAATAAGTCTGAGTCCTCCTCTATCCTCTGAAATCTGATTCCAAGTCAAGTCACGAGTCCTAAAAATCAGGACTTGAGTGAGATTCCAGAACACGACAATCAAGTCTGTCCTATATCACCTCAATACTCAAACAAAATTGTGATGTTGTGGGATTTTCATCACCATTAAGGACAGCTTCCCTGCACATCTAGCTTTGTCATGTATGTCATGTAAAATGAGAGACAAACATATTCTATTATTTTGCATGAAATGTTAACAAACATATGAAATGAGAGAGCCTGTTTCTAAAAATGAAAAAAAAAAAAAAAAGAGGAAGGTAGGAAAAGGTTTGGTGGTGCAGCTTGGAGCCCAAGAGAGCTGAAGTGTGGTGGCAGACATTAAATAAACGGATAATGCTTTGGAAAATGTCGAACACATAAAAGTAATGGGCACTATTTACAGGGGACTAGCATCGTCTGGAGACCTTTAGTAATTTGTTATGATACCAGAGGCTGTTTGTGATCTCAGTCCAGTATGAATATGCAATATCTGTAATATATAGTACAATAAATGAACAACAAATAACCAGGGATTTCATATTTTGCCTAACCCACTCCTGTGATGTTTTGGGAAGATTTGTATCATTTCACAGTTTTGTATGCCTCTTTCAAAGCTGAGGAAGATGGAGGCTGCCAAGGCAATTCCACATAAAGGGTTTGATGGCATCTTTTGGTTTAAATTCAGGAGACTGTGCACAGCAAGGGGTCAGATTCACTGAACTTCTGATGATTTGATGGACAAAATACACGGAGGCGAGAAACATTTAACCCTGTAAGACCCAGATATAGAAATACTTGAGAAAAAAATTGTTTCACCGCTCATATGTTTTTGAAGGGGGACTCTGATACAGAAATTAAAGGGTTTTTAAAATTTCAATGTTTTAGTAAGACTTTAGGGATATGTTGTAATATTGCAACGTTGGGCCTAGTTGGGAGCAGAATTTCTATATTTATACTCACCTTGTTTGGACAAATATACTAAACAACTTAGGTTTTCTTTGCAGTGTTGAGTGCTAATGTTGCCTTATAACAGCTTATGCCATGGATAATAATCATAAAATAATCATATTTTTTTATGAAGTCATTTAATAATTAAAAAACGAAGATAATACTGTATTTACAAAATTTACAAAATCCCTTCTGAGCATTCAAAGTCCTAGTGTCCCAGTGTTCAGCTTTGTTCCTTTGCAGCAGTAGTCCCAGAAACAGTTATTTTCCTCTGAAAGCAAAGACGAACATCACACTTGCTGCGTAGGGTGTTGGTATGTCTATTCTATATAACCGGTCACAAACTTCTTGAAGTACTCTAGTGGTGTGTGGAGGGATATTACATTATCGGTGATATCTGGACCAGATAAATCAGTATTGGGACTGATGAAGTCCCTTTTTTAGCCAATGATACTGGTCACGGGGCATTTTGTGTTTGGTAGTTTGGGGCTCAATGTTCATATAATCGTCAGCTGGGCAGTCAGTGGACTGTAGATTTTCTTTGTCCACTTTGCATGTTCATCTGCCTCTTCGTCACTGGTATCGGTGTCTGAATCCATCTCAAAATCACTTTCTCCATTTATCAATCACATCCTGCACACTGTAGAGAACATATCTCTTTGTTGGTGGTATTCTGAAATGGAAAAAGTAAAACAAACAAATTAATAATAAATATGTACGTAAGCGAGTAAGACAGATGAGCATATATTCTCCAGGCTAAATAGTTTCAATTCAAATGTATCCTAATCTGACTTTCACATTCCACCAAATTTACACAATAGTGTGTGGATGGCCTACTAGGGTCTCTACTTATCATAAAGGGAACACTTCGCATCCCCACATTCCAGAACATTGTCACCTCTCCCTGAACAATACAACAAGCAACCCCCCAAAACAGTCAGAACCTGTTTCTGCCTACTCTAATGCAACAAGAAGCTATTTAGGCTAAAAAACAAAGCCCAGGATCAGTTAAATTCTGTCTTTTTTAAAATCTGTTAATTATTTTTTACTGATGAGACACGGATGCAGTTTCAAATACTGCTACATATAGAAATTCATATACGGCAACCAAAAATATTTAATCACTTATTGTCTAAACTCAAAATTTTAACAGAAATCACATTAATAGTTTGTATTAATAGTAATCATCATATACACTATATCTCTAAAGCATATCTGTCCATATATGAACATGTGAGAAGTGCAATGTCCCCATGGAATGTGTCAGGTGCAACTGCTATTTTGACTACCACATTGACCCAGGGTTGTAGAATTACAACATAGACATAACATGCTCAAAATCACATTTGATGAATGAATTCCACAATAACTTAATACAATCATGTTATAGACATGGTAATCATCATCAAAAAAAAATATTTGAGACATTTTACTCTCTTGAATCATGGGAAATCCAGTCCAATAAGATAAAGAGATGAGTCTGAAGAAAAGTCTGCAGGTTGTGTGAGTTCATGGCCCTCTTGCCGGACCTATGAACACATTGACCACCCAATTGCAATGCAGGGTTAAACAATAGGACCCATTGACTATTTAAATGTGGTCTTTAAAAAAAAAACTTTGTAGATTTTTTTTTTAAGAATATCTTAAACTGATGTTGTAATTTTGCAACCGTGGGTCTTACAGGGTTAACAAATTTAAGTATTCTCCAGTCAGGACCACGCTCGTCAAAATAATTATTTGCATCCAATACATTACATTTGGTGGGATGGCTATGTCCCGAGAGCTCCCCCGCCCTTCCACGTGCCTAATGACATAGCCTGAGGGGGGGAGAGCACACCTCTCCTCATTTTCAAATGCATACATGAAGAGCCAAGGCAGGGAGAGCAGCAGCAAAGACTCCCTGGGGTACAAATAGAACAGAGTGAGCATCAGTGACAATACATATGACGCTGGTAAAATCAGACACAGCAGAAAAAGAGGAGCTGGGGTGGAGGTGGGTTGCAAAGCTGTTTGCAAGGGGAAGCAGTAAGAATAGGCAGGCTAAACAGAATGGCGTTTTGCTAATTGATAATTGGATGCATAGATGTACTGGTGTTAAGATCAGCTTATATTCTGTTGGCAGAGCTTTACTTTGTGGCCTGCCTGAACTAACGCTTTGCTCAATTTTTGTGGTAACCTGTTAATAATGATACAAGGAAGCTGTTACACGCAGAGCCTTGACACCACAACCAGGGGGTAATTTCAGTAAATTCAAGTGAAATACAGATTTTGCTCCTCTGCCATTCAAAAAATAGACATGATAAAATGTTTCTGGTTCATTCGAAATCCCCAGGTAGTATCATCCCTGTGTGAATAGCACTTTTCTAGGGTGTTTGGCCTGCAGCTACATAAAACCACTGGAAGAACTGGGACTCTACTCAGCTGTGTCAGAAAAGAAAAAGCATAGCCTTCAGCTACTCATGTTAGAGCTTTCAAAATCTAGTGAAATATGTCATAGTTAAAGTTAGGGACATAAAATAAAGTAACAATATAGTAACTCAAATGGCTTAAATGCCCTTCTGGTATTGGTGCCCTTTCCTTCTTTCAGATCCCCTCAGTGGTCGTGTCAATGTCCCCATTTTGTTCCCAATTTTCAGTCACTCATTAGCAAACAGGGTGAGTAAATGTCCCGTCCTGCTCTCAGTGTCTGCATCATGAGCGAGTAGCAGTGCGTCACACAGCAGTGAGACATCCGTTTGCCTGAGTGCATGAAGTTCAATCAGGCGAGGCGAACGTAGCGTGTGCTGTCTTTCCCCTGAGGGAGCTGGTGGACCAGCTGACCTCCAGGTATAGAGGATCCCCAGCAATGACACCCGCCAGCACAAACACAAAGGTGAGAGTGAGAGGCAAAGAAAAAGAAGAGCTCATCTGTGCCATCATGATGAAAAACTTCCTGACACTTTAAGTAACTCAAGCCATCTCCCAAAGGCCACCCTGAAAGCTTGCATAGGGGAAATAAAGATATAATAATGATGATAATGACGATCATGGCCACCTGCAAAGTAAAAACCACAGCAAAAACCGTTTAAAAGGATTTGGGGTGCCACAGCATGTAGAGAAGCGTGTAAAAATGCTAACACAAACAACAGCTGCGAAACAAAATGGTGCGCAGCGTCTTCTCTCTCCCCCTGCTACATAATGCATGGCTAACAAGACAAATGTCCCTGCTTTCTTGCCACAAATTATGCATGCAAACTGCAGTGTTTCTAAACGACAGATGAGCGTTTTATGTGTGGAGGAATCACCTGGCGGAGATGCTGTGAGGCTGTGAAGGAGAAGTGAAGACAGGCAGGAGGGAGGGGCTGGATAAACCCCAAACTTCTGCAGAACAAACTCGACATAGTTTACCTCACAGCTCAATTTAACTTCTTACCTTCAAATTCAAATTGGAAGTAAACAACAAGACAGAAGTTAATGCACAAAATATCTTCTCTGGAAATGGAGGGGGAAGATATGAGTGTTTATGGATACTGTTATTGGAGGCTGTGCATATCATATACCACAACTGTAACCTAAAGTCCTCAAATATTCAGCACATTCTCATAGCTCATGAGTCTTTTTCAGAGTCCCAGAACTCTCGATTTTGGTGGGAGTCTCCCTTATTTAAACCTGTTCTCCTGCTGTACTTTCTCCCAATTGTCTCACTATTTCACTTTGATACCAATTAGATAGCCAATCCTCAACCTGTTTGTGGGATGTGTGTCATAGCCAGGCAGGGACAGACAAAAAAGGCCGAAACAGGCCTGATTTCTAAAAACACTTCATGTTTTCTTTTCTTTGATTTAATGAGCATCTGGAAATTAAGAGCAATGAAAAGTAATTTTTCTTACACTTATCATTATTTAACTTAGAAATATGTAGTTTAGGGTTGTACGTGATATTCCAATACCCCTGAAAATCGCCTTTTTACAGTACGATGTTGGCAGGTAGGGAGTACTGAGTTGAATACCCTGCTCAAATCAAATGTAAAACAAATTTTCTACCCATGATAATGATGATGATGATGATAATAATAATAATAATCATAATAATGATAATAATAATAACAATAATAATTGTATTAATAATAATAATGATAATAATAATAATAATAATAATAATCGTCATCATCATCTTCATCATCATAATAATAATAACAATAATAACAATAATAACAACAACCATAGAAATAATAATAATAATACAAAGAAATACAATTATAATACAATTGTTATTATTATTATTATTATTATTATTATTATTATTATTATTATTATTATTATTATTATTATTATTATTATGAATTGTTAATTATTATGATAATATTATTAATTAGTAGTAGTAGTAGTAGTGAAAGGAAATAATATTACATTTTTGTTGTACAATGACAATAAAGATTTATTCTATTCTAATATTAAAAAAAATGTTTTTGGAGATTGTATTTATATTATTATTGGGCATTTATATTTTACTGGACAGGAAAGCTGTAGAGTAACAAGAAGTGAAGGGACCACTTCCATGAGGGATATAGCCTCCGCATTTGGGCATGTGCAGTGTGACCACTGAGCTGAAGCGCCAATTCATAATTTGTTTCTTTGTTTGTTTGACTTTTGAGCAGCGGACCAACTTTAACACCCCGACAATCTGGTTGAGAAATGCCTCCATGTTAGATTTATGTGAGGAAAAACAGCTATCACATTTCTGTAATATTTTAACTTCGAATGTAAATGTCATTTCATAAAGTGTTTTTTTTTTTTTTAGAATGTTTTACTCCTGCAGTGCTGTATTTAAATAGATTAAAACTTAATGGCTCCATCTTGTCAGATTCTGTTCATGTGCAATCACCACTCCTTGATAATAGGACAATAACAACAACAACAACAACAACAACAACAACAACAACAACAACAACAACAACAACAACAACAACAAACACACACTCAGTATATGGGACTGTACTGTAAAGGGAAACAAATGTAGTAACATGTAAATAAGCACTCTTTATGTGAAGCTCATAGACTGATTATAAAATCATAATTTCCAACACTGTGTTTGGGCTTTGCAGGATCCAGAACTGACATTCATCCAAAGTAACTGAAAGCTATTTCATTTCTTATTTTATTTTCTGTAGCAAACTTCTCCTCCGTTAGCTCCCACACATCGGCCACTGAAGTTTAGATGGAAAATAAACTAAAGCTGCCAGACAGACAAAGTTGTTAGGCTGTTTATTTGTAACAGACTTCACAGTCAGAGAAAACTGATATTTTGGTTGCCCATAGCGACAGTTTGAAGAGTCCAGCGCTGTTTTTTTGGAAATAGTGAGCTCTCATTTTGTGTCTTTTGGGGAGACAGTCGAAACTCAAAGAGTGAGTTGTTGTATGGATTAAGGGCACAGTGCTTCATGGCAGATTCAAAATTGCCTCTCTGAAATTCTCACATATCTCTGATGATGCTGTTTATTGCTGACAGAATATAAATCAATATATTTTTAAGGAGCTTCATGGAAGAATGAAGAACAGAAACACAGAAATATGAATTTACTGCTGCTCAGTAAAAAACGCTATCACTTCTGAAATACCTCCTGACATTTCTTGCATGTGTAAATTTGTACTCACCAAGTCAACTTCTGATCTTGTTCAAACATGGTCAAAACTAAGTTCCTGTTAAGTAGCTGGAAGTTATACAATTCTGAAATTGTCAAAAATTAGGAATAGAAAACATTCATCAAAATTCAGAGAACGACCCTGAAATTAAAATACTTATAATTGTAAAGATTTCCCGCCATTGAATAATTATCATTTTCACTTTAAACTCAAATTGAAGAGGTTTAATATGAATAAACCTGCTGCAGTGTTTAGATCCTTACAATTGCAGCAGTGTCTCAAATTTGTATGAGCTATCCTTGAAGAATTTGTCAAACTCAGATGATCTGTTTAACCTCTGCATTTTATAGCAGTACAGAACAAATAAGTAGCCATGTAACTTTCCTCTTCTGTGTTTGTAACGGGTCATGACTCTGAGTCATGGTTGAAAAAGTACGAGCAGAAGGCGGCTTCTTTGGTTAATGGAACAAGTCAATCCTTTCAGACCAATTTATGAATTTAAAAGAAGGCCATCTCTTATTTCGCACCGTATTTCTGAAAGTGGTGATGGAATAACAAACGGGCCGTTTGCACCGGCTGAAAAGAACAATGTTTCTTTTCAAATTAGCCCTTCATTTGAGAAATTGCCTCAGAGGTTGATGGAAAATTGCAGAAATTGTCTTGTGTGAGAATGCCTGTTTTCTGAGTAACTCAAAAAAATAAACACCTATCTGCATTTAGAAAGTCCTCAGAATACGTCCCTTTGTCTGCATCTCCTCAGACCTTAAAGAGATTGTTTATGTGTCCTCACGAACGCTTTGATTATGTTTTCGAGCTATCTTTGAAATTTGCCTCCACATCAACTACAGACACCAATTTTCTGCTGTCTATTCAGTGATGTATGACTCACTCACCCTTTCTCGCTCTGTCTCTGCTGTCTTTCTTCCAGTGGCCATTATGTTGAAGGATGATTACTTTGTTCGGGGAGCAGGACTACCAGGGCGCTTCAAGGCTGAAAAAGTGGAGTTTCATTGGGGCCCCAGCAACGGATCTGAGGGCTCTGAACACAGCATCAATGGCCGGCGTTACCCCGTGGAGGTAGGAACGATAGACTGTACCATACCTGAAAGAGAGTCATTTTCAGAGATATGTTTGTGTAGATTTTGAAGCCTCATTACCCGGCTTCTGAAGAAAGCTCTGTTTGGATACCTTGTGAGTTACTGGAAACTAGTGATCGGTGGATGAAGCCTCACAGAGCTAAGGAGCTTCCTTTCAATTTGTAAAGAAAAATGTGACATCTGGTGGCGTGTTCAAAACTTAAAAGGTAGCCTTCTCAATGCTGGTCAGAAACCAATACACCTTACTAATATTCATAGCTTCAATCTCCATATGCATGTGCGTCATAAAATAAAACTATCTGTGCAGCCTATTTTTGATCTGCCTTCTGCATTATTTATTTATACTTTGGTACTTGAATATTGCAAATAGATGACCTTGCCTTGTGACAAAGTCCTAATGTTTAATATGTTTGCAGATGTAAAACATTAACAAACCTGTTTGGTGGTTGTATGAATACTGTCTTTGGCTCATATATATTTTTTTTAACTTCATGAATGATGTATGCATAATTATGGCTTTATGGAATAATCATGTCCCTGTATTGTGCATCAAATTCTCAATCAAACTCAAACTGTCCGGCTGCATGAAGTATTCTTTGAAAGCACTGAAGATGTTTGAAGCTTACGTGATATTTCGTGATATTTCGTTCTCGATACAAGCTCTGACCCTTTGTGCTGAAGCCTTGAGGTTTACTTAAGTAGCTTCAGAATTCTGGTCTTCCCCTCCTGGAAACACCAATTTTAAATAATCCAAGATAGCATGAGTCATATTGAAGCTGTCTAAGAATGAGTGACCTGAACCTGGGCAAAACATAAAAGCAGGTCCACCTGAGCATGTGTAACCACACTGATCTTAATCCCTGCAGCAGCCTGGTCACAGTTCCAATGTTTCAAAGTATGATGCTGTTAACCCTCTATCATCATATAAGGCTGATATCTTCAGTCAAAGTGATGTCATTACTCTCAGGGCTTGGGCATTGCTTTAGGAGTCAAACAAAAATGGAACTTTCATTGGAAGTCAGGGTTTGATTCCTTCGTGAAGCCAGTAGTCACTGTTGAATTCATCAAGTTAAAGTGTCATGTCACAAAATGTGCTGGTGTTGTGACAAACATGCTTGTTAAAAGATGTACCGGGGATGTGAGTTCAACATCACCCTGGTATCTGTTGCTTATCTTGCCTCAATAGCCCTGACACAGCAGGTCACACTAAGCGGTCTCATGAGGGGTGTTATCAGCTTGATCAATCCACCCAGAGTAACCATGAGCGGTGTGTTCACATGAGCGAGGCGCAGTTAGGAACATATAGCTTATTAGAAACGTGGAACAGGCTGCAAGTCATCGTATTTTGAAAACTCTGACATCAAGAAATGATGAAAGAAAAAAATCCAGACTAAAATGAACAGAGAAAGAAAACGCAGAATGAAAAAAGTCAGAAAATGAAAAGACGCCGAGTGAAGGTGCAGATTAAGGCGTATAATCTCTTTCCATCATTACTGCACATTACTTCTGATTATCATAACTCCCATTTACTCCCTTAAACTAATTTGTTGCTCTGCTTCATTTTCTTGCTTTATATGCCAGTTTTGGATGTTTTATTTTCTGCTCCAGCCTCGATGGTATCAGCATATCACATCAGAGCGGATATGCGGGTAATAAAAAGCCAAAACATCTCATAAGTACAATAACTTCAGGACTCTGATGTCAGTCTAAGTTGGTCTCTGTTGAAGGATGAAATCAGTGAAGAACAATCAATAATACATTTTTATATGTAAATTAATATAGGTAGACAAAGTGTTCAGTCAGCCTCTATTCCTCCTCCCCTCTCTTAATTACCTGTTGTAGAGCAGGTTTGGTGTTCAGCATAAGGTACCACAGTGATCTAACCCAGTAAGAAGTGAATCATCTTTCAGTTTGTACAAGTGAAATCCTGGAGTTAACCCTGAAGTTACCTGGATTACTGAAAGTCTTGCCTTGTGGTACAGGCTGAGGGGAAACATCTGCTGCGTTTGCTCTGGCTGTCTGTTCACAGATTTCTGGCAGTCTTCTGACCATAGTTTGGTTTTGGCTCAGTGTCTCCATGTGTACTTTGGGAGTTTTGGGGTCATTTTGCTTCTATAAGCTGTCAGCTTTATGGTGTAAGTTTGACTTGATGAGACCTGCAGCAGTGTGCTGGCTGAGCGCCCCCATGACCTAACACTTCCCTTCATTCTCCAGTTTTGTGGGTGGCACTGTCACAAATCTGAGTGCTACAGGCCAGCCTCTGCCCATGCACACTGTTTCTATGCTCTTTCTAAACTGTTCTGTACGAGCGTATCTAGACAATCCAATTTCCACATTGACTCATAGGCCGCACACACTACATACTATGTGCTGAAGACAATCTGAATGTGTTATGAAAAGACCTCTGTGTTCCATGAACTATAGGTTTATCTGCAGCTGCGTCACTAATTATGTTGCAGGCAGCGTCAAAGCTTTGTAGAGGATTTGCAGGCAGTGCAGCGCAGTGCTTAGAGATCCATATAGATTAGTGTACAGTGCAGCTGCAGAGGTCAGGCAGGGGATGCTATGGGAGTGTTGGTCTTCACAGGCTTCCAGTCTCATGCCAGTAATCAGTGTTGACATTTTTATGAATATTTAACCATGACCACCACCTTTCCTTGACCTGCACTAATTTATATGCCTGAATTTAACTGCACTTAAGCATACCTGCACCGGAAATATAATCAGGTTAGCGACAGCTGTGTGGAAAATTCTGTGCAGCATGAAAATCCTTCCCTCCAATAATTTCTAAAAGTCAGTGCAACTAATGAGCAAAAGTGAAATAAAAAGATTTAATTTGGATGATTGTTTGTTTTTTTACTGAAGAATGTGGATTTTATGGATATTGTTGCATCCCTACTTGCTTAAAGAGGAATTTAAACTCTGACTAACCGGCTAACCTAAGGGTAAGAAAACACTCAGAAAAACAATTTATTGAACACTGCTAAACATGGGATGAAAGGGTCTGCAGGTAAATGATGTCAAATCAGTTTGAGTGTGGCTAAAGTTAGCAGAGCTAGCACCACCTGTGTGGTTGTGTTTAATTGCTCAGTTGACTAAACATGCACATCTCTACTCAGGACATGTCTCTATAGTTCTTTAGGTGGTCATGTGGTGCAACTATTAATTTTCAGGAACAAAATGTATCAATGAATGACACCCAAAGTGAATACATCTATAGCCTAATATACATAAAACATCTATTTTAAAACAGAATTCACCTTTAAAAATGATTTCTTCAAGATAGTTGGGATCTTTGCGTCTGTTTTTGAACGTGCGTCAGGAAATGTGTTAATAGAGAGCACACTGAAGATACTGTCCTCACTGATCTTTTGTTTTAAGAAGAAAAGGTGGCCTGACTTAAAGATGAAGTGACTCTTTCTGTGAAGACCAGGACTCATCCTTTGAATCTGATGGTTGATTTTATGCAGCATTATATTAACATTCAGCTCTGACATCTTCGAACTAAACTCACTGCCGAAGTCTCACGCCAAGTGTGCGCATGGATTGTGTGTGTGTGTGTGTGTGTGTGTGTGTGTGTGTGTGTGTGTGTGTGTGTGTGTGTGTGTGTGTGTGTGTGTGTGTGTGGGTGTGTGTAGGTGTGTGTGTGTGTGTGTGTGTGTGTGTGTGTGTGTGTGTGTGTGTGTTGTTTATGTACAGCTGTCAGTCTCTTGCATCCTGAAATGTCAGCCATCTCTATTTGGACTTCTCCTAGAGCACTGCCTCTTTGCTGGCCGGCCAAACAGATGAATATGTATTGTTTGACATTTGGGAGATCAGCATGCTGACAGTTCAGCTTGATATCGCAATCTTCTCCTGCCGCAAACTTTTTTTTTCCTCTCCACAAAGTTGCATAAAGGTTCATTTGTGTCAGTGGTTGAGATAGCTGTGTATGGAAATGATGCATTTGTCCTCAGGACTCAGTTTGAAAATATTGCTTACCTGGGAGAAGAATCTGGAGATTCTGCTGAAAACACAAAACCTCCCATATGAATGCATGACGAAGCTTTCCTGGGCCGCTGTTTTAAAATGGCTAGATTTATGATATGCCACCGTAATTGATTTAGCGGTGAGATATCAGCGAGGGAAAGTTTCCATGTTTCGCTTGTATGGAGTTTCAGTGAGAGTGAAGCGTTTATTTTTTCATATTGACTGAGTTACTCATTCAAATATACTTTTTCTGCAGACACAACCACGCTCTTTTTCTCACACACAGACACACACTGTCACACACACACTAACGTCTGCCTTGTTCCAGATTTAGAATTGGAAACTTTGCTGATCCTGATAATTCTGCAGAGAGGCTGCTGAGGGACATGTTTGAGCAGATTTTTAGAAAAGTTTGGTATTTTAAGTCCCAATAAATAAAAAAATAGCACGGTTATATTGTGTGACCTAACTTGTGAACATAGACTTTTACTGACCTTCACTTTAACTAAAGGAAAATAGAGGCTGATGAGGGTTTAAATAATTCAAGACAAAAATGTAGATAATTATTGAGGCTTAAATCAGTAAGAGGAGAATCTTTCATTGAATTTTCTTTCATTCCCAATTTTGAATTTGTTTTGTTTCACTAAAGCTGCCTTTCTGAATGCTTCATTTGAATGGAAGTTTAATTACCCCAAAAATTGTAGAGGATTTGATAGTATTTTAATTAAATGCATCTTTTCATTTTTAAAGTCCCTGATATGATCAAAGTTTTCAAAATGTAACTCATATAGTGAAGGTTTCAATGTGCAAAAAAACTGCAAACAGAATGCAAAAAACAGTCAGAGGTGTTGCAGGCTTCTTACAAAATCGTTAAACAGGATGACTGATGAGAAAAATGTAATGCAGGAAGAAAGTCAAACAAACAGAAACACCTTTACCGATAGATATAGTTGGGGGCGGGGCATCCTTTCCTCAAGTCTGCAGTGCTTAACGAGATTGTTGTCCACACATTATGAATTACTGGACGAATGATCCCACTCATTGGCTGAAGTGTCATTCCCAGATATCTTTTGCTACCTGGCTGATTCACAGTATAAGTAAGGGATAATATGGTTAGCAGGTGATCGTGGTCTTATCTCACATTGTCAGGATTCTATTTCCCATAACCACCTGCTAACCATACATTTTCCCATGTATTAACCCGGCTACTAACTTAAAATACTACAAAGCCCCTAAAGTGACATGTGCAGAAATTTTTTTTTGGAAAGTATCTTGTGAGCACCAGATACTTTCTCGTGCGCACGAGAAAGTTTCACGTGCGCACACGACTTTCTCGTGCGCACGAGATACCAAGTTAGCACTGGAGATCAACCAGTTTCGATCTAAAAATGACAGTACAGCAGTTAGTTGAGCTTTATTTCAACCTTTGGCTGTCTTGTATCTTGTTACATTTATATACGGACTGTTCAGTCTGCATTTACGAACTGTTTGTAATTTGTGAACCTCACTGCATTTGTGAATGGAATTTTTGAGACTGCAGGGCAATGTCTGTAACCAATCAGATGTCTCACTCCTATGCAGCCAATCATAGTGTAGATTCCAGGGTATGTGGTTGTGAAGCCATCCCTTTAGCCATGCCCGAGACCAGAGCGCACCGAGACCAGAGCGCGCCGAGACCAGAGCGCACCGAGACCAGAGCGCACTGTAAAAAAAAAAATACCAATAGACACGTTGTTAAAAAAAAAAAAGAAAAGAAAACATTATTTTATTGATCTAAAATGATTTATGTACACAGTTTTAAAGAAGTAGTCCCAGTGATTCCACGTCAGTTAGCGTTCTATGGTGATGGATTCTTTTACCTCACCTTACGGTCTATGGTGTCAACAAGCAGAAGCAAAATGTACCGGAACTCTTTCCAGCGGATTGATTTGACATGACGTGTGATCAGTTCGCCTCCGGTGTTGCTCATGTTATTGAAAGTTAATAACCGTCGTCAAGGGGTTTGGACCAATCAGAATCAAGCAACGTTCACAGCCGGAAGATCAAGCCGGGTAACAAGAGACAATAGCACATTTACTATAGATATGATTAACTTTCATCAAAACAAATTTTTGATACTTTGCACGACACTGTTAGGTAGTAACATTAATTAAAACAGGAAAGCATGTGTAAGGTTTAAGGTCTCTTGGACCGGGACATCACCCTCTCATGGCAAGAACTGTAATGACACAGAAAAAGTTCTCAGTCATGTCAAGGATCCCCCATTCATTTTCTGGTCTTCTTATAGTTGATATAATACATCTGTATAATGGTTTACATCAACTTCATTGATGTGAAAAGACTGGGTAAAGCTGCTAATCTGTAACTTTTTACTGTCCAGCGATTGTCTTTCACGATTAAAGAAAATTTAAGATCAGTAGTTTGATGAAAAATGCACAGAAAATAATGGAAAAACTAATGACATTAGAGCCAACATTGCTCGTCAGATCAACCAACAATAGTTGAGTATTTTAGATTCATAAGTTAATGAAAATTCAATGTGTTGGATTATAATTCACCCCTCACTGAACTGATTGTGCTTTTTTATTTATTTTTTAGCTCGTCTACTCCAAAGTGCAAAAAAGCTACAAACCCTTATCATGACGCTTCATCCTACATTTCTACTTCTGAATCTTGCAGAAAGTGTTTGAAAACTTAGATGTTTAAAAAAAGTTGCAGTACTATGTCTCTGTCCCTTTTCAACTGACCTGAATTCAGTGCTGTGCCGGTGTTATGTGTGAAGTGGTTTTCCTTGCTGATTTGGATGCATAAGTTGAAATTTTAATGAAATCATGGAATTCAAAGGCACAGAAATAGATCCAGACTCAACACAGAGGCAGAGCTGCAACTCTTACAACAATTAAGGACACCAAAACTGTGAGTCATGTTACTGAAAGTTCACTTTCTCCTACTTCCTCTCCGCCTGTACTTATGTGTTGTGTGGATGTTACATTAAGTAGCATAACTTCTTAGATACATACTCCATTCTTGGGGACATATTCCAGTTAAATGTCACTTCTTACAGCAACTGCTGATGATTTTCCACCATGTACGTGTGATTAAGTTTGTGACCTATGCCTGTGTCACTTTGGTTTGTTGCCCAAAACTGAGCTGCATTTTCAATGAGAGACCCTAAAGAATAAAGCCAAATAAGTTTGATGAACTTTTGACTTTTCTCTGGTGCCATCACTAGTTTTATGTTAAATTACCCGCCACTTTTAAAATATAAAAAAGCCTTCACTTTAAGGGTGCATTAGTGAGCCTTGACCACTCATGACTCTGTCTCCAGTTCACCAGATTTCCTTCCTTGGACATCTTTTTGTAGATACTGACCCCTGCAAACAGGGACCACCCCACAAGAGCTGCAGTTTGGAGATGCTCTGACCTAGTGGTCCAGTTTGGCCCTTGTCAAAGTCGCTCTTATCCCCACACTTCTCCATTTAGCCTGCTCCCTGCTTCCACCGCATCAGCTTCAAGGACAAAATGTTCCCCTGCTGCCGAGCATATCCCACCTGCTGACAGGTGCCAATGTAAAGAGAGAATCAATGTGACTCACTTCACCTGTCAGTGGTCATAATGTTATGTCTGATCGGTGTGTATTATCTCAGCTTGTAAAAACAAAAGAGGGAGAGCAAATTAAATAAATCATATTTCTCCAAAGGCTGTAATCAAAAATGGAGAAAGTGTTGCTACAAAACAGACGGTAACCCCCCTGCTGCTCTGCTCCTCAAGCCTTTTCACCTTTCAGGATGATGTGACATGACAACCGGTGTTTTACAGATGACTTCGCCCCTTCTTTAACATCGAGAGAAGAAGAGTTAGGTGTAAGAGTTTGAGTTGTAACTTTTTCTTATGTTGAAACTATCTCAGCTGATGCAACCCCTAAAATATAAGAAGTGTGTGAACTCCATCATGAAGTAGAAATAACATTTGAACTTCAGCATCGCTGGTGCAACACAGTGCAGGTAACTTATCCTCCTGCAAACTACTGCATTAAAATAATTTCTGCAATTTTTCCATGATAACTATTAGACCTGTTACCTTACTTTTAGACCACACTGCACTTTCTTCTTTACTTTGTTTATGATACAAAAAAACACCTTTAATGACATCCCAGTCAGCATCAGCTAACCTGTTTCTTAATGAAGTTGAGCACTAACAAAAGTTTGTGTGCTAACATGCTAAACATGGGAGACATCATCAGTATTTGGGTAGTTACTCAAAATAACTAATGTCATTCACCTTACTGTTACTTTTTACAGAAGTAAAACATGACTTTACTTAGTCACTTACTGCTGAAAGTAACTAGTTAGACTTCCAGTTGTATTACTTTTGCAATACTCCATAACATCACCAAGAGATCACTAAATTGCCAATTAACAACATTTCCTCCAGCTGATGCTACCAGCCTTTTCATTTCTGCTTTTGTTGATACCAGCTGTTGTTGAAAGTCAAGTCTGGGCTGCTTCATCTGTGTCTGCATCATACTCTTATCTTGAGTCACTCAAGATAGTCTTTAGCCCCTAGCTTTGTCTTAGCGTGTTACCTTCGCAGGTGCTTGGAAAAATATGACATCAAATTGTTTCTGGCCAGGACCCACTTTACCGTCACAATCTTGTCCTTTTGTGCTACAAATCCAAAGTATTGTGCATATCTTCAAGCCTCAAGCCAAAGTCACAGGCACATTACATGAGTAAGGTCAGAGAGTGTAAGGGAAGCATACAAAAAAGGGACATTTGTTTTACTGTCCTTCTGTTATGATAGTTTAAGTACATCTAGTAACACAAGTAATGAGACAATTTATATTGTTAGTAACGGTAATGTAATGATTACACTAGCAACAGTACTGCGTTACAGACAAATGTAATCCAACACAGCTTAACATTGGCATGTGACTTTATGTAAGTAGTCCCCGTGCTAAGTACAGCCTCATACAGATGTTACCTAAACTGTAGACTGTTTTTTAAATTCCTAATATCAGGATAGATTAACCATGAATAACAGAATAAGTATGATTATAATATTGAAGAAGAAGAACAGGGAGAAGAAGCAGCCAGTAGACGTGTATAAATCCCTGTCAGCAGTTCCACATAAAGAGTGATATTTACTGTATACCATACACAACATAAAGCATGAAATGTGTTTGAGTTAGTCTCCAAATGAGCACAAATATTCTAGACAAGTTTAATCTCCATCTTTATTTTCTGTAATGACAGTTAGAGGAAGGTAAAATGCAGGCTTGGGAAGCTTCTTTTTTTAACTGGATTGTTTTTTTCTGCACAAATTCCTAATCCTCGTCCTTTGTTTTTTTTTTACCCTTCCCTTTCCCGTCCTCCCTGCCCTGTTCCTCTCAGCGGCTCACCGTGCTGCAGTGTGTGGAGGTGAAGAGGAGTGTTCTCATGCTTTCTCCACATGAATGATGTATGATTTACAAGCCTTGCCATTTGGTAATTGTTGCCTAATAGGGCCCTTGAATAGCATGATGAAGTGGGGACCTGCTGCTCCCCTACCTGCTGTTTTAAACTGTAATGCTCTGGTTATTATGCCGAGCACAGCGACGCCAGGCAGCACCGCACGCGTCTTTAGCTGGAGTGTGTCACTCATCCTGTGTGTGTATGCATGCACACCCCTGTGCTGTGTACATTCTCATTCCACCATCGTGTCTGTTACATTGAAAATCAAACACGTCTGAGTTCACTCACAGATTTTTTCAACCAGGAGGCTGTGTGGATGTCAAGCCAAGTCCAAGGTCAACTGACTGTGAAAAAACAAACTCACTCACACTCACTGCAAGTTTGTTTTCTACCTGCAAAGTTTAGTTTCTATAAGTCTGAGTCACCGTGATTATTACACTTATTTAAATATCACGTCTGAGTATGAAATATATCAGCAACATATGTCTGTTTAATCACTTAAAGTTACAGTGTGTGGTATTAGTGTTTTATATCTACAGAAGGAGCAGCTCTCCTTTTATGGACCGCCATGTTTCTACAGTAACACAGAACACACAAGCTAGTAAATCATGCATTTATGTATGTAGTGAGTGGCCATGCAAAAAGCACCACTTAGAAAATTAGGAAGAAGAAGAGGACGGAGAAGAAAATGGCTGACGTTTTCGATGGTAAAAACTCAACAAATAGAGGACCATAAATGCAGCAGCACAACCAATTTATTCAACATCTTAAACAGACGGAGAAACTTGTCATTGTTTGTGCACAGCTTGGCTCGGCAGTGGCCTTATAATCCGCCTGAAGATGTGAGGGTTTAAAACTCTGTTCATTTAACTCATGAATAGAAGGAAATTAGTCACAATACTCCAGCTATCACCGTTTTTCTTTAATGGGCACCCTGCTGCTAATTGTTGACCCCATGCCACTGTGCAGTTAAACACTTAACATGATCTGCTGACAGCTGGTTTGGCATCCACTGCCTCCATGGTGTTAAGTTGCGCCTTGGACTTGCAGAGAAAATCAGAATGGATGAAAATGGTGCTGAATGCTGCCTTTAGGTTTCTGGACATCACTGGAGAGGAACCTGGTTTAATAGTGAGCCATGGAGTTGTGTCTGAGTCATAGAATGGGCAGTGGTACGAGAAGGGAGCACTTTGAGTGGACTATTGTGCACTCTTAAGCCAATAACATGTGCTAGGTTGCTGTAATGCACTGAATATGGATGCCAACCGCCATTAAACCCAAAAGAAGAAGTAGAAGTTGAATGCGGATGACAGAAATAAAGAGGAAAGTGTCATAAAGTAAAGGAAATAACTATTTTAACTATTTTTAGGACAGCTGAGGAGAGACAGGAAATGCAGAAAGTAGAGAGCGGGGAAGCGCTGCAATGAGAACTACAGCCCCTGCACATTCATGGGATACGCCTTAACTACTGGGCCAACCAGCGCCCATGTGCTTTTTTTCTTATTTAAATCAGTCTGCTCAACAGTTCAGAAAGATCTAACCGGCATTAACTGATATTGAAAATATTTGCTGCAGCTCCAACTCTCTGTTTAAAAAAAGCTTGTATGAAAGTATGAAACCAGGCTTTGAGCGTTCTTTCAACAGCAGCAATTTTAAATCACAACCTTCTGACATCTGACAACCAAAATAACAACACACTTATCTGATAGCCTGTGATTAGATTTAAGACAATTTCATCCTCAAATTGCAACCAAGTGATTCTGTTGCCTCTGAGGTCAGTGATTGATTTAACCTGCTAAGTATGCAGATAGCTTTTATAAAATGGTTCAGTGCTTCACTTAATAGCTGGTTCACATAATAGAGAGGGGATCAGGGTCAGGGTTTTTAGTGATGGGAGGAGCTCGGTGTTTAGCTGTTATCCACGAACACACAGGAAAAGAGTTCACCTCATAACATTTGAGCCATTTCAGCTTGTTATGATGTTCCACAGCAGATTATCCATGTGGTGCGCTCTGTTATCAACCTCAGGTGAGTAGTAAACATGCCCCGATAAACCCACAGTACTCTGTCACAAACAGTTGGAAATCAAACGATGAAGGCAGTGAAACATGTGAATAAGAAGGAGCTGACTGCTTCTCTCAGGAGATGGTATATTTACATGACATTCCTCAGGTGGGCACAAACACCACTCAAACCGGATGAAACTGTTTGGTGTCTGCTGGATGTGGAAGTGGGAAGTTGTTTGCTAACATGTGAGGCTGATCAGAGCCAGTGATAAGGGGGTGGCTGTGAATCTGTCAGCTTGGTTTTATATGCTATGGCCCAAATCGAGGCAGACATTTATACACGCAGATAATTAGATAGTGGCAGAGGAAAATCGCGGTTACTGTTCACCTCCTGGTGCTGAACTCAATTTTAGGCCTGATACTCAAATTCTGAAAAAAAGTCAGCAGAGTCCAGATTTGTGATGGTTCAAGAGATTATCCTAGATTTTCTTTTGGTGCAAGGTAATTTAAGAGTCATTTTATTTACCTGATTTGCTCAGAAGATTGGTTTACCCAAGCATGCACTCTGTGGATTATTGCCAGTTTTTTCCTGTCATTGTTTGTTTATCCTAAAGTTGTGTTTGATGGTGAGAGATCCTGAGATTTCCAATTTTGACAGTTTAAACGAGACGACCATAGAGATGGGCCAGCCAATGAAACTTTTAAATTTACATGGTGTGCTTGGAAAAAACATTTTTGAACGAAGGGAAGTCAATAGTTAAGAAAATATGAACATCACAGCATCACATTTATAATCTCATATACACACATAAACCCTCTCTCTAACACACTCTTTTCCTTCTAAACGCCAAAACTTGTCGTCTTTCTCTCCTCCTCTCTTTGTTTTTATCTTGGTTATTTTTAGTTGTTTATTTTTTCCCTTTTTTAAAAATATTTTGTTCTTCTTTGTTTTTGTGTTGCCTCTTATAGTCTGTTCATATAACTCCTACCTAGATCACATCTGATGACTTTGATTGATTAGTGTCCTCCAACACATTTTATATGTTCGTTTTGAGTCAGCCTCCTTTTACACAAACAAACAGCACAGGACAGAGGGCCCGGTCAGGACGGGGAAAAGAAGAGTATGAGGTATGAGCAACTAACTTTTTTTATGATATACAATTAATATGACACGCAGAAGGAGCTTTGACCTAGAAACAGTTTTATGCAGATGCTTGGCAAATTTCAACTTTTTTCCACTGATTTTAGATACGCCTTTTTATTCCTCAACATTTTGACTTTAATCAAAACTGAATTTAAAACTTTATTCTCAAAGTGTGTAATGAAAATAATCCTCCTCGTCTTTTTATTTATTTCTATCCCTGGCCCAAATACCCTTCTGTTGCATAAACTGCAGTGTACTTTTAACATATTTCTCAGTGAACATTTAACTTTCAAAATACACTTTTCTTCAGCTTTTATTTAAAAAAAAATCTTTATTATTCAGTGTCAAATTTTCCTCAGTTTTTATGTGTTGCAGCATATTAATTTGATATGAACCAGATTTCCAGAAAACATGTCTGGTCAGTTTGGAAAGATGAAATTTGTACCAGCATGCCTTTTTTTTAATCGTCTGCCTTTTTAAATCGATACATCTTTGATAATTAGTCATACAGCCAAATCACTGAAATTCAAAACCAAACTGGAATGTCATCAAAATCTCACCTCTCATGTTCATTTCAAGGATTTTGCATCCAAACTGAGTGTGAATCAGTTTCACCACAAACGTGAAACCTGTCGTGAAATTTGGTGTGATCCACTTGTTTTGCGTCAGAGAATGACCACATTGATTATCATCAAAATGTCAGCACTTGTGTATCAGCAGACCAGAATATCTGTCCAAGTCTACCTCCCACCCTGGCTCCTCGTGGGTCCACCCTCCTAGAGCAGGTGAGCGTACTATCAGGGCTCCTGGCCGAAGCACTGAGCTATCCATTCTGTCTGACTGCCTCTTGCCAAGGCCTGTTTTTATCTCCACCCCCTCCCCAGCCTACCAGACGTGATAAACGAGGAGCGGAGGATGAAAAGATGAGGAGGGGGAGGGATGAGTGTGTGTGTGGCTCTAGAAGTTGCTCTGCCAGCTTTTACCCACCTGCCTAGATAAGAGAGGCACTGTAAATTAACACGCGATAGGGGGGCTGAGAGAATGTTGTGCATGTGTGTGTCGATTGGGGGGTGTGCACTCTCATTCACGCACACACACGCTTCCTCTCTTTGCCTTGCCGCAGGTATCACAGATAAAGATGTGTCATTGATGAATGGGATTTTATTTCCCATCAACCTTTGCTGCGTAGGAAATGGAAAGCGCATCCCAGCCCCTAAATCATCAGATGAATAATGATAACACTGGGTAGCAGTTTTCATTTCTTCGCACTATTTGTCTGCAAAGCGTCGTATGCAAACTGTTTGTTTCTATCAGCGCCTGCAGAGTGTTCCGCCCCCCCATCACTGCTAAAAATGAATGCTGATCTTCTGAAAACTGTGGTGCGGCTGTTTTTACCCATGTTCATACATTGTTTAATCGCACCGGATGCCAGCCAGCTCCTATTTCACCCACAGAGAGGCCGAATTTCAAAGAGGAAGAACTCAAGATATGCTTTCTTTTACTCACAGTGTGAGAAATGTAAAACCATATGGAGGTATAACTACGCAGCTCAATTCATCCTTTTTCTTTTTTGGTACCACTTGTTTACCTGGCAGTCATTTCCTGTGAGTTCCACGATAAACAGTGCTGAAATCAATGTGCACAGCACGAACAGCATCACTCATTTGAACTTGTAAACTGACACCATAAACTTTTATTTGGCATTTTTGTTGAACGATCAAAAGCCGCTCAGTGAGCTGGCACGCTCTGTGCTTTTTACAGCCATCAACACAGAGCAACACACGGCTGTTCACGCGCTCCAAAAAAAAAAAAAAAAAAGCAGACACAGGAATGTAGGCCAGTGCACTAAGATGTGTGTGCACTTCAACAGACGGAGCTGACAATGTTTTACTCATCTAAAGTTGCTTTTTACAAACTTTGCTGCAATCACACCTTGATAAGCCTCAGTAGCAGCACTGGCTCTCTTTTGACCAAGTATTTTCTATTAATGTGTTGTGTTTGCTGGCCCAAGTTGTGTGTCAATGAGTCTAGTGTTATCTGTATTGCAGCTGCACCAAGAGGTCGCTTTATATCAAGAATGGATGACATGAAAATGTGAGACCAGTTTCAGAGTCAAGATGATCTGTGGACCAATCAGCTGAAGCCCACTGCATACATGCAGAGAGCAGGATTTAAAACCAAATACATCTACAGATAAAACAATGAGTGTATTGTATCATTGTGAACATTTACTTAGTTCTCCAGCGTGCAGCACTCTTTGTAAATTGATGATCATTCTCCATTCATCTTCTGTTGGTTCAGTCAGGCTGTACAATCTGGTGGAGATTTGAAAGTTGCTCTGGCTCAGTAATTCATCATAGTGAATATATATTGTTTTATTCATGTCAAAATGAACTTCCATTGCATGGTTACTCAGTCTAATTTCAAAAGTTTATGCTGCTGCTGGGAGAATCTGAAATCTGGGTTAAAAGGAGAAATAGAAACATCATCAATTAGTTCAATGATTAAATTAATTTGTATCTTTTACATTCATTTTAAATGTTACTTTTTAAGCTCCAAAAACGTGACATTTATGAATGGTAAATAATTCTTTAATCAGCCCCACATGGCAATAAGGTATAATTAAAGCGTTTAAGTTAAACCAGTACGTCTGCTCACCTTTTGTAAGCTAACTAACGCTAATAAATCAAAGTTTACAAGTTTTTAGTCGTTGTTACGTCACAGTTTATAATCTGACATAGCTACAAATCAAAACATGACCTCATCACTAAAACAAAGTAGTATTAAAAAGAAGATCTGTATTCATTAATTTACTTCCACCCAAATGAGCCACATTGTTTCCACAGTGGGTGATGGTGCTCATGGGATATGCAGTCTTATCCTGGAAAAACACTACAGAGTTTGTCTAAAGAAGTCACAACAATCAACACAACAGTAACAAACATTAGATCTCCAACATTATCAACCATAAGGTAGTAGTCATACCAGATTAAGTAATACTGTAGCAGCAACACAAAATCTATGTGACTGAAGAGGAACATAAAGCCAGGGAACACATCAAGATGTGTGTGGTTGAAGTTCTTCATGTTAAAACTTATTGACTTGAAGTCCACCTCATTTCCAGTGTAGGAAGCAGTGCTGATTAAATACCTCTCGGCCATCATATGCACTTAATCAGTGTTTCTATGATAAGCTAATGCCGTCTAAGGATGTTGCCCCGGCTGATGCATTCATCGGCGTCTGGTTTTCAAAGAGTCAAAACACTTCTTTTTTTTCGTGGGGGGGGGGCGTTGCTTATTTGTGTGCATGTAACATAATCAGCAATGCAGAAGACTCAAATGTGGAATAATTAGAAGACAAGTAGAGACATGATGCTTGAGCAGGAGTACATGTTGTAATTTGTGCATTCCTGAATAGAGTGTCTCTCACTTGAAATCAATTGATTTTAAAGAGGTCTTAATTGCTTATTAAATGTCATTTCTGTGCACGTCTTTGCTCTGAAGACTTTAGATTGAATGGGTGCTTAGAATGTGCTTTATTAAAGTTGTCTTATCTTGTAGGCATTAGTGCAGAGAATACCATCGTAAATGGAGAAAAGGTGAGTGGTCACCTGTCTGAGGTGATGAGGAAACCTGTCAGTCACAGCAGAGGAAGAGACAACAGCTGAGGGACTGTGCTGTAAAGACTGGAGGTGTACTTGCTGTTTAAGCCTATGTTTTGTATATAACGAGCTTCGTCATGGACATAATTGTGCACTTACCTGTAGATGCACTATGCGCCTTACTGGAGGTTACCTCTAGAGGGCACACTTTAGAGCTCAGGCTGCATGAAACTACCTTATTCCAGGGATGTAAGCAACAAACATGCCACAAATGACGGAGGTCGCTGTCAGGTTTTTCCAACATTTTCCTTCATTCTCAGACGTAACAGTCTCAAACTTGTTTCCATTTAGTCCTGCAGGTTTCCACATCGACTAATAAAGCTGAACTTACCTTTCACCATGTATTTTGATCAGCATGTTTGTTGCTGTGTAGTGGCAAAAACTGTTATGGAGGTTTTTCCTGATCCTGGTGAATAATGAAATAGAGACTTCTGCCGGCCGACAAGGTTTTATTTTTTTGCAAAGAAAAGGTCAATCAACACACGAGCGGTCAGTATGAAGAAAGACCCCAAGCATGGGGAGATCTATACATTTATACCTGAGGAAACGCCCCCTAAGGTGTGCTTCACCCCCCTTTGTCTGATGCAGGTATCTGCACCAGGACAGGGTTGTGTATTCGGGCTGGAGGTTTAGGGGGTCTAGACATCACAATTTAAAACACATAAGGAACCGAAATTTCCATTACTTAACACATCCAACTGATGTGAATAACTCTTGGCCTATCAGCGCCTCTTTTTAAACGTTCTGCCATTACGAGGGTGCACACTTCATCTTACGTCCTTTCCATGTTAGTTTTTGAGGCTGTGCACCAAACCAGCGCTAAGGACACGTGCCAGCCATCATGCATTCTTGCATGTGAATTTAACAGCTAGTATATCTCCAGCCCAACACTGACACACAGACTGAAGTGATGAAAAACCGCAAATGTTAATCAGAGTAGCAGGATGGTGCAGACTTGCACTAAGAGGTGCTCTGTAAGTAACAACATTATGGTGATATGGTGTGTTTTTCTGTGCTGCTGATGTTATTAGCGATGGTATCCTTGGAGTTTTCTCATCTTATTCTTCTACCCAGCCACTCTACCTTTATGCCCTCCTCATTTATTGCCCTTTCTTTCTTATTCTCCCTCTCCTTTTTGTTCTCTCTCTCTCTCTCTCTCTCTCTCTCTCTCTCTCTCTCTCTCTCTCTCTCTCTCTCTCTCTCTCTCTCTCTCTCTCTCTCTCTCTCTCTCTCTCTCTCTCTCTCTCTCTCTCAGCCAGCTACAATCCATTAAACCTTCAAAGATAACAGATGACTGCCAGGCTGCACTCCCTTGTTTTGTTTTTATATTTATTTCTCTTTTATTTATGATTGGCCTTCCCTCTGGATAGGGAACACATGCCATAACTAACATAATGTTATATTTCCTGCTTTCTGTCCTCAATGACACAAACACAGTCATTCTTTGAAAGCTCAATGCTACCTGGAGGGCAAATAGATGCTGTCCCAGATGTCGACCTGTTCTATACCATCTTTAATAATCCGGCGTGCTTACAGGGGCTCGCATATTCCTGTGTTTTTTCTTGTGTTATTTTGGGGCTAAAGCAATACTTTGCCCCCCTTCCTTTTGCTTTTATGAAAAAGTAACACTCATGAAATTGAAAAAACCACAGCTGACTCTCAGGGCCATTCCTCATGTGATGCATTTCAATTTGTTTTTAAGATAGATTGCGTGAGGTCGCAGCGTGCTCTTAACATATCTCATAACCCAGATTGTACATTTCTGTTACTGCGTTTCCGATCTGCTCTGTAAAGCTGTGGTGTTGACGGAGATGAAAGGTAGTGTGTGTGTGCGTGTTGCATCAGTGGCCGGCAACGCTACATCGTATGACCTTCTTTGATGGACGCCCTTTCTCCAGCTGTGAGAGGGGCGACGGAATTCAAAAACTGCATAGCGTGGCTCAGATTGAGAGCGAGACTGCATCAAACCATCTTCTTGATGTCCCCGCTCTCTCTGCTCAGCAAGGACGCGCACTCCACGCGGCGCATTCTGTTGTCTGTTTTCACACACAGCCTCCCGTATGTCGCATCAGATCTGTCAGTCCCTCAGGGGGATCACAGGCCGACGTGCCGGTCTTGCAACACTCTCAGAGGGGTTGCGGCAGCATCTCAAGCCTCTGAGTATCTCCTCTTTTACATTTCCATCCTGAGGCAACTGAGCGGTCCCATGAGACACTTGAAGGTACATGAAAAGAATGAAGAGATCTCAGGACACATGTTTTTGGATCATTGTCTTGCTGTTGAAACAGAGGGGACACCCACATGACATATCCTGTGGGCAGAGGTCTGCCTCACAAGTGCTCAGACTTTTTTTTCTTTCTCATGCTGTCATGTTTCCTGTCTCTGCTGAGCCAGGGAAACATTTCATTAACATGCAAGCTGTAGGGCTGCAACCACTCACTTCCTTTAGTCCCAATGCTGGCACAGGAGTTCAGTTTGTCGTCCAAAGTGCAAGCTGAAAAAATTAAACACCACACCAAAGGGCAGAGCAACATGGTGTACCCTTTAATAATGGGTCCATTAACACAATCCCTGTATTAGCCTGCTTGAGCTATCTACTGTATAAAACACCAACACAGTCTCAGTGATGTCACCTGCTGGTTTATGAAGCCAAACTGTTGTGGTCGCCATATTGGAAATGCTGACTCAACCTAAGTTTCAGTCAACCTAGAAACTGGCAAAGAGGTGGAGTTGAGGCAGCTCTGGCCTCCTGGCAAACCGCTACAACTGTCAGTCAGATAAGTCACACCTCTGATTATTCAAACCTATGCTAAACTCTTAGCCTCAATAATCAGAATGGATAAGTTAAAGTGTGTGTGAGTCAAGAAACAACACCAGACCAATACTGTTTTTCAGTAGCAGGCTGTAAACATGCTTATTTCTGCTTTGCAAAGGCAAGTTTCCCATGGGTGTTGAATGGGCTTTGCTCCCAGCCACTACTGGACACTTGAAGGACTGCAGTTTTTGCACGTACTCATTGTCTTAATTTATCAGCACTCAGTGTTGCCACTTGACATAATCCTAAAGTTTAACAGATTGGATATGGAGAAGTTGGAATAAAAGTTGCTGTGTCTCTTTTGACTGAAAGGTGTGTGCATCTGAATAGTGTGTAAACTATAAATTGTTCAATTGTTTCTCTTATGAGCAGAAAATTACTCCGTGACACTTAAGTCACGGAGTAATTTGTATTAATTTGTGTACTTGTATTATTCATGAAGCTGACATTTGCAGCCTTTGAGATGCTTTCTATGGTACAAAAGTGAGACACTAATACATAGTTTGACATGTGGGATGGTAGGTGTACTCGTATTACTTTATTCAGAAAAAAGCCCTCCTCCTTTTCAAACATACAGTATATATAAATTGGTTAAAATTGTATTAATGTGAAACAAAATTAAAAAAAAAAACCTGTAGAAATATTTTGCTTAATAAAGAGAGTGTCTCACAGCTGCCTCATTTATTGAAGTTTTTGTTTGCAGGAAAAACCCTAGTAACACTCTTCTAATTGTATGCTTAAATTCTGCACAGTAATGTCAGCATCCCAAGGCAGGCTGTATTCACACTTCAAATGCAAGTTACCCTAATTTCTGGCCCCTCTTGTAGGAAGGTTTTGACGTGTTGTTGGCGCCAGGTGACAAACAAGAGAGACGGAAGGAGAGGTTGACATGAATTTGAACGGACATGCATGCAACATGGGGCAGAACACAAGGTGCACTCACATCATTTACCCTTCAGTAACTACAGGAGTTAAATGAAGACTGCAATGATGTTTGTTATAAATCTGGGATAGTACATTCCAGTCAATGCACAGTAAAGTGACTGTAAAGAGCAGAGCTGTAAAGCTCAAAAACCTGGTGAGTAGACACTTGAGCTGAGATCAGTTCTGCACAAAGAACCTCCAAAGTTTGAATTTAAAGGACAGGCCTGAAAAATATTATCTTCATTTTTAAAAAGGGCTTAAAGAAGTGTAAGGAATCAGTTGTTGCTCTAACTACTTGCATCCAAGCTCAGCTTCAACCAGGTTATAAGCTCTGTGCCAAATTATCTTTTGTTTCTCCTCTGTTAGGAGCCAAAATAGCAACAAGTAACCATTCCAAGTCTTGAATTGTTAAAACCTGTGGGTGATGTTTGTTTTCTGCAGAATATGTTTGAAAGTTTCACCATATGCACGCTCATTTCCCTCATTTAGTCCAGTCCTGCACAGCTACACGTGGGCCTTTTCAATTTCCTGCCCACTATCTTGGCCTCGACAGGCAATTTGTAACAACTGAGGGGTCAGGGCCTCAGGGTGCGCTTTAATTGACTGATCTTCCTCATCATCTTCAGTCTTGCCATCTGTAACCTCAGGTCTCGAACTGCTGAAGTGAGGACTGGAGTTAGACAGCAGTTTGAAATGAAGTCAGGCCGCTGTACATCCGTTTCTTTTTACGCCTCTCGTAATGGCTCTCAATTTTACACCATTTCTGCAACACATATGTTCAACACAAAGCCATGAAACACAGCGCTGCTGAACTCTTACAAACAGCTTCCACGGTCCCACAGGTTTTATGCAATTGTCCAGTGTATTGAAAACTTTGAACTTGGCAACATGAGAGACAGCCTGTGATGTGATCAGAGTTAACAAGGCAGCGCTGCTCTCCCCCTCTGGACTCAACTTGTCATGCTAGCTTTATGAGCCTCAAAACCCGATTTTTAGAGTGTGACTTTAAACTCAACCCAAAATGAAAGCAAGGACTTCATTTCATGAAAACAGCCAAAAACCATTGGACTTTTGACAGAGAGTGGCAGAAATCCTCATATGAAGTCTCTTTCCAAGTTGAAACAAAAAAGTTAAACTTCCGATGAACTGCCGCTGTTTTCCTCTAACCCTTCTCCCATTACATATTGGATATCAATCTCTCACTTTCTCACCTCTTATCCTCTCATGCCCTTGTTTACAAGACTCCTTCAGTTGATGGTTGTCAAAAATTGACTCCGCTGGCCGGATTAAAACACCGTTGACAGAATCTTGATGCAATTTCTGTTTTTCCTCAAAGTCTGGCTGAATCCAAACACCCTCAGCTGAATGCAAACTCTCCTTACTCTGACATCCTCCGCCAAAAGCTTACACTATGAGTTAAATCTATTTACAGACATACAGTAGTATAGATCAGATCTCTGACAGGCTGGCTTGATGGACCTGTAACTAATAGACAGGAGAAAAGTTTGAACCTGCAGATCATTTCTTTAAAGAGGATATAGACAGATGACTCTGCTGATGACCTCATTTTATTGCATTAAAATAATAGAAAAGCTAAAACTGATGGAGACAATCAGCTAATGCACTAAAACATAAAGCATGACCTAGTCTCTATGATCACAGGAGTGTCCAGAGGGGTGGCTAGAGGTGGCACTGCCCCCCGATAAAGTCTGGACACGCCACCTTATATGACATCACATATTGGTTTCTGGAGAGACTTTCGAAGCCTAGTAATGCTTTGCTGGAAATTGATTCTTTGGCTTTTTTAGCCAGCCTCAAGTGGACATTTTAGGTACTGCATTTGCTGCTCTTCCACAGTAGCTTAATTTTCAACTATGGAGGTTGATGTTGCTTAATACTAATTCAACACAATGTTTGAGCTGTAATGTCACTCATGTGTGGTGTGAATCAAGTATTTCATAATTTAAAATCATTTTTTGAAGCCAACAAAACAGTTTAACATTTATAAGGTGACACACTGTCTAGGTCAGGTGCTGCTGCCGGATGTTGCGACCTACAGTAAACGTGCAGAAATTATAACAGCAAATTATAAACAAGAAGATGTTGGCCAGTTGTTTTCAGTTTGATCCCTTTGTGTTTATCTGACACCTCTATTGGAAAAACTGTCATGGTATCACTGTATCCTAAATATATCATGATTGCCTTTAAAACCGATTCACACTGACACTGAGTTTCTATCTCTCAGCTGAAAATATGCAGACTTTACACAAAGAATACTCTTTACAGAGGAGGTAATGTTAGGAATCAAATGTTGGCTGTCCTAAGAGACAGGAAAAAACACATTCCAGTTTACAACTCACAAACTTTTTTGCACCATCTATCTTCCTCAGACTCCTCCCTGAATGTAATTTTTGCACAGTCAGGGCCTGTCCACTTTCAGTTTTTTCTTTTTTTGTGATGGCAGCACCATTTTCTGTTCAAAAACATGCTGTTCAGTGTGAAAATAGTTAAACTCCTTGAACGCTGCCACACTTCTCAATGTCTCTCCTCCTTCATCGGCCAATCAAAATCAGGAACTTTCGCTGTGTCTTTAGCAATGGCGGAGGTTTAGTTACATAATGTAATATGCTTGGTTTATCTGATGCACACAGACTTGTTTTTTCAAGTGGAAAATGTTCAGGTATAATCACAGGAAAACGATTCCTTTGCATTATTTTTTAATATTTTCCAATTTTATATTTAGCGCTATATTCAGGAATAAAAACAAGTAGCTCATTAAGCACAAGAGGCAATTTAATACAGTCTTACGGTCACAAATAAAGGAAGTGGAACGGCTTTGATAACCTCAGCAGCACAGTACGCTGATGAAAAGCACAGAGACACTGAGGTTGTGGGCTCTGCTAGTGCAAAAAACACACCCTTATGGACACAAGTCCTTAAGGTTGCACCTCTTTCTGCCTTTGTTCCTGTAGACCAAGTCCAAAGTATTTTTCAGGTGTATAACTGATTAAGACTATTTTTATTCCTGTTCTGTAATTCCCGAGATAAGTAAATGTCCTAATCTTTGAGCCCTAATTTTTCATTTGTGGCCACCCTGGGTTGCTCCTGTTCTCGTGAGAGGAATTAATGGTCAATGTAAGATTGCGAAGGTCAGGTTAATTATCAAAGGTCTGTATTACATCAGAGTCCCCAGCTCACATCCTGCTTCATACTCATACAATTACACTGTTATGATCTAATTATGACAACCATTTTTCACTTCACCTAGTCTGAGATAGTTTTTAATTGGATGTTGATTAAATGAGCAAGTTGTTATGAGGTTCAACATTAATGTAGTTAAGTCAAAGTGAATTCATTGTGTCATTTTCTTACACGGATACGTTACACAAGGTGTTATCTATGACATAAGGCTCTGCTGTCTCTTAAAATACACTGCATATTTAGCTTTCCCAAACATATCTGAGTTTAAACCCTCCTCATAAAAGACGAGAGGGCACCCTGTGTGTATCTGGCCAGTTTCCAAAGACATGACTGATGCAGACTTTCTTCTCTGAGCTCTGTCTCGGGGAGAGTAGTTCACAGTGATAGATAATAGGATCTTGTAACGTCGTAAAATGAATGCATGTACATTTAGTTTTCAGGTGGGTTGTTAGCTTTAAGTCCGCTCGTCTCCCCTCCCTCAGAACCACTTAGAACATCTATAATAATGATGCATTAAGGTGTCAGCAGTGCAGGCTGCCTGATTCATCACTGCAGCCTGTTCGCGGTGAGAGTCTGGTCTCCTGTGCTTACCTTCCCACATATTAATGTTTCATTGAGTACATTACACTACATCACGTCAGTGTTTGATGATGATCACACACACTCACACACACACACACAAAGCATACACTCAGACTCAGTACATTTTACTTGTCTAACTTTAAAAATGTTTGCATTCTCCGAGCACCAGCACTATGCATGTTCCCACAGCCCTCAATCAGTCTGCTTGTAATGGTTTAATTGGAGAAATCCTGTCTGATTTCCAATGACATCTCCTTCCTGCATGCAGCAATCCTTTCAGAGCCACAGTAACCACTTCTGCACTGACGCAAATCAATATCTCAAAAATCATTCTTATGCAAATCCTATTTCAGCCCCGGATAGTGACCCTTGTGATGTTCACAAAAACAACAATCTTTTTACCAGCAAGCACAAATCACATATCCGTTTCCCTGACATAGTTTTTCATTGAATGCTTGCAAAAGTTTATATTGTTCATTTTTCCTATGTTGTAATTGTGTCAATCTCATCCCCTGTTGTTGTCATCATATTTTGGCTAATCCTCTTTATGAATGTTTGCTGTTTGCTTATCTGATGCTCTTTGAGTCCTCAGCAATCATTAGCAGAAAGGTCACTGAGGCTGATTTACAGTGGCACAAGAATCAGAGAGAACTTCACCACATTTTGAAAAGGCTGAAGTACTGGTCAGTTAATCATCATTAGTCCCATCATGTCAACACTGGTGCTGACAGATTTGTGACGTGTTGATGATATTTTCTCTCACCTTGGCTCCCAGCGGCTCAGTCAGTGGCCCACGGTGATGTTAAGTTACTGAATTACTGGTTAATGCATTATAAGACTTATTACATACTTGGGAAGTTTCTTGATGTTACCTCTTATTGCTTCAATCCTCTCCTTAGTGTACCCGCCTCTCTCTCACCGGTATTTTGTTGATAATTTCTCTGAAAGCAGCAGACTCAACAGTTTGATACAGAAAGCATGTCTTTAACAACAACATGAGGTTCCCGCTGCCCGGTGTTTGGAGCGCCGGCTCTCTGACAACTACTTAGTAAAGGTGTGTTGTATGGTTTTGTGCTTTACGAGACATTTTGAAGCTTTAGACTGGCGGTTCCCAAACTTTTCAACCCGCGACCCCCAAAATATAGATGCTAAAGACTTGCAACACCCACTGTCCCTCACAGTGATTAAACGTGGCTTCATCAAGCTGGCTGGAGAAAATTAGCCTACCTAATGAGCATGTGGCTGTGTTTCTTGTGCCGTTATGAATACTACTACTGCTATGCTTTTGATAATGAACTGCTCCCTGACTCTAAACCAAGGACGGAGTCATCTGGCAAAAAGAAAGGCAGAAAATTCATTACATTTTCCATTTTCAAGGTTTTATTTCAAGTTTAGCTACTATTTTTGTCGATTCTTTACTGAAGGTAAAATTTACTATTTTTACATATGTTTTTTTATTCACCTTTTTTTAGTATTTCTTTGTTCACCACAAGTTAACAAATTATATATGAGTAATACAAAACCAACAAAGAAGAAAAAAAATCATATTATTATTATTATTATTAATAAATATAACACTATAATATAAATATAAATAATAATAATAAATAATAATAATAATAATAAATAATAATAATAATATATAATAATAATAATAATAATAAACACCAAAAAAGGAAGATGTACATAAGAAAACAAGGTAAATAAACCAAATTAAGAAATAAATATTTTTAGATAACTTTATAAAAGAACATTCTGGAAGATATCTCAAGACCCCCCATTTGTGTCTCGCGACCCCCAGGGGGTCCCGACCCACACTTTTGGAACCCTTAATTTAGACAACTGTCCAATCTGAAATCCACACCATGTAAGCATGGAATAGACCAGCGTTACAGTCTCCTACGAGTTGATCAGGATGAAAGCTGAAGGAGTTCACGTATGAGCTGGCTTTAAAGGTAGAAATAATGGCTGAAATAACAGCAGAATCCCATCTTTACTGGGTAAATGTCTTGTTAAAAATAATTAAAAGCCCCTCTCCTGTTGAAGCCTGTCCCAAACAAAGGCAGTGTGAGTTTACAGATTGAAACAAATAAAAGCCCAGGCTACTAATTGAAGTTTTATGGTAAGAGTGAACTTTTCTTAAAATGAGCTAACTTAGTTTTTGTCTCTCCATTACACTGACATCTCCAGTGATGGTGGAGTGAAAAGGCCAGTTGGACCGGATGAATCAGTGCAAGTTTCCTGCTTCGTCACTGTGTCATTTTCTCTTTTATTTATCAGTCCTTAGTCCCACACTGTCCTTCATAAAGTGTTATCTTTGAATATTTCTCCATCTTAGCCTACAGTTATTGAGTTTTTCAGCTTTTCTGCTATTCTTCATCTCTTTTCTTTTTTCCTTCGGCAAACAAACCAACGTCAAATTAGCTTCACTTTGCCAGAGCCTCTGATTAGAGCTGTATGCATAGCAATGATCTTCTGTTAAGCAATAACAGACTGCTGCTGTGCCGTATTGACCAATCAGAGTCAAGTATTTAACACAGCTGTGCATTAAGAAGTTTTATCCTTTTCCCTCCTTCTTTGTTTATGTTGTTTGTTGTGGTGGATTGAGAGTGTTGTGTTCATTGTGCAGACCTTAAAAGAGATAATTTATCAGAGACCTCGACCATCAGCCTTCCTCCAGCTTGAATAACAGTTCACAGCTGACTTTACAGCAGGCCTCAGACTCGGCGTGATGTCCTATAGACTGATGTGAAGATGTAATGGTAGAAAAGTGGACTGTGCTTGCCTCTGAGAGTGACAGGGGCTTCCCCTCTACTCTGCAAAGTGTTTTTCTGAACAGAAAATAAAAAGTTGTTTGGTGTTGCTTGCCCCTGGGCTCAACAGCATCTCTACCTCCCACTCAGGCTTTTGAACTCCGGGAAGGATGAGGTGCTGTTACAGCCCCCTGAGGCTGATCGCCCAGAGGGAGGCAGGCTTTCTCTTCTCCTCTCCTCTCTTTCCTCCCAGCGCACCATTTACCTAACTCATTTCTGTCTCTGTTTGTTTCTTTCCCCTCACTCCAGTGCTACAAATTATAGCTTCCCCTGCCTCCTGTTATGATAAGGGTTTTTTCGATACCCTGCCAGACCATAGGAATCACATGAAGGTTAGAAAAGAGACACAGAGCGCTCAAACATTTAACAGACTTATCATTGTGCCAGTGGGGGATATTGATATGCAAGGTGACCAGGTTCAAAGACACTCCAAAGACAGCAAAAGCAGAAAAGTTGGGACTACTAACTCTACAACATGATATAGAATCACTACCGAGAAAGTCAATTACAGACCTGAGCCGCATAAATGTCTGCCTGTGGTTGGATTAATGAGCAGCGCAGCAGAGTGATTGAAGACTGTTACATTTTTGATGACACATTTATCCAGAGCAACTGATGATACAAGTCCTTCCTCTTTAACTCCTGCTGAGACTCTATATCATCTCTGCTGAACACTGCTGAGTTATGGAGATTACTTTTAGTGCTTTTGAAATGTCTTCTATTTGGTCCCCATCATGATGTTTTGTAAGACATTAGGCAGATGAGACTGGATGAAAGTGTTATACAGGAAGCCTCCATTAGTGATTTTTGTACATAATGCTTTGGTGTCAGACAGCTTCTGCAGCGTTGTTTGAACTGATTATCTAACAACTCATGTTGCCACATGCCTAGCAGAAAAGGTTTCCAAGGATTTACCCAGACAGTCAGACATGAGGCGCAAGACATGAACCAGAATCGTCAGAGTTTTTAAAATGTATTAACAATGGATTGTCAGCGATAGCAGCATTAGATGATGCAGAAGTTGCACTGCACATCACCAGTTTGGCTCCCTTGCAGCAGCATCAGGGAGAGCCGGACGTCACTGACCGTTTAAACATGAAGAAGAAGAAGAAGAAACGAAGAACTGAAATGCTGAAGAGTTAAAGTAGCCCTTGCTTTGTGTTCTTGTCACTAAAGCAGCTGATTAAAGCTGGGGCTGGTAGTCTTGGAAAACTAGCATGAATGTGAATGTAGCATTTCCTCAGGACTCCGTCTAACCCCCCCCTCCTCGCTCGGAGCTCCTACAAAACGACGCCCCCACTCACATGCACGAGCGCCGCTGACTTGCAACCATATGATCGTGACTGGTTCAAAACCGGTCCTCACCAAAACATCATAGTGAAAGTTAAAAACACAAACAAATATGGCTGCTGTTAGTACTCCCAACTGTCATGCTAGCATTATCCAGTTGTACTGGTGACACGATATCAGGAGAAAAGTTATAACACATATAATACTGTAACAGCTCTACTGTTTGTTAAACCTGTTCAGTGTAGATGTTCTTAATTCCTACAGTGTTGACAGTCAGTGAAGGCATCAGAATAGGTGTAGAGTGTGCGAGCTGGAGAGAGGAGAACAAAGCAACAATCAATGAAACATTCATTCAAACATTGATTGTTGCTTTGTTGGTTGGCGTGATCACGGCCAACAGAGACCGATTATTAAAACTCAACGTGTTCACGAATCGGCTCGTCATCCCTACAGCGTCCGGACGGATGCTACAATTCATCTACATTTTCTGTAGGACTTACTAAATGTCATTCATTCTTCTGATTGTCAGAGCCCCCGTAGTGAGAGCTTTTTAGACTCTGATCCGGACTACAGTCCTGAGCAAAGCACCTCATCGGGTCAGGGGAGGGGACAGGCCCGAGGTCGAGCGAGAGGGGCAGTGAGTAGAGTCAGGGGAAGCAGAGGCAGGAGACGGGGACGAGAAGTACACGCCGGGGAAATGTACGCGCAGGAGGAGGGCAGAACGGCAGGACGGGATATGAATGGTTTAAAAATTTGGCACCCAAAAAACAGTGATTGGTTGGTGTTTTCCCAGGTTTACTCCGGCTGTAGATAGTGTCTTTTTTCACTCTTTTTTAGGAACACATTATGTATTGATTGCCATCAGGACATAAAGATCATTTTAACCAGTATAACAAAAAGTGTATCTAAATCTGATTACCAACCCCAGATTTAAAGCTGTATTGAAAATACTTGGATTAGAGTGAATTTGTCCAAGTTTGATTGGGGCTGTCCTGTCACTCTCTGTATCCAGAGTACCAACAAATATCTATTAAATGCCAATATTTCCAGGTTTTGAACAATCCCAATCCCACTTTTAGCCAATTGAAGTACCAAAAGCAATCACCATGCTTGCAACGCTTTTTTTTGTTGTTGTAAATATGTCCAATAATGCCAAGAGGAAAAACATCGGCAAACATATGTGCATGAGTCAATTCATCTCAGTGTGTAGCTGTTGTTTAGCCCAGCTTTGCATACTGACAGGATCTGCTGCATGACGTCAGGTAGCTCATCAGGAAGTTTCCAAAGAGCTCAAGGAGAGGTACAGCTTTTATTGAAAACTACTAGTTAGTAAATCTGCTGTATTTTGCACACGCGGTGGGTGTCCATTTGATATGACATGTCTGATCAGGTTGTCACTTCTGCTGTGATTAATTAATCATTGTTGTTGTTGAGGTGTGACCGATTAGTTAAATGTATCTGTTGACAGAAATAAAAGTGGTTTAAAATCTCAACTCAAGTTATTAATGTAGAAGATGAGACAAACAGTGTTGACAGCATCACTCCAATCATTTCCTCATAAGTGTAGAGAGAAGAGACGTAAACACTAAGTTTCAACCTCATTTGGTAGCCTCAGATTTGGTAGCCTATGTTTTGTATAGAGACCGTTCTAAGGTAAAAATAAAACATTGATTGGAGACTTCAGTGTAGGTGAGGTGGCTGAGTGGAGGACAGGATTGATAACGTTTTATATGAAAGCTGAAATAGAGACTAAATGAAAGGAAATAAATATAGAGAGGTCAGCCTCAGTGACATCTCCTCCGTCTGGGCCTCCGAACAGTCTGGAAGAAGTCGAGAAGAAAGTGAGCCCAAAAGGGTATAACGTTATTACAGTGGGGATTGTTACAGTTCTTCACAACAGGCACATCATAACAGCTCACATGACGGCAACACTGTATTCAGTTACAATATCTGACATGATCAGTGCTTTATCATTTATTTTATGAACCTGACCCTCACAGACACACACATGGCTGGGTCTGAGACATTTCTGGAAAGATTTAAGATTATCTTGAAACAAGAACCGGTTCAAATCAGACTGCAGGGCAAATTACTTGGGTTTATTAAGGTCAGAGTTGACAAGAAGAGATATATACCTCGGTTAGCCATGCTGCGTTTACGTGCGCATCTTAAACGCTGTCATCCCCCGTGGTAGTAACCATTCATCTGTTTGAAGTACCTGTAGGTTTGTTAAACAGAGGTCAGATCGATCATTTCTTTTGAAGATGAGGTAGTCCAGAAATCTAACTGCTGCAAAACAGTGTGGAGCAGATATGTGTGTCAAGCAAGTGTTAAAAACTTTTGGTCAACATTTTTTTAGCTGAACTTAAATGCAGATATCTCTTTATGAAGAAACAGAAATAGCTGTCAGATAACTGCTGATGGAACCTGGGATGTCAATTTGGAATGTGTGTTCTGCCTGCTTCTGCTCTCCATACAGTGGACATGACAATTTATTTCTTCCTGCATGCAAACAAGCCTGCTGAAACCTGATTGCTGGAAATCCAGATCCCTCAGTGCAGAGTTTTTAAGTATAATCTGTAAATATAAATTAGGGTTTGGGTTTATAATTTTAGAGCCATCCAGCAGCATCTTAAATCTAGCACACTGGCTGCCAGCCAAAGGTGGAGTCACTTATTATGATTTTTAGACTCATTATAACTGTGATTTGGGCCTCATGACTAATTGGACCATATGGGATTTGTTCATCTGAGTCGGCCAGTTGTTTAATGATGCTAATCATGCCCTTGGACATCACATCACATCACAAGAGAAAAACATACAGAAAATAGGTGAGAGTTGTGGGTTGCCATGACTTAGAATAATCTTAAAGTTCATGAGAGTTCAGTTCTGCAGCGCTCTCATACTTAAATACGTTCTCCTCTTACTGTCTTGCTCAGTCTAGTTTCCTGATCCACTTTCCTATTCAAAGTTGTTTTGCTTTACTTCTGTGAAACTATACAAAAAAGGCAAGAAAACTCTGGAGGGCATCACTCTTCTGTTACAAAAGTGTGCTTCTGGTCTAAAGCTTTCTACTAGATTTTCAAAACCCTGCTGCAGAGATTTCCTCCCACCAACACAACTCCCACAAGATCCCACAAGTGTGGTCAGCAAAGGGATGATCATTGGAGATGCCAGTTCATCCCCAAGGTGCTAAATGGGGTTGAGGGTATATGACTTGAATTCTCTTACACATACAAAATACACAGGCAACCCATAAACTGTGTCCAAGTCCAGTTTGTTTGACTAGTGCATGTGCTCCATGCACTTGGCCCTGGCATTGTTCGAAGAGGTGGGCTTCAGCACCCTTTGTGCAGTTACATGCACAATCTTGAGCACGGATGCACGGGTCAAGTCTTACACAAAGTTAATAATTAAGCCACAAAGTCAGTCCATTTGCAATCATGGTCTGTGTTGTTGTTCCTTCACTGAAACCACAATTCTTGTAAACTAGGGACACTACATGATGATGGTAAGCCATGCTTGTGACTTATTAAGATGTAATGCTGTACGAACAAGATGTTACTGTGCTCAGGAACAATGTGAGTGCAGGCCAGCGGCAGGGGAGAACAATACGGGGCAACTGCGTCTATTGTGAGTGAGCCCTAAAATTGTAGGTGTTTGTGGCTGCAGTGCAGCCTGTGTGTGAATCACCTGCAGCTGTCACGCAAGAAACATGCTGCCAGTCTGAAAACAGCACTGAAACAAATCATGCCAGTGGGACAGGCAATGTGATAAAAAAACACGACCCAGATAATGTTGTTTCGTTTTTAATATAAATATAATATATTTATATATTTTTTTTATCCACTACCACCTGGCGACCCTTGTTGGGGTTGGGATCCCAAGGGTCCTGGTGTAGGAAATGGTCATGAAGGAACTCTTTGTGCAGCACAGCCTTCACATTTTGTTTGATTGTAACAAAAAAGGCCAAACATTAAACATGTAAAGTTATAACAAAGAGGTTGTGGCATTGTACGTCTCACAAAAATTATTAGTATATCTCTTGTTAAAATTAAGAAGTGTGAGTATTCAGTGACAACCGCACTTGCCCTATCATAATATTTTGCATGTAGTCTATTTTTGATTAGGCATTAAACACAATGACTTTAATTCATTCTCAGCAGGCAGGGGGTGATAATTATTGTTTTATTAGATGTCAGTGGAATTAAAAAGGTTGATTTCCTGCTCGGGGGAGCCTGCAATCTGTTTAAGGGACCCTGAGTAGCCACACCGAACTACAGAGCTCTGTGTCAATCAGCCTGAGCTGTCACAGATGGCTGAATGAAACATCCAGATCATCAGCAGAGCAAAATGCAGTGTTTTTTCTTCCATGCCTGTTCCACTTTCCTATGTGGGAAAGCCCACACCGCCATCATTAGGACAAATCACAGCTGCGTTTAAACTGATTTTAATTGTTGAGCTACTGTCTCGCTGCCCACATTCACGAACACAATCCCCCCACATTGACTTTAATTAATATCCGTTAGGGAAACAGTGTTGTTCCAGTTGAGCTGTCTCTGCAATAAATTCAGCACACTGACTCCATATCAGGCTGCTTGTCGACTGTTTACTTCGCAAGTAGATCAAAAAGCACTGCACAGGGCTCTTTATGTGAGGATTAGCAAGCGGAGAAAATGCTACACAAGTGATATTGGCAGGTGTTGATCTTGGCAGGAGAAAGCCTCCCAGAATTGCTTCTGGCATGCAGGATTGTGTTCCCCGACACCACAAATTATGTAAACACATGTGCATACGAACACAGTTTCTATGTACCTGCACATACACACACAAGCACATAATGTGTTTCCTTTTCACACACACTGTGCACACATTTGCTGTGTACCTTAGTGCGTCATTCTCCACATCACCATGACAACGAATAGCGCCGCACTGTTTGAGCAATTTTCTGTGTGTTTGATTGGGTGTGTGTGTGTGTGTGTTTGTGTGTGTGTGTGTGTTTTCATTGGTTTTCACAGAGCAACAACATATCATCTGAGTCAATTTCACAGTATTATTGACTTCGGCCTTCAACCCGGTCAACTCTTCGACACAAACAGGAGACTGACAGTCCTCTCTTTGTCTGTCAGGTTTAAAATAAACATCTACATGTAAGGTTAGTCATTAGATCAGGAAGCTGTCTGATTAATTGATTTAAATTTTCATCAAAACACCAGGAAAAAATATATATATTAAAGCATTTCATGAGTATAACGTGTCTTTCAGCTTGAAGGCATAGATTGATTTGCTGTCATAAAGTCACTTTGTGTAACTACCAATCGTGGACACAACACAATCATGCTTCCCTTCGCATATGGTCCAATTAGTCATGAGGCCCAAATCACAGTTGTAATGAGTCTAAAAATCATCATAAGTGACTCCACCTTTGGCTTGGAGCCAGTGTGCTAGATTTGAGATGCTACTGCATGGCTCTAAAATTATAATGCAAACCCTAATTTCTATTTACAGATTATACTTAAAAACTCTGCACTGAGGGTCTGGATTCCAGCATGGAAAGTGCTCTGGTTTTATATGTAGCACATTTTTAGTCTGTGTTGTATTGACCAATCAGATTTTCAGCAGGCTTGTTGCATGCAGGAAGAAAAAAAAGTATGGAGAGCAAAAGCGCGCAATAACACACATTCTCAAAATGACATCCCGCTTCCATCAGCAATAATCTGACGGCTATTTATGTTTCACTGATCAGCTGGTCAAATCTCTGATGCACAAGTTGACTTGATAGTACACTGATATCTTACAAATTTCAATATTGTTGCGTCTCATTTTGACATAATTTTGAAGCTACAAATGCTGAACATCATCGAGCTGATGCAGAATTTGCTCCAGAGTTTGTTATTTCACTACAGTTGTCCCCTTAAGCAGCTAACACAGTGTATTTAGATAAGGTCAACATATCATGCCCATCATGGGTTGTGCCATTATGCGATAAAAAAAGTCTACTTTCCTTGAAGACACTCCCCTCCGATCTTCTCATTGAACTTCTGAAAATTGAAGACAGTGGGTCAAACAGCGACGCTCAGTGAGGCAGGGAACTCTGATCTAGAAAGGTCCTGAAGAACTGATGTTAACAAGTCTCAGTCCTGACAGCAGGAGTTCTCTGGGTTCATGGGCTCACAGTTTACACACCTGCAACGCCAGGTAACTTTAATCTCTCCAAGTTTCTCCCCTTTTTCTTTTGGTCCATTTGAGTCTTGTTCTTCCTCTGTAAACTCTGGATCACATAAGGTTTCCTCTCTTGTCTTAAGCAGTATGTCATCTCCGCTGTCAAAATCTTTTATTTTTTTGGGTGCAGTTTTTGTTTCTATTGAAGCCTTCAGACAGGAACAGCTGATAAGCACTGCACCAGGTTGGTGTTAGACAAGGCAATCAGCAGCACACGTCAACATGAATGGCCTTTCTTTATATTTTATGAGTGATATGCTGGCCAGGAAAAAAGGAGCTGGATGACCTTCTCAAAGGACACTTCTCATACAAGAACAGAACAAAATCAGCAATGTATTTAGTTACATTTGACGCAATTCTGTTGCTAGTTTTTCAACTGTAAAATTAGGTAAATAACAGCCTACCTTTCTTTGATGTAAAGCACATAGGATGATAGTTAATTTTAGATCCTGTCCACTACGGTCGATGTGTCTGAGTTTTAAATACTTAATAAAACTAATGCTGCTGTGTCTCATGGATACATGTACACATCTTCAGAGGGATTGTTTCAGTGGATAACACATCAGTACATGTCTTGACATAACTCTTCCATTGACCTCTGCATTTTCAGAGGCACAGTTGTAGCTGGGAAGACCGGTTTGAATCTGGTATGTATCATTAGAAAGGTTGAAATCTGCTGTGTAAATAGTAACACGCCTGCGTGCAGGTGCATCTGTTTCTTAAAGGGATGAGAGCAGATTGGTAGAACATTGGTTGGTTTGACTAATTTAACGCACATAACATATCTATAAACAATCGAAGGACTTGATCCATTCTCTGGGCACCCTGTCTCACACTTAGCACCCAGCTTGTGCCCCGCTTAACTCTTAATAGTGATTGGACACACAATAACTCACTTTGTGCCACAAGCTTCAGACTGTGCATTTTAGATTGTTTGAATAAGGCAAGTTGTGTGGGTAAATTCTATTACAGATCAGGGACATCTCCATCTGTGAAAGGTTGGGTACGATACCCTTGTGGTGTGTTTGAATCACAAATATTACAAACCAAAATGTGTTTGTTGAAATGTCAGATGGAATTCTTACAGCTTGAAACAAGATAGACACAAAGTTAAAGGTCCTCATGTAAACTTTAAGTCATACAGCATCAGGCTCACAACACTGATGCTTGGTGTAAATTTACATCCATTGCCGGATTTTTCTGTTTGAAAAGAAAGACATGCATTGATAACCAGTTTTTTTTTTTTTTTGGAAAAAAAGTGTATCGGTTTTGTTGATAGGAAAGGGCTTCAGGGCTCAATGCCAAAGTAGAAAGGTAACACCAACCTCAGGCAGCAGAAAGTTCTCTCTGAGGAACAAATTGTCCTTTCTGTCCTGGTTGCAAGATCATTTTTGTGTAAAGGAAGTCTTATACATTTATAAATCATCATGCTTTAAGTGTTATAAGAAGGGAAACTGCTGTTAAACAGGTAAGTGCATATTTATTGAATTGTCATGGATAGTAGATCTGGCTAATCACATGTCATTTATTCATCAGTCATTGCACCAGTTCATGAATTTCCAGATGTCTCTATCCGCACATTAAAGGCACTCTGAATCAGCGGTGAGTTGCAGATGTTTGGCTGAGTCATTCCTCCACTAAATAAAGAGCTCAGCTGTTGTTTATAGATGTTTACAGCTTGGTTACCGCTCATCACTCATTCATTAGAAATGAAACAAAGTAATTTTCCGTCTGTTTGATATTTCTGTAAACTTGAAATGTGATAAGCTAATGTATGAATGTCTCTCATGTAGTGAAGTGCTTATAAGACTCTTTGCTAAATGGCTATGTAGATTCATTCTGACTCACGCTTTAAAGTATTACTGTGCTGTATATTTTCTTCAAAGACTCTTATTAAACAGAGCGGCTCCTCTTCACATGAAGGTGCTGCTGCTGGCTGTGGAATATTTGAATTAGCCTGTCCCTAGGCAGCGCGGTGGGAATTCAAACAGCAGAGGAAAAAGGTCATGCGTAGCCTAATGTGCATGTCTCAGTGACAAGTGAGAAGCATATAAAGAGATTCTAACTTTATGTAAAACTGGGCAGCAAGGATTACTGGTCCAATTCACACTGCAGGCTGTATTCACAACACATCCTTTTTTTTACTTCTGGCTTCATTTTTTATTTTCTCTCTTTCCCTTTTTATTTTTTTCTGCAGACAATGCAGCAATGTGCAGTAAAAGTGCTGTGAAGTCCTGTAGAACCAGGACAACCTGGGGTTAGAAAGAAGTTGGCCCAGGACTGTAGCCAGGACTTTACACTATATATACTGAGGTCATGATTTCAAGCAATACCTGACAACATACCTTCAATCTCATGCAATTCTCATTTCATTTCTTGATATTCTCCAGCTATTTTCTTTCCTTTCTGCTAATGCCAGTGTTTTTAAGCAGTTTGCATATTTTTAGAGGAGAGAAATGGTCTTATCAGAGATGAGCAACTGATGCACTGACTGAGGGCTTGTGTCCATTAACAGCTTTTTCTGAGTTAGCGGACCACAACCTCAATTTCAAGGCGCTTCTCACCACAATTGCTGTTATCCATTGTCACTTCTGCTTCACTCGGTAGTGACTGTCATCTCTGGTTAAAAAAATGTTCTGTATGGTGAATGTTTGCTTGCTTTAATTCAAGACATTTTACAAAGACAACATAAACAGTAAAAGAAACTGTCCTGGCATTAGCAGCAGCTCTACCTGAAAATTGTCCCTTGAGAAGCTAGTCTGGGTGCATGGGAAGAGGAAGGAAACTTATCTTCTGCCATCTTCCTTCATAAAGTTTATACTGAAAGTTCCGCCCCCTCTTGAATTTGATTGGTTAGTAATGCTGAAAATGATCAACTGTATGGGATTTTTAGTTAGTTGTCGGTTTGGATTTAGTGTTTTGTTTTTGTTTATTTGTGTTTGCCTCTTCAAATTCATCTTAAGATGAGGTCAATATCAGATCTCATTGTTTCTTAGTTTTGAGCTTACCTGCATGAGTAAAGGACAATAACAAGGACATAACCTACAGCCAGTGTCTCACAGAAGTGAGCAGAGGCCACTAGAGTCAGTATTTGCATTGGTATCTAATGGAGAACAGCGATGTTGTCTGCAGATGGTATCAATGACAAGACACTAAAGTCTCTCATTTTTTAAATAATGGTATTTCTGTGAAGCAATGACTGATACTTTTGTACATAGTTGTGCCTGGATGCAAAGTTTAACCCAAGAAACAAGCAGGAGTTTGGATGAGGGCTGTATCTGCTGGAAACAGAGCCAGGCTTCAGCACATTGTTTATGGTGTTTGGCATTTCAAATACGTCTGATTGCTCAAGTGTTCACAAATTTCGTAAGGCCATTTGCCTCATCATCATTCCAGACAACCTTTATCTACATCAGAGAGATGACCAGAAATTTGATGCATAAGTTTAAAATGGCATGGATTCTTAGATCACTTCAGACAGAGAGCCTTTAAGACTCATAAAAGGAATGCAGAGCTTTTGAGGCTGCTAAATATCTGTATAATGTACAAAGCAAACGCAAAGAGAGAAATGCACCTAAAATTGCGCTGCATAGCAAATAGCATCTCTGTGCTCTAGTGCTGTTAGTGCATATTTAAACAAATTATCCATTATGCATTAATTTGCTGCAAAGCTGTTCCCTTTCTATGCTATTGAATCTCATTGAAAATCTGGTCCAATTCATTGACATGGCGCTAACAGCCATGCACAGTTATAGTGAAGTTTGTAAGGTCTGCTGAAAGTTGGTAGGAACAGTGCAACAGTGTTCGTAAAGGATGTCAGGCTCAAACTTTTCAGTAATCAAGATAAGAGGTTCCCAATCTTTTTAGTCCACGACCCCCAAAATAACAGTGCCGGAGACTTGTGACCCCTTGTCCTGAGGTGGTGAAATGTTGCTCACAGGAGTGCAAGAATTAGCAGGCCAATCCAATAACCCACATATCTTTGTAATTTAATACATTTCATACATAACACAATTTCCTCCGGTCATGTGGCAACAAAGTAAAGAAGAAAATTGATCACGTCTTCTATTTGCATGGTTTCATTTAAAATGTAGCTGCAATACTTGTAGATATTTTTACAACACTCATAAAGTATGCATTTTTAGATCATTCTAAATTTGTATTTTTTTTTTAAGAAGTTATCTTGTGACCCCGAATCAGTGTCCTGTGACCCCCCAGGGGGTTTGAAAACCACAGATCAAGATAACAAGGAGAAAATTATGTACAATTCATGGCTATTAACATCCACAGTCTATGCTTGGTTAACTCACCCTACAGTGCCTGACTGTTTTTTATTAACGACCATATATGGATGAGGCCCAAATAAACATCGAAAACATCCTTACAATTTGTGATGTCACAGTGAACGCTGTTCATCTTAAAGCTCACATTCAGTCATAAGGTTGAAGAAATGTCTTATTTTTTCCTGCAGTCTGAATGTCGCTTCTTGTCCATCATCCTAACTCTGTGTCTCTGTCTCTCTCAGATGCAGATCTACATGTACAACTCAGACGACTTCGACAGCCTCAGCGCAGCGCTCAGGGAAAAGAGGATCATCGCAGCAATGGCTGTGTTTTTTCAGGTATGAACCTTTTTTCTTGCACTCATAAAACGATCAGGAAGAGGGGTATTTTGAAGATTTTTTAACCTCTCTGTGAAATGAAGAGGTCAGAGGCCAATGTGTGTGTGTGTTGTGTACTCATTTCCGTGTGTATTGCATGTCAGCTGTTGTCTGTTTCTCTTTTCCAGCTTAAAACACTGATTGTGTGTCTGGAAGTTGAAACAGGGTCTAAGTATGATCTGTTAAACTTGTAGACCGAGTCAAAGTTTGACTGCTGATAGAGGCCTTGATCTCTGGCCTGTGGAATGGAGCTGAGGGTGGACTGTGGGATCCATCACTCTTCATTTGCAGGAATAAGAAGTTAATTTAAAGGCCATCCTGAGTGCTCTTTAACTGGGACCATTAACCTCTAGTTAATATTTCCGCCTCTCTCTTTGGTCTCTCTTGCCCTGTGTTTGTGCATGGCCTCTTTTTCACTTTTCTAGTCTCAGGCCTTGCATTTTACTTCTGAAGACAGATTCATGGAAACAGTAGACTGTATGTAGGAGGTGGAAGTAGCCAACATGACGTCACTGGCTGGTTTGATGACTCCTGTTTGAAGTCTTGAGTTTTGGCGGTGTGACAGTCATCCTCGTTTATGAAGTGACCATATTTGGTCGCCTATATCATGGTTGACAAATTTGCTGTGGTGGCAAGTTGTCAGTAATTGACAGACAAACTCTAAGAATACACTGCTTTGTGAATTTTACTTAAAATGGGGCTGTGTTATTTAATCAAGCAGTAGTTTTAAAGAGGACTTGAAGCTAAAGATAAATTACACCAATCATCTTGAACAGTATGACCACTGACAGGTGACCTGAGAAACTGATTTTCTCTTTACATTGGCACATTTCAGTGGGTGTGATATGTTCGATAGAAAGTGGATATTTTATCCTTGAAATTGATGAGTTGGAAGAAGGTAAAATGGGCGAGTGTGAGGATGTGAGCGACTTTGACAAGGGCCAAATTGTGATGGCTAGATGACTGAGTCACAGCACCTCCAAAACTGCTACACCTGTGGGGTGTTTCCTGTCTGCAGTGGTCAGTACCTACCAAAAGTGGGTCAAGAAAGGAAATCTCATAAGCCTGTGATGGGGTCAAAGTTGGCCAATGTGGTCCAATCCAACAGAAGGACTATTTGAGCTGAAAAAGTTGATGCTGGATCTGATGAAAAGTGTCGGAGCACAGTGCATCACAGTTTGTTGTGTATGAGTCTGCGTAGCCACAGACTGGTTACGGCCAAATTCCACCAGATCCATGTTCGTTCCGTCTCTGATCCGTCACGGCACCTGATCTGATAGGTTTCTATTCTAGTCAATGTGTCAACTTCCACTGGAATAGTGCACGTTGCGTTCCAGCTGCGTCTCTGATCCGGCGGGTCAGAGCCCTCCGGATCAGATACACCGGACTTCTATTTTTGCCGGATGCTGAAGCACGACGCATTAGTCTCAGCAGAGCAAAGTGAGCGGGACAGGAAGTCAGACACCAAAACAAAATGAAAACATACAGTTAATTTTCAGAATCAAACACTCTGTGTTATCACCAGATTGTATTTCACTTAACTACAACAACAAACCGTCATGATTAGTGGAGCCAGGCCTGGAGTCAACAGGTGGGTTGGTCTCTGAGTTCTGCAGATTTCAATCCAATCCAGCCTCTGTGGGATGTTTTTGACAACCCAAGTCTGATCCATGGAGACTACACCTTGCAACGTCCTGGATCCGCTGCTAACATCTTGATACCAGATACCACAACACACCTTCAAGGACTTAAAGCTCTTGAGAGGAGGTTTTTCCTGGTAATGAACCAGTCTGAAATTAACACTGACGTCTCTATTTGAGCTACAAAACAGAAATAAAGCATCAGAGATAAGACTGAGTTAACTACTTGTTATTATAAGAGCCTGAAAGTGCTGCTGTGGGGTAGGTGTCACTAACAGCAAGCTGCCAAAACAGCTTTTTTGTTTACTTTTTCCATGCCAAGATTCCTGTGAAATGCATGTAAGGAATAAAACAGGTCGGATTTATGTCAGAAAACATCACTTACACAGTAATAGTCCAAAATCAGAAAAAAGTTCAATCATTCTGGGTTGTCCATAAATCTTTAAAGAGTTAAAGATAATTTGAGTGATTTTGAGAGGTATTTGATTGAATCAGTCAGGGATCTGATTGGGTTGCAAAAGACAGGATGTAGCTTGGCTAGCATTGGTCCCTAGAGAACCAGATTTGGAGCTCCACAGACTCTTCCCTGCCTGCGTTGTTAGATCAGGAGGCGTAGGACAAGTGAGAAATTAATAAATTACACCACTACCACGCTCTTTGGAAGTGTAAACAAAGCACTAAACACCTAAAGGAATAATTCCCTGGAGGAACGTGCGTCGCCAAAAAAAAAGAAGTATGAAGTTGGCAGGAGCGGATAGATTTGCGGTTTGCTTGTTAAAACAGAGGGGGTGAATTGGCAGATGGAGAAACTGCCTTCATCAAAGCAGCCAGAAGAAATAGAGATAAAATGTTTTTAAAAAACAGGAAAAAGTTCTATCTTTACTGACGGGTGACTCCAGTCGTCCTCTAGAAGAGAAATCAGTCCGTCTGTTTTTATAACTCTCTTTCCCTCCACCAAAGATGCAATACTCACACAATTTTCCTGGATTTGATGATATTGTGTGGTTGCAGCTCAAAGACGGATTTGAACCCGTGCCCTCAATAACTTGGCTCTCGCTGATAGATCACGACAGGTTGTGTTTGTGTGTTTGCTCCTATGCAAAGAGGAGAGAGTGTGGGTGCCGCACCAAGAGTGAGCTACTCCTTTTTCATCCTGATTCATCCAGGCGCCCCTCGCTCTCCTGCCCCGCACAAATGCTGCAGGTTGTTTTTGGTAACCTCAGAGGACAGACTCAAACTGCATGTGTTTGTGTGTGGTTTGCAAACGCACTTTTTATGCTTACAAAGAAAAATGCTGATTGTAAGATCTGTAAATCAGCTTACAGTACATGCATATCTCTGAAGATACAAAAGTGTGGATGTGTGTTTAAATCCAGTGTTACTGCAAATTGTTTGTTTAAATAAACACAACTGTGTTAGCTAGAATAATTGCCAATCACTGAACCATGTGTGATTTGGATTACCTACATAGTCATGATGGTAATCCGTAGTGCTTTATAATTTCAACTACAATATAGGCACCAACACTTACTGTAACATTCAGTGTATAAGACACTTTTTAAAAACGTATTTCATCACCAATAAAATGAGCTGCATCCCATAAACCTGTGCAACCAGTATACCAGTATATAATACAGGTATTTTATTGTGTTACAGTATTTAACCCAGAAACTTGCACTCAAAGAAGTGAGCAGCCGCTTCAATACGCAAAGCATGCTGGATAATTAATAAGGCAGACAAGCCTGGTGGCCTCAATTTTTAATGCTTTTCTCCCTCACTAGGTCGTGATCATGCATTTAAAGAAAACTGTGTTAAATTATAAAGTAAATACACCTTGTGGAGGGATGGTTTCATTGAAAAGACTTAGGCACCATAGGCTTGGCTCAGCTACAGTATGGGTACCTGACAGGGTCAGTATTGTCGGTCTACAGAGCCTGAGACTTCAGATATAGGACTGTAATTCTGAGACCTTATTTCTAGGACCATCCTGTTGTTGTTGGTCTCTGAATTAAGGAACCCTGGAATCTGCCTCCAGGTCTGCAGACACATGCTCCTCAACAGGATGGTGATAACAGTCAGTACCAGAAAGAGCTGCATGTCTGCATAGAACCTGCACATTGCTGAAGGTAATGGAGGTCCTCACACAGGAACACAGTTTAACACAGGAGCCCCGAAAAAAGAGTCTGTGTCTTATACACCAGTGTGATTTACTCTGAATGATACAGTATGTTGACTTCACTTTTTCCAACAACTTTAAAGATTCTTTGCACTTTCCCATATCTCAAATTTTAATTGGACTTTATTTGTTCTTCTTTTATAGAATGAATTATTTAGTTTGACAAAGTTTTATGACTTTGTGTTTGAAGTGTGTTTTGAAAACACCACCTACTGCTCCTCCTTCAGGGCACCGATGCATTTAGATGCTGTAACATCAAGCGTTTGCATTGATGCATTTTTATCACTCGAACGGTTTCTGCTCTGCGAGTCAAACTGTAGATTGTGAATCTGAGTGTGTCAGCGTTTGTTGATAAAATCTGTGTTCGTATGTTGCAGTTTAACCACTTGGATAGTTTTTGCAGTATGACTTTAACATTCAGCTAATTTGATTTTGTGAAGCGGTATATTTCTGTTTGTGAGAATGAGTGTGTGTATGTGTGTGTGTAAGTGTATGTAGCAGGGCTTGGAGTTTTGCTGCTTGTGTTGACGCTGATGAGTCTTGTTGAGAGATAAGCTCTCACGCTGGATTGATGAGCTGAAACTTGTCCTCAGCCAGGCTTGACAACAGCGGCCTCCCACACAACACTCTACAGAGACTGTAGAGACTTCAGTGTGTATAAGATAAGCAGTATATTTTAGCAGTTCTTCTTTTAAAGTTTTATCAAAATGGCTGAACTTTAAAAATTAAAAACAATTTACTGTTTTATTTTTTTTACAGAAAATAATTTCATGTTTTGTAAAAGGCGAAGCTTTAAAGTAATTTATTATCAGATGTTGCAAACAGACATGATTTGCTTCATAGATATTGTCAAGACAAAATTTGACTATGGGATGGATCACGTGTCCATATTAAAATCAAAGAAACTTGTCACTTTCAAAACAACTGAAGCAAGTGACAGAAGACTAACAGATATGTCGCCATGGAAAAACGATACAACATAATCTAATTTTAATGAAGAGGAAGCTCTATAATAGTGCAAGTGGTCTTTAATGCTAATGCAATACCCTCAGAGATGTATGTACTATAAAACATAGGGTCAAACACAGCACCATATTTTAAGAAAAATGTATTTTTTCTGTAGAATCCCTTAATCACTGATATCCCATTTATTTTATTCACATTGCATGTCCATCTTATACGCTGAATGTCTTGAGGTCAGGAGACTCGCCTGTTTTTAACACAAGTTCTCACACTTTTGGTAAAAAAAGACATTTTAATGACCTTAGAAGAAATATTAAACACACTTCTGGTGTGCTTTTCAAAGTACAGCCCATTTTTGGATCCTCCTGTTTTGATGCGATACTTTTCTTTTGTCTTGTTATTTGATGAATTAAGTCACTTGAAAAGCTTTTTCTTTGACTCTGTGTTGAACTTTCTATGAAGAAAACAATTTCTTTAATGAAGTAGGCTGTAGGTAAGTTATGTTAAGTATTAAATAGCATCAGGATATGGCATATTTTCTCTCATTTCCGCCTCCCTCTCTCCCTACCTTTGTTTTGTTAAAAAGAATAATTCTCTGTCAACACCAGTCCTCAAAACCAGTATAGCATATGAAAGCATCCCTGAATATGGCAGAAAGGATGTGTGGAAGACATACCGATGACTCATGTTGGTTATAAGAAGCCTACACCATTTTATAATAATCCAATAACATCAGATTGTGTGAGATATTTCATCCTGTGCGATCTCTTTGTCATCATCTCTCTCATGCACATCTGTTTTTGCATCTGAATGTAAATTAAGGACCAATTTTTGACGTAAATAAGATTATTCTTTCAAAGCTTAACCACTAAAACCATCCTGTGTAGGTGCAGAATGCAGCCTGTTGAGCAAGCAGCCAACATGCACCATGAAGGTCTGACACAGACCTTATTCTGTGCACACATGGTTGGTGCATCATCTTTCATCTCCTCTTTCCCTCCTCAGTGTTGCTCCATTCATTAGGAAGCTTTCCTTCGCCTTCTCTCTGAGTGTTTTTCTCTGTATCATCTTTTAAATAAATTATCACACTCTTGTTACTGGACAAATTGGCCCCATCAGCTCAGCTGAGCTCGGGTTTCACGCATTTATGACCCAGCATTGCATTGCACAGCATCCTCTGATTGAAATAGATGGCTGTTGTAAACCGCTATCATTGCCCTTTTATTTGCTTATTTACAGTGCTTTCCGTCTCGATGTTTGCCACACACTCACAGAGAAGTAGCAATATTCAAAACCCAGGCCCAGCTGGGATGCAAATCACATGGAACACTCCACTTTTTGCTGCTTAAGTTAACATGAAAGCCCCACTGAGCCTCATTGCACATGATTTGGGGTATCCGGGGTCTTGTTGCAGAGAGTGAGCAGCAAGGGAAGTCGAACCACTGAGAACAAAGGTGATGGAGGAATAGCTGTCTTGGACTTAGCTCTACACTGTGAAGGATTCACTCTGTGCTTACAGGCAAAAGAGCAATTATAGTGGGAAAATAGTAAATAAATCCAAACACATGAACCAGAACAGCCCCATTATGACCTTAACTGGTACAGTTTATCAGGTGATAAAGCTCATTAGGTATTGCTTTTTAAGTGATTATATTGATCACTACGTAAGCTTTATTCATGAAGGATCACACCAAGAGGAAACCACTGGTGTGGAAAAAAGGAGCCAATGCAGGGTGCAAAATCTGCAGTTCTTCAAGTGTCCACTTGAGACTGACTGCAAAAGCCATGGAGTCCCCATTTGGTTTATGTAGATAATTTCTTGATACATACACACTGTTCAGGATGGCTCTTGACCCAAACTGCTACAACCCAAAACAGCTCTCTTGGCATTGAAGCATTAAATGCCAAGCAAAAGCAAAACCAATACCCAGCAAAACTACCTTATTGTTTCTACAATCAACTTACTTGTCCACATGTGCCGGCATTGACTGACAGATTTGGCAAAAGACATTTTACGCCGCCTCATATTCCAGTGGTCCCATTAGTGTGACTGAAACTTTCTGGAACTGGTGGTTTTAAAAACATACTGGCCTGAGAGAAAACCTCTGCTACAGTTGGTGTCTGGGTGTACACCTCGAGAGTAGTGAAAACACTTGTGGGAGTAACAGCAGTGAAGCTGCTCCTTTCCACTTTAACACACATTCAGGTTCTTATGAAATGTTGATGCTGCAGCAGTAATTAACCAGATGACAAAAATCCCTGACTTATACCCCAGTATCACAGGAAAACAATCTGAAAGTATGTGACATGATCTTGTAGGCAACGTGAGCTGTTATGACAGTATTAACTGAATTGTTCAATCAGCTGGCCCAGAGTCTGTCCATCATGCATCGGGGCCAGCTGTCCAGTTACAATGTGGAGCCCTGTTACAACACTGAGACTTATGTTTGAGGTTTACAAAGGGCCTAAAAGCGCCATCTCCTAACAGAGGCTGTGTTGACTGTTGTTATGTTAAGCTTTAGACTTTATTGTCCCCTTGGGGAAATTCTTCTCCACAGCCCCTCCTGTACTCCACAGACATATACATCACAAAAATAACACAAAATACGCTTCAAGCAAACACCAACATCAACAGTCAAAGAAACAAAGTCTGCGCTCCACACTGTTCAGGGAGGCCTTTTGTGTAGGGCCACTATAGCAGCAGGGATCAGGCTTTTCCTGAGGCGAGCCCTTCTACACCTTGGTGCCCTGTATCCCCTGTATCCTCATTCTGAGGGAAGTGGGATGAGATATGTGTTCAGTGGATGTGTGATGTCCTGTTCTATTGAGGTTGCAATGCATGTGATGGCCCTGTTGTTTAAATCTGTGAGGTTTGGTTTCGGGAAACTGATTATTTTAGAAGCTTAGCGAAGTCAGTCCAAGAAGAGGACCAACTGTTGAGTATTCAGTAGTAACTGCTGCACTGTTTACAAGCCAGACATGCTCTCTGGTTTGTCTACATTCTCCTATCTACATTAATCTGTATCACTCCCACTGTGCACAATCAAAGCCCTTCTTGTGTTTGTGAACACACCCGTCATCTACTGTAGGAAATACAATGTTCATTGATTACTACCTCACACAACCGACTTCAAAACCTCTGAGCCATCAGTTACACAAAGTATGTTTTTAAAAATGTCCTAAACTTTGATAAAGTGCACAATTTATAAGTTTCTCAAAATTCAACTCTCCAAGATGAATTTCTTCCTCTTTGTACTTACTTGTTAATTAAACCACTGTTGCATCATAACTGTGCTTTCTTTTGGAAGGCACAGTCGAATAGTGGACTGCATATTGGTGCATCAGATCAGGAGATATTTGTTTCGTCAAAAGTGCTTTTGTTTGATGCCGGTTTTGCCTCGTGATTAAACTTGTGCACCACATTTACAGAGGTTACAGTCCTCAAGACAGGCAGCCCACCCACGGCCATTTGCTGTATGTCACTCTCCACTCTCACTTTCAGCTTCCTGCTCCATCCTCAGTCCTGTCCTTGCTGAATAAAGGTAGAAAAGTCCAAAACTTAAAGCACTGGTATAAGAGGCAGGCTGGCTTGTCCCCACCTGTGATCCCAGCCTTACCTAATTCATTCAATGCATTGTGGTGTCCCTTTGATGCACTGTTGCACTGTACTTTATAATGTTTGTTCTGGTTCTGTTGGGTCAAACGTTTTCTTTATCAGCGTTACAGTGAGATTCAAAGCTGAAGTTAAATGAATACTTCTGAAACAATGAATCCCCTTCAGATCTAAAGAAAGAAGTGATTCTGTTTCTTTACCATTGCCAAGACAGTTGATAAAAACTCAAAAAGTGCACATATTAAGCTTCCATTAAGGTTAATACCGCCTCATCTTATCTCGGAAACCAGGTGTGACCAGCACCACTTGACTCCAGGACTGAAGAACAGAGAAAGAGAAACCAATTTGCCTCTTACTGAAAAGCAGATTAATAGTTTAAAGACATTCTTGGAAAGTTCAATGCAGAATGTGTTCATTATTACACAACCTCAAGGTTTACTTGAATTGGCTCCTCACTTGGCGGTGCTGTTCTTCATATTAAAGGTAGCTGTGTCAACGTGGAGATGCTCAGCAGCAGTAAGAGCTGCATGATGAAAGATTTGGTTTGCAGACATATAAGACCCCATACCACTCCATTCTGCTCTAAATCCAATACCCCCAATGATGGTAATTAGACAGTATATGCCGACACTGCGAAAGCACTGCTGAGCTGCTTCCAATTCAGCCCAGTGCACACCACTTGAGGAGAAATTAGCCTCAGCAGTTATGCAGTGAAACTGAATTTATCACATGTAATACGCTGCTGGTTGATTTTTCTTTGGCAGTTTTCAAGGAATTAAAAAAAATCTCATTACAGCTGTTTGGATAAATTATATAATTGTTCTTTGCTGTGATGAGGTGATGAAAGGCGACGCTCCTGTGGGCTTTTTCTTGGTCGTCCCTTAACTGCATGACCGCTGCCCTACTTACAACACACCATCCCTCAGACTGAAATATCGACTGTCAGCCACTGTCACTGGTCTCCTCTCCCCCTCACCAAAACAGAACTATGATCCCTTTATTCTAATGCAGAGATTTAATCATTTTTCTATGTAGGGCATAAAGGGCACTGTAACAGAATTATAACCGCAAAACTTGTGATGCTTTCAGAGTGGTATCAAAAACAACATCTTAAAGCTCCTGTAAGGAACTGTTTGGGTCACTGTAGGCGCCCCCTGGTGTACAAAGCAATATCTCTTATCTCTTTTCTGTCCTTGTCCTGTAGGAGATAGCGGAGGTGGGCACAGTTAATCCATAATTTAACTCTGTTAACAAAGACATTAACTTTGGTTACAGTTAACCTGTTAAATCTGTTCAACATTAATGGAAGTCAACATTAATGGAAGTCAACATTAACCCCTCCCCTGCTGCAACAGAAAGGGTCGCCACAATCCAAGTCCCGTAAAAGATCAAATCCAAACACATTATATCCATAAAGATCCACAGATTACCTCAAATCTACAAAGACAAATTTAATCTTGTGGAAGTTGTCTGTGATCCATCTTACCATATAAGAGCAGAGTTTGGAGACTTCTTCTTTCTCAGGTAAACAACCTCAGCGTAGATGCTTCTCATGACGGGCTCTTTTATTTGATCCAGGTCATTTGGCTCAACAAGAACTGGCTCTTTTGGCTCCCAAACAGCTCTTCAAAGTATCATTCATGCAATATAGCTGGCTTTTAGAGCTGAGTCATTCGCGACCAAACCACTACAAGGCTCTCCAAGTTAGCAAAGATGTCTGATGCCACAGTGCTGCGTTCCTGCATGAAAGTCAGGTAACACCAAACTGCTCTGTAGTAACAGAGGTGTTACATATATCCACCGGTATCACTGTAAGATGGCCGCACAGCTCTGTGTGGATGTGCATGTTTGAATTCTGCTGTGAATTAGTCTCAAGTGCTTCAACAGCGCCATAAAGCAACGTGAAATCACACACTGGGACACAGTATTATACCGTTTCAGGTCCAATACAAAAGTACAAATAAGGCCTGATAACATTAGAGCTTCATCACTGGGCTATATAAAAAGCTTTTGTCTGAATCCAAGGATGACCACAAGTCTCGTTGTCTGTATCTACACGATAATGACCTCGAAACGTAAGTCTGCTCTAACAGTGATGAGGAACCTGTGATGCGTGGGAGCAAGGACAACACGGAAGCCAGGTCTTCTTTTGTCTGTTCTAAATCTAAAAGTAAACAAGAGAAAATGAAGCCAGAGTTCTTTGACCACCTTTTCTCCACTTCTGCCTCCTGCTGGAAAGGTAGCCACTGATGTAATTAGCAATTCTGCAGCCCGACGTGTCTTCTTTGAAAGAAGTCCAACCATTACACACATTATGGCATTGATTCATCAGCAGATACTGCTGCCAAGCGCAAGGAGAGGTGAAGAGTCTCTGTAAGACACAAAGGGAGGAGGAGGAGGAAGTCAAGAGTAGGAGGAACAGTGAGTGGACTTGGATGGGTGACAGTGGGAGAAAAGGGACGCAGGATGAGAGAGAGAGAGAAAAGCTGTGAAGGAGAAAAATATGAGGACATGTCACATTGTACCAGGGTTTCTCTTTTTTCTGATTTGTCACTGCAGCGGCCTGTCCCTGGGGAGAAAGAGGGAGACGGAGCTGAGGGGGAGAATGAGGAGTAAGAGTGAGAAATGGAGGATTTGAGGAGCGAGAAAGGGGTATAAAGAAAGAGAGAGAGAGTAGGAGATTGTGATGTGAGGCCTGGTGGCTGAGGATCTCTTGGGACAAGCCTGTGGGCTTTCAGAGACAAACATTAATAATGAAACGCTAATTCCCTCTGTCCTCCTTTCTTTGCCTCCTCCTCACTGTCTCTCTGTCTGTCATTTCTCTCTGTGTCTCCATGGCCGCCTTTATTTCTCTTAATCTCCTCTCCCTCTACACACACTTTTTTCTTCAACCACTTTCTGCCTCGCCTTGTACCAAAAAACGGCTCTTTATTGCTGTTCCAGATATTACCTTCCTCTGCTATTTGAAATGATTACACCATGTGTCCGTGTGTCTGTGTGTGTCAGTGGGTGTTGGTATGAAACTGTGTCTTATGTTGCCACGGTTAAACTTTTTCCGCTCCCCTTTACTTACTTTGCTGTTCCTGGTTCATGTTTTACTTTCATTTTAAGCTGTAAAAACCCATTTAGTCTGTAAGAGGGTGATCACACAGAGACTAAAAGAGCAAGACACTTCTTTTTCACGGGAACACCACCTGGCATGCACTCCTCGTTTGTCAAGCAGCGCATAAAAGTTTAAATACTTTTGGCTTCAGGCGTCAAACCACTCTTCACTGTCACAGTAAGACAGCCCAAGACAAAGACCTGTTTCTCCACTTTGCATTTAAATGTTGTCTAATGTGTCTGAATAAGTTATCTTGATATGGAAAATGCATGTTAATGCAGCTATAAAAAATAATTCATCCAAAAGGTGAGAGAAGTAGAAGAAGAAAAATGAAACAGTCTAAGAGAGCAGTGTTACTTCAGGAAACCCTCATAGGCAAACTATGAAGTGCAAGATTCAGGTCACCTTCATCTACGCACCCAGCTGCTTTCATCTGATGAAGGTTTAGCTTCTAGAGTTAGCAGCCAATATTTCAGGACTGCAGGTGTATCTGGAAGGTATTGAAATTACTTTTATCAGATACTGAGGGTGACAGTGCTACAAGCATCCAGTGGTGGACTGTAACAGAGTAAATTTACTTGAGTACTGTACTTCAGTACATTTTTTGAGTATCTGAGCACCCATGGCCATATCTTCAGCCCGTGTTAGAGGTTTGTGAAATGAAGAATGATACGTACCGTTTGAATTGTTCTCCCTGTTTCCCACTTTGCTCAAACATACAAACATTCACTGTCCAACCTGAGAAAGTGTGTTGAGCTACGTAACATTTGTTTCATTCCAGATGAACATTTCAAACTAAGTTGTCTGTGATTGGAGTAACTTAGTTTCTGTTTTTATTCCATGGTATAGTTTTTAGAGATTTCAAGTAATGGTTTCTAAATACACAGAATGTAACAGAATGTACTCCTAAGGATTCTTGACTGCACTTTTGTATTGTGAAAATACAACCGTTTGAGATATTTTAAGAAGTATTTTGAATACTTTAGTATTTTTAAAAGCAAGTACTCCAGTACTTTAACTCAAGTAATAATTTGACAGAGCAACTTTCAGTTGTATTGGAGTAATATTTGACCTCAAGTATCTATACTTTGACTTAAGTAATGAAGCTGTGTACTTAGTCCACCACTGCAAGCAGCTTGAGACGTCTATATGAGCTGACTGTTTAGGGCCTTCCCTGCACCCTTGCCCTTTGTGCACTCACATACAGGGTCCTCCACATGAGCTATGTTTGCATGTCCAGTTTTTCTCCAGTCCACTTAAAATCATTCTGATTGGAGATCCAACCATGCATCAGCTGTAAGGTGCTAGCTTTCAGGTTATGGAAACAACTGTTTGGCACTTGGTTGACAGACACATGTAGTGAACCTGTGCTGTTGGCAAGAAGGTGGAATAAGGAGAACTATAATTGTATTGCAAGAGTGATGATCCACACTTTAAAAGAGGCAGTTGGTTCTTTTGAGAGCAGTAAATGTTTTGGGTAAAGGCAAGAACAACCTGGAGCAGGAGGCAAGATTTAAACCAACGAAGAAACTGGCACTATCATACACGAGCTGCAAATTCACCATGTTGTGAAGGACTCATCACACTTGGCCATCATATGTTGCTCTTGTCCAAGAAAGGCCTGTAGCCCAGTGAGGAAGCTGTCCTTGGAAAGCAGCCAAACACAAGTCAGTCATGAGCAGGAGGGACAGTTCTGGATCTGGTAGAAGGAGCCCCTATTGAGCAGCCAGTCCCTCACACCTGTAGAGATAACAGCTGGTTTGAAATCCAACTCTTCATGCACCATGGCACACGGTTACACATGTGTGTTGCATGATCATTCAACACAGTCCTGTGAATAAATGAAACAAGAATGTATTTGTTTCTACCAAGGACAAAGAGGATGATTTTAAATTGTTCAACATATCATCTACTACTCTAATATGGGGCCTTGGAATATGTTCTTTTGTGTGCTCCATAAAAGCACACACATTGAACAGACTGTGTTTTTGTTCTGTGTGCATTCGTCATGACCCAAGTGGGAAGACAGTGCAAGCACAAATTCCAGTAATCCTTCACACCAAACATGACGATTCAATCCAACAAGTGTGCGTTCCAAATCCAAGTGGACATTGTGTGTTTTTGCTAAACCCATAGGTCAACAGATGTGTGTTGCCAAATCCAGGACAGAAGAGGGATGGCAGCGTGGTGGCAGTCTTGGCAGTGTCTAAGCTTTTCATGCAACATGTCTGATATGGAGGCTGGCAGTGTTTGGAGTTGTTTGGGTCAGTTTTGATTATCCACGAGAAAGCTGTTACTTATTGTCCACACATCATAACTGTTAATGAGGAAAAATCTGAATGCTAGGCCCACTTTGTTACCTTTTTAACATTTCTTACTGTTTGATTAATTATATATCCACTTAGGATTAAATGACATAGTAAATTCTGGTTGCAGCTCAGAGAAGTGCTTGCAGCGGTGACTTCGTGGTAGTCATAGACTTTATAGATAATGGACGTAGTATCCGTGACATCATCCATCTGTTCCTGAAGCGCTGTTTTGAGGCCAATCGTCGGCAGGAGCCATATTGGATGTGCTGAACTCAACCTAACTTCTGTTAAGGTAAAGAGGCGGGCTTTGAGCCTCCTAGCCAACAGCTACAGTGTTCCAGCCTGTCAATCAAGTCACCTGTGCCTCTTGTGATGAAAACTCCTAATCTTAATATCTGCTGCATTATGAAAAAATTCACCCCCTGTACAGTGTGTGCCGATCGAGAAATGAGCTATCCAGACTACACTCGTTTTTTGTGCCAGGCTGTAAACATGTTTATTTCTGCTGTAAAGATCTGCTTTTTTGAATTGGTGTGTATGTGGTTTCTGGTACTTCCGGAGCCAGCCTCAAGCCGACACTTGATGAACTGCAGTTTTTAACACTTCCGCATTGGCATCACCTTTCTGCGGTCTCAACAAAAACTGTAAACGTAGAAGCTTCACAAAAACAGAATATATGGAAGAGCTGTTGTGGTCATAATGTTATGACTTATCGATGTACAGTACTGTATGTGAATTTCAGTTGTCCACATCACCAGGCATGTCACCCCGGTGCGTTCAGACGCTGCCAGGCACAACTTGGAGAAAAAATGTCAGCCGGGTCAGGAGAAGCTGATCAGGCCATGATTGGATCCTGATTCCTCCTGAACACTTCACAACAAACAAAGCGCCACTTAGCTGTTTTAAAATCAGTTATGCAACTTCAAAATCAAGTCAAACCTGGCTGCAATTTGCACATCACATGTCTGGTCTAAGAGTCCTTTAATGTTTAGGTATGTACGTAAATATTGGTTAGTGTTACGTAACCAATAAGCCAAGTCAGACAGGCATGATTTGTTTAATCTGCCTGCAGCCTTTTATGTTGCAAAAGCTAAGAGGGCATCACAAAAGTTTCATTAGTTTCTTTTTTCCTGTCACAGCTTCAAACAAGAAGCCTCTCCTGATATATATTCTTCAAATGACAAATGGCATTTTTGTGATGTGTGCAGCATGGCTTTCAGATTTCATATTACTTTGTGGGGACAAAGAGGCTAAATTGGAACATATTCCCTGCTGCAGAAGCAGAACATCAACTAGAAGGACTTCTGTCTCATTACTGTTTACCTGGAGGACACTGGGACATGCAGATGTCCATGTTTACAACAATGATGTATCCAGCCGCTGATTTGACAGGACTGAGGCCTTCAGGGTAAAAATACAGGTATGACACTGTGTCATCAGCGTAATGATATCAACATGCTTTATATTTCAAAGTTAAGTACCTAAGAATGAGTAGATTAAAGAGCAGTTGACTGAGTGTTGATACCCGTAGGACTTTGCATACAGTGTTGTCATTTTAAGGGATGAAGTTCTCTGGACACGCAGAACACTGTTGTTCCTTAGGAAAATAACTATGACAACTACTGATCCATGAAGTCCTACTCTTCTCAGGCCTTTTGATTAAAATACCAGTTATATAACCTGACTGATGACTTGTGACAGGCAGGGATGAACAGTCAAGAACTTATATTTGCAACTATCCTCTGCATCTGAATCTGTGGACTAAGACTACAGGCAGGGTGGTTGTCACAGTGGCAGAACGAGCAACAGCCTTAGGTTCCAGCAGTTTATGCAGAATTACCTGTAGACTGGCTGTTATAGTCTCTACAGTGGTAGTGTTGCAGTAGAAGTATGTATCAGACTATCGGTTTTGTTCTTGAGTGTTCACGGTCATATGTATACAGCAGAAGTAGCCATGTTTAGCATTCATCTTAGTGGTGGTAGTAGTTGCAGGAGTAGTGGTTGATAGTCTGATGTTTAAAGTTAATGTAATAGCCCAACTTTCTAAATCTCAACTCAAGCAAGTTGTTGGTATCACCACCAAGCGGCCCACAATCGCAGCTTCATAATTAAACATTTGAAGTGGGGTACTGGAGGGAAGTAAATATTGAAGACATACTTTAATACATACTCAGGTGAACTGAGTTTGATTGTTTCAAAGCTTAAAGCATCACAATTTTACCTTGAAAATGAAGCAATCTGGAGAGTAATTTCCAGAGACAATTTCCCCTGTAACTCCCTCCAACCCAGACTTCACCTTTGATGTTGTTTTTTATTATTTTGTTAACCTTCAGCACAAAATAGTTCCAAATTACAAACTGTTGAAATCTGTAGCTTCAAAATGACTCTTCATTGAGAAGCAGTTAGATGGACTTTTAACCCCGCTTTGTAAGTGTTCAACGTATAACAGACGAGAAGACTTTCTCTGCTTACTGTCCATCATTCTTTTCATCCTTCGATGTGCTTAATGACAGTGATTTTCTGAAATTTGAGCAGCATGACATTTACACATATCATATCCTGCCGCCTTAAAGAGGCTCTTCTGAGGAATCCGTTTCTTACATGCATTTAGAGAAAGTTTGCTTGTTTAGCACTGCGGCAGAAGAATCAATGAAACCGGTTCAGTTTGTGCAGTCTGAAGGATTTCTTCCTACAAACACAGACTTGATTCAGAATAGCAGATCAATATTATTCAGCAACACGACAGTTTTACTTTATCCATAAATTTTTTGCAAACACTTTGCTGCAGAACAGAAAAACATACTGCTGTAATTATTCCTGATGGGTCATGTGGTATTTTGGAAAGTAATTTTGAGTTTGCACATTTGTTGTTTTGTTTTGGAGGCTTTAGATTTATTGATTTCCAGCCTCCATTACAACAATGATGCTCTAATTGAAGGCAATAATGTTGAGATGTCATCACTCGCTCTTTGAGTTCAGATAGAGGGGCGTCTTGGAGAGCTTGTTGATCGCTGCAGTTGGTTCCTCCTAATTACTCTGCTCTTGTTTTTTCTCAGCGTCTCTTTGCACTCTTCAGATTTTCCCCCTGCACCTCCTGTACTCTAATCACCCCCTTTGTTTCAGATGTAGAAACAATCAGCTTTTTTTTTGCTTTTTTCCTCACAGATGAAGTAAAATACTCGCTATAGGGACGAATACAACTGTTGAAACTCCAGATGACTCAGTGGAAGCAGCTTTTTTTAGCCACAACAATCACTGTTATTATAGTTATAAAGACACATTTCAGACACTCACTCATGGATGTCTGCTTTGATGAGTGGACACTTCATGCCTGAAGAGAGTTTATTTACTGCAAACAGCAGCCAAACATGCAGTAATGGGTACAACAAACACCATGATACAAAAAAAGACATAAGTGAATTTATGCACAATCATTTTCCCTCCTATGATGCCACGTTTTTCTGCTACCTTGAAACACAGAAAACAACTTTTGACAACCATCACTCAAATGAAAAGACAAACAGATGAAATAAATACATTTTCCTGACTTTAAATGCTTGATGTGTTCAGTTCATAGGAACACCGTCTGATGATTATTAAAGTCTTTCTTTTGTGTTCCTCAGGTGGGAGGGAAGGACAATCCAGCGGTTGACCCCATCATCCATGGCCTGAAGGGTGTGGTCCATCATGGTGAGTAGTCTCAGTGCTCGGTTGGATGGGAGTGATACCTTTTCTACTCATAAGCGACCCAGGGTTGTCTGTCTTTGGGTTTTACGAGTGTAAAAACAGTAAATGTGTTTTAACTTGACACTGTGCACAAAATTTGCCTGACTTGATGTTAAGTAGCCTGTTTGCAGCCCTGGATTTTGCATTTTGGTCTCAGGTTTTTTGTGCAAGTTATTTGGTCCAGTGGCTGGATTCCGACTCGAAGTGATTGACAGGTAGCTAAAGCAATGGCTCTCAACTAGGCCAGCCTTAGGACCCACCATCACTCAAACTTATTACGTGAAAAAATGGTGCAGTTCTGACCTGAGACAACAAATTCACAGAATGCCTTCACCACCAAATACAACATTATACTGGTCAACCAAAACGACCAAATAATCCCTCTCCGAATCGACATATGCAGATTTTTATCACACTAATAAGCCAAACAAAAAGGGGCAACATGAGTGCAACTACTATAAGTTTCAAGAACGTAAAGGCTCTTACAGATTGTTAATGCAATGTGGGATATTTATGCATCTGTGACACCTCCTCTATGATGTGTAATGCACAGAGATGAGCTGGTGAGGTGAGGTCGTTCTGCCTCTGATCTGGTAGTAACAGAGGCGTTAAGGTGGAAGGTGGAGGTAATGTGTAGCGTTGGATTCAGCAGAGTGGAACAGCACTGAGTGTGTGTGTCTGTGTGTTTAAACGTTGTGCCTCTCATGCTTCCACGGTTAGTAATGTGATGTGAAAACACACACTGGGACACCAATATTATGCTGTTGCAGGGTTCAATGTGTAAGTACAGCGGATAAACTTTGTGATAGCACTGCTGCAGGATGGAACCTTGGTTTACAGTATTATCCTTTAAGTGGTAGCAAAGGAGCTACCTGGTAATGATCACAGAGTGTCATCTTTGACTTAATCAACAGATATGTAAGCGTCTAAGTGCAGTTTTAATTATCAGTTCTTTTTTCGGACATCTCTTTTTTCCCTGGCACAAATCTACAACCCACTGAAAACCACTCTGCAACCCACTTCTGAGTCCTGACCCACCAGTGGAGAAGTGAGAGCCTGGAGCGTACCCTGCTTTAATTTTCTGCTCACGAGTCTGAAATTCATCCTCTGTATTCACCGGACCACACGAAAGGATTTCATCCAGTCTGACCAGTGTGCAGCAGCTGAAGTGGAAAGCATTGACTCAGCAGTTTGACCTAATTTACTCCACGTCTGAGCAACTGTTGCTGTCATCCAATCAGGTTTCGGTATTTTAGGGACACAAGATTTATTCAGCTTAAATAATTCAACTCAATTTGCAGCTACATTTATCTGCAAACTATTACAGCAGAACAATTGAACTGTCATGGGTGGTGATATATTTTAGGGAATGAAGCATGTCCTGACCAGATTTAAGATCAGCTTTGCTCTGACTGCTCGTTATGTTTGAACTGAGCGTTCTCTGACCTGCTTTCCTGCTCCGGATGGGAGTGGAAGCCCATGCTTAACAAGCTCTGCCAACCAAGACCTTATGCAATGCAATGGTGAAAGTGTTTCAGGAGAGAGCTAAACATCCACATAAACTCAGTATAAATAATGAAAAGCAGCAAACCATAATAGCACAGAAAGGTTAGAGATAAACTTTATTGATCCCCACAAGGGATGAAATCAGAAAACTGGCAGGGTTACTCGGATCAAATATATATGGATTATAAACAGGAAACTCCCTCTTACTGAAAGTTTAAAATTATCAGGAGTGTGAATGTTTTTACCAATAAAGCAAAACTAGGGCTGCAACTAACAACTCCTTCGATACTTGACTGGTCATCGATTATCTTCTTATGGTCCTTATTTAGCGATCAGCTTTACATTACTCACCATTACTCTTAAATCTCTGAACATGTCATTAAAAATCAAACTTCATGTAAGACAAATTATTTAGTTGTAATGTGCAGCTTGGTAAAAGTTTGCTCCACTGTATCGCAGTTGGAGAGGATGAAGAAGAGATGAGAAGGAAATAGAAACATGAATTGCTATAAGGTAAAGACGCCAAGATGAGGGACTGAAATGTTAAAAATAAAGTGTAAGTGTATAAAAATAATCAACCACAGAGAAAAGCGAAGAGAAATAAAACGATTGTTGAAAGAAAACTCCCAGTTTTGAAATAAATGAATGAAAAAGATGATCACAGGTTTTTAAATATGTCCTTTTATCAGTTCAGGATTTATTTTTGAGTTTATTATTTAATGTCACTGTCCTGACTTCTAAAGGTCCTCAGATGGATGAACCCGTGATGAGTAGTGTTTAATAAAACTTTAAATACAGGCTACTGAGGCTTTGTACTCGCTATCAAAGAGTCTGAGGCTTTTGTATTATTTAGTGCCACACATGCAGAGTTCACACAGTAAATTAGGACTTCTGGGATGATTCAGTGTTATTCTTTTTTACTTCACAGAACAAATTAGAAGATTTAACACTGTTTTCTGCAAGCATTGTAGTCTCTCAGTTGAAAAACAGTTTTCTCGTGCACACAGCCCTGAAGTGCATCCATGTCATGATCAAAACATTTACCCTTAAGCAGTGTTCTGTCTTGTCCCCCCCAAAGGGCCTGACTCGCCTTGCAGCAGCAGAACGGCTTCAGAGTGAATTTTCAGAGTCTCGGCATACACAAATAAAACTTTGATAAAACCCCACCACATGATACTTGCACTTTATCTCCGGCTCAGCTGTCTTGGAAATACTAGTCTGCCTCTATAATTCATCTAATACAAAGACCACTCAAGTTCAATCAAGGCCACGCTCCTATCTTTCCCACTGGGAAGGTGGTTGGCTAATTCGCTCTGTCTCCACCGGTGCTCCTCCATGGAGCAGCGGGTGGGTAAATTTTCACAGCTCTCTCCTCTCTTGTTGCCGGGCTTGTCTAGAGGACACGCACCACAGGTCTGACTCCTCTGTCTTTGTACCTCATGCCTTGTTGCATTTTACATGAAACCTTGCTGGAACAAATGCCCTCTGACTAGCTACCAGCAAGCGAGCTCGGCGCCATCCCTGTGAAATCAGGCCGGTAAAAAGGCTGAGTCTGATTTACATAGAAGACTCATGAAAGGCTTCGGCTGCAAAGAGAGGAGCCCATTGTCTACACAGGGTTTGCAGGGAGATGGAGGCAGATGCAAAGACTGATAATGATGCAGTGGGATGATGGAACAGAGGAGAGGCGAAGGCGAGGAGGAGCTGGAGCTCTGTGATTGCTTTCTCCGGCTCTCATTCTTCTTATTTTAATGTTTCATTGTATTGAATTCCGGATACTATTTGAAGCAATCATCATTGCAATCAATCATAGCTGGTTTGTATGTTCACTTTTATACAAACCAATTCAATTTAGAGTACTTTTCGAAAGATTATGCAAGCAAAACATGAAAACAGAAACATGAAAAACTGTACCGTTAGAAGATAATTGGAAAGAAAGTAAAATGTTAGTTTTTGGATAAAAAACACAAGACCATGGTCAAAAGTAAAATGTTTAAAGAGAAATGTTGTCTTGTTCCAGCCTGATGTAAGATTTCAGCTGCTCAACAGCTCAGGATCTCCTTTGTTATTTTTTGTATTTCATGATGCTCCAAATGTTTTCAGTGGGTGACAAGTCAGGACTGCAGGCAGGCCAGTTCAGCACCTGGACTCTTCTACTACAGAGCCATTTTTTTGCTGCCTGGTAGCAACTTGCCTCTACAGGATGGAGGATGCTGCATCCATGATTTCCAAAAATAATCTCAAATTTTGATTCATCAGACCACAGGATAGCTTTCCACTTTCCATCAGTCCATCTTAAGCCGACTCAGGCCCAGAGAAGTCTTTGGCATTTATGGATCATGTTTATATATGGTTTCCTCTTAGCCTGGTCCAGTTTTAAGCTGCATTTGTGAATGCAGAGACAAACTGAGTTTGCAGACAATGGTTTTTGCAGTGATTTCCACCACAGAGTCATGTCTGTTTGTAATGCAGTGCCGCCTGAGTGCCAGAAGATCATGGCCTCCAGTATCAGTTATTGGCTTTGTCCCTTTTGTACAGTCTCCAGATTCTCTGAATCTTTTAATGATATCATAAACTGTTGATGATGAAATCCACTAACTCTTTACATTTATTTCACCATGAGGAACGTTACTCTGATGTTTTTGAGCTATTTCGTCACCAAGTCTGTCACAGAGTGCTGAACCTCTTCCCATCTTCACTTCTGAGAGACTCAGCCTCTCTTGCAAAAGAATACAGTTACTTGGGAGATCTTAGCATTATACAATGTTGTAACAACATTCAACATGAGCATATATTTTTTATAAAACAATACATTATTTTCAGTTTAACTTTTGATATGTTCTTTTTGCACTATCTTCAACTAAATAAACACTTTAAATTATTTGCAACATCATCAACATTTTACAAAGTGTCCCAATTCTTACGGGATCGCGTTTGTACAAAATAGGATGATAAATAAGACATTAGTGGCATGAGTAAATTCATGAAATACTCCATAAAGACAGACTAAATAAATGTGTTTTTAGTTTTGGGTTGAAGTATATGAACCTTTTGTGCTCCTCTCAGATCCTCTTGAAGGCTGTTCCAGCGCCTTGGAGCATAATGGCTGAAAGCAGCAGCACCAAATGTTTTTGTTCTGCTTTGAGGAACAGCTGAAGGAGAAGAAGCAGAGGATCTGAGGGGGGCTTCCTTTTCATAGACCAAAAGCATTTCTGAGAGGTAGTCTGGTACAATGCCATGTACCGTCTCATATACTTCTAAAGCAGTTTAAAAATCAATACGGAAGCTAACAGGCAACCAGAGTGAGGACTTTAAAAAAGACCCACTGTCTGCTCCTCTCTTTGTCTCTCTTTGCATGTGCAGCACAATTTAAATGAACGTATGCTGATTTATTTTATTGTGGTGGAGCAGAAAGCAGAGAGTAACAGTAGTGTAACCTGGGAGTTATAAAAGTGTGCAGGGATCAACATCACAAAAACACCCACATTTAGCACAATCTGCACAAAGGTGTCAGATAAGAAAGAGGTAAAACTGAGTCACACTGTTTACTGCTGTCAAGAGGTATTACACCTGGGCCACACTGTTTACCTCTACCTGCGTGTGAAGGCTGAGCTGCTTGGCTTGTGCGTCAGCTGAAGTGCTGCAGCTGCCAGCTCCACAGTCTCCATCCGATTACTTTTTTTTTTTAAATAATTGACATCAATAGTCAAATGTTTCATTGAAACACTCTGCAAACTTAACATGCCTTTAAAATAAACCAAAAGTTATCCATATTGGTAGCTTTGACAGAAAACTGAAACAGATACAAGAGATCTATAGTTCAAACATAACGTTGAGCTGTCTTACCTTTTTGTCTGAATTATTTTATACATAGAGACACCAAAACCATGGGGAAAACGGTTGTATTCAGGTCAGCATGCCATTTTAAAGTCTACTTTTGTTCAGATGTGCAAAAAAAAGTCCAAAGCTTTGAATCATCTAATGATGCACTGCTGTTGTCTCACCACTTAAGATAAGATACATGTATTCCTTTATTCGTCCCACAATGGGGAAATGTAGTGTTACAAGTAGATGCAAATAATAAAGAACATATGAAATAGTAATTATTAAAAAAAATATTAGCAATTGAAAAAGTAAGTTAGCATGTTCTAAGAAAAGTATGTACAAAACTAAATAAGTACATTTACAATATATATACAAAACCTGTGATACGGTAAGAAATGTGCACAGAAGTAACATAGGTGAATAAAAACAACGTACAGAACTAAGAAGACGGGCAGACAATGTATAACACATGTTGGGAGTGAGATGAGTGATTATTGCACGTTAATAAGGCAGAGGAAATAATGCACTTGTGTCCATTTGGTGAGATTATATTACTATTGTTTGTTATAAAGTCTGACCACGGCAGGAAGGAAAGACCTGCAGTATCTCTCTGTGAGACACTGCAGGTGAAGGAGTCTGTTTCGGAATGAGCAACCCAGTGTTGTTATTGTGTCTCTTGCAGGCTGCAATGAAAAGCAAGAGGCTCTGCGACATACCCAAGCGGCAACCTCCTGCCTTAAAATATGAAGCCTATGCAGAAGTGCTAAAAAACTGCAGTTCATCACGTTTGCTCGAGGTTGGCTGAAGAAACACTGGAAACCACATACATACCCATTCAAAAAAGACGATTTTTACATAGCTCATTTCTCTACCAGCACACACTGTTGGGGGGTTGAATCTTTGTATAACTTGTTGTTCTTGAAGATATTAAACTTACGAGTTTTGCCGAAATAAGGACATGGCTGACTTGATTGACAGGCAAGCACCCTGTAGCTGTTAATGGGCCTAACGGCCCGCCTCTTTACCTCACACTAGCCTGGACGGAGTTAGGTTGAGTTCAGCATTTCCAATATGGCACCCGCTGACAATTGGCTTCTAAGCAGGGATTCTATGTCCTCTTATTTTACAGTCTATGGACATGCCTGAGCTGCTGGGGTTAGGGTTTAGTTAATTTGTTACTCCTCCGAAACACCACAGATAAGATGTTTGTGGGCAGTTGCACAGCAGAAGCTTAATGACATTTTCCCAGTAGAGGATCCTGGTCATCAAAGCAGACAGCATTACTGATTGTATTGAGTAAATAATGATGCCCTGGTAGCTGACTTGGTAGAGCATACTTTTACGGATGAGTACTTATTTTCACATCTCAAGCTTAATTCACTCTGTCTCTGTTCTGTTTCACTTTCTAAAGAATGAAATCATTAGTGCAGTTGTAGTTTGTCTTCGTGCAGTTGTTGGAGTATATTATGAGAAATCCAGAGTGAAAATAAAGTTAGCTCAACTAGAAGATGAGGAGTCGGTTCAGTTCGAGGGCACATGAGATTCATTCTTGGAAAGTTTTCTCTTCTCCACCAAGCTCCTCCAAAACAGCAGGCCCATCAAGAGTTATTCACAACACAGATATGAGACATCTGTGAGACACAGCTTCATAAATCTGAGCAAGAGGTGTGTTGACCAAATCAATCTTAATTCATGCTTACTCTACAAGCCCACCTGCTGGACCAAAATATCCAAAAAAGTAAAAGTGCCAAAACTGCTTAAGTTTAGAGGGTGCAAATAAAATCCTCAAAATACACCATGAGAAAAAAAAAATGAGGACAGTTTAATAGATGTGTCTGCCCCAAATTTCTGGAAATCCTTTTGAGGAGAGGATGAAAAGGAAGCTTAACATGCAAGTGCTGTGCAGTGGAGCCACATCAGATCTGATGTGAAAGAGAGCGGTTGGGGATTAAACCCTCATCAGCGGAGGAGACATAGACATACTTTAACTGTAGAACAGACGGGCGAGAGAAGAGGGAAATGAACATGACATTTTTCTTCTTGGAATGCCATGGGGTCGGCACGGTACCTCAAACCAGGGAAAACACCACAAGCCATGTACACCCTTTAAAGATTAATTGCCAATCAGAGTTGCAGAGTGCCGAGTCAGTGGAGACTCCGTGCAGTGAGTGAGATAGTGAATTAATGGACTTGTAATTTGTGCCGTGGAGGAGGAATGGCTTCATTTTAATACAGTGACATGAGAGCAGTGGGAGCACAAGACGCTTGAGTAGATAAACAGAGGAAATGACACAGTGCTGACCAAGAGGGGTGTGTAAATACTACTGCTTTATGCAGCAGCTGAACAATGGCAGCAGACCAGAAGCCTCACTCACTGTCCCTCTGTACACTGCTAAGTACTGAACTTAGTCCAAACACAGACTTCTCCTTCTAAAAAACTGTCAACATGCAGTGTTAGGCTTGGAATGATGATGTGTCTCTTCTGTAGCACACTTGAGCGGATGTCAAACAATTTTTAAGAATCGAATCCATGTGGTATCTTACAAAGCAACAACTTTTCAAGCAATTTCACTGAGGAGGACACATGTCCGGTGTTGGAATAGAACCTTGAGAGCTTTGCTGGATTTTCCTCTCAATCCAGTCGTCTCAATGATTTGTTGTAAAGTGGTGATAAAAACTCCCTCTGAGCTGTCTTAAGCCATTCCTTGTTGGACTTGAAAATCTCATAAAATCAAATACTTTACTGTTAAACTTCAATTAGTAGCCTGGGCCTTTTATTGTTTCAATCTATAAACTCCCCCTGCCTTTATTTGGAAAAAACGTCAACAGGAAGGAGGCTTTTATTATTTTGAAACAGAACCTTTGCAAAATAGGGATGTTTTTTTTGTTGTTGGTGGTATTTCAGCCTTTATTTCTATCACTGGGATTAAGATTATTCAGCCTTCTTCCTGATCAACTTGTAGAAGACTGCAATGCCAGGACAAGATGCTTGTTTGGGCTACAGCTCCTCCCTGCAGAGTTAGGCTGCAGAAAGTGAAGTGACAACGTACATGACTGCAGATAATGCAAACATCTGCACATCAAAAGGCTGTAATGTATCTAGTCTTTATCTTTTGAATGGTGACCCTGCAACATCTAGTCTTTGCAAAGTGCTCTTGTATACAGATGACAAAACAAAAGATAAGTCTGCAATGTATACAGTTTCTGTCTGAGCTCAAAGGTGTAATAAGCTTCAGATGACAAATCACATTTTTTTGGTTATTGCTGATATGAAAGTATCTGTTGGTTTTCCCTCTATAAAGGAGAATGTACTGGGTTACTACCAATGTGTAATGACATCAGCCAATCATAGTCCAGTCTGACTTTAGTAGAACACATTCCTGAGAAGGGTGTCAGGTTTTCACTTCATTTTTCAGAAGAAATATTGAATATTTGCATAAGTAGTCCTCTTACACTGAGAGAAGTACTGTTCATGACCATAGAGCACTCAAATAAACTCAAACATTACCGTCTAAGGTCTACAGTCAGAACCAACAATAAAAACACAATAAAAACACTACATAAAATCCTAATGATTTCCACTCAATAAATCCCAACATTTACTGTCTGTTGATGACCCTGGATAGAAAGTCACTTACTCACTGTTTTGCAGTAAAACTCCACTTATCACCACTAAATACAAAGTTCTCATCCAGGCATAACATGCCACCTCATTTCATGTGCAAATGAAGCAATCTAACTGCAGTGGAGATAAATGAGCCTCTGGTTCTTTTATTCCTTTAACTGCTCTCAAACAGCCTTTAAAACTGAAATATCTCTGCGTTTCTGAAAAAACATGCGTCATTGTCCTCGTATGACTCCTCCGAGACCCACTGTTTCCCCAAAGCAGCAGTGTGCAAAGTTCAGGAATCAATGGAAAAGTAGTTACGACTCTACTGTATTTACACTCTTTCATCATGGACGGTTATTGTGCTCTCATGGGCCGGTTGATACAAAATATAAATCATGTTCAGCCATGCAAGAAAGTGCAACACCATCCTGAAAGATGGCTTGTCTTTTATCTGTCTTTTGAACTTCTTTCTGAAACTAGAAGAACAATACAGTATGTATAACCAATGTTGAAAATGATGACTCCATCTGGCTCCTGGCAAACCGAGAAACCAGCAAAGACAAAGGATAGCAACCTGGTAAAGCACCAACTAGCCATCAGACAAACCAGCCATACCCTTTTATATGAGCCTCGACTAACAGACTCTATGCAATGAAAATGGATGAGCTGTTGTAGGGAATAAAGCAATTCGGTGTTGAGACCAAGACCACTTTTGTACATCACAATAAACATGTTAAATTCTATTATTAAAAAAAAGGAATTTTCATATAGCTTTAACAGGGTGTCAGCGGCTTTTGGAGTTAGCTACAAGTGGATGCTGCAGTTTTTTGAACTTGTGTTGGCCTCAGTTTTCCGTGGGGTTGAGACTTGGTGCTGACCTTGTTTTACTAAAGTTGAGCGAGACTGTGGACGCTCTTGAAAATCAGATGCAAGTTCTTACCCCAGCAGTCTCCATATGTGTTTTATGTGTCAAAAGAAACAAAAATGTTCTTCTTGGTTGTTTTTAGGTAAAGAAGGTGATCAATGATTTATTTAACTATTCAACCACTCTTCAATATGGTTAAAACAATACTGGGATAAGATAGCAAGTTTACATCAGATAGCTGTTTTGTGCATTTTGAGCTAGAATGTTGAAGCTGGGATTAAAACTTCCTCTCTGTTCTGTAATTTAGGTTGGCTGACTTTTTACTAGTGAAACCAAAAGTGTATTGAATACAACTTCAATGATCTTCTAAACGCCATCAACAAAAGGATCCTTGTATCATGACCAGTCCACTCTGCACAAAGGCCAAGTCATTGTCAGAAACAGATTCAAATGTCAGATTCACAGCCCTTGCGTGCCTCTGCTGCTGTGCCGTGGCTTTGTACTATGTGTGAATGCTTTCCCCTCAATGTGCAATAAAATATGAAGTCTTGAGTGAGAAACTGAAAAGCTAATGGAAGATTAGATGAGTGGACAGCTGTTCTGACGCCTCGCAGGAGACTCAGAGCCTGAAATACACTCAGCGAGGCAGCTCACCTCACACTGCTCCTGCTATTGTTAGACTTTCCCGGGCCCTCCTCCATCGTCGCAGCTGCTGCTGCGGCCATGAGTGCTGGTGGGAGAAAAAAGGAACCACAGGCCGTCACTGCATGAGCTGCCTCGACACTTAAATTCTTTATCTTTTTCCTCTTTCATGAGCTCTACACCTGAGAGCTGCAGTGGAAAGGTTTGTGTCCCATATGTTGAGACAGTTTCAGTGTTTTAGAGCCAGACAAGCCAAAATATGTCTAAAACTTCAGAGAAACATGAGATGTATGAATGTTGATAAAGGCCTATACCCCCATCATCCATTCCTGTGCAGTACACAAGAAGTCAAAGGATAATTACTCCTTAATGACTGCACATTAGCTCCTCATGCATTTGAGAGATTAAGATAATTCTCTTTTTGCACATCATTTTCAGAAAGAGACGCAGTTAGAGATAAGGGTTTCAACTTTCAAAAGTTCAAATCAGGTCCAAACATCCAAGACCTTATGTCACCCTTTTCAAACATCTGAAAGACATCATGTCAAAAATAAATTTTAGTTTCATCACTCTGTAAATAAATTGTTTACTTTAAGGGTGAAAGGAGGACTAGAATGGTTGTCGTAACAGCGTTTTTCCAGACACATTTTCCAGCATTAGTTGAACCCCCATCAATGCAAAAATGTAATTTCAATGCATTTCATATTCAATACAAAAACATAACTATAGTGCATCATGAGATGAGTGATGTTGACGAGAAAGCTCAGAGACATCTTAATGGGAGCAGTTTTAAATGTCCGCCGTAGAAGAAGATAAAAAGGACACTTAGGCAGCTCAAGAGGCAGAAAGACCTCTGGTGGCTGGCATAGTTAATTAATATATGATTTTTTTTTCATTCAATGACGATTCTGAATGAAATGAACACCTCAGCTCTGCAGTAGCGCACTATAGGACTCTATCTAGTTCTTAGCTGAGTCATCTTTCCTTTTGCTGGTCAATGTTCTTTTATTTCCCTTTTTAATATTAAGAGTTCAATACAACTCCCTTTCCACCAGCTACTCTAAACACTCCTTTCCCTGTCCCTTTCTCTACCTTCTCCCCTGCCTCACTCCATGATGCGCATTCAACAGAGCTGAAAATACATCTCTGAACACTGCGTTTCAGAGGCAGCGGGAGACATTCCTGTCAGCGGGACAGTGGAGAGGAAGAGGAGTCGGAGGAAGGAGGAGTTAGAGGAAGAGCTGGGGGAGCTGTAGTTTCATCTGTCACCAATAAAGACCGTGCTTCTCCTTCTCCTCCTGTCACTATCTTTGTCAAGTGACCCGCCCCGCTGCACGCATCAGCCGGGTGTCCCAGACATTCAAACACACTTCTTCACCCTTCATTTCAGCTTCTCTCAGCCTCCTTCCTCATGTTTTTTTATGGAACAGCGGATCATATGTTGTCTCTTCTTCATCTCCCTATCATCTCTTTGCGTCGTTACTCTACCCTCTGTTGGCAGTTTTGCATTTTTCCATTTTCAGCCCTTCTCTACCTTTTTCTTTGCTTCATAAATCACTTCCTGCTCTCTCCTCCGGTGACAACTCCTTCCTCCTGCTGACACTCTGTCTCCATCGCTTCCTGTTCCTTCTCTCCTCTTCTGCAGTGTTTTGTGTCTGAGTGATGAGAAGCTGATGATAAAATGATGAAAAAGATATTTATTATCCATAATGTCGGGATTTCAAAGAACGACTTCCACTAAAAGCTGACAATAGTTGGTATCCTGCCCTGAGTTTTAATGATCATTATATTATTCCACAGCTGTGCTATGTGCTTGATTCAGTTTGGGCTGGCTGTGTCTCATTGGTATAGTGGGTCATCTCTCAATTGAACAGTTATAGGTTTGATCCCAGCTCTTGCAGTCACATGCCAAATGGTCATAGGGCAATACAGTGAACCGCAAATCCTCCCGGTGACATAGTCAGCAGTGTGTGAATGAGTATGAATGGAATTACAGTAACATTGGTGTATGAGACTCACTTTTGTTACCTTTTAGCCTAACCCTGTCATGTAAAAAGTGAATTGTATCATATACATGGGTATGACCTGTACACCAGTGTGAGATACAGGGAGAGGTATTCTATTGTGTTACAGTACTTTACTCCAAATATTGCAAAAGCATGGTGGATACAACAAGTGCTGGTTTGTTAGAAAAGATTCTCTAAAGTATGCCATCAAGTGATAGGAAGAGGGGGTAGCGGCACAAGCCTTTGGGAATTAGTCAAGGGCAGTAAATGTGTCCATGCCTTGCACGTATCAACACTACTGCTGGTTGTGCTCAACTACCAGGCAGGTAGCCGGTTGGTTGGTGATAACAGATGGTAATTTAAAGAGCTACACATCTACACCGAAACTGCACATTGATGAACACAAATAAAGACTTGACGCAGGAATACAGTTTGAACCTTTTGCTCTTTGGGAGCCCCCAAAAAAGCACAGGTGCAACTTATATTCCGTTTTTTATGGAAGTTAATACTGACGGTCCTTTATTAAAGCATCAGTGTATGAATGTGGTGTGAATGGGTGAGTGTGACATGTAGTGTAAAAGTTCTTTGAGTGGATGAAAAACACTGGAAAAGTGCTAAAAAAGTACAAGTCCATTTACCGTTACAAAGTCTAGTTCACAGCAAGAGTCTGTTATTTCTTGATAGCAGACTGTTATCATGAACAACATTTCAACATGCTACTGCTACACTGTTTATTGTCTATACATTATGCCGCTCATTACACAGCTATTTATTCCATGTATAATGTTGTTATAGTGGAGGATCCCCCTTCTGTGAGTCCCTGTCTGGGTTCCAATCACCTATAACAACCCATTCACTATACATTATTCCTTACATGATGATAGGGTCACATTGCAACTGAGACCTGATGATGCCAAATCAGACACAATATTTACACAGCTCCTTTTGAGACACATCTTCAACTTTGGGACCAACAAACAAAACTGGCTTACCATGACCCAAAGCCATATGTTGGCTTTATGTTATTAATCATTGGGCCTTTATTGTGTTGATGATACGAGTGCAACTGCACTCGCAAACAAAACCCAGGCTCATAATAACCCTTACAGCCTTGATGAAGTCACATTTAAACTCTAAAATACAGATTTGAAAAAGGTCCTGTCAGTGCCAAAAAATTACCTCAGCCTGTTTTTCATTTTTTGGTCATTTCATTTTAATGTCTGCTGTAGAAAACAAATTAGCATCTAATCTGAGGTCAGCAGTAGCTAGAGGCCAGTCACTCAGAGAAAGAAATTGACAACAGCTATACTGTAAATTGCTTTTCCGATAGCTTTAATCACTTTGTTTAAAACGCCTGCTTCTGGCAGATCTAGATTACTTTCACAGAAAGCATAATTCAAAGAGACTTTCTCACTTAAAGCCCCCTTTATCATTTCATTTAGAGCCTCACTTCCTACAGAACACAGTGTTTATATCAGTGATGAATGCAGTTCAGAGCACACATCGTTCGTCAGTAAATAACTCCACTCTGTACTCTGGGCTCAGAGATGTGCTGTTGTCTCGTTGATTGTATTGTGTATGCCATCCAACACAAGAGAGGTATAATTATAGGTGTTAAGTGCAATTATGTCCATCAATGGAGGGACTTTGAACAAGGCTGGCACAATGCAAATGAAATCAATAACAGAAACCTAAGGGCTGTGAAACAGGAGCAGCTGGATGTGCTCCAGAAAGCCTGGTCACACTAGTTTGCAGTGAAATAAGGAGTGTTGTGTAGATCTTGTTGTATTGATCAGAACACTTTGTGCTGCCTTCTCTTATACAGAAAAAGAGACTGTCCTGGAGCCGTTCATTCTGAAGGACCTGCTGCCGTCATCGCTGGGAAGTTACTACCGCTACACCGGCTCTCTGACTACACCACCATGCAGCAAGGTGGTGGAGTGGATCATCTTCAGCAGGCCTATATATGTCTCCTACAAACAGGTGAGACGCACAAATGACATAAGTACGAGACGCCAAAAGATTACCAGGGCTGGATTTTGAATGTGTTTTAGTGCAGGAAGAAATGGAAAATGTCAATCACATACATGTGTCCACCATGTCAAGAACACACACACACACACACACACACACACACACACACACACACACACACATAACACAGTATGTAAATGTTACCTCCAGTGGCACCATCACTATGATCAAAAAACACATGATGAAAGAAAAAGAAGTAATACTTCACCAGATGGAAATATTTAAAATTCATGCTCTCATATATTTCAGTCTGTTGTTGCAACACACTACAGATGAGCCTGAAACAGAGTATGAATTTGGAAAAGCAGGGACAACGAGAAGCACACAGATCCAAATATGCCAATTCAAGTCCAATTCATGTGATGTGCTTCACTGATGCAGTATCTGCTGCCTGAGACCTGCAGCTCCAGTCTTTTTCTGACCCTCCTCGCTGGATTCCCTCATTTAGGCTGTGGCTTCATTTCCGTCAAACCTCCACATCACACATCAACATAAAGCTCAGAAACTGTGGATGTAGCGGGATGTGTTAATTCTACCATTTTAAACAGACCCAGTCAAAAGTTGTTTCATCTTGTCCACATTATTGAAGATTTAATGAGTTATTTGCATGATATTTTGGACCTTGTCTTTCTACACGCAGGCTGCATGTCTGGCATTACAACCATCGGGGGAGGAGGAATTAATAGTTCAGCAGTGAAAGCCTTGAGTCTGGCAGGTGGATTTAAACCCCTGCAAAATATAGATTCAAACTAATTATATAAGCAGCAGCCACCTCTGGACTTCTTTCAGATACAGCTATTGAAGTCCCTACAAACCCATTCTACACACACATGACTGAAATACCTCAACATGCACAAACAGGGCGCTATGTAGAGTATAGACTGTAGACTGTGCGATGTCAGAGTGAGGGAAGGGAAGTGAACCTCTCAAGCTGCCACCCTAATGCCCAGTCTAAGTCCAGTACTTGAACTGGCCACCCACCAGTCCCCAAAGCACGTCTAGACATAGTGAGCTACTGCCGCTCTACATTGTGGTTTTGGGGAAACAGCAGACTTCTACTTGCTGCCATGCCCCAGCCATTTGACCAAAACCAATGTATCACTGGTGTTAATTTTTCTTTTGCCAGTTATCATTGTAAGCCTCTTACAAACGTATACAAACTTTTAGGAGTTCTGCCTACAACATTTCCCAAAGTTGCTTGGTCACACGTCCCTCACAGCATGAAGGTTTCTCTGTCAGACAAATGGCGCAGAGTCTCTGGAGGACATAACATCAAAAGCACGCTGTGAAACCCTGACAGCTTTTGCATTCATATCAGTGCTGCGTGTAAACAGACTGATATCCAGAAACCTTCACTGTTCTCTTCTTGAAAGTGACTCCTCTTCTTCAACCTCAGTTATTTTTATTTGTCATGTTGCATGTCATTCTTCTGGTTTTGCACTGGCCACATGGTGTGCGGCTCACCCAGACCAAGACTTTTCTGGACGGCTTGCAGGAAAAATTCTCAATTAAATTGGGGTGAAAATTCCCAATGTTCGTGTTACACATGCAGCTCAAAAGCTTTCAGGAGTTTTGTGCATATGCGACTAAAGCTTTTTAGGTCTTTTTAACACACTGAACAAGTTTTAGGTGGATCAGATCAAGAGACTTCAGGGGAGTCTACTAGAATTAACACTTTAAGAAGCAGAAACAAGAGCAAAGCTTTGAAATCGTTCAAACTGGCATACTTCCAGTTTGGTTATGGGTTCAGTTGAGTTGAGTTCATAGTTGATCGTGACATCGTTGATGTTGAATCTACTGCCAAGGTCTCCTTGTTAGAGCCATTTTGCAACAGTTCATAACCCTTAATATGTGTAAACTTTTGTATGTGAAGTTACTGAATGTTTGAGACATCTTTAGCCCGTTAAAAATGCCTTTAGAAAAAGAAAAGGCACACGTAAAGAAACACAGCAGCCAAATTAAGATTACATCTGACTCACTTTATCATCTAAAACACAACAACAATTATCTCCTGATTTAATTTATCATCCACCATTAATGACTTGTGAGCGTATGATCAGAGGTTAAATGCGTTATAATGTCAGGATAACAGGCATTGATATCTTGTTAACTTGGAGAAGTCACTCCTGTCAACATGACACATTCCTCCGTGTCTGAGAAACATAATTTGTCATCTCTGTGAGATCAGATAATTATCATAACAAGAACAGTTTACGGAAGCATGATTTAATAATTCAAACTCTGCAAATAATGACCTCAAAATGACAACAAAATGATGTCCCTCAGTTTCTAAGAGCTCAGTTTGTTTTATCTGGAGGGTGCATAGAGTTGCAATAAACAGTAAATCTATGCTTAGTGCTTAAACGGACACTGATTCTTTTATAGCCCCCAATAAGATGCTTCTGTGTGGTGCATTTGTTCTGGATTCTGAAAAAACAGGTAAGGTACATTTTCAGTATTTGAATCAATCACCTAGATGTTTTTTTTGTTTTAAATGTCAAACATAACCCTAAAAGCATTCTCACTGAAGCCTGGAGGGAAAAATAACAGCCATTAAACCCAAAGAGACTCACTCCGCTCCAGAAGAGTCAGAGAACCCAGGACCAGACATGCTTGTGTTTTTCAGATGGTTAAGTCATCATGCATATTGGTTAAATCCCTGCTCCCACCTTTGCCTTGCTACTCATTAGACCTAAGGAATGAGAGCAGTTAAGGTTTAATCCACACAGAAGCTTTGGTAGCACTTTCTATAGTAAGGGCCCGAACTACTAAAGGTTTGCGTGTATAAATACACGTGCAAACTTGATAGCGCGCGCAAAGCTTACGTACTAACTGGGAGCACCAAGGATTGCGTCTGTCAAATGAGCAAAATAGCACTCACAAATCATTTAGCGTGTTTGCCTTCATGAATATGCAGAATACATGTAGATCATCAGAACACGCAAAATACTGGGAGGAGGAGATGCAAATGTAATCATTCAGCACACGCAATGTGATTTATCAAACCTGAAGCAGATAGCGCGCGCTGTATTTGCGTCTATATTTAGCACGTTTGAAAGGCAGGTGCAAACTGGCACAGCATTACGCCCACAACACGCGGTCATTGTAAAGCTCATCATAACATTGCTTTACAACATGCCCACAACACGCGGGGCTTACAAGCATTACTAAATGTTTTAGTCAATCAAACCAAGAGAACAAAATAATAATAATAAAACAACACAAATTCAAAGCAGTTCAGCACCACGGATAGCGACCGCATCATTCTGACACCCACTTTTCAACCTTTTCATATAATGAGAGCACAGTAGGTCACTGTATCAACAGATATAAAGTTTAGTAAAACTGGCACAGCGGCCCACAAGTTCACATACAAACAAAAAATCAATATGAAGTACTCGGCCTACTCACCACTGTTTGGACGAGCCTTAAGCTCCGCGGACTTGTCCACGATGCACTATATGTCCATTTTCTTTGATCTGTCTTTCTCAATAGATATCATGACATGTCCACTCAGTCTATTCTGTCCCATCGTGCTCATCAAGGGGTTTTTAGTTAGTTTTAACTTGGAGAATGATTGCTCACTGAGCTGCGCCAGGCAGCGCTGCGTAACTCCTCATCTCGTGCTTGCAGCAGTGTGTTGGGGTGAATTGAATATCAGGCATTAAAAACGTTCACCCGAAAGTTGCTCCCTGGGACAGTGAGGCGACTGTCTTCATCCAAGTGACGCCTAACTTTTCTAGAGCAAGACTGGCAGACTTAGCCTCATCAAATCGCTCTCTAAACTCCATCAAAACACTGATTGCGTTTTGGAGAAGAGTAGATGCGTTTATTTCATTGGCAGATCTTCTGTTTTTTCTCACATCATTCACCTTTTCACAGATGGCCTCCCAAATCGCGTTTTTAACGCTGAGATGTCTCTGCTGGAGTTCACCGATGTGTTTATTTCCCTCATCCACTAAAACCTCCAACTCCATGTCTTCAAACTTCATTTATCACTTAAGGCCACTCTGTTCTCTCAAACTCTACATGGTGACAGCCGATAGCACACGCAAAATCCTCGTAATATAGGGCGGTCCGCACCACTTTTGCACTCGTTATCATTTGCGCACGCAGTCTTAGTAGATCACCCGCAACACGCCCAGAAATAGCACGTGCAAAATTATTATTTGCACAGGCAAATTAGCGCTCGTTATTTGGGATCTTAGTAGATCAGGCCCTTAGTGTCCTATTAATTGTAGAAATACTTTAAGGGGTTGTTTTATCTGTAAGTTAATCTTCAACGAGCTGTAGAGAATCGTAAGTTTCATCCCCACTTATAATGACAATAATAATAATAACATTTATTTATATAGCACTTTTCAAAACAGGGTTACAAAGTGCTGTAGGAATAAGAAAGAAACTGAAAGACAATAAAAGAGAAATGTGAGGAAGACAATGACTAAAAGTAAAAAACTGCAGGAAGGTGAGATCACAAAGAAGTGACAGAGATATAAAGGAAGATAAAAAGGTTATGACCGCCAACAAATAAAAGGTAATAAAACAATGTTGGAAGAATAAAAACAACAACAGATAAAAGATACAAACAACCAAAGATCAGAAATATAAAAATATAATATTGTAAGTATAAAAACCGTGGTATGTTTTTCAGAAATGATTCATTCAGAAGATGCAAGTCAGGTCGTTGTTTCATTTTGTTTCTATGCACACACTCATATTCATCTTTTTGCCTTGACAGTATGTGTTAAGCTATACCCTTCCTCGCCCAAGGGCTCAAATTATTATGCTAAAGTTTTTGGAAGCAAAATTTGGCTGATTTTAAATTCCTACTCTTTTTAGGAATTGTTAGAATAAGCTTTTGCAGATATCTTAGGCTTCTGACTCAGTGCCAAAGATGTGCATGTGTGATGAAATGACTCTGACCTCAAAATCAAAATATTCCTTAATAAGACTTTTTTATGTGTTTGTAGCTTCTCATATTCAGTTTTTGACCACTTTGTATTGTGTACTATCTTGCCAAGGTCTTTCTCCAAAAAGACTCAATCTCAGGGGACTTCCTGGTTAAATAAAGGGTTAAATGATATAAATAAAATGTCCGGCAGAACAAGTGTTGGGATAATGCAGTGGTTCCTAAAGTGGGTGTCGCTACACATTTATGAAAGGGTTACAAGATCCCTTCCAAAACACAATATGACCTTAAAATTATATAAAATTATATATTTGTTCCATTATTGTAAAAATGTATATAAAATGTACCTAAATTTGAGATAAAACAAAGCAAATAAAAAATGTCCTCAGTTTTATCTTTTTACTTTGCTGCCACTTGACCCCTGAGGAAAATTCTGCTTCTACCGTTTTTTAAAGGACAATTATTATTTGTTTTTTGATTGGGCTTTTAGTGTTTTAATGTGAGCCACATTTAACCACCTCAGGACAAGGGAGGTCTCCAGTCTCTGGCATCATTATTTTGTGGGTCATGGACTAAAAAGCTTTGAAACCTCTGGGATAATGTGTGTAGCCGACAGACGGTCATGTGAGTTATAAAACCAGATAGGGTGAGAAAGACCCCTACGTGAAGCAGAGAGACGCTAACTGTCATTGTCATTACTTACCTGCTCTATGATGGAAACTTGTGCTTCTGCTACAGTGTCAACAGGCAGAGGTGAAACATGCTGGTCTGTTGTATGTATAATTTGTTGATTTATACTTGAAGTACATCACAAGTTTGTTTATTAATATGCAAAGTAAGCAGGCACTCTGTAAAAGAGGGCTTTTCTTTAATAGCTCTGATAAAATAAGGGTTATAACACTCCAGATCTAAGTGAAGTAAGACCTTTATTTACCACCTTATTGATGCACGATGAATCAATGATCTTTAGATCAACCATGGAAGTTTTTTTAGTCTTTCTTCATACATTTATTTGGCAAGAACTAATTTAGAGAAGATAGACAAGGCTCCTTAAAAATCCTTCCAGAAAGGCTGAAAGTGTTTGTGTTAATTTCAAGTAATAAAAGAAAGCTAACAGGTATGACTCTATTGAATCAGATTTTAAGAGTAGTGAAGGTCAGCCTGTCTTAAGAAGCTTTTTTACAGCCAGATTTTTGAGCTACCTATCCAAACTTTATCATTCAAAATGTTCTTGTGCATGTCTTGTTTGCTGATAATCTTTTAAAAACTTAAGAAGAAGCATCTGAAAGAAGCAAAGCTCAGATTGGGAGCTCAGGTTTGCTTTGTGGATGCAATTACAGGGAGTTTTAAAAGGCTGGTTTTCTGTCGTTGTCAGAGGTGCGTAACACAAAAATCCAGTAAGACAAGATCATGCCACAACTGCTCTCCAGAGACTACATCCATTTCTTAAACACTTTATGGCTTTGACATGAGTGTCCACCGACCAATGTGTTTGACGAACTGACATAAGAAACAGAGTGAACACAAGCAGTCCAGGAGGGCCAAGGATGGTGCACCACATCCTCTACAGTGTAATGTGCATCTAGAGTTACTGAGGAGAAGTGTGGCCTGACAGATTGACAGACATTAAGAGAATTTTAGTTGTTTGGATCATCCTTGGGGCTTCAACAACCTCTGTTTTTGGGCTGACACATGCTGCCTGGGAGATAGCACTGCCTTAAAGACGAAACTCAGGGCACAGGTAAGCAGTTAAAACCACAGATAACATGAAAGCTATGCCATAAACCAGCACACCTGCTGTTGGATGAGTCGTATTAGCTCTGCCGATTCCAGACGTGATGAATAATTCTTTGTGATTTTCTTATTCTTTTTCCTAACTATTGTTAAAAAAGAAAAAGAAAAAAGACGGATAAAAGACAGACAGAAAGTCAGCACATGGGAAATGATGCAAAAATCAACACAATACCAAACAGGCAATTAATAAACAAAGAGTCAACAAGGAAGCCAGCGACTGGGGCATCGCTCATCCTTCCTCTTCTCTGGCTGTTGATTCCTGACCATTAGTCAGTCTTTCTCAACATGTCTAAAAGCCTCTTTTGAAGTCCTTTTGTTTCCCCTCGTTTTTAGCTGAGCCACTCTCCTGGGAAAACATCATGGAGGAAGATAAAACGAGGAGGTTGGAAGGGTAATTAACACAGATGGTGGCTGTAGTCATTGTCTCTGCCTCTTTGTATTTTGATTCTTGCTTCTCTTTGTGACACTCTTTTGTTTTGGATGAAAGTTGAAGTAGGTCAGCGGGAGTGATAGCTGTTGCTTAGGGCCTCCTTTAGACTGGATTGATGCTCAGGCTCTTACACAAAAACTCAGCACACATTTCCCGCTCACAAACAGACATGTGGACTTGCTACACTTACCTTTGTGAGCTTGACTTGTGGGTGTTTGTATGAATGTAAAAGAGGAAGACTGTGCTTCCAAAGTTAACAACCTATGATGGCTTATGCCGTACTTCTCTCTCATCATATTCACCAGAAATATGTGCTGCTAACTGGGAAATTCTGTTGCGATCCGCCTCCGAGTAGCTTTTCCAAGTGGGACATGTGGGAGTTTTTTTTTTTTTTTATAAATTCCCATCTGGCATCATATCCAAGTGTGCCAACATTTCCAGAAAGCAGAGAAGAAGAAGCCATATGGGTTTCTTTTTCTCCTTGAGGTCTTTCAGAAGATTAAGTATTGTCAGGATGTAAAATACCTCCTTAGTCTGTTCTGATTTGGTGATTTAATTTGCATTTCACAGGCATGGAAATATCTGTTTTTTATTTGAGGGTTCGGCCAGGCGTTTTGTTTAGGAGGAATATTTGATGAAATGTTGGAGTTGTTCTCAGATCCAAATGAAAATTGGTAAAATCTGGGGCACTGGTTTGGCCTAGCAGTAAACGGTGTGCACCCCATGTAGAGGATATAGTCTATTTCAGTAGTCACTGGTTCAACTCCGAGTGATGACCTGTTGTAGCATTTCACTCCCCTCTTTCTGCTCCCCATGTTTTCTGTCTTTTCTCAGCTGTCTTATCAATAAAGGCAAGAACAACTTTTAAAAGGTAAAATCCAACATTTAGATGTGGTTTGCAATGACAGAAATAAACATGTTGCCATCCCCCAAAACTCTCATAGATTTGTTTTCCTGTTTGGGAGGAGTGGTCCAGACAGAAGTCTGGAAGGTTATGCTGTTAGTTCTCCACTTCTAAAATCCAGCCACCTCTTTCTGGTTCCTTTGAATTCTTTACCTTTATGTGGATGGAAACAGGCAAAATTTTCAGTAAAAATGATTGTAAAATTTGGTGTACAAGGCAATTTTTATACCTTTTTTTTCCTCTAATAAGTGAGCTGCATCCTACGGAGCCCCTAAAGTGGTATGTGCAGAATTTTTTTTTTGGAAAGTATTTTGTGCGCACCAGATACTTTCTCGTGCCCACCAGATACTTTCTTGTGCGCACTAGATACTTTCTCGTGTGCACGTGAAACCAAGTTAGCACTGGAAATCAACCAGTTTCGATCTAAAAATGACAGTATAGCGGGTAGTTGAGCTTTATTTCAACCTTGGGCTGCCTTATAAAGATCTCAGCTTTGCTTGCACGATTGTCACCACTTGATTGTCTCAGAACGGCACGTAAAATGGGGTCCGCGTAGCTCCCGTACCTACGCCGAGGCCTACGCACGTAGCTGACGTGCACCTCCTCCAAAATGTAACTCCCCAACGTGGACCGCAAGCACTGTGATTGGTTTGCTCGGCGGCTTTGTCTTTCCCGCATTTACAGCACTTCCGGGATCCCGGACATCGGGCGCACATCGGCCGTGTATTTCATCTCCTCCTCTCTATTCTTCATGTCATCATGTCTGGATGATAAACAGCAACATGTATCAGCTGTAGATTAACAGAACACGCTCTGAATCACTGTGGAAAAGTAAACAGAGATCGTAGCGGGACCGGAAGCAGGTGACCGGCTATTTCAGAGACCACACTGCCCTCAAGCGTTTCGGCGGAGAATTGCTGAGCGACACAGACACCGACGCACAAGTATGTGGTGCTCATGTCTGCGTCAGCCCCTGCTGCGTCGGGGAGACGCAGAAGTATGAATCAGCCTTAACCTTTGACAGAACAGTACAATACAAAGAGCAAGGGCACCATCTAGTGACAACATTTAACAGTATTACCACAGATAATATCTGATCAATAAAAATAAGTTCACTTTGATTTGCCAAAGACTACCAAAGCTACCAAAGTTACCAAAGCTAAATCAGTTCTTCAGTATAATGTTCAAATTAAAGGATTTATAGCACTTTTCATATGCAGGTAAACGAACGTCAGACTGATCAATAATACAGTAACGGGGTGAGGATAAAACGTTTGTAAATCGGGTGAGAAGTCAGCAGATAGGCTACCCATTGTAACAAAGGATCAAACATAGTCCTCATTAAATAACTGCCTAAATGTGGGATGATATCGACTAGTCTTGGTCTAAATGTAACAAGATACAAACGTATTGTATATTTTGGGATTTTTATTACATATATATAAAACAATAAATATTTGTGTGAATCAGAAATATGTTGGTGAATCTTGTTCTTTATATACTATATACTTTATAGATACTTTCCAAAAGAAAAATTCTGCACATGTCACTTTAGGGACTCCGTAGCATCCTATACACCTGCAGCCAATATACCAGTATGACACTGGCACTCTCTAGCGCTTTTTTCCCCCTCATTAGGTCATGATCATGCATTTGAAGTAAACAAACCTTGTTGAGTGAAGGTTTGATCGAAAATATTTCTCATTTTAAGACAAGTGATCAGCAGAGGATGGTTGTGCAAGATTGTGGGAATTGGTCACGGGTAGTTCTGTCTGTACCTCAAGACTATCAGTGTTACTGTAGGCTGAACTAAACTAATGCACAGATAGCTGCAGGGCAGTGATAACAGATGGTGCTAGTAAGAGCTACACGTCTGCATAAAAACTGCACATTGCTGAATGCAACAGAAGATATACAAAGGGACACAGTTTAAACCTAAATCGACTGCTTCTAATGTACGGGTGTGATTTATATTCCTGATATTACAGTTGTCCTAATTATATCTAAAAAAAATTGGCAAACTTAATTTTCATTATTTGTCCTTTTTTACTCGTGGGCTATCATTTGTCTTCTCTGTAACCCAGCAGAAACATCTTCCCCAACATCAAACACCTGGACATGTTTTCCCTGAAAATAACCAAACTCTGTCTTATTTCAGAAAGCATGGTGAGAAGAGCTTTAGGAATAAGGGTTTATTTTTTTAGGCCTGGAGGATTTTTAACTGTATCCATCTGATCCTGTTGTGATTCCTGTAAGCCTCGCCCAAAGCCAAAAAAATAATAAAATAAAGAATGCAAAGAAATCCAAATGTGGTTCCTGCTTATTTCTTCCTCAGAAGAAATGAGAACAAGCCTTTATTTATTCCCTTTAAAGTAGAAAACAGCTGTAGCTGGAGGCAGCGGTGATTCTTTATGGAGACAAACACCTTGTCCCTGTTTCTCTGAAAGATCTTGTTGTTCCCCATAGCAACAAATACATCTGCCGATACTGTCGGAGGAAACTTGCTTCGATTATTTCTGCCGCAACCAAGGTTTATGTCTTAAATTTTACAGTGATTTCAGCTCAGACTGGAGGCTGATGTGGAGGTCAGGGCTGCACTCGTAGCCTGATGTGAGACTGTGCTGTACTGTTAATGTGAGTGCAGTCTGCATGTGATCAAGGAGTGGAGAAATGGCCAGAGGCTCTCTGCCTGGTGCAAACTGCAGTCCACTCTTTGAAGAGAAACATAGACTGGAGGCAGGCCAGAAATAGTAACTATTCACACACACACACACATGCACACACACACACACATGCGTGCACATGCACATGCACTCGCTCACACACACACACATGCACTCGCTCACACACACACACATGCACACACACACACACACACACACACAGACATACACACACAAACACACGCACACACACACATTCAATGATTTCACACACTGTAAAGGCAGTGATAAGTCCTCATCTAGAGGAGAACATTTTGGACCTTGTTCATTGCTTTTGGTAACTCAAAGTCTTGAAGGACCTCCTGTAACCTTAAAACCGCAGCTTTCTACTCAAGTCTATCATCTGATTCAGATGAATCTTCTACATAAAAATGCAGAATCTATTCATTGGCGACTTGTTGTCAGCATGCAAATTGATTTAGTTCCCATTTGTTGCACATTTGTAGTCGAAATAGAACTGACCAATCACATAGCAGCAGGCTTTGATGTAAGTAGTAAAAAAAAAAAAGTCTGTGTGGAGAGCAAAAGCAGGTGGAACACACACCGCCACAGGATAGACATGAACAAGTTTTCATTTTGCATCTGCATCATAATATGTATTATTATTATTATTATTATTATTATTATTATTATTATTATTATTATTATTATTATTATTATTATTGTTGTTATTGTTATTATTATAACTTTATCTATGACATTTTTAGCTTATACATCATGATAAAATTTTACAAACTTAGGACACGTACATCACAAGTAAGTCAGACTAAGTTTATTTCAGGGCTCTAGAGTGAGGACTCTGTACTATCTACTCTTTGACTGAGACCTTCTTTAAACAGATGAATGGGCACTACTCTTGTTTATAATGGACCAATAAATTCCAGCATTGATACTGCATAAATGCAACATGCAAAAAAATAAGATCTTGCTTATAGGTTGTTGAATGCTGACCGCTGACTAAAGTAGAATTGATGAAAGTTGTCATATACATTACAAGTCAAAAGTTTGGACACACCTTCTCATTCAATGATTTTTTTATTTTTTTTATTTTTAAAGTTATATTTTTTTGGCCTTTTTGCCTTTTATTTTATAGGACAGCTGAAGAGAGACAGGAAATGTGGGGAGTAGAGAGCGGGGGAAGACATGCAGGAAATGGTCGACCGGCTGGGAATCGAACCGGCAACCCCTGCGACGAGGACTGTAGCCTCTGCATGTGGGGTGCTTAGACCGCTAGGCCACCAGCGCCCCTCATTCAATGATTTTTATTTATTCTAATTATTTTCAACATTGTAGATTAATACTGAAGACATCAAAACTATGAAATAATCTGGTTTTGCTGTAATCTGGATTATAAATTGAATTGATTATAAAGTAGTCAAATTGAGCTATCCATTGTGTACTAACTACCTCTGAACAACACAACTGATGGTCTCAAACACATTAAGAAGGCAAGTCATTCTACAAATGAACTCTTGACAAGGCACAAGGCTGTTAATTAGAAACCATTCCAGGAGACCACTTCATGAAGCAGACTGAGAGAATACCAAGAGTGTTCAAAGCTGTCATGAAGGAAAAAGGATGATACTTTACAGAATCTAAAATCTAAAACATATTCTGCTTTGTTTCACACTTTTTTGTTCATCAAATAATTCCATATATGTTCTTTCATAGTTTTGATGTCTTCAGTATTAATCTACAGTATTTATAATAATTCAAATAAATAAAAACCATTGAATGAGAATGTGTTTCCAAACTTTTGACTGGTAGTGTATTTTATACCACATCAGGTGAGGGTAGACTCTTATCTAAGATAAGTTCTGGTGTTGCACTGCAGGGCTAGAGAAATTCCATACATTTTTCACCATTGTGTTTGATTGTTCATAGTAAAGCAAGACTTCTCAAAAGACAAAAGTATGATGTCATCACAGCGTTATCCAGAAGGATGCATCATCTCAAAAGATTCCTCCTCAGTTGTCTGGAGTTGGTTATTGTCCAGGAGGGCTAAACTTTGGACAGAACAATGTCTGACGTAAAGTTTAGAGCAGGAAACATAAGCCAACCAAATCAATTGAACTTTTTATGTAAATGAAATGGTTTCTGTGGACAATGACTCAAAAATTAGGCCAAATAATCAATGACATTATCATTTTACTGTGACATCCAGATTCTGTAGTCTTGAAGAGCTCTATCAAAAACTGTTTGCTGCAGGGGATTAGCAGGAAGTGAGCAGAAACAGCTGTAGAATAACTTTGATGAGCCCGTCCGTGGGCCCAGAAGCCTGAGGAAACCAAACATAAAATAGCTTCAGGCATATATGTTTTAATGTTTTAGCTGCAGTGGAACCCAGGAACCAAAACCCAACCTTTGTCCTGTCCACCCACTTCAATTGAATGCAACAACAAATCCACCCACCCCTGAAGCTTAACAAAGCATAATGGGACATGTAACCTACCACCTGAAGTGGGAGAGGAGAGGAAAAAGGTCTAAACCACAAAACTAAATTAGAAGTTCACAGCAAAGCAACTCCTACACAAAAGAGGAGGCTAAAGAGCTGCGCATGGATCTATGTTTGTTCATTTACTGTGCAGTTACTCCATCTTCTGTCCTTGTCCAGCTTAAACCCTCAAAGTTCACCACGACGCTGCAAACTGTGCTGGCAGACACTGTATTAATTATTATACTCAATGCTCAGGATGTACTTGCATTATCTCAGACAGTCACCCTGAAGCCTGGTCATCAAAACTGTCCGGCCGCTTTATAGCAGTTTTACGTTCGCTTGGCAGCAGCACCAACACCAATGGTCTTCCTCATCTGCTTTTATTATGCCCTCGTAAAAAGTTGGGGAACAAAGATAGGGAGGGTATTTTTGGTTTATTCATGATTCACGTGTCATTCTAGCAGCACATCGGAACTCCTGCTGTCCACACTGCAATAATATTTGGTGCAGATATTCATCGTCCCTTGAGGACCCCAGACGGAGTTTGAGTTAGAATAAAACTTCTACTACAACAAACCTGAGCACGAAAAATACGGCAGTAACTCTGAGTTAATCCGGTGGAGAGAAAGGGTTAATATATCCTGTCTTCTTACCAAGCAATTGTCTTTATCTATGTCTAAAAATAGTTTAAAACCAGTGGACACCTGCAAGCTAGGTCATTCACCAGACAAACATGCCCCCCCCCCTAATTCAGTGGTCAGTTTAAGCTGCAGGATTTCAGGTCACTGCCTCTGCTCTGCAATTCAGCCCCCCTAGCATCCACCTGCAGGCTCCGACTAGGGGAGAGATATCATCTCATCACTCCTGACATTATTGCATGTAAAATAAACGTGCAAGAAGGGATGAGGTCAGAGCCGAGACGCCAAACACAAATGTCTGCTGCTGCTGCAGTAAAAATTTAACCAGTACAACTTGAGCTGTCTGACTGAATTCAAACTAAAGCATTTTAAAGTATAGAAGCATGAGTTTTAACTTTAAATTGATGGTTTCAGATAAAGGTAATGTCACATATACACTACCAGTCAAAATGTTGGACACACCTTCTCATTCAATGCTTTCATTTATTTTAATTAAATTCCGACATTGTAGATTAATACTGAAGACATCAAAACTATGAAATAATATGGTTTCGCCATAATCTGGATTACAACAGTAGTAAAATTGAGCTATCCATTGTGTACTAACCCTACCTCTGAACAACACAACTGATGGTCTGAAACACATTACGAAGGCAAGTCATTCTACAAATGAACTCTTGACAAGACTCGTGTTAATTAGAAACCATTCCAGTAGACCACTTCTTGAAGCCGATTGTGTGCAAAGCTGTCATCAAGGCAAAAAGGGGTTACTTTAAATAATCTAAAATATAAAACATATTCTGGTTTGTTTAACACTTTTTTGTTTATTAAATAATTCCATATATGTTCTTCCATAGTTTTGATGCCTTCAGTATTATGAGAAGGTGTTTCCAAAATGTTGATTGGTAGTGTATGTTTATTTCACTAAAATAATAAACTACATTGAACTAAACTAAACTCTCAGCTCAGCTCACATCCACCCTCTCTGTCTCTAACTTGCTAAAACACTGACTCAAAAAAACTTAATTTTACTGTAACAAGGCATTTTTTCAGATTTTTTTAAATTTAAACCTAGAATGGGGGTATTCGTACTTAATCAACTAAAAAATGGTTTTGAGGAGAGAGCTAGTATTGCATTATAAACCCATACCTTTTTTGTCACCTGTGTGTCAGAAAAGAAGAAAGCTTCTGCAGTTGTTGGAGCTGTCTATTCCCACCAAATTAGACCTAATCCTTTCTTTTCTGTTGTCACTATCAAAAATGAGCTTATTCAAAGATATTCCTAGCATTTGGTCAGCATTTCCTTCTTTTTTGAGGGTTTGTTTACCTGGAGAATAAGATTTTACCACAGGAGTGGTTAAGGTAATGGTTAAGTCCGATTTGCAACAACAGGCCAGTGGTCATCCCTTCAGAAATGACACCGAGGTCCAGAAGAAAAGTCACAGGATGAATTTTCTATCCTCTGACATCCCTCCACTGAGACTGAGATTTACCTTCATCAAACTAAATCTGATTGTCACACCGCCTCCCCTCTCCAACACACCCGTGCACACAAGCTGTTTGGTTCCAAACACATTGTACAGAGTCTCCATCTGCCAACACAGACAGAACGATGACACTTCAATCACACAGTGCAAATCCATGTCTGGTCGCACGTCTTGCCACCCAGCACGTGTTTGACAAATGGCAACATGCAGGACAGGGCCAACTTCAACATCAACCGTAGTAGAGAAACATGTTCACAGCTTGATAACGTGGCAGCTAAACTCAGATCAAAACTACTTTAAGAACAATCCCACTGCGTCAGTTTCACCAATTTACATGTCGCTGGAATAAAGAGACTAAAAACTCTTAACAGTTTTATTTTGTATACAAATGTAAAGAAAACTGTTGTTTTTGTTGAAGTTTGAAAACAGTTGGAGTAAATATTATTATTTTCAATCAATAGAACGTTTAAAATGGTGCCTAGTTCTTAATTTTTACAAGTTATATGCTCTTATCACCAACTTGCATAATAATTTGGCACACTCATTTCTACAGATTCTGCATTTATTTAAAAAATACAGCCAACGTAATTTGAAAAGCATAATTTTAACCACACAGTTGAAGAAATATATTCACTATCTGACTTCTTGACAAACTTGAAAATGACTGTTAACATAGTTTTTAACATATTCACAAAATACTCACCTGCCTAATAATTGTGCACGAAGTGTAGATGACAAAAATTTAAATATATATCAACATTGTGACTTATATTCAGCATATTATTATATTTGCAATTTTCAGCCGACACTTCTCCCTTCCCCCTATAGAACTGACCTTCGTCACATTTCTAAAGGCTATGAATTGTTCAAATAAATAGTTAATGGCTTTATTTTTGTTAAAACTTGTAGAGAATTAGAGGCCTGAGAGCAGCGACACACTCAGAAAACACACAGCCAACACACTCTCAGTTTAAACTAAGCTTTGAGGCAGCATTGTAATACAGCTCTTTGCCAAAGTTAGCCACCAAACTAACCAGCGTTACTTTGAAAACTGTTGTTCCCTCATTCATGGCTAGCTGACATCATTTAAGCAATGACATGTACTGGATCTGGACTGCTGATGTGCAGGACTGTTGTGGCTACTAAACATCAAATGTATATAACCAGTTTTATGTAAATAATGTGACAACATGAATTCTAACTATTCAATTCAAATGTGTTCCTATAAAAACAGACTATCTCAAGTACTTTGCTAACTCCAACACTTCATTTGAAGCACCTTTTGGAGTGTTTTTGTGGCCACAGTCTGACAGACACTACGACAGAACATGAATATGCAATTAGGACTCCAAAACTGCAATTATCTCCCAGGACTGCTCTTCAGAGACGCAGGCCACAAGTGCCAGCACTCACTGAAAGTTCACGTTTTTCAAGTAAACCCGCAGGGCTGGATCAGGAAGCTGACTTTTCCTCTTTCCTGTGATCTTGTTGTTTAATTCAAAGACTAGAAATGTGATGTTTTCCAAAGCCGTTATTAATTTTTAAGGAGGTAGATTGTTAGCTTTTAGTATTCCTGTTTTTTTCCTCACTACTTTAACATTATTTCATTCTTTTCCTGTATATTTGTAACATACACACTTCTATTAAATTGTGCTTGCAAGAAATCACTGTATGTACTTTGCTTTGATGTCACTGGATGAAGTACTGGCTGTGGACCTCCTGATGACCCTGTTTCTGTGCTAACCTTCCTACAAGCTGAGTTTTTGTAATATCCATTTTTCAGATTACACCTTCGATGAAATGTGCCCTCACTGGTTGGGAGGGAGGGCTCCATGTTATCCATGCACATTTGATGCTCCAGTTCTCTTCAGAGCTCCTCCACCTCCTTTGCCCGGCCTTGCTGGCCTCTTTTGTTTGAGATCACTGTTTATCTTTTCCTGACGCTGACTTTTTAAGGGGAGTGTTTGTAACGTCCCTGCTAAAGGCGTCTTTCTACAGGACTTTAATCCTAATGTACCAGTGCATCTTTTCTGGCTCAGGTTTTGTCCAGCTGCTCTCTATTCAACCTCTCTCTATTAAGGGCCTCAGTCTTGAGGACCTCCATCTCCTGCTCCAGGACATCCTTCTCTGCTCTCAGCCTTTTAACCAACATCAAGTCCTTCTTGGATGCTGCTGACTGACCTCCTCCAGTTCTCTCTGAAGACTTTCAGCCCTCAACATTTGGTTCTCCATTTGCTGTTGGAACTCCTCCACCTCCTCTTGGAGGGCCTTGGTGGTCTCCGCCAGCACTTCTTGTCTGGAGGCTCAGTGCCTCGGCTCATCTATTCCTGCAGCCGATTCTTTGAGGCCAATATCAGTAGAGTGTTTGCGTCTAACCTGCTGAAGGACTTTTCCTGCATGCCTGTAATCGTTTGCTCCAGCTGATAAGGTTTTGGTCAGCATCAGGTCTTTGCTGGATGTCTGTGAAAGCTGCTGCCTGACCCTTTTCATTTTCTTCTTGGAGGCTGTCTGCTCTCAACATTTGGTGCTCCTCCAGCTCCTTCTGCAGAGCCTGATTGGTCTCCTCCTGTGCCGACAGTTTGGAAGACAGCTCGTGTCAACTGCTCGTACTGGCTTGCAGCTGTACTTTCTTTTGTGTGAAAAATATTTTGATGATATTTAAATGTTGTGTATTTCTTTCATCAATACCTAATTAGACATGAATGCATAGCATCTGTGTTGGGTCACGTTGGTATATATTGAAGATGGTGACTCACAAATGTTTTGGAAGTCTGAGGAAAAAGGGCGTTGACTCAAAGCCTCACTTTGATGGGAGCTTCCTGATGTGCAGATCTTTATGTTTGATATGTTCACAGATATTTAAAACGTATTTATGGCATACAACAGACATATTTACAAATCAAAACACAAAATGTAATCACTTTTTTCCCCTTTTAAAAAAATGTCCATCCATTTACAGATGGTGACAGCAGGCTCCAGTCACTAAGCTAACCTATCATATCCTGTTTCCAGCTCCACATTTAGGCTGAGGATATAAGAGTAAAAATCGTTTCATCAAAGTCTTGGCAAGAAAAAAACAATCCCCAAACTTCCAAATGATTATTTTATGATAAAAACATGTTAAGATAATTTAAATACTTAATGCTGGTGGTGTTGTTAAAACATATCCTTGTGATATTTTTCACATTATTCATATTTTCCACTGATTTATGGACACATATGGAATGCATTCAGTATATGTGGAGACAATTATTCTCACATTGGCAATATTCTCCTTTGACTTCTGTGTTTTTGTATGAAGTCTTTGCTGCAGCAGTGACCCAGTTTCCTCATGGGGATCATTAAAATTTAATGTATCTCATCGCGTATTTCAATTATAATGTCTGCTCCTCATGATGTGTATCTTACAGAACGGCTCCAGCTGTCTAAACGATGTAAATATCACCAAACTCAAACCCACCATCAGATGACACTTCTGCCTCCTCGCTAATTCTTTTTTTCTTTCCTCTGTCCTCTCTGTGTTTGTGTTTCGTTGTCACCAGTTGGAGGCTTTTTACTCGATCTTCACCACGGAGCAGCAGGACCATGTCAAGTCTGTGGAGTATCTGCGAAGCAACTTCAGGCCTATCCAGAGCCTGGACAACCGTCACGTCTACAAGTCAGCAGTGAAAGACGCCTGGATGCCCGACCTGACTGACAGCGGCAGCGGGCCGTATGGCACAGAGACATCCAAAGGTAAGGATGCAGAGACTTTGAGTTTTTACTATCACTGTTAGTGTGCTACTCAGATGAGGAGGAGCTAGAGTCCATGCTGAGCCTCTTTCACCATACACTCAGGACTGAGACTGGAGAGGAGCTGAACCATATCCATACAAAATTATTTATAACTGTCATTGTTTTTCATGTCAAAATACTTTTAGCTCATATCTTTCCAGGTCAAGTAGTTCGCAGCAACTTCAAACTCCACACCAATTTCACAGTAAGAACAATCCAGACCTGGAGCTGGAGCTCTTGGAATTGCATTGTTGCCCAAATTTGCAGTATGAATAAATTTGCCTTGAAAGAGACCAAAATAATTTTAAACAAAGGATCGAGGTCATAAACTCATAGGACAAGTTTTACTGAAGTAAGAAATCAATAAAGAAGCAGAGTCATTTTTCTCATAGACAGCCATACAGCCAGATAAATTCCCTAAGCTGTCAGAGCCCCCCTCTGCTGGCCATTAAGAGAAAGCAGCTTTAATATGCTCAAGTGTGGTCCATCTTCTAAAACCAAAACATACTTCTTCTTCTAGTCTACAGGAAAGTATTGTCAGTTTTAAAGCAAAAGTTTTGAAATAAGCCACAGTGTCACAATGCTGTCTCAATTATTGACTGTATAAAACATGGACGCAGTCTCCGTGATGTCACCATTTGTTTTCTGAAGCAGACTTTTGACGTCCGTTGACAGCTTTCCCCATGTTGGAAATGCTGACTCAACAGAACTTTCAGTCGCCCCAACATGAAGCAAGGAGGTGGAGTGGGGGCGGGCTTTAGCCAACTTGCTAACAGCTACAGTCAGTCAAGTCAGCTGTTCCCTTGATTTTTCAAAAAATGTAACAATAATATCTTAAAAACTAATGAGCTGTTACAAAATGTACACCTGAACAGTGTGCGTAGGTAGAGAAATTAGATAATCAGACCAAAATAATGTTTTGTACCAGGCTGTAAACATGTTTGTTCTTTTCTGTAAAGATCAACTTCTTTGAATGGGTGTGTATGTGGCTTCTTGTGCTTAGAGGTCAGCCTCAAGTGGACACTCAAGGAACTGCTGTTTTTAGCATTTCCACATTGGCTTCATTTCTAAAGACCGGATGATGCAGCTTGACTTCAAGCTGTTTAAAAGTATTCTTATCAATGAATCACACTCTTCATGACACAAGAATAACGAACATGATGATGGTGTGAAAACGATTTCCTCCCACTGCTCTACAAAGACTCATTAAAGGCCCCCCTTTTTTTCTCCCTGAACTCGTCCCATTTTCTCACATTATTCCTGGATGGTGACTTATCTTAGTGTTAATAAATTAGGCATGTTCAGTGTTGCTCATATGCCCAGAGGAAAGCGATCACCCTCTTTCTGTGAGTGTGTGTGTGTGTGTGAGTGTGTGTGTGTGTGTGTGTGTGTGTGTGTGTGTGTGTGTGTGTGTGTGTGTGTGTGTGTGTGTGTCTGTGCATGCGTGTGGTCTAGGCTAGCGCTCTGTCATTTCACCAGCGAGCAGGGTAACCCCCCTAGCATAAGGCAGTGGGAGGCACACCAGCCGTCCTCCCACTCCTGCCTCATTACCACTCTCACAACACCACACATTGTGCAGTGTGTGTGTTTTTGTGTGTATACTGTATGCATGCAAATGTGATAGTGTGCCCCTGTTTCTCTGGGTATTTGTAAGTGTTTGTGTGCGGCCTAGCATCTGCGCGGTGTCAACTGTCCTAGCAGGATTGGCCTCCCTCCTACTTCGTACACACCTCCATATGGTCAACGAGGAGAGATGTACACACATACTCACACACACTGTATGTTTGTGTGTTGTCCTGGCACTATGTGCAGTATGCTCGTGCCGTGTGTCCTTGAGCGCTGCAGTGGGACATGTTTGCTGTAAGCAGAACTATAAGGCTGGAAGAGGGGATGCAGAAGTGGAAGTAGAGGAGGGACAGCTGGGGGAAAAACATACCGAAGCCAGGGAGGAATACATTCCCCCACATTTTGGAAGATACACTTCACTTGTTTTCTGAAGCAAATCAAAAACCCAATGTCAGTTTCATCTGTGTCCAGTACAAAGAAGGGTTTGTTGTTTGGTTAACCTAGCTTAAAACACAGATCAAGAGACTAATATCTAACTTTAAAACTATAATGAGGACCTACAACAAATTATCAAAACTGGATTTTCTACCTTTCTCCTTTTCAATCTAGCTAAGCTAAATCATTTGTTAAAATGTGTCAGTGTTGTTGCCTTACAGACAGTGGTGGCTAGTTTGATAACAAATACAACAGAGAGTTAAAGTCTGAGAAAACCCTTGTGTTCTTATGCACCTTGCTTAAGGTTATCATACCGACCCACGCTTAGTGTAGAAACAACTACACTACTTAGAGTCTTTGCATAACTGCAGGCCCGTGTGGACATCAGAAGAGGTTTCCAGTAGAAGTCATGAGCAGCAAGAATAAAAACATAAAATCCTGTAAAGGCATATTGAAATTTGAAGAGTGTATTATTGGTGCAATTGGAAACATTAAGTGATCAAGAGTGACGTGTAGAAGTATCCAAAGACAAAATCCATTAGAGCTTGTTTGACAAGAACTGTTTATGCAATCAAACTGGAAATAGTGGACTTTCTCTACAAGTAGGGCTATTTGCACTGTAAAGTATTTCAAGTGCTGATTTTGAAGTAACAAGTTAGTAAAGTCAGCTAAGTGCAATAGATAAATAATACATCAGCATTAATTATGTAGGTCATGTTGCACTACCTCTAATGGAGCCAAAAATAAGCAGAGGAGCAGCAGGAGTAATGTTTATTGATCTTAGACAACATGTCGAGTAACATGGCTAATAATGAATGTTTAACTTCACGATATGCTTGCACTCAAATTAATGGCACATTACATTTATACTGCTTATGAGAAGTGATGCATCGATGCATCAGAAAGCATTACGTGTCCTGAGCACAGTCGTAAAGCCTCATAGACGCCCGCTTCCGCCTGTGTCTGTATGGAATAAAGGATGATTGATCCTTTTGTATTCACTTTAATGGGATCAATTAGACTCCAGATAAACATATAGACATAGAGCTTATTGGCATACATATACATCATGGAGGTGTTTCCTGGATCCTGTTTAATGCAGAACTGTTACTCAGTATAACATCATCTTTACCACAAATCCCATCATGTTTTCCTCACAAGCCTTCAGTCAAAGAGGAAATAACATGTTCAGATGTTATGAGCCTGCATTATTAAACAGTATCTACCTTCTGTGCAGTCTATTCAAATAAAAAAAACATGCCATTAATGAGTAAAGTCAGCAGTCAGTGAGCTCTGCTACCTGTCAGAGGCTAGAAACATGAGGGAACAGTTAACCTGCATCTGTCAGGAGGTCAGAACATACATATTACAACAACTTTTGACTCCATCATTCAGCACATGATACTTTTATTTTCTGCTCCATCACATGATAGTTTCTCTGTCACTTACAAGATGCTTTTGATCCTGTCAGACACCTTTCATGAGATCAACTTGATCAAATCCTAATAAAACAAAACTCATGTCTACAAGGTTAAAGAAAAAGCTTCTGAACGTGCCAACTAAGGGGGATGTGATTGAGTCTGTACCTTCTTATAAATACCTGGGATACTTGATGGATGAGTCGCTGTCTTTAAAAAGAGTCATATTCAGCAAATTGTAAAGGAATTGAAGTTGATGCACTGCATTTACTTTTAGAAATAAGCAATATATTTTATTTTTCTGCCATCAGAGATTTGCTGCTACGTTTATGCCCCTGATTGGCTGACATGATGTTTGATGTATGGATGCATCTTCTCAGTGCCTTTGTTCTCTGGATACAGTTCACCACATATTACGGCCCTAACTCATCGCTGCTCCCTGTATGCTCCCGTTGACTGGCCTGAATTGTGTACCTCCCTTAGCTTAGCATGCCTTTTTTATTTTAGGAGTAATCCTGGTCGGGGATTTAACTCTCCAAAGTGGGCTGGTGTTTCAGGGATTGTTACAGCCCCAAAAGGTGGCCAGGGGATGAAGGGGAGTAACAAATAAATTAAAGCCAGGGAAAAGAGGAGAGGAACCAAGTGTAAGCACATCAAAGGTGATTTAATAACAAAGAATTACACTAATAACACTAGCCACTCAGATAACTGAATTAACCATAACAAGAAAGTATCAGAGGTCTTCAGCAAACACTCCTTCCACTGAAGGTGTAGTCACAGGACTCAAGAAGACTGGAAGAAGACACACAGAGCCAAAGGCCCACACTCGGACTGCTTCCACTCTCCTGCTTAAATACCTGGCCACTGATTGGAAATCAGGTACAGGTGTGCCCAATCACCAGCTGCTGCAGTGAGGCTGGGAGCACCTGTTGGGAGTACAGAGAGACAAAGCAACACCAGAAAACTACGCGAGTAACATAGGTAATAAAATAATACGTACCAAGCTTCCCTTTTATTTTTCTATTCATTTTTTAAAAAAGCCAGAAGACATCATCATGGGACTTATTTTTCCTCTTTGTTCCCAGAGTGTCTCTAAAAGGGGGGAAAATACTTTTAGGTTTTCTGCTCCTCCATCTGGGAGTCTGCTGCTGGACGATAAGGTTCAAGGGAGCTGGACTTTAAATGTGTTTTACAGTTTTTGGGGAGGAAAAAAATAAGTTCACCGATGTAACAGTGCAGAACAAACATACATATGTGCTCTGAAACTTCTGTTGCTTTCACTCCACCTCAGGTGTTCTGCAGAAACTTATTTGCAAGAACAAAAGTTGACAAATAAATGAAAACAAATGACAGATTTTTTCTACTTTTACTTATTTGAATATTTTTTTTTTTAAAAGAAGGTGTGATCTATATCAGTTGTAAATGTATATATATATATATTAAATCCCAGTAATAAATGTGTGAAATACTCCTCTGTAGCTCAGTTTTTAATATGAACTCAGCTCTTTGCGTAGGTTTAAAAAGCTTGCTGCTTAAACAAGAAGTGATACTAACTTGCAATCTGAATGTACTTATTCTTCCCCTCTATGCACACTTACCTCTGTCATTTTTTTTTTCTGGTCAAGGTTAAGATGTCCAAGAGCAGAATGATGTCGCTGCATAATATCTAGAGGGGCACCAATAATAGTTATACAAAAAGATACAAGCCCCGTATCAAGTACTTTTAGCAATGCAAGTGCCAGTAAGTGCTACTTAATTTACTGCGCTTCATGCCATCGAGTGGCTGCCTTTTATGAAACAATGACAGAGTGTTGCAGAGGAAAAATATGAATTTAATTTACAGCAGCATTAAAATTATTCACATCAGACCTCAGCGACTAGAAAAACTTTTAACTGGACACAACTGATAACAATGCAAGGCAGGATTTGGCATCTGCCCTTATTGGTACACGTGTAACAGCAGCAGTGCCTGTATCACACTGTGGCTGACTTCCCAGCCAATCCCTCCAAGTGCAAAACCCCTTAGACCGACCCACAATCAAGGCCCGGTCATCGATCAATTGTGGTCAACACGCTGCGGGGCCAAAATGTCTTTTCCTCCTCCAAATGGCTTCTTGCAGAGTTATGAGAGAGAGAGACAGAGAGAGATGTCCTCTGAGGGTTTTGCCTGTGTCAGACACCTCCCCTACCCATGTTCTGTTCTGTATGATTGTACCGCGGCCGCCATCACTCACTGCCATCCAGACCTTTCCCCTATATATTTGTGTGTGTATGTGTGTTTGTGTGATGGCCCGCTTATCTTTGATGAAAGCTGTAAGAGCGTCTCTTCATCACACTGCCAGACACATGAGGCTACAAAAGCCTTTCAGTGGTGTTACACACAGGGAATATGTGCTGTAACAATCTGCAGTAGAAGGAAAGCATGCAGGCACACAAACACACACACACACACACACACACACACACACACACACAAACACACACACACACACACACAAACACACACACACACACACACACACACACACACACACACACACACACACACATGCATGTGTGCATAAATTACAACCTTTCCCTTGTCAAGGTGTAGGAAAAGCTTTATCTAAGGTTCGGTCAAGATTGAGATAAGGACTTCTTGACCCAGCCTTCGTATACGAGTATCCTGTCTTAGCATGTGATGACCAGCCACACCTTCAGCCAACACAGTTACTTGCTGGCTCCGCCCCCTGATAACCAGACCCCAAAATTAAAGACAAGCCAAGACTGAAGCTTTACCATTAGGTAGCTAGCTCTGGCCTTCTAGATACAGACCTTAGATGCTAGTATCATGTCAATTCAGTAGCTAATCTAGCAGAATGATTTCCATAATCCTGCCTACTAGTCCAAGAAATCTCTGACCCAGTACATTGCTAACTTTGTAAAGCTAATAACTAACCTGTGTAGCATAGGTCAAGCCTTGCATGTTGCCAATTTTGTTGCTAGCTGGCCTCAGTGTGCTACAGTTGTCAGCCTCAGAAGCTAAGGTATAACCAGTACAGTGGCTAATGCAGTTGATTGCTAGCCTCAGCATCCTTGTTATGAGCTTGGATGTTGATATCTAGACTAGCCAATGCCTTATCAAAGTCAATGCCAACCTTGGCAAGCTCGTAACTAGCCCCTGAGGAGAATCACCAGCCAACCAAGTCACTGATTTGCTTGCTTTCTAGCATGTGTGTGCTAGTTGTAAGCCTTAGAGGCCAATGTCCAGCCTAGAAAGTGGCATATTTACTTGCTTGGGAGCTTTAATACCAGCCTCTGAAGCTTATGGTGGGCTTAGCTGATCCAGTGCGCTTGCCTTAGCATAGCTAGAACAAGCCCCTGACCCAAACTCTGTTCAATCCGGTAGCGGATACAGCTCATTGGAAGCTGAAGCACCTTCGTTACTTACCTCAGGAGCTAATATCTAGATTAAACAATTGCTACTCCGCAACATCACTAACCTTGGCAAGTTATCAACTAGCCTCTGAAGGGAATGTCTGAAGGATCAAGTTTCAAATTTAGTTGCTCGTTAGCCCGTGTGTACTCGTTGTCAGCCTTGAAAACCAATGTCCTGCCTGCAAAGTAGATTAGTGGCTCTGCCTGCTAAAAAACAGACTTGAAAGTTTATGTCATTCCTAGCAAGTAGCTGATCCATTGCTTTGCTTACGTAGGCCTGCTATATACAGGCTTCTAAAGCTAAGGTCTATTCAACCCGGAAACTAATCCAGTGGATTGCAAGCCTTAGTACTCTGGTTACTAGCCCTGGAAGCTTAACTACATCAACCAGTTGCTGATCCAGCACATGGAAGTAGCACAGAGCTGCTTTCGTTCCTTGTTAGCTTCCATGTGCCTAATGGCCTATCTTTGAGGCCAATATCAAGGTTTGGAAGAAGTAAGTCTGTTGGGCTGCATGGTTAGATGCCTGAGTTGCCTCCTCTTTTTAAAAATTGGTCAGCCTCTGTCTGCCGGCTGAGCCTCTCAGGTTTCCATCTTAATATTAGCAGATTGATGGATTCTTCTGCAAGTCATTCTTAAACACTTAGCAGGATGCTAGTAGTTTTGTTAAATAACATGTTTTTTGAATGGATGTTCCTGTAGGCCTCTGCTCCATTATTAAATTTACATTGTGATTATTCGTATAGCACAGTTTTGTTGGTATTCATTTTGTACCGTGTGATAGCCACACACACACTCACACACAGGGCACGGCTGACTGCATCCAGGTTGATATAATCTGTTAAAAACCATTGTCCCTGCATAGAGGTCATTCACTGCTTGACTTCCAAATGATATCTGTGTATGTGTGGGTGTGTGGATGCGAATGTGTGTGGTTTTGTGTGTGTGTGACTAATGGCTTTAGTAATGCTAAACCACATGGGGCACGACTGCAGGTTATGAATAGAAAAACTCCACTGCAGCTCTTTATGAGCAGGCTAATCAATTTGGTTCCACCAGGCACGTGAGCCTTATTCTCAATCAAGCCATGTTCATCATTGAATTACCCTATGCATTTGCATAATATGATACAGTGCGTGGAATAATCATTATATGCAATGCTTGATTGGAAGACGTTCTCCCTTCAGTCTCAACAGGGAAAGCTGCTCACATACAGTAACAGTACGAACATTCTGACAGAAGTATGTGAGAACACAAACAAATCACCTCCATGTGATTGAGAAATATGTCACTACATAAATAATCCTTACCACTGGAAGACTTTTTTATTCTTAACCAGATGCAAGGTCAAACAAACAGGGATGTTTGGTGGTAAGGTCTGACAACACACAGTGTTCCCATTCATCTGAAAGGAAGTGGATGAAGCTGAAGTCACTTTTCTTTGAAGGTCCATCAAATTTCTCACAAAAATATGGAATACAAGTACAAGAAATACTAATGGTGCGTTAAAACTGAAGAAGACATTTGTAATCAAGTCTTGGCTGGTTATTCCTGATAATATTAAAACTTTCTGTTCACCCTTATTTCCCAAGCTCTGAAGGGTCAAATGAGGAAGCTCATCTCCATCCTTTAATTCCCAGTAATGGAACTCAAGCGTGACATTATGTCTTACTTAAAAGTGTGGATTAGGGTTTTCAGTAAATTTTCATTGATTAAATGGTGCAGGGATGAGGCCAGCATAGACAGATGCCACAGTGGGAGTAGCCTGTTCTTTAATTGCTCACATGGTAAAATTAGCATATACCACTATGTATATATATTTGCACAGCTCTAAGTCAGTTCCCGAATTAGATGGCCAGGGAATAGAAGGGGGGTAACATTCATACTTTTATGCTCAAAAATTGTACACGACTAAATCATAATATATGAGAATTAGGGCTGACAAAGGATTCACTCTTTAATTGCCACGAATCAACACATTTCAGTAGTTAATTGCCGTTGCTCACTTTCTTAATCACATGTTTAAATTCCATTATTCCACTTAAAATCTGATTTGAAGTCCATATTAACCATGTAAAGCGATTCTTACCAGTGCCTTCCTGTTGGATAATGAATGCAATGAAATGTACTTTATGATCTTAGATTTAAGATGTATTATTCAAATAAGTGCTGCACTGCTACACCAGTGTGATCTGAACCAATGACTTAGAGGTAGGAGACTGCCGTAAAGTGCTTATTCTGTGAAATACAGCATCTAAAAAAATATTCACGGATGTATGTACAAAACAGTACATTTCAATAAAGTTTATAACAAATAAAAACAACCTTTAGTTCCACTTACACTGAATGCTGTTGAGAACTGAGGAACATGAGTTCCCTGAAACAGTTAGGCAAATGAATGGTAACAACAACCTGAGGATGTCCCTTACCCCAGAGTCTTCCTCAACATTGACTGGCCTGCAGTCAGTGACCACCCACCCAATAAGTACTGTAGTTCACTTTTTAAATTTGGTTTCATCCACAGTTGTGTGGTGATTCTCTTACTCTTAGTGCTCTGTCAGCTTTTGTGATGCAGTTGCACGCTGACATCAGTCTAAATGGCTGCACCTGTATGCTTAGCTCGTAACTGGAAGTACTGAAGTGATATTGTCATCCAGTTTGACACAAAGTGAATATTAGTTTTCATTTATCAACTGGGTTGCTTGGGAGTTAATCAAAGTGAAATGTATCATTTGAAAGCTCAGTGGTGTCGTCATTTCCTATCATGGTGGTAGCAGGAAGCAGGAAGACACTGCGTCAGCTCAACTACGGGGTGCCTAAAGGGACAAGATAGCATGTGATTTAAAAATATATTAATTTTAGATCATATTTGCTTTGTGATGAAAATGTTAACACTGACAGCTCTAATGAGAATACATTTACTATTCAGCAATCTGCTTTGTTTGGCCTCATTTAACACCAACACTGTGTTCATGTCACATTAATTCTAGTCAATCTTATTACACCCTCATTTTAACAGCATGTGTGAAACATCTGTAAAGAAAGGGTCAAGTGTTAGCTGTGGTAGAATAAATACAAATGAAAAAAAGCTGGCAAGGCTGAGAGATAAAAAAAGATAATGTATGAATACGCAGCATTTGTTTTAGGGAAGCTACTCAGTGCAGCAGCGGGCTGAGGTTGATATAAATGAAAGTTGTAGCCTGTGGACATGTAGTTTAATCTGAAAGTATCAGGACATCAAGTTAACATGGCTGAGGATTACACAGATCTTTCCGTGAACAGCCAAAACAGTAACTCAAAGCTGGGGCAGATAAAGAAACAGAAGGCATATTTGACATTAACAGGGAAAATAGGAAAAGACCTTTGTGTTATTTAAACCTCTCTCAGATAAAGTGCAAGTCTCCAGACAGTATTCGAGAACTTACAGTAACAGTTATAAAATATTTACAATAAGATCTGAAATTAAATACTACAGTTTCCTCGCTGAGCAGATGAGCTCACTGGGCAAACAGAGACATCTAGTGGTCAGTTATAGCCACTGCAGGCTGGTCCTATCAGAACAAATGGAGGCTCTCTATGCTGGAGTGTGTGTTGTTGAATTCATGATAATACATACAGTGTTTGCTTCATATCTCCCACCGGCAGATATTTGAAGGCAGAGCAGGTTGGCTGCGTTCTGCCTGAAGGCGACTATATATGAACTGTGTTATTGGAGCCTTCAGACAGAACCCGAGTGTGTGTGTGTGTGTGTGTGTGTGTGTGTGTGTGTGTGTGTGTGTGTGTGTGTGTGTGTGTGTGTGTGTGTGTGTGTGGGTAGATGATTCATGTGTGTGGATCACAGCAATATTAATAACACATCATGAAAACAGATCATGCTCACAGAACAGTGTGTGGCTGTGTGTTTGAAAGATAAGCTGAGCCATGTATCCTGTCATTAAGAAATCTCTCTTTGTCTCTCTCTCCCTTTAATTCTCATTCCTTACTTGATTCTCTCCTTCACATCCATCCTTCGCTTCTTTCATCTGTGTATTTGCACCCGTCCTTCTAAACATCCTGTCATTCCTTTTCCCTTCCTCTTTCCTCCTTTTTATCCTCTCCTCTTTTCACTTCTTTGGTTACTTCATTTTTTCACGCCTTTAAACTTTCCTTTTATCTCTTTGCTATTCTTTCGTTTTCTCTCTGAATTCCTTCTCACTTTCTATTTTCCTTCCCTTTGTGCCTCAAATCCCACCTCATCTCCCATCCTTTCTGTCCCCTGGTTTTTCCTTATGTCTTTATCTAACCCTTCACCTCAATCATTCCCTTTCTTGCTTTCTTGTCTTCCCTCCATCTTTACACACCTTTCATTGTGCTTTTTCCAACTTTTCTCTCTGTCCTCTGTCCCCTCTTTTTTGTTTCCTATCTTTACTTTTCCCTTTATCCCCATATCCCTAACCTACCCTACTTCTACCTTCTACCCAATTATCTTTTTCCCTCTTCCTCCTTCATCACCTCTTTTCCCTTGTGACCCTTCTCTCTCTTCCATTCAACATATTTCCTCCCTTTTTTTCTCTCTGGCACTAACATTTGTCCTCCCTATTCCCCCTCTCCTCTTTCCTCCCAGTGTGCAGCAGTGCCCCCATCAACATGAAGGTGCAGCATGTGAACAGCAGTGCTCTGGTGGTGCGCTGGGATCGCCCGGAGGTCACTTATCACCCGCCCATCCTCTTCTTCCTGGTGTCCTACAGCTGGACGGCCCACGACGACAGCTACGAGGAGACGTACCTCACACCTGCTACGCACAAACTGGTGAGACTGGGACACATGACATGTTAAATGACACACAGTGGGTCTCGTATTAAAGGGTTGGACGTGGCTTTGAGGTGCTGATCATATTGCTGACTGCAGCGATAACAAGGAAACATGTGGAGGCTTCTTCTTTTTTTTTTCTTCTGTGGATTGTAAAGCAGCTCAAAGTGTACACTGCATTTACAAAGACAAGTGCTGAGTTATGTTGCATTCAGATGATGGGAGGCTATTGAAAATGCAAGATACACTCTAGGATAAAGGAATAAGTCGCAAATAAGAAAACACGTTAGAAAATGATAGACTTTAAAACAGTGCTCAGAGAGGTTCTACATTAACCTCAAAGCTGAACTTTTTTTCTTTAACACTAGTGTCTGATCCTGAAAAATCTTCACTGACATCAACTTAATATTCAAATGTATAACTTAGATATGAACGTTACTGGTGGACAATAAAGCCGAAATAATGATAACATGGTCAGAGCATGGTTGAGGTAAGGACATGGAGAGATGGCGACCTGTACTGCAAATATATTTAAATAGAAAAGTTGTTGCTGCGCATCCAGACAGCAAATGTGTCACTCATGTACGAAGATACCGCTGGCTGATCCCGCCTACTGTCTCTTTTTGGTCCATTTAGATAGTTCATGTAGATTGTATACCCAAAAAACTTGAAAATGTTATGGTTGAAAAATGTAATGTTTTACTTTGATTTCTTGTAGGCTCCTAAGTGTAGTTATAAACATATTTAGGGTGTTTTTTACTCTCTTTTTGTCTCTCCCTCAACGTTACACGTCTCTCCTGCAGCGTCCATTACATTTCAAATTATGAAAATTAAGTGATGACATCATTTAGCGACTTCTAGTGACTTTTAGGACAGCCAGTAGCTACTTTCCTCACTGAGGAGTTGGCAACACTGGATGCACACCCATAGCATGATATTAAATGTGCCCAAACACAAAGTTCAGCTTTGCCCATCCAAACTCCTCTCTATGATCGCAGTTTAGTAACTCCACACTCCCACGGCTGTTAACAATTTGGGAGTCTGCTACATATCCTCTGAATTGTATTAATTAAATGAAATCAGCAGGTTCAATATAAATATAGAAGAAGTTATAGCTGCAATCACAATAAGAGAGGCAGTAAAAAATCAGATAAAATAAAAACTAGTGTGTAATGATAGCTTTTACACTACAGGCAGAGAGAGGATCCCCTTCAGCCAAGCAAAGATGCCAATAATCCACACAGTGTCCCAAATATGTCTGCATCCACAAAAATCCAATAACCCAGATTCATAAACCCCTATCCGTACAGTAAAACAGTGCAGCCCTGTGAGAGTCTGCTTGAGAATTTGGAAAGAAATATCTACATAAATGTTGAGACATTTAAAGACACACCAGCAGAGGAGCTTAAGTATGAGGAGCATTAAAGAAATCTATGCATTTAAAAGTACAGCATGCCTTTACACCTGGCATGTTCTTCAGAAGAAGTAGTGCTCGCCAGTATGGCCGAGATAGCTTAACATCAATGTGTGTGCATATTTAATGAGCCCAGTGCTTTAAATCCTCCTTTGAATGAGCCTTTTACACACACTTATCTCTCCTCTCACTCCACACACACACACGTGCAGTGTTTTTCTTAGATGTGCTTCCTCAGCCGGGTTTGTGTGAGGAGAAGAAAAAAAACAGGAACATTTCTGTTCAGACTTTCTGACTTAGCTGTCAATAGCCATGTTTGCAGGGCCATATATTCCACTGAGATGCTGGAGAGAAAGGAACAATGAAAGCTTTCAGGGTTTTTTTTTTTTTTTACAGACAGAGCAGATTTCATGTCCATGGCTCTGTGTGCCTCGTCACACAACTATGTTTAAAGCTTTGCGATATCTGTGTGCAAAGTTAGTTTCAGTGTATCCAACTATGTCGTTCCACAGCCTTCCTAATACTTAAATCAAACAGCAGCAACTATGTCTGAATTAACTTCAAAATTAAACCAAAGCTGGAGACGTTTTTGGTGTCAAATAAAGGCCAGAGGAAAAAAGAGGAACAGCTTAATATCCTGAATCAAGCTTTTTGGTGCTGATTGGCCAATGTGGTGCGAATGAGTTGATGAACATCAGATTTTTCAACTTTCGCATGTAAGTGAATGAAGCAAGTAGAGCTTTAGATGTGTTACGAAATCGAGTCATTTGCACTTATCACTTGCTCCCTTTGTGACGCTATTTGGATCGCCTGACAAGAACTCCCGTTTTATTACATCTTCACATTGTCTTTACATGGAACTCACTCACACAAATATTCATGTCTGGTTTGAACACAACATAAGACTAAAACAGCTACCAAAATGAACATTGAACTTTTTTGGCTCAGGTGTATCCGATGGTAGAGGGTTACCTTGATTGTGATATTTGAAGTGTAGGACCATTGACCAAGTTGACGCATTTCACAGGTTGGGAACAAGCAGCTACCTCTGGCCGCGAGAATTGAAGCCAATGCGGAAGTGTTAAAAAACTGCAGTTCTTCGAGTGTCCGCTTGAGCCTGGCTCCAGAAGTGCCGCAAACCACATACACATCAATTCAAAAAAGCTGATCTTTACATCAGAAATAAACATGTTGACAGCCGGGTACAAAAAACGAGTGTAGTCTGGATAGCTCATGTCTTGATCGGCACACACTGTACAGGGTTGAATTTTTGCATAACGCAGCAATTTCGAAGATATTGAGATTAAAGGTTTTCCATTACGAGAGGCACAGCTGACTTGTCTGACAAGAACGGGAACACACACTGGGGAGGAGGCTCAAAGCCCGACTCTTTACACCACACTAGCTCAACAGCAGTTTGGTTAAGTTCAGCATTTCCAATATGTTACCCGCCAACGATTGGCTTCGAAACAGCGCTTCAGAAACAGATGGGGGACGTCACGGATACTACATCCGTTATTTATACAGTCTATAGGTTGGGAGTGGGATGGCATTGCATTGTAGCTAATTAAGACTGATTTACATACACTTAACGTTCAACTTGAATAGCATGACTGCGCAGTTCAAAGTTGTTGATTTGTGTAATTGCACGTAGGAACTAATTGCAATGCTGACAGTGTTGGCATGGTGAAATCTTATTGCACCTCATTGCACATGTGATGTGTGTGTGTTTTTAAGATAGGGATAAAAATAAGATATACTATTTTAATTCAGTTTCTGTTTCACACGAATGACATGAAAACTTTCCACAGAATGATTGATTCATTTTGCTGAACAGCAGGCATGATTTTAATTAGAAATAAACAGAGGAGTCCAGCCTTTAAAATAACATCTGCAACAGTAAATCCAACCTAGTAAATGATTGATGAGAAATAAGTGAGCAGGATTCAGACAGAAATAAAGTAAGGAGTTTTTACGAAATAGGAGGAATTAGCAAAAAGGACTTTCTCTAAAATACTGCCTCGATTAAAGGTCTCTACATCTGCCTTCAGCTGAGATTAAACAGCAGCACATTAAGCATGAATTTGTATTTATGTCGATGTTTATGATAATTAATTTGTAAAGGCTTCAAAGTACAAATTGTTGTGCTTAATTATGTCTCCTAATCCCTCACCATGAATGTTTTTCATGTTGTTTAGCAGCTTTGAGACAAAAGTACAAATGGTTCACATCAAAGTCCAGACTCCAGATCAACCAAACATCAGCTGATAATCAGCCAATAAATACAACATTCCCCCTGAGCCACTTCAGCACACACTTTCCTCTCCTCCCTTCAGCCTTTCTTTTTTATTGTCCTCTATTTCTTCTCTTCCTCTTTCTTTTGTTTTTTATGCCTTCCTTAATTCCCTTTTCTTCTTTATCTCCTCCCTGTTGATGCATCAAAGCTGAAAAACATCATCCATATATTATTTAGTTATGGTCAAAGAAAGTGATGCTATTAAACCATAAAATGTGATATGCTGAATATTTTTACATTAGTTAATCATCTGGGAAATGCGCCTGCTGCAGAAATTGATCAGGGTTCTTACATGTCCTGGGAAACCTGGAAACAGTCTACAAATTTTCCAGTCATGGAAAACGCCTGAAAAATGAGAGAAAAAGCAAAATGTCCTGGAAAACCTTCTCTTAATTTATTATCAGAGTTCACTAAAACAGATGACATAAACACCTGAAAGAGCAAAATAACCCTAAAGAATCATATCAAGTAGCGACAGTAGTTTATAAACGATAGTAATAAGAATCAGCGACACGCTGTAAACACCCCCAAGTCACAGCACACAGCAGCACTTTCAGGCTGGATGAAGTTAAGCTAACGTAACAACCGTAGTGACTGAAGCTTCTAATAATGTAAGAAATCTGTTTCACATGTAAAAACATGAGACCCTGCTGGCTGCGATCTCTTCTTTTATTAGGTGTAAAGATTGATTTAAAAGATTGCTTTTTCTCGGCATGTTATAAAAAGTTGAATAATGCAAAATTTGTTAGCATGTTTCATTCAGTTGCTAAAGTTGATGTGCTGATTAGTGTGTTTCACATGAAAGGGTTTGAGAATATTGATTTAACTCTAGCTTGGACTGCTTGTTGGGAATATGTGTTGGGCCTTTTTGGGAGAGTTTAATACTGGTATAGGCTGCTGGCGTACTAGACGAACAGGAGTATCTTTGTTATTTTCTAGCATTGTCTCCTCTCATGCAGTGCTGAACTGTTCGTGTAAAATGGACCCTGACATTAAATCTGTAACTCTTTTATAGCTGTGTCCCAAAGAACCATTAAAGCATGGGTTAAAATATGTTGTGACAAACTGGCAAGAATCAGCAGTTGTTAATTTTCCCAGCAAATTCGACACAAACTTCAGAGTTTACCTTAACCATCGAAATGTGAAATACAGTTTTGCTTATGTTGTTATTTTGGAGAGGACAACACAGATGTGAGCTCTTTTACTCTGAAGCTCAAAACTGCGAGGCACTGGACTGTGCCGTGTTATAAAACAGCTTCTTCTTAAATTTTCATACTACATTTCCAGTATTATTATTTTATGTTCTTGATGTGTTCCCGTCATACCAGCTAAATTATCCCTGAAAAAGTCCTGGAAAAATAATCTCTAGAAAAGAGAAAAACCCTGCTGATGGCTACATAAATTTTAGTAAAAAGAAAAACTTAAAATTGAGCCAAAGTCTAAAAAATGTGCCCGTCTATGTAGATCACAAAAACATAATTTCAGAAAAATATACAGTTACATAGATGCATTTTCACGAAGCATTTTATACGTGTGTGTTTGTGTTATTTCATAAATACAGAAGAGTTTTCATCATCATAAATATAACTCCGTCCTTGGAAAATACAATAACTTGTTTTGGAACAAAACTTATTTGACACGTTCGAAAAAAAATCACTGATTTCATCATTAAATATATGAGGTTTATTATAGAGACATACACACGCAGCTTTGGCGAAATTCGACTCATTATTAGAAATGGGTCGGCAGAGGTTTTAATAAAGTAGTTATTAATTTGTCTGGACACAAAAGTGTCTGAGCTCACACAAACACGCACTGAAAGCAACGTTGTCCATCAATTCCATTACAAATGGTCTCATCAGGAGCCAAAATGAGCTATGAGAGACGGCTGTGGAGCAGACAGGAGGTTTCATTCCCTTATATTGTGGTCTGCTGGTGGGCCAGCAGAATACTAATGCTAAGCTGGAGGGGATGCAGGGCTGCCAGCCTGAGCAAAAAGCATGACCTTGGGCCAGTGGCTCTCTGGGAAAGCAGGGATCTGTACAAAAAAGAAAAAGGGTCGGAGTGCCCCCTGGCTGTGGAAGCTGCATCACATTACAGAAGTGGGAATCTGACGAGAGAGGTGGGAAGTGTTTTATCCTCCCATCATTAACTCAAGAGACTATCCATCCTTCCGAAATCTACTTTTCTCTCCCTCAGTCCCCCTCCCTGCACACTGGTTTTTTTCCCCTCTTTCTGTCAGCCCTTTGATTCTGCTCTTATTCCTTCATATCCTCCCCTGACGCCTGTATCTAGGTCACAACAGGGACTTACATGGCTTTGGGACCCCCAAATCCCCCACACAAGCGTCCCCCTTGTCACAATCAATGGAGGATCCCCATGTTATAAAACCCCCTGGACTGGACTACTTTATAGCCTGTACTGCTTGTGAGGAACGGGGAGTCGATGAGTGAAACGGGTCCGTAACTGGATTCAGCAGGGCAGAGCCGGCAGGAGTCAGGAAGAGGAGGGTGGGGTATAAATAGATAGGGCACAATGGCGTGGCATATGAATGAATATATTAGCGTAATGTGATAAAAGCTCATCACAATTATCTTTCAATACAAGAGCCATCTGGATTTAATGGAGTTTTTATTCAGTCATTCATAGAGACATTATGTAAACTATATTTCTGTAATTTTCCAGGAACCTAAAGGACGTCATTGGGCTCCTGTGCACACCTCAGTGAACACAACAGAGCCAAAGAGGTCGGGGAAAGGGGAACTCTAACATAGTGGGGAATTACATAGATCTTGTGTGCTAACATATGTAGAAGTAGTGAACAAGCTGGGTCCAGTAAATGCAACATCACTAAGGTCCTGTCCTCAAAATCATGCATATGTACTGACAGTTAAGTAGTCATACATAAACCAAAAATACGATGCAATTTTTCCCCTTATGTGCTAACACAGAAAATATAAACATAATGATGCATGGACTGTGAAAACCAGAGCAGAATACAAATATAAAAAATTGCACTTTTGCTGTTAGCCGATAACAATTTTTTTAATTTTTTGCATTGTTCCTGCAATTCTTCGGTTCTGTTTTTCAAACAAGCTTAAAGATTTGATGTATTTACATTTTTTTTCAAGTAGTCCCTCCATTTAAAATCTTACGGGAAGATGTTTTTAAAACTGCATGTTTCTAATCTTCCTCCGTGACGATGTTATACTCCACGCTGACAATGTTTCAAGTTGTCCATGAAAATATCAGGGATTGTCCAACAGGTGACTCTTTCTGCCCGACAAAAACCCTCCTCTCTGAATCAGCAGTTAGGTATACTAGCTTGCAAGCATTAGACTGATGCAATAAAGATGAACATGAACATTGTCTTCTGGGCTTGGTGCTTGAAGCATTAAGATGCTGATGGGCAATGTACGATGCCGTCCGATGACCGGGCAAATATCAGTCTACACTGATGTTCAACCAATGCTTCCTCTAATCAAAAACTGCAACAAAGCTGTCATGTATGGTGAAAAAAGGGACCCAAAAGCAGACCACAAACACAGCTTTTGAGATTCAAACTATTTCATCATAAAAAAGCAATAAAACACAAGGCTTATGAAGCGGCAAGAAAGCCAAAGGTCGCACCAGAAAAGTTATTCAATGTTGGACCGAAATCCAGAAAAACAGGCAGAAAATCGATAATCATGGAAGGCTGAGATCCTGAAATCCAGCAACTCTTCACACTACCGAAAAACAGCAAATTGGCACGGAGACAGAGGAAGACCAAGTTTGTATGCTAGTGCTCATACTTCCAGGCCACACAGAGATTTATGTCCGAATGCAAGCATGTCAGGTGCAAAAATACACCCAGGATGTACTAATGCATCTGATTACAGTTTGCAATCCCTCAACATCCTTTGCACAATGAAAGGTACATTACATCATCCAAGCAGAAGAGGAAGCAATGACAAGCACAGCTCATGCATTTCTTTAATTAAAAGAGAGAGAGGTTAAGGACAGCTGCTTGACTCGACTGGATACTATGACCTGGACTTGGGTCTTTGACTGTCTCATTCCCTCACCAGAGTTTCATTTATAGATTTATCCTTATCTTTAAAACAGCTCAACACAGACACCTTGCTTGGCTGCCTCTCAGGACTTCAGGTAAACACAGTTATGGGGCCAGGGATTAAAAACAAAGCCAAACATGTTCAAAGTCCAGAACTGGTTCAAAAACAAGTGACTCACAGGGGTGAGTTTTATCTCTCATTAAGTTTTCTGTCTACATGATGGACACATTATATGCTGCAACAGTTTTAAAGACCGAGGCTAATGGTGCCTGTATATCCCATGACTACGGTGAACACCTTGTCATAGAGAAATAGAAGCCTTCTCTAAATTCCTATTTGTTCATATTTGTATGATGTGATATGTTAAGAGAACATAAAGGTGAAGCTGAGCATGCACAGAGAGAAAAGGTTGAGGTGCAAAGAGGTAAAAAATTACCAGCGAGCGGGATGCAACCATAGACTGTACTATAATGGATGTAGTATCCGTAACATCAACCATCTGTTTCTGAAGCGCTGTTTTGAAGTCAATCGTCGGTGGGAGCCATATTGGATATGTTCAACCCAACATAACTGCTGTCGGGCTAGTGTGAGGTAGAGGCGGGCTTTGAGCCTGCTAGTCAACAGCTACAGTGTTCCCGTCTGTCAATCAAGTCCGCTGTGCCTCTCATAATGAAAAACTCGTAATCTTAATATCTTTGAAATTGCTGTGTTAGAAAAAAATCACCCCTGGACAGTTTGTGCAAATTGAGAAATGAGCTATCCAGACTTCACTCGTTTTTTGAACCAGGCTGTCAACATGTTTATTTCTGCTGTAAAGATCGGCTTTTTTTAATTTGTGTGTATGTGGTGTCCAGACTTCCAGAGCCATCCTCCAGCAGCAACTCGATGAACTGCAGTTTTTTACACTTCCACATTGGACTCAATTCTCGCGGTCGGAGGTTACCCAAGGTCGGTTGTAGCCTGAGCAAGATTTTGTGAGAGAGCAGAACGACTGAGGAAGATAAATTAGTTACACAATTACTTTATTGAGCCCATCATTATATTTTGCAGCTCAAACTCAATTGTTTCTCTTTTAACCGAAATTCAATTTAAAGTAATTGCAAAAGTTATATTTCCATGCTCAAAATTGACCATGGAGCGCTTATTACATTTAAAAAAGACAGCCTACACTGCTTGTTAATTTTTTTTTTAAATTGTGTCTTTGAATGTATCAGCACAGATATTTACCTAACTATTTGAGATTTCATCAAATGGTCAATCCAGACTCCGTTTTGAAAAAAGCATTTTCAGAAGTTGTTTGCAGGATGTTGTTTTGGGAGCAGTGATTGTTTCATTTTAAACATCTGGATCATCAAGTTTGTGGTTAAATCAAAGCGAAATCTGTTTTAGACTTACAGTTTAACTGCCACTAACTTAAAACAGATGTGCAGCTTTTCAGCTGAGATGGATGTTGAAGGTTGAGGTCCATCTGAGAAATGTTGACCTAGCTTAAAATCATTAAATTGGCCAGGGCAGTTCAGAAACTTCAGACTTCTCTGAAAGGCCAAATGCTTGCTGGGTTGCTGAAAAACACAAATAATTATTAATACTTGTGATGGTAATTCAGAGCTAAATCTGCTCAAGACCAAACAGCTGAACTGTAGGAGATAATTAAAGCTGGTGACCACCCACAGTTTGAACCTCTGGTATTACAAAGGGCATGTGGTGGAGCAGGTTGGGGGCATCCAGATACCTGGGCACAGAAACAGGCTGAACCCTTGGTTTTTGCATGCATACTGACTGAAAGCTCATTTTACAATGCAAAGAAAAAAATGTGCCTTGGTCAGCATAAAGGGTTTGAAGTCAGTACTGCAGCTCCACCAGCTGGAGTGCTTCTGTGCATGTCTTTGCTCCAAAATACCATAGTGTCACTATATGTCAGTGTTACAGTAGTATGTGACCTCATATTTTCATAGTGTGAGGGGATGGAGACACATGGTTCTTATGTATTTACACCATCTTTAATGAAAACACACAGAGGAAGAATGGTGATGCGAAGTCGCTCCAAGCTGAGCCAGCAACAGAGGTAGAACAGTGGTGAAAGAGTAAGAAACAGCAACAATGCCGTGCGTAGCTCACAATATATTTACACGTTATGGCTCCTTTGCTTCCACAACCCGTCACTTTATGTTAATTCAAACTTGAACACCAATATTACACCATTGTAGGGTGTGGTGTTACAAAGCTGCTTGACGGTGGAGTCTCTTTTTGGTGGCTGTATAAAGAGAACTGCTGTGTGCATGTTCACCCTCTAGCTCTTGTGTTTGCAGAGGAAACTCAAGAGTTTGAATGTCAGGAAACATATCTAAATAACTGTCTGCAGCCAGTCCTCATCTTCAACGCAACAACTTCTCTGTTAAAGCAAATCAAAACCAGAGTCATCAAGCATGCTGGTAAAATAACAGGATGCACACAATACTCACTATCAGCTCCTACAGAGAGAAGTGACCATCATGACACAGAATCTGTCCACAGTTTGAGAAGCCCTCCAACAAGGACACATATACTTGAAAAATCAATCCTACAAACGAGCACTTAGAAGAAGGAATTACATTCTAACACTGTCTTGCACTTCAGAGCTCAACCGCTTTTATGCAACTTTATGCAATAATTGGTCTTTCTTACTGTCACAGAGACAAACTCACTGCCTCTCACAGGTAAAAGCAAGTCTGAGATTTACTCCTTCCCAGCCTCTCTACCTATCCATCTCCTTTTACTTTTGTCCATTAACTCCCACCTCTGTCTCTTTGACTCTGCAAAGAAGTCCATTCTGACAACAAAAAGCCGGGGTAGAACATTTAACCTGCTACAAAAACAAAATTCAGGATAAAACACAAGATACATTCTGTTCAAACACAAGACACAGGACCAGGAGCATGATGAACAGCTGCACCATTGTCCTGATCACAAAAATGATTAAGTAGCTGTTTTTAAATTCAAAAAGTTGCATAATGGTGCTTTAAACCAAATTTATTTCCATGAATGTGAGCGTTATCCAGCACTTCCACTTATGTATTACACTTATGCATGTGTGTTGCGTGACAGCTCTGTTGCAATTTGGCTCCATGTTCCCTCATCCACTGCGTTTTCAAAGTGTAGCAGGGAGCAGCACCAGAGTCACTGGCCCAATTTTAATGTCCTCCCTGAATCCTGAATCCTGAGTCCTGAGCCCCTCTTGACTTAATTGACATCAGCTGAAAAGTGATTGAGGGGTGTGAGGGCTCAAAACTGTAGACCTAGGAATAGAACAGCATGGTATCATGCAGCTCACCTTAGCGATATTTAGGATTTTTTATTGCACAATTTTTACTTTTCTCAAATTCACGGCTGCTTAAGCACTGAATGTAAATGATATGAATACATAAATTATACTGTATATGTGTGAAGATGATTCAATTTTGGCTGATTAAGGCTGTTTTCTAGATGTATACTTATAGGCAAACTTTTATGTAATGCCAACACTGATTGCACCTTTCATGCTTCTTGTTTTCCGTTGCACTTTTTCATTTCATGTTACGCTGTTAGTTTGCCCTTCCATGCTCGAGGGCTTCCACTGGGAATCCCTTGTTTCAAGTCACAATGCTAAGAACTATGGGTAATTCCCTAACACTAAGTCTGCAAAAATGCCCACTTACGGAAAGGGGAACGCGCCTCAAAGTCAATTAGTTTGTGAGAGTGGACATTGAGACTGGGCCACTGAGAGCTGGAGTCTCGTGACCAAGGATTTCTCGCAGTAATTACAGAGTCAGTGGTTTTCCCCCTCCATGATGAGCTTCACCTTATGACGATTGCCGTCAATGAGCTCTAAAAACCTCTGACCTGTTGACTCCAAGCCTGGCTTCGCTCATTTTGACATTTTGTTGTGTCCAGCATAAATAGAAACCGTGCATATATCTGCTGCAGAAGGCTCTGGATTTCTGGAGCTTTGATGGAGTAGATCTGCAACACAGTGGAGCCAGTGGAAGCACACACCTTGACTAGAGTGACGAAGTTCCAAGTTATTTCATTGTCTAAGAATGAGATAATGAAAACTTAAGGAGAAATTTCTACGATAATTTAGGACAGTCCAAACAGTATTTGTAGTAGAGATGTGTTACAGTTTTGATTAAATTGGATAACTGATAAGCCAACCCAACAACTAATGTCAATTCAAGCTAACTATAATGTGTTAAATGTTGTCAAAAGCAACAAAAGAAAACATACCAATGCATTTAAACAAACAACATAAATGCCTCACAACACTCTGAGTCCATTCATTTCTTGTGGTGTTAAACATTTCAGCGTTCTGTGCTTATTAATGTGCAGTCTGAGGTCTCACTGAAGCAGAAATAAAATATGATGTGAGTTTGTTAGTGCATAAATTAATGTTTCAGTGTATCAGTGCTCAAATGAAGTAACAGTGCAAATCGGTTTTGGAAAGCAGAGACTGATGTGTTTCCAGATTCCCCAGACATCCTGTTTGTTTATCATCTGCAACTGATGCTACTGTACATCCCTGAGATGTTTACATGAAACCTTTTGATTTGCTCAATCTTTGCTTCCATCTGTGTGGGAGCAGGAGTCAGCTGGAAGCGTGAATTCTCCACAGCGTTGGTGTGAACAGCAACACCCACATCTGACGGAGCATGGCCTCCTCATGAAAGCTATCAGATACATGTCAGGTTTCAGTCCCGTGATGCATCTGTGGTGATGGTATCTAGTTCCCTCTGAATATATGGTGGAGATTACAGGAGATGTGTGGTGGAGCACAGCGAGATGTGAAAACTTATAATCAACCAAGCTAAACTTTCAAAATGAAATGTGCTGGTGTTTATTTAAGGTGCTACATATCTCCGTTTAAAGTCTGTATATCATTACCACATTAGTATTAGAAGATTAGAAGATTTAAATGAAACACTTTTTCAAATGAAACAGGAAGCCAGTATAGCATAAAGGCTTACAAATAAATCAGTTTTCACAGTGAATGGACCAACACTTTAGCACTCTCACTCGACAATTGTGAGAGCTTGTAGACAACGCTTCAATATACAACAATTGATGTAAAGTTCAAGCATCAGTTCTGCATGTGCAAAGATTTTAGCTCCAGATAGTAATATGAATATGCAACCTCCAATTCAGCATTTGCTGAATTTTCTAGAGTGTCCACTGGAGGCTGGCTCTGGAAGTACCGGAAACCACATACACACCAATTCAAAAAAGCTGATCTTAACAGCAGAAATAAACATGTTTACAGCCTGGTTCAAAGAACAAGTGTAGTCTGGATAGCTAATTTCTCTATCAGCACACTGTAGATGGGATACATTTTTTCATAACGCGGCAATTTAGAAGATGTTAAGATTACGCGTTTTCCATTATGAGAGACACAGCTGACTTGACTGACAGGCGGGAACACTGTCGCTGTTGGCTAGGAGGCTCAAAGCCTGCCTCTGTACCTCCTGCTAAGTTTGGTTGATTTCAGAATTTCAAAAATATTTAAAATGTCAGTAATGCTATTTTTTGAGTTGCATTAATAACAAATGCAAGATTGAATTTGGTTCAAATAATACAATGTAAATGATAAATGAACTACAGTTTTGCATCATAGACTCAGTTTTCCACAGGAATCAGATCCTGGTCTTTTGTGCTTTTATGCCTTTATTTTCAAAGCTTTCTTGTGATCTCAAATCACAAATTTTACCCTTGTTCTGGGTAAAATTTCCAATCATATCATTTTTTTTACTTTGATCGAAAAAGTTTATTTGAATCATTTTTATTCTGATTTGGCCATTTTCCAATTCGAAGTAAACCCACCTAGTGACAGCAGGACATGTGTGTTAGCACACATGAAGGGGATGACTGAGAAATAAACAGATAGCAGATATCCAAAGCCTTCAAATTGATGCAATGCAAAGTTTCCTAAGTGCACTACAGCTTTTCTGATGGCATGGACCCACTTTCAGACTTCTTGACTTCTTCTATACATGTACCATACATTGGTTCCACAATAAGATGTTGCATGGGGACCATGGAGTTTAGTGATGGTTACAAGTCTGACCCTGAACTTATTTTACCTCATGAAACCCTAAAACCAGCAGGATATGAGATATTCATTGGCCTACTTTATCTTAAGTGTGATTCTGATTATCTCCAGTGATAAAACTGCATATGAAATCTGTGTCTGATAAATTTCTCTGACTTGATTAAGAACGAGACTTTAATGATGTAATAAAAGTCTCAAAAGAGAATAAAGCGTGAGAGGAAGTTAGAGGGTTTAAACAAGTCTCTGCTGAAATTGATCTCACTGGTTTTAAATTCAGTCTTTGAGATTAGCTCCATATCAGAAAGAGATGGATATCAAAGATGGCTGTGTGTCCACGACATCTTTATTAAACCACTGATCCAAAGAGTTCTTTCTATCAACTGGTTTGGAGAGCTTGGCTGAGTAGTTTCATACGATGAGAGGACACTTTACAAGGCCAGATAATTTGTCAAATACCTCAGTCCTGGCTCCAGTATTCTCTATTTAACTGAGTGATGGTGAGTTTATGAAGAGGAGCTGATGGGCTGAGGAAGGACAGACTGTTACCCTCCTAATTAAATGGATAAAGACCCTGGACTCTCAGGCTGTAAACGGGGATAAAGGGGAGTTTTCTGCTGTTAATACAATGATGAGCATGCTCAATGGGTGTTTTGAGCATGGAAATCATTCTTGACCTTTGGAAACAGCAAGCGAGAAGAGAAATGTTGCTTAAAGGTCAACTTTCTGGCTGGAAAAATGTTGTCATGCATAATTCTCCAAATGTCCCAGGGCATGCTCATCTTTGTCCTTAAAACCCAAAGATCTTTTCATGCCCCCCTTTGGCGAGCCAAACAGAAGCACAAGATAGTGTCTGTATCAAAGTCTGCTTTATTTTCTCTCTCTTACTCATGATTAACTAAGTTCTTCTTCCCCTGCTGCCAACACAAGCCATCTCACAGTGTCTCACAGTATCACCTGACTCACCAAGTGCCAGACGGCCTGAGCAGCTGCTCCGAGCATCAAGTGTTGCACCAGATATGTTAACAATGGAGGTAGTTCAGACTGTTCTGCAGCTATTGAAGATACTTAAGGTTTCTGTGTTTCACTATATGAGCCAACAATGGGCAAAGGAAATAACTTGGGGTAGATTTACTGGAAAATCTGAAATATAAGTTGCACTGTTACCTGTTTGGGGGGTGCTCCTTGAGGATAAAGGCTTGTGTTCCTGCATGCAGACTCCCATTGCATCCAGCAATGTGCAGTTTCTGTGCAGGCATGTAGCTCTTTACAGCACCATCTGTGGTCGCCACCCTGCCAGCCACCTATACAGCACTTGAGAAAAGGCCTACGTTGATAGTCATGAGGTACAGATGTCAAGTCAAGTCAAGTCAACTTTATTTATATAGCACATTTAAAAACAACCAGTGTTGGCCAAAGTGCTTTACAAGGTAAGATGTACGCACTGCCTGCAACCAATTCACTGGTTTTTGTACCACTTTTTGTCTAAGTATTTTCAATCAAACCAGCATTCCATGAGGTTTATTGACTTATTTGTATTTAAGAGTTTCCTTGTATGTTTATGACCTAACGAAAGTTAGACTTGTTATGAAAAACTGAGCGTCACACTAGATCATGTAGTTTCACTTGAGTCCAGTCCATTTACTGAAGAAGACAGCAAGACGTTGTTGAAAAGCTCAAAAGTAAACCTCTCAGTTGATATTCTCGTTTTCTATTCGAGAGGAAGGAAATGATGCCGGAGTGACCTTGGGGAAATAAGGAATCTAACAGCTCAGGGCAGTAATGTACAGTGTCTGGTTTGGAAGAGCTGCAATAAGAATGTGCAGAAAGTGATTGACTGAATTAAAGGCCAGGGGGTCAAAAACCAGAACAGTGCGAGGAAGGAAAAAGTGGAGCATGTTCCCAAAGTATTTCACAGAGACCAAATATGATGAGGGATATACTTACATTCATTCATGGTCATACTTCATTACCCTTATATGATCCCTTTTTCCCTTTTCGAACAAACAAACACAAAGTCAAGTGTCAGGGAGTTGTTTTAATCTACAGCTACTACATAATGAAAACTTAAATCCCCTGCAAATGCAAAAAAAAATCTGCCAAATCTTACTTACTTGAATATGGTTTCAAAGTTCTCTTTGAAACAAACCAAAATATTCTATCATCAAAAATAAAATGATCTGTCAGTTAATATGACAAAACCCAGAAATGATCACAATTATTTGTTTTGTCCCTTGTTGAACACCATAGTCAAGCTGTTGCTGTGTCTTCCAGCTTCCTGCTGCGGCCAGGATGAAAAATAAATACTTTAAATGACACACTTCCCTTTAAAAACTCCCAGCTGGCTTGGTTGACAAGTCAAGAGTAATATGCATGCACTTTGTGTCAAACGGAATTAATATATCACCAAAGTAATTTGAGTTTGAGCTAAGCATACAGGTGCAGCTAATCAGACCGATGTCAGCTGGTAACTGCATCACAAAAGCCAGCAGAGCTCTAGTTTGGAGTATGAGAATCACCACAGACCTGTGGATGAAACACTCCGAAGTTGTCTCCTTCCTCTTAAGCCTGATTTATACTTCTGCGTGGAAACAAGGGCGTAGCCTACGCCGCAGGTCTACGTAGCTCCCATATCTACGCAGAGGCCTACACACCTAGCTGACGTGTACCTCCTCCAAATTGTAACTATGCGTTGAATCAACGTGGACTGCAAGCCCTGTGATTGGTCGGCTTGGCGGCATTGTATTTCGCGCATTTACAGCACATCAGCCATGTATTTCATCTCCTCCTCTCTATTCTTCATGTAATCATGTCTGTATGATAAACAGCAACATGTATCAGCTGTAGATTAACATAACACGCTCCGATGTGAAACAGCAAACAGAGATAGTAGCGGGGCCAGAAGCAGGTGACCGGCTATCAGAGAGACCACACTGCCCTCAAGCGTTCCGGCGGAGTATTGGTGCGGGACACGGACACATTGACGCACAAGTTTAGTCGACCACTGAAGCGTAGGGTCGACGCAGAAGTATAAATCAGCCTTTAATAATGGTTTGAGATCACGCTGGTGTGGCACTGCAGCATTTACTTGAATAATAAATCTAAAAGTTAAGGTCATAAAGTACTTCACTATAATCATTGATAAGAATTGGGTGAAATTGTTAATGTGGACTCAAGAACTGTTATGGAATGCAAAATAATGCAACTTTGAACCTGAGATAAAATAAGTGATGAAGAAACTCATGGCAATTTTTTTATTACCCGTTTCACAGCTTTAAAAACAAGTGAATAAATAAAGTTTATAAAACAAAATTAACCAAATTTAACTGTCGTATTAAATATTCAGGACAGGGTGCATGGAAGGTAGAAAAATCAGCAATGTGTCAGCTACACGGGTAGAGGAGGTGGGTGCAAAGCTAGAAGAAGACATATTTTATAATTCCTACACACATAGGCCTGAAATGCAAACACAAGCATGAACAAGGTCCTATGGACATGCAGTAATGGAGAGATGTCAGAGTGCAAGAGCTGCCCACTGACACCATGAGCAGAATCAACGTCTCTCTAGCTACCAGCACAATTTCATGATGCAGTCCACACTGGTACTTGACTTCGGTTCCCAAGTTGTGATACTGCCTTCCTGAGGGTAGAGTGAGACTAAAGGAAGATAACTGAGGCAGCACAACATTCAATGATCTTGATGGTTTAAGAGAACCTAACACCTTTTCAGGGAATCTTTTGAAATAGCAGGTGATATTATTAAAACATGGTGTGCATCTATTGATTAAATTGTGCGTTATCATACCTGTGAAATGCTCTTTTGTGTGTTGTAAGTTCTGTAATGATGAGATTCATTTTCTCTGAATCCGAACAGATCCTTTGAAAGGCTTAAACTATAATAACCTCACTGAGTGTGGTGTTGTGTTGTTTTTGTCCAGGAGGCCATCATTTCTCCCGTCTCCCCTGACGTGCTCTACCTGTTTCGAGTCCAGGCCGCCTGTATGAACGACATGCGCAGTGACTTCAGCCAGAGCATGCTCTTTAGAGGTAACACACACACACGCTCAAATGCTCATAGATTGCCTCCACATTATCTTGAATGTCATCAAAAAAAGTCAATATGTGCACCGGTACGTGTTTCTTTAATATACACAGCGCTCTCTTAACATGCCGCTCACATATTGTCTTGTATTTGTGGAAAAACAATAATATCTGACGGTCTGCATTCCTTTGATGGCAATCTTTTATATTCAGGTTATTTATGTGAGCTCATATCAACAGCTGCAGGCGAAAGAAAAATAACAGAAGAAATAAAAGGAAGGGGGAAGCTGCTGAAAGGCAGTGAGATGCATTCATTTCATCTAACCTCATTTAGTTTATTGGCTGGCCCATTAAGTATTCAGCACCTTGCATTTACAATCTGTCATGTTGTGATTAATGTGCTTACAATGCACTCATGGATGTCCTGTCGACACCCACTCTAAGTGAAGTGTCGCCTTGTTGTCTCTCTTGTGTTTGACTGTGGATAATCCCCAGTGTGTGTTTTTTCTCCTTCCTCTGATTAGCAAACACCACCAGGGTCTTTGAGGGGACGAGGATCGTGAAGACTGGAATGGTAAGAGAAGCAGGGTGGATTACTTCTGCTGTCTTTTCACCTTTTATCCAGCAGAGAGCAGTGTCTGTGTTAGCATCATGCTGTGCAGTGTGCAGAGGAGTGACTCCAGAGAATAAGTCATGATAAGAAAGGTGGTGAGTTTAGTTATTTTATATTAAACTGCAGCGTGATCCAGATCATGATACAAATCATTTTGTAATTTCCTGACACGCTGTGGGTCAAACAGCAGATCATCAAATAAAACAGGGCTTCCCAAACCTTTACTGTAGGGCCACATGTGGTAAATGAAAATGTTTTCAAGCTCTCTCTCTCTCTCTCTCTCTCTCTCACCACACACATCAGCTCAACATCATACGTCTGAAACTTACTATCAGACACATCCTCTGCTAATCGTTCATGCATCTTTAGATTTATTTGAAACACACAGAAAAATACAGAAATGTAACTCCAGTGTGCAACATTAAACTGAAAAAACAGCAATTCAAACTAACACTGTAACATGTGACTCCCGAGTTATGAATGTGTGAGTGGCCCTCAGGTGGAAGACGTAAAACTGAGGGCGAGGTTTGTCTTGTCATAGTTTCTTGTCTTTGTTTTAGCAGTTTAAACATTTTGGGGGAAATGAATCTACAGTCTTAGAAAGTCATTTGACAAAATTGGCAATTCATTCCCAGCAGTGTGAGCTGTGTGCATCGTTTTTATTAAGCCATGCTGTGCCCCTCCTCTATGGCTCCAGGCCCCTCTTAAGGCAGATATTATATAATATTTCTCCTCTGAAGTGTTTTAGAAGTTTACAACAAAATAATCAGCACACTGGCGTGAAATCAGTTGTAGAGTTCTTGTGATAGAAGGTTTGAACCAAGTTATGTAGGATAATACGGTGTGAGTTCCCAAACTTTTAAGCCTGCGAGCCCCAAAATATGGGTGCCAAAGACCCCCACTGTCCTTCAAAGTGATTTAATGTGGCTTCATTTAGCTGGTGTGCAGAAAATCAGCCTACCGATATGAGCATGTGGCTGTGTTTCCTGTGCCATTATGAATTAACCTACTGCTACTGATGCTTTTGATAATTCACTCCCTTGAGGTGGTTAGACATTGCTCACCGCCCTGCACACAGTTATTAGCCAATTCAAAGACTTTAGAAGAACAATAGAAGAACACATCTGATAAACAATCCAAATATTGTTTAATAGAAAATGTTAAAAGGCTGGAAGTAGAATTTAAGTGTTCTTTGTATCAGGTGTAGAAGTGACTATTCAAAAAGTCTTAACAAAACAAACTACTCATTTGACTACTTTTGTGTATAGTTTTACAATACTAGATGAAACATGCAGTTTCAAATTGTTTTAAAGTTTAATTTTATTCATTTATCTTCTTGGAAGGCATCTCACAACCCCTCTATCACTGTCCTGTGACCCCCCCATAGGATTTCGAACCACTTATCAATAATACTACATAACTACTAATGTTTGATAAGCACAGGCAACATTTTCAATCATAATGTTTTGGATCAGATTCGATTATGTCAATACAAATGTCACATAATCCAAAAACAAACATTTAAACTTCTTCAAATGTTTGAAATGAAGTAATTCTCCTCCCTGCGTCACTGGGCCTTGATCATCCTAAGCTGCAACATCCCAAGGCATCAGTGAGCTCCAGAGAAACTATCCTCAGGCCCTGGATCTGCTCAGGATCAATTTTAATCTTTAATCTTTTACTCTGCACACACTTCTCTTTGAATTGCTAAGTGCTTCAAATGTTTGAAACTGAGTCTGTTTCTTACAAAAGCTAATTAAAACCATCAAACTCTTTGACACTTCAAGGCCTCAGTGCGCCCCTGCAGCTCAAACCTCTGTCCCCAGGACCTGCCATAGATCTGTTTGATGATCAAATGTATTGTTTTATCTATTTCTCTGTGCATATTTAACGTAAGCTTTAGATTTTAAAAGTGCTTCAGATGGATGACATGAAATAGTTCTATATCACAACCATGCTGACCTGAGTAACATCCAATCAAGTTGGGAGCATCAAGGGGTTTAACACTGTAGTCGATAGTATCTGCATTGAAAGAAGCAGCAAATGATGTCTAACTTGTAAAATGTCTCTCTCTCAGCCGACAGTGTCTCCAGCCTCCTCCGCTGACATGGCTCCCATTTCCTCTGGATCCTCTACTTGGACCTCTTCTGGCATCCCCTTCTCCTTTGTCTCAATGGCGACTGGAATCGGACCATCCTCCAGTGGTAGTCAGGCGACGGTGGCCTCGGTAGTGACCAGCACTCTGCTGGCCGGCCTAGGCTTCAGCGGTGGAGTCATCTCCTCCTTCCCCAGCTCTGTTTGGCCCAGCAGAGCCCCAACTCATAACCCCACCTCCACCCGCCAGAGCAACGAACCCACCGAGCCCGCCAGAGACGCCACCACCTCTTCCTCCTCTGTCACGACAACCACAGCCAACGATAACAGCGAAGCAGCAGGTGAGGACAAAGATAACAGACATGGTCAAGGAGAGGATGGAGAGAGGGAAGGGGAGGATAAGGATGAAGAGGAGGAAGATGAAGAAGAGAAAGATGAGAAGAAAGGGAGGAAGAGATCAAGAGGAGAAAGCAAGGAAGGGAGAAGGACTATCGCAGCAGAGGATGAGCCAACCAGGCAGACGCCGGACTCTACTGCAAAGGAGAAAGAAGAGACAGAACCAGATCCATCCGAACTGCTGCCTGTTGTCGACAAGGTGATTACCCATGATCCTCTGGACTTGAACGCCACGACCGCCACAGAGGCAGCCACTGAAATGGCAGCATTCCCTGCACTGAAGGGCCCAGCAGCCACACTCAGACCCAGCTCAGGGGAGAAGAAGCACTGGCCTTTCTCCATCCATACCGGTGAGTCCACCTTCGGTGATTGGCTCTCTGTTGCTCCACAAAGTTCCCTCTCTTTCACAAAGTTCAACCTGTTGTTTGGTGACAGTGGCTGCAGCCTAACTTAGAGTATTTCTTATCATTTTCCAACCAAAAGCCATGTTTGTTTTTTATCAGTGTAGGAGGTAAAAATGAATAAACTTTGCACGTAGTCAGGTTAAGGGGATGCAGTTGTTTTGCTAAATTGTTGTGACTATTTCTTTATACTCTCTTATTGAACTCAGGCTCTCTGGTCCAGGACCTGGGTTCTCACAGTAAGCAAGTGTTTGACAGTCTTTTGCCTCTTTTTCTTCATAAAAAACAACCTCTGGGTATTTACCCTACTTGGGTCTGAGAAGATGAATATATGAGAAACACAACAATAATCCTGCAAATAAGGAAAGGGAGGGATGCTGCATGAAGTTATTGGAATATTAATATATCGGTTATATCATCCGATGAAGTGTTGGTGCCTCCAGGTTATATCTGAGGTAAAAATATCCAGTGTCCTCAGATGCTGTGCTATCATTCTTATTTTACATTGTGGATGAAAGCAAAAAGTAAAAACACAGAAGAGTGGAATCAGAGTGAGAGGGTCAGATTTTATTCATCAGAGCTGAATGAGGCTCCATGATATGATGCTTAGGATTTAGCTGCACAACTTTGTTCTGTAGATTTATCAAACAGTTACTTAAAAGATGTTCTTTTCAGCTGAATTAAAGTCCAATCTCTGAACACAACCTGCTCCCAACCAGGCCATATGTGCTTCCTGCAACCCAATGGACATAACCACAGTGACTCCCAACTACTATGACGTCACTTGCATACCCTCTCTGTAACACTCAGCCCTTTTAGGCAGGGTCACAGGGGTCTGAAACCAATCCCAGATGTCATCGAGCGAGTGGCGGGGTACAGGTCACATTCAATCTGCATACCAATACATGTATACATACTATTAATACCAGGCATGGTGTCAGGATGAACATGTAGTTGTTTGTATGTGAGTATGCCTGGATGTATAGTAGATTAGCCCACATTTTTAGGTATGAGACGGGGGATGAGATGTTATATGTGGTTAAAAATATAATCAAGTCACTAGGAAGCTGTTTAAGAAATGGTGTTTGTTTATTGTTGTTGAATTCTACATACAGCCTGATGGACATGCCTAGCTTAGCCATAGTAGTTTGGACTATGACACATGTTTGTATTCCTATGAGGAGTTGTATTAATGAGTCGTTACTCAGCCAGTCACGCTCACATTAGCACCTACAGACAACTTTTAGTCTCCTGTTAATTTAACAAGCATGTCGCCGGGCTGTGAGAGAAAGCCTGAGTAAACTCCACAGAGGAAGGGTCTTATCAGGTCGGGGATTTGAACCTCCTTGCTGTTGTGCAACAATGCTAACTGCTGCACCACCATGCATCTGTTTCCCTCTAGATGCCTAATATCTATTTATGTATATCTGTTATCCGTATAATATCAGTATCCGCCGACAAACAGTTAATTATCAGCTTTTGTACGATAACAGCTGATTGTGCAGACCACAAGCTCCAACATGCTGGCTGCATGGAGAGATTTGTTGTTCTTCACAATGTTAAAAAAGCTGTGTATATAGGAATCTGCACAAATTAGAAAATGTTAGGTATTGGATATCAGCTAAAATCCAACATTAAGCATCCCCAGAATTTTGTTTTGACATAAATGTGAAATGAAATATCCTGATCAAGGGCCACACTGAGAGCTCATTGAGTGATGGAGAGCTGTTTTCTATCTGGACAGTGTTTCCTTTGAGAGTTCTTCAGTCAAGGATCCACGCAACAATTTGAAGAAGTCCTTCAGCAACAACAAAAAAGTAATTCTTAGAAATGTTTCAGCCTCGAAGGACCTCTCAACATGAAGTTCCTCTGACAAAACATACATGTTTCTAAGAGTTTGATGAATGTAAATCATCTCTACCCTGATGCACTTCTACATTGCAAGGCTACGATACGGCAAAAAAGGAAACACTCATGACTAAGAGTAAAGTTTTGCTCTCACAACAATGTTCCCAGATTTTCCCAGGAGTGAGATAATGTTCAGTCTAACTATTGCTGCTATCTCATTTCAGCAGGAAGGAACGGAGAGATGTAGAAGAGCGTCTGCTTTGATCACAATTTCATTTTTACTTTCCTTTGAGGTGTGAGATCAATGGGGTCACAGCTCTTTTCATATTTAGATAAAGAGAGATGTGGAAGCATCAGATGGTTCTGGTGATGTGTCTGCCAGCGTCATGGCAGAAGAAAGCATTTGTGAGTAAAAAGTGTTAGGTTTATTAAAAGTGGGATTCAATGTAAAGTAAACATGCAGCATCTAAACCACGTCCAAGATAAAGGATCAAAGCTGTGAGGACATTATATAATATTTCTCCTCTGAAGTGTTTTAGAAGTTTACAACAAAATAATCAGCACACTGGCGTGAAATCAGTTGAAGAGTTCTTGTGATAAAAGGTTTGAACCAAGTTATGTAGGATAATACGGTGTTGAGTGTGTTTAATGCAAAGTATGAAGTGGAACAGTTCTCCTGTCTAACAGCCTTTACTGTACGTGTAATGGGCTTTATGTAGTAAGAGGCAATGAGTTGCATTGATCTAGAGGGGATGAATTGCTGCCATGAAGAGTAAAGTATTAACAGAGTTCCTGCAGGAGCTGAGAGCAGACCTAATGCTTCCCTCTTACTCCCCCTTCTCCTTCTCCTCCCCACAGCCAAGACTTTCTACAGCGCTCTGCATTAGCCAAGACAGCACCATGGGACATCAATTCAATTCCAAGTGCTTCAAAACAGTCTAAGCACAAGACCAGATATTATTATGAACAGGAGCAATCATCTCATATTCCCAGAAATGGCTTTCTTAATCTCTTTGTCAAAGCATATTTGGCCAAAATTTTATTCTCTTTGAGCTGGAGGGCAAAAAGCTTTAATGCTGTTTCATAAAGTTAGTATCTGTGCACATTCTGCTCAGAGCATCAATTGTGCAGAGTGGTTTTTGTACCGAGTGCATACCAATGACTGTATATAAGTATGGACTACATGCCTCCATCTGCTCCCATCGTTAAAAAGTGAAGCCAGAAAAAGTGCTGTCATGTTGTGCTGGTGATGTATTTTAGAGCCAAGGCATGAACAGAAACAATCTCATGGCCAAGATCCACCAGATCCGTGTTCGGTCCGTCTCTGATCCTTCATGGCACTGGATCTGATAGGTTTCTATTCTAGTCAATGTGTTAACCCCCACTGGATCCGCTCCGTTGTGTTCCGGCGGGTTGGAACGCCGGAACACAAAAACAAAATGAAAACATCCAGTTAATTTTCAGAATAAAACACTCTGTGTTATCACCAGATTGTATTTCACTTAACTACAACAACAAACCGTCATGCGAAAACAAAATGTCATTTTAAACGGAGCCAGGCCTGGTGTCAACAGGTCAGAGGTTTTCAGAGCGCCATAAAGACAACATGGATGAGGAGAGGAGGAGGAGAATCCTTGATTCAGTGATTGCCATGGGAAAACCTCGGTCACATGACTCCAGCTGTCCGGCGATCCTGCTCCATGCTGCCGGACACGGATCTGGTGGAAGTCCAGTGTTACAATCTCTTAACACCTAAGAATTTAAGTCCAGACACCCACATTGACTTTGGTTTCACATGGTGGTCTTCACAATCCGGATCCCAATACAATCACACCTCTCAGTGGATGTGATATGTTAGGCAGATCAAATGGGCAGGTGAAATGATGAGTGACTTTGACAAGGGCCTAACTGTGATGGCTAGGCAGCTGGGTCAGATCATCTCCAAACTGTGGCTCTTGTGGGGTGTCCCAGGGGTCAGTGGGGTCATGGGGGCACCACCAAAAGAATGTTGGTGCTCAGATTACTACAAAAATGAATGCTCTGATGGAAAGATGTCAGAATACAGTGCACAGCAGTTTGTTGCGTGTTGGGATGCAGAGCTGAAGAATGGTCAGGGTGGGGCCTTCAATGAGCATGTGAGTTTCAGGACTGGACCACAGAGCTATGGAAGGTGGCCTGTAGGAAAAGGATAAAGACTTCAAGGTGTTAACTTGGTCTCAGAATACTCTACATCTCGACCCAATCAAGCATCTGTGGGATGTGCTGGACAACCAAGTCTGATACACGGAGGTCCCACCTCACACCATGCAGGCCCCAAAGGGTCTTCTGTTAACATCTTGGTGCCAGATTCCCACAGCACACCTTCAGAGGTCTAGAGGAGATCTCGACAGGTGCTGTTTATTTTTGCCCTGACCGGAAGGGAGGGGGACCTACATAATATCAGGCAGGTGGTCATGATGTTACGACTGTGTGCTGAAATTTGTATGATTTATTTTACTACTTTCATCCAACAGCTGAAGTAAGCTGTTTAGTTGAGATTAAAAGATTATTATTTTGTGATCTAAATAATATAATCAGATTAAAGATGCAACAAGCTGCACAGTAATGAGAAATAAGTTAAAATAGGAAATACTTTAAAATGCTGAATGCTACAGTAGTGTGATATGCTTCTGAAAGAGGCCGTTCTGCAGCAGGAGGTTTTTTGTTCTTGTGTCTCGGCTGCTGATGCTGAAGTTTAAGAGCTTTCCCACAGCTGAGAAACCGTGAGCTTGTTCATAACCTTCAGTCCACCTTAACAGCGCAGACGGGGTTTTGATAGACACGCAGATTTACTCGGGTCACATCGTTGGGATTCAGCAGCCTGTCAAACTGCCTGCCCCCCCACCTCCTCCTCTCTCACTCCTCCTGTGCCCCCTCATCCTCTCTGCCTCACTCTCTCTTCTTACTCTGATCTGAGAGCTGGCCTACTTTCAGACAAGGCAAGAGGAGATGAGGCTTGCAGGCTAAACTCAGCTGCAGGGAAAGAAGAAAAAAAGCCTCTGCTCCATTTATAGCTACGTGTGTGTGTGGTGTGTTACTGCCTGTACAGTATGCATCTCACTGCACATTGGTGACTGGCTCTGTGTGTGTGTATTTGTGTGTTTTATGCTCGCGTGCTGCCAGCAAGGGTTTATTTATTTATTTATTTATTTTTGGCAGACTGGCTGTAATCGTAAGAGCAAAGCAGAAGGAAAAGAGAAGGGGACAGAGGCAGGCAGAGTCTCTGGGTCTCTCTCTCTGTTTGCACTCTGCATGTCTGCCTGTGTGAGTGAGGATGTAAGGATGGAGATGCAAAGATAGTGGCGATGCAAACCAGCTGTGCTGCAGTGCAGGGGCCCGGCCTGATGCAGCAATCGGCTCCAGGCAGAGCTGCAGATTGAAGGCCATGGGGGCCGGCGTCAGCTCCAGCAACGTCACGGCTGCAGCAGCTGAAATGGGTAGGTGGTGCTGATGCTGTAGGGGGTGATTAAGGGACGGAGAGGAAAGTAAGATTTAAGAAATGACTTAAATTATTCAGAGCTGTGCTTTGTTTTGATGCAGACTTCTGGCTGTACTTCTTCAAAGAGTGTGCAGAGTGTGCAGGACTCAGGGCAAGGGCAGTTTCAGCTGAGACCTAGCCGGACAGTGTGTGCTGATCTGGGTTTGTTTTGATGCATCTGATGGTTTGTGTTGCTGCAGTTTGGAGTCAGTCTTAGCGGCATGGATGTCAGATACTGATGTTTCATCTTTGTGTTTGTCCTGTGAAGTAGCACAGTAGTTATTGTGCTTAGCTTAGAGAATAAACTGTGTCCTGATTCCATAGTATTCACCAAGGCTAATAAAGTAAACAACATGAACAGCAACATGCAGTCTCTTTTTATAGAAAACCAAACGGGGAGAAATCAAAGGCAACTGACCTGCATCTTTAAATCACTTAAAGTTGAAAAGAACTTGTGCAGAGTTAAACCAAAAAAAGGATGCTGTCTGATGGTGAATTTAAGTGCATGAGAGTCCACCTTAAGACTGCAGAGTTAAATCTGTTGGCTTAACCCTGACCGCCCTGCAGGTCTAACGCTGTCAGAAGACATTTGGTAAAAAGTCACACTATTCCTCCAAGAAGAGGAGACATGGATTTTGCTTTGCTGTGACTGTGACATTTCAGAATAACCTACAAGTCTCCAGTAATGTGCACAGCTGCCATTTGCAGTTTGATGTGTTTCAAGGACAACATCTGACAGAAGTCTTGTCACGCTGAAGCAGCAACCTCTGGTGTTGAAACATGAAGTCTATGTAAATGTGCAAAAAAATCCAGTTCCTCGAGTTCCCTATAAATAAACATGTTTATGGCCTGGTTTAAAATACAGCTTTAGGTATGTATCTCATTTATAACCTGTTAAATGAGATGGTATAGAAAGTCAGAGTTATACATATTTTCATAATTAGGGGCATGGCTGAGGTGACGGACAGGAAGCTCTCCTCAACTCCACCTCTGAGTCAGCATATCCAACATGGCGTCCACGATTGTACGGGCTTCAAAGTGCTACTTGGTGACATCACAGAAACTACAGTGTGTCCATTTATTATAATGTCTATGGCCACACTGCCATGACAAACGGCATATGAATGTGGGGACCTAACACTGACATACCAGCTCCTCAAATAACTGGACTTTCAGGAGTGGCTGTGGCTCAGTGGTAGAGTTGGTAGTCTCTCAATAGGAAGGTTGGCAGTTCAATCCCAGCTTCTGCAGTCACATGCCAAAGTGTCCTCTTATCGTAGCCAGCATGGTGTGTGAATGGGATTAGTTAATGCTGGTGTGCACTCGACATATTATCCTCTGCCATCAGTGAATGAATGATGGGGGAATGGGTGAATGTGACAAGAGGTGTGAAAGTGCTTTGAGTGGTCAGAGGACTAGAAAGTGCCACCTAAGTACCGTCTGTTTACCTTTCACCATGAAAGTAAAGAAGTAAAGGACTTCAATTAAACATAAAGCTCCAGATCAAATATTAAGAGACCATCACAAAAATGTATTTTTGTACTATTTAAAGGTTTGTGTTTGAGTAAAATTAACATTCTTACTTTATTGCACACCGCATATTTCTCAACTCTCCAATAGAATATTCTCATTTAGATCTCTCAGTTGCAGAAAATTGGTAACAGGTTCAGAAAACAACTAAAATGAACTACTTTCCCAGACTGAGAATAATGCACAGAATAAAAGTTTCCATTTCATATTCTTTTTTAATCAGAAAAAAACTTACTTCCTCCTTTTAATTCAATTTTATTATTATTATTATTATTATTATTATTATTATTATTATTATTATTATTATTATTATTATTATTATTATTATTATTATTATTATTATTATTAAGCTTTTATCCAACTATTTAATTATTATCTATTTTATCAGATTATGTATTGTATGTATTTTAAGAAAAAAATAATTTATTATTTTAATGTTCCTAATTTATCCTTTTCACTTTTTCTTATTTCCCCATTTTGATGGTGTGTTCTCATTAATTCTCTCATTCTGAAAACCTCTTTTATTGTCCTTTTAATGCCTCTAAATACTTATCCATTTTTATTTATTTATTTTTATTTATTCAATTAATTAATAAATTTATCCTTGAATTACCTCATAAACAATGATTTATTAGTCCATTGTCACACCAATTCATTCTGTTTAATTTATTTACGTGTATTCTTTTTTAGGTTGCGTTGTATTCTGTTTTGCATTGTTTAAAAATCCTCGTCCCTGTCTGTCAAAATGTTTTATTTGTTATTCAAACCATATACTTTGTAAACATTTGTTATTTTAGGTGCTATATAAATAAAGTTATTATTATTATATTTTATAGAAAACTGAAATCAATATTTGTTGCAATAACCCTGATATTTAGTGGCAGCTTTCATGCATCTTGAAATGCTCTACATCGCTATTTCAAATTGCTTTTAAGTGACGTTATGCCACTCTTGACACAAAAATTCAAGCAGCTCAGCTTTGCAGTTTGTAAAGTGATCACTCAATACCTCATGAAGTAGACTGAGGTGTGTTTGCATGTTTTACTTGCGTTTAACATTTGGTCACTTGTGCAAAGTGATGAGAAAAGGGGATGATTTCAGCTTGGTGTATTTTAAAGTTCAGTATACAGCAAATTGTTCTGCAACAACGGGGATGTAATGGAGGCTTTTATTCACTTTAAAATAATAAGAGGGACCTTTATGACAGAGAATAATGATCTGTGTGATCCTCCTCTTCATTCTTGCAAATTCTTCATTATTTTCACTCAAATTGAGTCTTGATTTCCACATCAGGAGGAATGGACATTGCATCTGTACTTTATTTTGCCCACCATCACCTTTAATACCATTATTTGTTTCCACCTTCGTATCATCCTCTGCCTCTGAACTTTATTTCCTTCCCTTTTTAATGTCTCTGTTTTCTATTTCCGTCCAGATCGTCCCACTGTCGTGACCAACCTGACCCATCCGGTGAGGACCGGGCCTGGAGCGGGTCTGGGCCGTGTGGAGTGGCTGGTTCCTTTGGGCGTGGTTTCAGCTCTGACCTTCCTCTGTCTCGTTCTGCTGCTGGTTGTGCTTGTCTACTGGAGGTGGGTACACTCACACACGCAATGTTTTTGAGTTGGTTTGAAAGGGCGACTCTGGGTCACATTTGGAATGCGTGCTGCATTTCTATCGTTAAGGTGGAAAGAACAAGATATACTATAGTTAAGCTGTGTGCATTAAAGAAACTGAAGAAGGAGAATCATGGTGACCACATACGGACAGGATTTATACCTGGCCTAAAGCACCACAAACATTTGATTGAACAGCTTTAATTATTCAGGGAGGTAAATGTTTAATGTATCAGGATCAGCCTGCACCTTGTTTAAACTCTTTAACTGCCCGCAGAGACAATCTGTTGCCTGTTTCGCTTTTGCAGGTGTGTGCACACGGCTGAACAGCGTGAATAACGTCACACACCCAGCTGTTTACCCTATTCTGCCATTTTTACACATCTCTGACAGGTGGAGTTAATTTCTCAATAAATGTCTGTCATAAGGGATGGTTGGTTGTAATAATAATATTGAATCAAATATTAAATTTTGTTTCTCACTTTTCCATCACACAGAGTTAATATAGTGTGATTTTAGAGTTAATGAGAGAGAGAGAAGACAGGGAGGAAAGGAGACAGATCGGTAAAACTCAAATATGCCCCCTCCACCTGCCCGGATCAGCGTTGTTGTGTTGTTTCTGATTAGATTCACGATGCAGATGATCTGGTTGACATCATTTTACTGTGAATCTGATCACTGGACATAAAGCTGTGATGACCTCCAATCAGTCATTACAAAGCTGATGAGCTGCAGATGAAATCTTATTTTTATGATCAGTACATCAACAAAACAAATAAACGTAAATAAAGGTTCACATCAGCAGCTGCAGCATAAACACATAAAGGAGTTATTAAAGATGAAGGTAGAGGCAGCAAACTGTTGTAATGTTTACATACAAAAACAATAATAAGTCTTTATTATTATGAGTCATTTATAGCATTATTACATCTGGGGTTGTGGGGAGCTGGAGCCAGTCAGATGCTACTGGATGAGTCTATCACAGGGCTCACATATAGAGACAGACAACCATTAACTCTCTCACCTGCTGGCAATTTAGAGTCACCAATTAACCCAGTGAGCATGGCTGTTTTCGAAAAGGCTTGCATATCTACTAAAGTAGTAGGCAGTAGGGACTGCATACCACCTACTGCATACTACGTTTTAAGGTAGTATGTTGTATGACTGCTCTGTTGGATCTGTTCTGCAGGATGCTTGGTCAGGCATCACTGGATTTGTGGTTTTTCGAGGTAGAAGCGGAGGTAAACAAGGACCAAGCTGATAGCATCACGTATGATTTAAAAAGTTAAGAAGTGGTTTATATGGAATTTAATAATTTTTAAAGCACCTAAAAACGAAGTTCCCCCCGTCAAAAAAAAAAAAAAAAAAAAAGCGGAATGAGTGCTGTGCATTGTGGGAAACAGTACGTGAGGGAGACTGGTCCGATGCATACTGAGACATTATCCCAAATCAGTACAACAACCGAGTAGTTTTGGTATACTGCAGATTTAGCTCTTGTTCACATTCTGCAGACATACAGATTTTGGCCAATCAATTCGTACTAGTAGTACAGTAGGCGGTTTCGAATACAGCCCATGTCTTCGGACTGTGGGAGGAAGTCAGAGAACACATAGGACACCCACACATGCACAGGAAGAACATGCAAACTCCACAAAGAAGGAATTTAACTAGCGTGAGACCACAGCTCTGACTCCTGCACCACCACGCAGCCCTTCAAAAAGCAGGAGAGATACCAAAACAATAAAACTATAGTTTAAAGTGTATCTTGAAGGTTGTAGACCCCAGTTTATCATAATATGAATTACTATATTAATATGAATATATTAATTAACACACTACAGGAGCTAATGGATTCTTTTTTTCAAGGTTATTTTACTTCCACGTCAAAAACAGACTACCTGATGTGAAATAGCATCAGGTAGTTCCGCCAGTTAAGCTAACGTCCTTGGATCTTTGTCTATATTTTGCTCTGTAATCAGAGACTCCATTCTGCAGTTTAGGTCTTATTTTGAGCTGATAAATGGTAGAACTGTGGAGGAATCATCATGCTTATGATGTTTTATTTTAGTTGGTCTTTTCAGTTCATAATTATCCTCTATGCTGCATCTCATGAAGCTCTCTCTGTGTGCGTCTACAACTCCATCTTTTAATGTTTGTTTCTTTTTTAAGGCTAATGAAAGTGAAGTGAAATAGGGAGGGGGGGGTTCAGATAGGGAGAGAGAGATGATGGGATCATATAACTGCTTTCAAGGTGTTTGTGTCAGAAAAGTCAGCTCGTGTTTTTGACCCTTGAACTTTGAGCTGAGTGCATTTTTAGAGCCATCATCATTATCAACCAAAGTGACTTGTTCACTGGAGGATTTTAAACTGTGGTGTTTTTCATGAAACTATAAATACTGGGTAAGAGATCTCTATTAAATTATAATTAATGAGCATCCTCCTTTTTTACATGCTTATTTATTCCGTTCTCCGTCTCCAGCTCTGCAGACACACATCGGGGCTGAGTCACTGGGAGTCCTTCGGTTTGAATTTGTCCTCCGAGGGTCGGTGTCGGGGGAGTGCAAACCTTTCATTGTGTTAATTAAAGCCAAATGAAAAGATAACAAAGACAAAGAGGATTACCTGAACACTCCAGGGTGGCTTATTATGAGCAGAAAACACATTTTTAAGATAATAGTTAGCACCGTTAATGAGCTGTTTAGGTATTCAAATCACAGCCGAGTTTATCTCTGAAATAATAAACCAAGTCCAAAATGATTCAAGAATCTGCAGGACCAGTTCTCCCTGAAAGATTCTCATCTAGCTTTTTAATTGATTGATTTACAGCCATGAAACCAACGAGGAAGAACACAGATAGCAAAAAATGACTCTTACTGTTATCTGTGTTGAAGGACCTGCTGCAACGTTTGTGATATAGAGACAGAAGAAAACTGCTGCTTCCAAGAAGTAATAGAAAATTAACACAAGAGAACAACACGATGTTAACGCTCTGAAGCTTCAGGATCTGGAGAAACATCCTGGTGATAAGATCCTCAAGTTTGATCAGGAATAGTTTCTGTTATGTTAAATTAAAGTTTTGGAAAGATCCTTTTTTCAGGAAAAATATTTCAGTGGGTTAAAATAGTTTGCAAGAATCATTTGTCGAAGTTTCAGTTAAAGTTTTTTATTTGAGGCTCATTTTGTTATTTGCTGTTGTAATTCTAACTTCAGCCACAAGGTGCCAAGATTCAAGTCCATCAAAAATTATTCTGGCAGACCTTTTTGTCTTATCATTTCAGTTTTTTCTTTATTATTATTATTACTATAATAATAATAATAATAATTATTATTATTATTATTATTATTAGTAGTAGTAGTAGTAGTAGTAGTAGTAGTAGTAGTAGTATTTATCATTATTGTTTTTATTTTTTATATTTATATTTTTTCACTATATATATGTTTTTATCACTATTATTTCTTTAAACTATTTTTCACAGGTTTAAATGGTCAAAAATAAAACAAAATGTCTAATGCTTACTTTTTCACTTATGGCAGGAAAATTTAGAAACGTAAAAGAGAATCCTTCACACACACACACACACACACACACACACATACACACACACACACACACACACACACACACACACACACACACACACACACACACACACACACACACATGCTCCGTCTGAAACAACACTTCCACAGAAAACATACATCTGTTTGATAATCCTGCTCCAGTATCAGACATGAGGACAAACATTATGTCAAAAGAAAATTATCTGAAGAAGAAAAACTCCTCCTGTTTGATAAGATACTTCTCACTGACAAACTTTACCACCAGAGACACTTCAGGGTAAGTGATGAACATGAAATCCAACCTGAACACAGGCGCTGCAGAAGCTGCTCTTAATATTGAGGATAGGTTTTCCTTCTCAGCTGAAGAGAGAGAGGCGTATAATTATACAGAATCAAATATCGAATAACAGTGTGAACCTACACATCACACTTTCTCCACCTTTTTCTTCCTCTTGTTTTAACTCTGTTGTATGCTGCTGCTTCAGCTCACTGATGCCATGATGCACCAGTTATTGCAGCTCTGATGGAGATTCTGTAATCTTCTTACATAACACACACTGATGGAAACCTCATTATAAATCAACTTTAGTGCAGCTGGATGAAAACTAGTCCTCAAATGCAGACTCTCATGTTCCCTCCATGTGTTTAAACCTGCAGGATCCTCATGGCGAGCTGACCCTGGTTCAGTGTGTCAGGCCATATTAGACTGGCTTTAGTCCAGGATGTAGACAGAGTGTCAAAACAAACCAGCTACAACAAATGACCTCTGTGTCAGGAGTTCTAGTAAACACACATCTAATACTTATATAATAATCCAAATAACCACACCATCATCTACACATACAAGGATACATATTCACTCTGTGGCAGGAAGTAAATGTGGTCACTGTGGTGAAGCTGTTAGTGGAAATAAATCAGAAGAGATGATGCAGCATGCAAAAATATGCATGCATGAAACAATACCAACAAGCAGTGTTAAAAAGCACGTCAACTTTAGATTCAAGAGATGATGTTGCTTCTGAATATAGAGCATCTTGTGGTGTTTCTATAACCAGCATTAACTCATGACATACAGTGTGAAGCAGTGTGGCTTCTATTTATAAAGCAAGTCACTGCTGGTATGAGTAGAAGAGCAGATACAGTACGCACAGGGGGTCCTAAAAAAAAAGCCAAACAGGATCATCATTTCATTTTCGAGCTACTCAGTATTTTTCATGTCACATGATCCTTCCTGTTGGGAACCCTGAAACACACGTGTGAGTGTACAAGTGTTGGGAAATTCACTGAAACTCACCCACCCTCTCTCTCTCTCTCTCTCTCTCTCTCTCTATCAAACACACACACACACACACACACACACACACACACACACACACACACACACACTAGCAGCAGGTGCTGGGGGGGGGGGGTTAATTCTATTGTGAAGCGGAGCTCAGGTCACAACCCGGTATTCCTCTCAGACTCCACCCACTCTGCTTTCTTATTGGTCCCCCAGCAGCAATTGATGCCGCCTTCATTACCCAAACTGTTGCTCTGCTGCTTTCAAGTCCAGTCTGAAAAAGATCAATATGAACTTCTCAACTTTGAATATGATGAATTAACAATCTCTCATCTAATACTATGAAGCCTTCAAGTTTCTCTTACAAATACAAGACAGAAGGATATTTATTAATTTACTACAGCTTGATGCATTCAGAATTTCACTCTGTGGGACATCATACAGCAGTGTTGATAATGGATTTTCACGAATATCATCATATCCCTCAGAAGAAGACTTTTTCCCGTCATGCATTTCACAACCTCTTAATGTCAATATTTAAAGCTTCAAAGTTATTTCTTAACATCTTTATTCTGTTGCACTTGACTTGACTTTTTTGTTCTTGTTCATTAAGGAGGGACTGAGTGTACCAATTAAAATTGTATATCTTAAGATGGACCGGACAAACTCTCTCACTAACCCCGACTGAGAGCAGCCGTAGCTGTGCTGGAGTGATCATGTGAACATTCACAGGGCAGCTGGGTGTTTCCTATTGACACACTTCTTTCCTTTCTCTTCTCCACTCAAAATATTTTGAGAGGGCTTGGATAAAATATTCCAAAATATATAATTTAGATGTCCAAATACAGAAATAAATGAATATTAAAACGTTCTTACGAAAAATACTAAACACCAGCACAGATTAACTTCAGCTTTGACAGGGAATTGGGAGGACAGAATTTTAAACAGTTATTACAAAGCAGCACAATCATTGATATATTTGGAGAGAATTTACTCACTTTCACATGACTGGACGATTGACATCTCAGAGGCGAAAGCTTCATTCACGTAAAACCTGGGATCAAATAGCGCCCCCTGTCTGAAACGTGCTTTAGTCTAAGTGAGAGCTCTTTGATTCATTCAAACAGAACTTCCTTTCCTGTAGATCACAGATTACCTCTCATTCTAAAGTTTGTGGCATTAACTTTTTCTTGTTTTTATTACCTTGAAGAAGCCAGCTGGTGTGACTCTACAAACATACACCTGCTCCTATTTCCTAGGTGTTAAAGTTACATCCAGGTGTAACACAAACAGGGCCGAGTCTAAATGGTGCAGAGGGCATTGCTTTAAGTCGGTCGTAACTTTCAGACCTAATTTTGCATAAGTTGTATGAGTATTTCAAAAACTGCCATACTGAAGGTTACCATTGCATTATTTTCTAAATCCTCATTATAGGTTGTCTTTGATTTGATATTTATGTTCATCGTGAAAACCAGACTCAGGTTGTAAAGGAGGCGATCTTTTTGTTTTTAGTTGAAATGCAGTGTGTGTTCTCTTTTAACTACTTATAGTCGTTATCCTAAAAAGATCAGAACAAACCAAAGTGAAGAACTTTTTGCAACACATATATTATTAAAAAATAAAATCTTGCTGACTGGCATGCATATGAACAGCATATTGTCTCTTTGCAAGTCATTAAAGTTTACTTAATAATGCTTTATTTTGCATAATCATATCCAACTACTCGGCCATTAACCAAGAGAGGAAACAACTTCTAATTCAAAAGCTTTAAAATAGTAACTGTGAGTTTGTAGAGTATGTTTATAAATATCAGAGTTAGATACTGCTGTATGATGACGTATGGGAAGCCTTTATGTCTTTAATTTAATTTGCAACCAAACTCTGACTCTCCTTTGTTTTGGCAATAACTTATTTCAACCACAGCATTTTTCATAAACTTTGTCCCACGCGACCTGAATGCATCACAACACCAGCTGTCTCACTGCAGGAAGTGACTGGGATTGACCTGTGTTTGCTTGTGAGCGTGTGTGTTTGTGTGTGTTGTAGTCACAGAGAGGGAACAACCCCCTTCATGCCTTGTTAAGAAAAATCCCTCCTCCCTCCCTCCCTCCTCCCTGTGTTCCCTCCTTCTGTCCCTCGCTCTCTCGTGCACTTGCCCTCGGTTCATGTCAGCAGCAGCAGCATGCGGCAGCTCGTCTGCTCCCTCCTCTCTGCGTGTTCACCAGGATGAATGCTCTCTGCTCTCTGCTCTGTATCAAATACAGGTAGGCAGGGTCTGGACACACACACACACACACACACACACACACACACACACACACACACACACACACACACACAAATATAGAAGCAGGGGGTGTTGAGTAACTGTTGCCCCTGAAAGTTGTAGTAGAAGATAAGGACACTGTTATGGCAGTATCATAAACAGTGAGTTCAGGTTGATTCAGCTGTTGAATAAGGGGCTGGACATTTTGTTATTTCACCATATTTGACTATAATCTACTTGTGTAAAGTGCTGTTGTCTTAAATATATTAATGAAATAGAGTTTAAACCTTCATCAACAGGTGGTACAATGCAGAAGAATCCTCTGGAAGCAACAGGTGAAACAAAGTCATCAGCCATATTTCTGATTTCTTCAAAGTAGGGGATATCATTTCAGATTCAATAGTTATATGATTTTAATTCAAGAGACAAGACTGACAGTGGTCTCCAAAATCCACACAAACTCAGTAGTCTGTGACGGCGTATTCAGACCATTGTAGAAAAAAAACATTTAAATAAAGGAGCCAGAGAAGAATAATATTCCAAGATTAAGATTGCACATTTTTTCGAATAAAGTTGCTAATTTCTGAGATCATAAAGTCGCAAATTTGTAAGAAAAACTCAGAAAAAGTTTGGACGCTGCTGCCATGCTCGACATCATTAAATCGTACTTTTCAATCAGATGTAGCATTTGATGAATTGATTTAGCATTTCAGTTTCCGTCTGTCAGAAATTAATCACAACCTAAATACACATTAAGTAAACTTAACTTGTTTTTATGCCATGTTACCGTTACACCTCCTCACTTAGTATGAGTGTGGCTCTCATATTTTCTGCCTTTCTGTGGCGTAATGTTCAAAGTTAAGTATCGTGGTTTCTAGAGATACTATTTTGAATTTTTGTGCAAATGTGCGACTTTATAATCTTACAATTTGTGATTTAGATTTTGGATTATTACTCTTCTTTATTGGCTAATTTTGTCTTTTTTTAAATTTTACAATGGCCCTCATATGCCGCCATAGTAATGGTATTCTCAAGAGATTCAAATTATTTTACATTGGCTTGTTTGTTCTTGATAGATTGAAAGTTTGCCAATCCGTCCTGCATTATTACTGAGATGTGTCACCATCAGACCTCATTATTTAACCGGCAAAATAAAGAGGTTGTTTCTGACTTTAAGAACAGCATCAGACAGTATAGATAATATTAAGTCCAGACCTGATCTCGTCTCTTTTTTCAGGTCTTCCCCTCCTTTTTTTGTCAGTGCTCTGACATAATGACACAAGTTGAAATTTGATCTAAATTTTGATTTAATGTACTAAATTAATCATTTTCAGATTAAGCAGCCGGGATGTCATTACATTAATGTGTTTTCTGCCTGCTTTTGCTCTACACACTGACTGTATTTCTTGCTTACTGAAGCCTGCTGGCAGGTGATTAGTCAAAACTACTCGGACTACAAACAGAAACCATAACACTTCCTGAGAACCCAGAGCCCTTAGTACAGATCCCACATGTGTATGTAGAATTTGGAAATAGAGATTACGTGTACTGTTAATTACAGATCTGAATCTTGGTCTTGAAGTACACTGAGCCATCCGGAAGGCTGCAGTCAAATCTGAAGATACACCTGCTAAATAATCCCAAATTAAATCCTGAAACTTTCTGATCATTTTTTTTATTCTTATGATTACAAACACAGACAGGTGTCTAATTCTTCACCAGAGGAAACATACCTCTCTGCAGACACAGTTTGTGTGACTTTATTCAGATTTTCTCAAAGCAGCCTGAAGTCTTCGTAGCTGTAAAGGTAACATGTCTCCGTCTCTGTCATGCTCTCTGTTTGTCCGTGGATTTGTTTTTACTTTTTGAGTGTTGAGTGAAGACGGGTGACGTCCCCTCAGCTTTCTCCTGCTCTAGTTTAGCGCCAGCTCGTCTCTAAATGGCTGATGCCGATTTCCATTTCAAAGTGGTCTGATGTAAAACATCAAGTTTTTGAGTTGTCCCAGTCAGAGCAGAAACACGACAGTAGTGTCTATTGAAGTGTTTCCTCCTGAAGGTTTCCCCGTGCGACAGCTTCTTCATGTATGTGACTTCAAACACACATGGAGTGAGAGTTCTGTGTGCGTTTGTTTTTTTTTTTTTGTGTGTGTGTGTGTGTGTGTGTGTGTGTGTGTGTGTGTGTGTGTGTGTGTGTGTGTGTGTGTCAATCAGCTGTGGCACGTAATGCTGTGAAATTAGACAGTCGCTTTGCTCTTAAAGCCGCCTCATAGAACTGAAGTTGTTAGTTTGAAGTCTAAGCTCAGTCAGGCTTGAAAGACTTGCGGCATGTGCATGAGTGTGTGTATGTGTGAGGAGAGGTGTGTGTGTGTGTGTGTGTGTGTGTGTGTGTGTGTGTGTGTGTGTGTTGACGCTTAACACATAATTGTGTGTGTGCATGCAGTGTGTAAGGTTCAAAGGCAATTGCTGCCGTCTGTATGTACTTTGAGGGGAGAAGGACTATCAGCTGCTGACTGCCATGATGGGATCTGTATTGTTGCTCTCAACACATGCGTGCACATTCTCTGCTCGCTGTCTCTTTCTCTGTAAGATTAACTACAAGATTAATCTTTTGTTTCGTGTAGTTGACGTCAAATTCAAGATTTCATTTGAAAGATGTTGGTGTTAAAAGTGTGTTTATACCTGAGGGGACTGTCGCACAGGCCAAACTTTTTCCTCCTGCAGAAATCTGATCCAAACTCAAAGTTTGTTTGGAGCAAAAAATCCTCATCCTAGAGGACAAAATAGGATTTATTGATGATCACATTTTTGGGAACAGTGAAATTTAAGGGATATTCTACCGGGGACAAAATAGTAGAGCATTATCCCTTTGTAAGCACGTATGTAGCTTTGAATCCTGATCATGACTTCAGAGGGAAATGGACAGCGTTAGAATATGGAGGGAAATGATGGCTACAAGTGATTTTGCAGATAGGCAATTCAAAGTGCTTCACACAAAATATCATAGAGCATCATGAAAGAGGAAATTTAAAAAGCATCAACACAGACAAGGGTTATTAGGATATCAGATTTTCACCTTACTGTGGCCAAAAATAACTCAAGATAATGATTTTAATGAAATGTTTATGAAACACTTTATGAAATGTTTATGACCAGTAAATTAAGGAAAGGCTAGACAAGGATGGAGTGACTCTTTACTTCATTATCTTTACTAATTAACCCAATTCACTCGATTACATGTAATAATCTATTTCTACTGATGTTCAAAGTTCTGAATTATTCATGCCATCAGCCACGTGATAGAAACTACTATGAAATGAGAAACTCACATCTACCTCTTCTGCATGTAATCCTGTGTTACACGTTGTCCACAAAAAAACTAGCAAACTCCCAAACTAGCGGGTAAACTTTTCTTAGGTGCAGGCAGAGTACCTCACTTTCATTTGTCATCTGTATCGACGTTATTTACGCTGCAGTAGAAGCCTCTCACTGCGATAAAGGCTAGCTAACTAGCTGGTTACTGAGTCCTCTTCTGCTGCTCCTTATTTGTCTTTCCTCCTTTTTATGACAGGTGGCTAACACTGTAAAGAACCATTACCACACCCTGCCATGAACCACCTAGTTACACAGTATTATCATATGCTTATTTTTAGCTCAATATCAGTATTTCATTTTCTTAAAAAGACAGTTATTGTGAATACTGGTGTGCTGCGACAGCCCCAGCACACGAAAAAATAAATAAAGATCCACTAAAAACAGCAGAAACAGGAGTTAAGATATGAAGACAGTACTAAAATAAAAGCGTAAAAGTTACTGTGCAATGTCACACAATGAAAGAAACCTCTTCACATCGAATAACTGCACATACAGACTGACAGCGTTCACACTATGAAAAGCTTCATCACCTAGTTATCAATATATGTTTTCATGTGTTTTTTATTCGCCCCATTGTTGGAATACAAACTGCAAACTCTACCTGATTCACTGTGCATCTGTCCAGATGAATGTTTTTGTATGGCGGTAAACGGTAAACTAACAAGCGTCTGAATTACATCTATAAACACTGAGAGCGAGGTTAAACTTCCAGCTGTTGCTCTTTAGCTTTATTGTCCATTCACTCAACTGAGTGGGAAGCTGGTGAGGCATCAGGTCCCTCTTGAAGCAGCACTGACTCTCTTTAGTAGGCATGCTGTCTACCAGAGGGATGCAGAAGCTGGGATTAGTAGGAATATCCAAGCAGTGGATGCTGGTGACTTAATGTGAATCAGTGAAGTCTGCATAAAACAACAACAAAGCAGGAGTTTGTTCAGCAATGCAAATGAAAATGAATCTCTCTCTCTCTCTCTTTCTCACAGACGCTGTTTCCAGACAGCCCACTTCTATGTGGAGGACAGCAGTTCACCCAGGGTGATACCCAATGAGACGATCCCTGTCACCCCCATCCCAGGTAACAACCAATCACAGCACGATCACATAATTTTATCTGATGCTAAACTGCTGGGCGAGAAAGTTCAAAATTAGTGTTTGTTACTCTGCAGCTGAAGAGATAACACTCTTCAGTGTTCAAAATTAGTGTTTGTTACTCTGCAGCTGAAGAGATAACACTTTACTTTTAACACATGCTGTTGCAGAGCCCTGCAGAAAGATATACAGCCTTGAGCCGCAGCATTATTAGCATGAACTCCCAGAGTTGTGTAATATGTTTTCCAGCCGTGTAGCTTGGTAAAACATCTCTGCAGAGTGTTGGTTAGTAAGGTGGTCATCCATCCTGTGGGGTCATAGGTCAGAACTATTTTTAAAACAGAGGGCGAAGGTCACAAAGTCAAGAGTGAAGACCCTGCTGGTCTTATCTCCCAGTGACCAAACAGTCTGGATGTGGTGCGGTAATCCAGACTGGGTCTCAACACACAAGTTAATAAAGCCACCTTCAATGAGGAACTGTTAATCTCACTACACCATGTTTGCAAGTTGAAAGGAGAGAGAAATCAATAGATGGGTTTTTGTTGTCATTGTTGTCCACTGTGTTCAATTAATTGCAGTTTGCATGCATGCAAGTTAATAGAAGAACATTGTGCACATGCATATTGAGTATCTATAGAGCTAGCGGCATATGTAAACAGTGTTCTATGAATTGTGTACGAAGTGGTTAAATTGAAAACTATTGATCGTGACATATTTAAGTTCTTCTTTACACCCTGCGCCATAAGGTTTCCTTATAAACATGCAATTAATACCAATACTATCGAGCAGACGAGCAGACATAAACAAACTGATAACTGAGGTTATAATGTCAGTGTTCTCATGAATACAGAGTTTTTGAAATCTCCACCGTGCAAAGTGTTTTCCAAAACCTACATTTTCAGTGACCTAACACTGTCTACATGTTAATGGTAAAGTCAAACCACAGAGAGAACATGTTTTCATAGATATATGCATACTAATGGCCTGAGACCCCTACAGCATTTTACACAGAAACACAAGTTAACATTTCTTACTAAACACTGACACATGTCATAGTACTAAACTATGACAAATGTTATCTCAACACACTTGACTAAAAGAGCATGTCTAGCATTCTTTGTTATATTATTTACAAAGCAAAAAAACTTCTTATAACAGGCAGAAACCTCAAGCAAAACCAGACTCACATCTGCCGCAACCGTGTTTGACTGGCAGAAAGAAAGACACAGACAAACAGACTGGGAAACAACAACAACACAGACTTGAAGGACTTGAATCTTGGTCTTGGGTGGAAGTTTTGCCTTCCAACAGTCCAACCACCCACCCTAAGCTCTCTGCTCCTTCACTTCTCCTCTGACTTGCTGAATGGCCAGAGCAGCTACGTCTAATACTGCTGCAGTTAGGTCCAAATGGGCTCATAATTACTGGGATTATGTGCAGTATTACAGCGCAAAGTACAAACACTGAATGAGAACAGCCTGATACAGGATTTGTTCAACTAAAATGAACTACTTGGGGACATATGTTGTTTTTAATCACGATGGACAGGAACAGGAGTCAGCGTTGACACTTCTACACAGCTCTGACTTTAATTGATGTCTACAGCCGAAATGAAGGCAAAACGATGTAGGCGTTTATGGCTGTGTGAGTCAGTGTGTTTGTGTGAGTATAAGAGAGAGGGAGGTATTGCCCAGTTCACCAGGTACAAAGAACAGACTCGCATATTAAACCTCCAGCCTCTCCAGCTCAGTCTGCAGATCCAGGATTTGGATCCAAACCTGTCAGATCAATTAAAAGCTTGTGGGGCCTCTTAACAATGAACCTTGGCTGAGTCCAAAGTCCTCCATTCAGTGGATTCAGGGCCACCGTGCCCAACATGGCAGACAAAAAGAGGGTCTGACACTGAGCTGTCCCACCCCCACTGAGGCCCACTGAGCACCTGGTGTGGATTCACCGTTGATGTGTCATCACTGTGGTGAGATATGTTTGTGTTTCTGATAACCACTGGAAGGGTCAGGTGGCTCTGCAGACTTCTGACAGTAAATTGATGGCAGCTCACATGACAGTCGGGCACAGCAGACAGGGCTGTGGTGTATGACCATATGTTTGTTATATTAATTGTCTCAATGAGCTCAGACCTGGAGCCTCACACATCCCATAATCCTCTTTAAGACCTTCTGCTGGATTTAAAGCTGCAGGAAACAGCCACCAAACCTACCAATTAACACTGACTCACACACAAACACACACACGAAAAACAACCACTTATATGTCACATGAGATGGGAAGGTCTTTAACTTTGTTACTCATAAACGCTGTTTGTTGGGAACCAACACATATGGAAGGTAACACTTGTGGTTGCGCACATTTGAAGTAAAACTTGTTTAAAGTGTGTTTCCAGTTGTTGCAGAATAATACCTCATGTTTGTGGCTGTGTAAAGCTGGGTGAAGTCTGACAGATGTCCTCAAATGATGTCACCTGAGTCAGTCTTAGTTAGGGTTGAAGACTGCAGGTTTGACAAAAGTATATGAGGCTACATTAACCGCTATCACTCAGTTTATGACTAAACTGTCAGATATGAATAGTGGAGAGGCTGTGACCAATAAAATAATACATGGTAAAAAGAAGCCATCCTTTCTTATTTAAATGTGCTGATTTAACCAGACTCTGTTATTAAACTGATGAGCTTTAACTGTTGGGGATGTACACATTTAGTCCACTATAAAAAAAAAAAAAGGAATTCTGACAAGTCAGTTAAAAAAGTAATTAGTATTTTATTGTTGTAGGCCTGAAATGCTGGACATAATTGTGACTAAGCCGTATCGCAGCAGTGCTCTGGCTAGTAGCGACTGCCATAATGCTCTGCTATCTGAATGTAAACAAGCACAGATGAAAGATGCCGTCTCTTAGCACAGTGTGGTTCGACATTAGTTTGATTTACAGAAAATGGAGACGTGTCAGCTTAACTCGAATGGAGTGATGCTTAACCAGCATAGACCTGCAAGGAGGACTGAAGGCTGGAAGTGCTAGCTCTGCTAACTGTGGCCACACTCAGCGATCTAATTTGACATGGTTTACCTGAGGACTCTGTGACCCTGTGCTCAACTTTGACTGTTTTCTGAGTGTCCTTTTACCTTTAGACTAGTAAGTGAAACCACCAGGAAGTTAGCCGCTTTGAAACATCCCTCGTGGCTTTGCAGGGCTTCATGCACAATTTCACAAAGTGTGACGAGAAAAAAAATACACTTTCCACTTTTTCTGCTCACTTTGTCTAAAAACATTTCTGAAAGTTGCACATACATTTTTTTAGAAGATTTATCAGCAAGAAACAACGAAGCATAAGAATTTAAGTCACAAAAAAAGGGGGATGTTAGCGTGTGCTCTCGTAGATACTATAGTAAACTCCAGGTAAAGGCCAGGTGCTCGTGAAGGCCAAGGTGTTACTGTCAATAGGGGAATCCAAGGAAAGTAGGTAGTAGGTACACATCTTGGATAATGTTCCCCCAAACACTTGTGGTGGTCACAAACCCGAACAAGTTTAGCTCAATTAACAGCTGAGTTGTTGTTGGGTTGTTTCCATACTGTCACATGAGGACAAAAACTATAGAAGAAGTTGAGATCCCCGTTCCCCGTTGGTTTGTAAACAACAGACTTGAACCCTCAAGTTTGCATTCCAGCAGTCAATGTCCTGTTTTATTTAAGCTAGGCATGTTTATACTTGGAAAAGAAGATGGAGATCAGAACGAGGGTTTAAGCAAAGTTAGCAACTGATTTAAGCACAAATACTAACTTTGGCTGGCAAAAAAAGCTTTCAACAGATTTCTTGCTTGTTGAATCAATTTTCAGCTGAATGAATGTTGTTAAAATGTACGCTTTGCATTTAAGTCCAATGAAATCCTCTTCTATATTTAATATTGGCACATCACTTACTGATAAAAAAGGTAGTTGCTGCAGTTGCAGAGAGCTTTAGTCAGAAGTTATTCTCATGATTCTTATTTGTGGTCCTTTTTGTTGCTTTATTTCTGTATATTTAATGTAATTTGGCACAGAAACAGTTTCTCTAGCTGCCACACTGAAAGAGATTTACTCTGCCATCTGTGAAATACGTCAAAGCATATTCTGCATGCTGTTAATTGGCTTACCCAGACCCCCCTGCATCACACTCAGCACCCTGCTGTGTTTACTGACACCAATAATTCTGACACATTTGCATACCTAAATGAGCGTCTTGGAGGACAGAGTGAGGGAGCCAGTGTATGCCCTTGTTAATATTTGATGAAGACTAAACTGAGAGGAGCTGTGGGAGAAATTTAGCTGTTGTATAATGTTTTTCATCCTTTTCACTAAATAAGCTGTGATCATCTGGGTCGAGTTTCGCTCTTTATGCTGTCAGAGACTGAAGAACAACCACAACTTTACAACTGGTTGTACTCAAATGTCTGCGTTATGATGAAACATGCGCTCTATGCTTGTGCAGTGCGACTGAAAGCCCCAAAAGCAGCAAAGCATCATATTAACAACACTTCTTAAGCTAATCTTGAGTGCTTTTAATTGCCTGATGGTCTGTGGTCAAACAGTGAAACTAAAACTTTGCTGAGCCTGCATTGTTCCTGACAGAGCTTATTGGGAGGAAGGGATTTACTCAAAGCACCACTGAGAACCAAGATTGCATCTTAAAGTTCACCCTGAACCCAGTCCCTTTGAGTCATCTGTTTCCTGTGAGTCTATCTTTATTCAGTATCAGGGTAATCAACAAGAAAAAAAGTGATGGGTTTCATTTTGAAGCATCAGCATAAATCAACACAGATTCACCATCATTTCTATTTTTCGAAAGAAAAGCTCAGTGTACTTTGTCGTAGGTAGACACCGTATTCAACATTTGTTAATGACAAGGGAACCGCAAGTTAGGTCTTGACCTTGATATCCAAAGTTGGCAAGCAATCTTGCCATTAAGTCCTCTTAATACCAGCGGTTATTTTGGAGCTTTAATACGTTACATGATCCTCATCAGCAGCTGGAGTTTCACTGCTTGTCATGGAGTCGTAGCTTTTTTTTTGAGCACCTCATGTTGGCTTATAAATACCAATAGGGACCGAAATGAATGCTGTTTCAAAGGTCGGTCATATAAACTCCAATAAATATCTACAGATCATTTTATGGTACAACACTTGCTTTGGAAGGTTGTGTGTTGAAGTTGGAACAGCTGCTAAATGTTACCGGAAGCTCAGGGTTGATATCTAAAACATTTAGTAGCAGATATTAACACCTGGTCAGAGCTAGGCTAACTCTTTTATTCTCTCCTCTCTACAGATGACATGGAGGCCATTTCAGTCAAGCAGTTTATGAAACACGTCTCCAAACTCTCCTCAAACAACCATCATGGATACTCTGAAGATTTTGAGGTAAGCAGTTTGATGTCCTACATAAAAACTACAGATGGTATAAAACATGGATGAAGCCTCTGTGGCATCACCCATTGGTTTCTGGAGAGGTGTTTTGAAACTTAAAGATGGTCGTCACTATATTGAGAATGTTGACTTGACTTGACTCCAGTCATCCCAGACACAGACATGAAGGTGGAGCTGGAGCAAGTTTTTAGTCTCTTGGCAACAACACACCGTCAGTCAACTTCTACTCCTGTACAGTGTGTATGAATGAAGAAATGAGCTACATGGACCAAAACCGTTTTTGGAACCAGGCTATAAACGTGTTTCATTTTGCTGTTAAACTGGGTGTTTTAACATGGAGCCTAATGAGAATTCCCTGGCTTGCCCCATGTGGACACTCAAGGAACTACAGTTTTTTTTAAATTTCCATGCATGACCACAAGTTTGACCTATTTCATCACGTTTATACTTTTACATTTTGAGTTTATATGGTGAGCCTTTTAGCAACCCTATCTTAATTAATTATGCAGAAAAAGGACAATGTGAACGTTCATGCGAATACAGCTACCTAATGCTCTTATATTCACTCTCTAAACTCTCCCCAGAGGAACACATCTGCCTCTTTAGCTTCTAATGCTCAGCCATGCTCACCCCCGTGCAGCTATATGAGCAGCACTCAGCGGTTAATGTACAGTGAGTTTATTTTTGCTGAAACAGCCACCTGCTGCAACCAATAGCGGTATTATTAGAGGCATGAGATTGAACTAGTACAGTAAGCCATGCAAAGCTGAGGTGAGGAGCGGATTCTGCTCTTAGTCTTGGTCGTTTTTTTCAAACTCTGTTTGTCACAATAGTGTAATGTAATAATAATAGGACCTGTTATTACATGTCAGCATTGCTTTTTTTACACTCTAACACACAGCTCTGTCATAATGAGGTCAGCAGGTAATTTAAAACAGCATGTGAGCTTTTTAGAAGCAAACAGATGACACAACAACATCATCAGGTCAAGAGTGAAGTGGACGATACGTGTCTATTAGTGACTTTGCTTCCTTTATTGCTCTTTATATGATCACACCTTTTTTTCTATAAGTGCATATTTATTTTTTCTTCTTTTTCCGCTTCTCCTTATTCTACCGTTAACTCTTGACTTTGGCCATTTTCTGCATGTCTTCCTCCACTCTCCATTCCTCACATTTTTCAGCCTTTTTCACCAAATCCAACAAAAAACAAAAAATTTGCAAAAAATAGTTAAAAACATCAGAAAGCTGCAACTACCTGGTGACTCAAAAATAGCATTCGTCAGCAGTTTTCTCTGAAGTACTGAATCTTGAAGGGTTATAAAGAAGGGCATCTCTTCTGATTAGATAGAACGTCCTTACAAAGTATAAACTGAATGCCCAGGCAGTAAGATGTTTTAAAGGAGATGTGTATTGAGTGGTTAGAGTTTCACTGTGGAAGAAAGAGGAAGTTGAAGTGATGGGCAGTGTAGCTTAGCTTTAAACCCTGCATGCTCTATCACTCCAGCCAGCGCTGTAAAAAATGTCCTGCTTGTCTCTTTTTTTCGTTCTGTACATGTGACTTCATTCCTTCTTCTGCCTCTGAGCACTTTGCATTCCTACTCCATGCTCTTCCTAGAAAGAGAAAACCCAGTGGCTGAACACCCTGAATGAGTTTCTTAATTTGGAAAACACAGCCTAAATGTGTGGATGGACAGTGCAGAGAGCTTTAGAGGGAGCCCCTTGTCAAATGAAATGATCCTCCTCCTACAGTGTCGCCGTCTCTGCTGCCCCAGTTCCTTCTCCTTTGACAGAGAAGAGTCAGAGAGGCCGAGAGCTTCAGTCAACTCTTTTCAGTGTCCACTGACTCCCAAGAAACTTTGCCTTTTCATATAGCTGTGTGCCACTTTCATTAGTAGAATCAGATTGGTAAAAAGAGTCAAAGAACTTGGTATGGTTTTATTTATACATCACTTCAGTAAGCTGATTGTCTTTTTTCTTGAGCCAGGGTGAAAAGAGGTAACTTTTTGGTTTATAAAGAAGAGCATGGATTCCTCTCTCCTTATGTCAATGGTAAGGTTGTGCCAACAGTGTGAGCGAGGTGGAGCAAACAGTTGTTATCATGTTTAGTAGTGACCTGGCCCCCCTTCGTACTAAAGAAGAACTGGCTGGCACTTCAGAGTGTAGAGAAAGGATTCTGGTATATGGTTTGACATTATCTTGGATTCGGTTTTCACCTGAGCTGTTCACAAAAGAACAAGCACACATCCAGTTTTTGGAATTCAAAGAAAGGAGCCATAGTTTGAAAATGTGTAACTTGAAGATCAGGCAACTGAATCTAGATGTGTTACAGAAACAGCTTTGCACAAACAGGAACACCTGCAGTACAACTGAGCTGCAGGAGTTCATCGTCAAAGCAGTTCTGGCAATAAACGGCAGCAGGTCCGGCAAGTCACGTAGACAGCAAATTCTAATAAAATGCTCTGTAAATGAGGCCCAGCATTTGCATGTTGGTCCAGAAAAGGATGTAGTGGTTTATTGTGTCAAGCAGAGTCGTGACAGAGAACAGGTTTAGAGACGTCTTCTGCAGTTTTGGGGTCCTGTTTTAGCTGACCGGGCTGCATTGAGGCTAGACTTTGTGGTTTGAGGGGATTTTTTAGTGAAGACATGCAGGAGGTTAAATAAGATGAGGTTGAGGTTCATAGTTCTCCAAAAAGAAAGGTTTAAGTGTCGTACCTTGACGAGAAATGTCAGTATTGGTGGTGGTTGGTGAGAAAAAGGCGGCAGTCAGGAACAACAGAGCAGAAACGATTGGCACGGATAGCAGGAGCTGTCAGGTCAGAGGTTTGAGAGTTTGAAAGTGAGGTAAAGAGTAAGATATCAAGAATGGATCAGGGTAATGAAGAGGACTCAGAAAAAGTCAGATCTACGAAGTAAAAGAAAAGACAATGTGTAGGATCACAGTTTGTGCATGAAACACAAGCTCTTATTCAGCAGGTGTGCAGCCCCTCTCCAGTCATACAGTATCTTAACTATCAGATGAATGGTAAAGATGTTACTGAACAAAAACTCTGACACAACAGGTTAGACAGCATTCTTCCTTGCTATCATTCAAACACCAGGCTGGGAATGCTTTGAAGGAGAATGTTGTTCTTCCATCCAGCAGAGTTTCAAACTCATTGAGGATCTCATGCACTGAAGCATTTTTGACTCCTAGTGAGCCAACAGCTCAGTTACCTTCATCATGAGGTCCATTAACCTGTGTGGACCTCATGATGTGGATGGTATCAAATTTAAAATGAGTATATATTTTTCATTTAACAATAAAAATGTTCACCTTAATATTTGATTGGATGTCTTAGCTTAATGTTCAATTAAATAAAGCCTTTAAATTATTTCAAACCATCAAACTCTATTCTGTTTTTTATTGAATTACATTTTCAATGTTTTTCAACTTTTGGGAACTTATTGGGGATGTAAGAAAAATGATATCAACTGGAAATACTTAACTTAAATGAGGGCTAAAACTGCAGACTAGCTGCTGCCCTGTAGTTAGGTCTATCTATATCTTAGAAAAAATTATATTTAGAATCTACATCTGAGTTATCAGGATCCCTCATGGAGAGAGTTTTATCACAAAAGCTTTGAATCAACCTCCATTATGTTCTCAGATAACAGAGGAAAATGAATGTGTTTATTTCTGTGAGCACATGTACATGCATGTAATATCAATGTATGGCATTTGAGTTAGTGTTCACACACACACACACACACAAATATATATATATACTGTTCACACTACCAGTCAAAAGTTTTGAAACACCTTCTCATTCAAGGGTTTGTATTTATTTTAATTATTTGAAACACTGTAGATTAATACTGAAGACATCAAAACTATGAAAGAACATATATGGAATTATTTAATTAACAAAAAAGTGTTAAACAAAACAGAATATGTTTTATATTTTAGATTCTGTAAAGTAGCCCCCTTTTTCCTTCATGACAGCTTTGCACACTCTTGGTATTCTCTCAGTCTGCTTTATGAAGTGGTCTCCTGGAATGGTTTCTAATTAACATGAGCCTTGTCAAGAGTTCATTTGTAGAATGACTTGCCTTCTTAATGTGTTTGAAACCATCAGTTGTGTTGTTCAGAGGTGGGGTAAGTACCCAATGGATAGCCCTATTTGACTACTGTTGTAATCCATATTATTGCAAAACCAGATTATTTCATAGTTTTGATGTCTTTAGTATTAATCTACAATGTTGAAAATAATTAAAATAAATAAAAACCATTGAATGAGAATGCGTGTCCAAACTTTTGACTGGTAGTGTATATATGTGGGTTAATATATATATATAGCATCTGCAGATCACATTACTTGTCTGTGGCATCATCTGCAGCCAATTCCTCTCTCTTTCTGTCATAACCTGCAACCTGATCTGCTCACACACACTCACCATGAAGCCTGCATGCTCAAAATAAAAATAAATCCACATCCCAATTAGTACGATGAAACCATGTTGAATGGTGCTAAAACAAGTTGGTGGCCTGTAAAGCTCCAGCGGAAATGATACAGAGGGGTCAGAGCCAAATCCAGTGCCTGCCCTCCCTGTTGGCCGTGCTGAGCGAGCAGCCAACAGCTGTTTGCCTGGCAGGAACTCGACATTAAACACTGACATATATACACAGGCGGCAAATCCCAGAGCTGCTTGCTGCCATTCCTAGGACTGTGTGCAGCAGCCAGCCATAAGGTTGAACAGATAGGAAGAATACAAGAAGTAAACAAAAGAGAAGAACTGTAATTATGTTCGGCCCCTGACTCTAGAAACAGTCATTTCTAGTAGGAGCCGTACTTTCAAACATGCATAACCTTCTCACTCTGAAATTAATTATATTGTATAATACAAGCTAGAAACCATTCTCCATAAGTCCCTCACTCCATACTCCAGGTTCATATTTAGGTATGCATATTGAAGTCAGGTGCAGTCGTCCACAGAGTGCAAAAGTACTTTTGGTTCAGCATTTGAGGTGATGGAACCCCCAAACCAACATGGGACCAACAGGAGACCTGGGTTTCCATTCCCCTGAAACCAATACTTGGTGGTGATTGTACTAAGAAGCTGACATTGTGTTTGGTAACGCATGAGCTGCAGAACTCATCTCATTTCCTAAATCAAAACCTTTAAGTTTGTCATATCCTTATCAGGTAGTGTAGGTGCTTAAACCCAAACAAAGTTCAATAGTTCCCAACACAAGGCCTGAGTTATGAAGGACTACACTGCTTTTGGGTTGCTAAACCTGTGCAAATAAGACAAGAGCTATTGTTGAATTCACAAAGTGCACACAAAGGGTTAAACTGCCCAAACTGTGCTGCAGAATAAATAGCGTCTCTGTGCTCTGATGCTGTTTGCATGTACTTAACCCTTAGATGCATAAGTGGGGTCAAAAATGACCCCAAGGGTTGTTATTCTTCAAAATCTTTGAAATTAAAAGTGTTTATATTTTCATATTCCAGGTATTCCTCATAAAACATGTTTGTGACATGAGGCCATTGCATTTTTAAAAAAAAATTTCATACATTTTAAGAAATTGCAGCTTTTGTATCACTACCCCACTTTTCCATGAGCGGGGTCAAAAATGACCCCAAACATTTCCTATGGAATCTCAGGGCTTAACTCTAGGAACCTTTGATACTTATCAACTGTGATTGTCAGTATACATTTACTGTTGCACTTACACATCTGATGCTGCAGTCTCACCACCCAGGAGGTCATTTTTACACAGCAACATGTAAGTATTATCTTCATTTATGGACTTAATTTCCACATTTATGACTTTTCTGTGATAGAGTATTAGTATTATTTTCATTACATTATCCTGCTTTGTTGTTAGCTAGTTAGCTTACTACCAACTACAAAGTTAGCTTACTACAAAGTAATTTTAGCACTGTGATGTATTACACAGCAACACACATGTAAGTATTATCTTCATTTATGAACTTAATTTCCACATTCATGACTTTTCTGTGATAGAGTATTAGTATTATTGTCATCAAATCCTCCTACTTTATTGTTAGCTAGTTAGCTTACTACCAACTACAAAGTTAGCTTACTACAAAGCAATTTTAGTACTGTAATGTATTACTGTATTTGTTGTGTAGAGACTCTTACTATATTTATAACATCATTGTAATAAAAGCTAACCTGTTAGGTAGCCTTTTTTATGATTATTGATTATTCAATGATGTGTGTTTGCGTGCGTGCGTGTGCATGCGTGCATTTACATGCATATAAATGCACAGACTTACTTACACAGCTACATAATGATTCATAGTTTTGTGTGCTATTCAAACATGGCCCTTTTCATGTTTTCTCATTTAGAGTATCATGGCTGCTAGGAGGCCAACCAGGATTCCTGAGGCACTTGCACTACAAATGATCCTGGACGGATGGGATGAAGAGCCTAGTATTGCAGTATTCCTGTGTGCAACGATCACAGCCAGAAGCAAGTAGTTTATAACAGCTGCACACAGTGAGAAGAGAGAAGACGTTTGTGTGTGTACATGTCGGTGGACGGTGTTATGGTCCCCGGACCTACTGTTTGTTCATTCTCTGTTCGTCCTCCACAGTCAAACAGACAAACGGACACACAATGTATTTTGACATTTTTTGATTTTTGATTGATTGTTTTGTAATGAAATGTGAATAAAAAGTAATAAATGAACATGTCAAAAATGAAATCACTCTTTTGTTGATCAAAATATAATAAAAATCATCAACTTTAACCAAAATTAAAGAAATTTCTTAAGTTTATTGCAAAAACGCATTGATTCTAATAGGGGTCATTTTTGACCCCACTCATGGAAGAGTGTAGGTATTGGTAGGTCATGCATCCAAGGGTTAAATGAGCTGTTCCGCATCAATTCGGGGAAGTTTTAGCCATAGGTACACACAGCCACAGACTTTGAGAGTGAGTTTTACCGTCTGCTTGAAGTTGATGGTATGTGCGCCACAGTATTTAGAGGTGATGAACCTTCTAGTTATCATAACATTTCATCTAAATGAATTAAAACTAGCATATCTGTACGTAAAGTCTCCAAATCAACTCAAATCAGAAGGGCATAATTTCCAACATGTGTGGAAGCACAATGGAAATGAGAATGTTTTTTTATCTGGATGAGCTGCTCTTGCTGGCTGACTCCAGGGAGGAAGTTTTGGTATGTAGTGTGAGAGTTGAGACTTCATGATGCACTGGTAAGAAGTGTCCCCTCACATCTCATCATCTAAGTGTGGACACATACGAGCTCTGTGAGGATGAGAGTGCACAGTGCAACTCTGCAGCTGAGAGATCTGGCGGCTCATCTCCACAATCAGAAGCAAAAGAGGAGCAAACTGTACGGAGCTGCAGGACTGTGTGGGTGTATTTATGCTGGAATATCATCAATGCAATGTGCTTTGTGAAATGGACCATGAAACGGAGCAGCGAAGGCAAATGGGGACATGCTTTTTGTTGCTATAAGCGGCTGCAACCCATTCTTCACTCCAGAATTCACTCCTTACAATGTTGGTTATAATCGCAGATCTGTTTCTCCGCAAACTTTACTTTTACAAATCCAACCCGTTTCTGCATATTTGTCTTGTTAACTAGACTACAAAGGTCTTTTTTCTGAATACTGAACCACTGGCCAGGCTGCCATTCACAGAGCTGGGACTAATGATGTGCTTGTTGTGTTATGCTATCAGGTGAAGAAAATGAATGATAATGCAAAGCAATGGCTTTTTAAGCACAAGCTATGGAGAAAAAAACACTTGTTTTTATCAAAGAAAAGAAATGGAAAATGTAGAGAGAGAGGGAATTAAGGGGTTTGAATCAACCCAAGCTGGTGGAACCAGGAAGGTGGCTTTTTATGAGTTATGACAGCAGCGCATTGTGAATGTGTGAGGCTAAGACATAACAGCAAACACCAAAAACAGAAAGAAGTGCAAGATATATTACAAGGATATCTGAGCTAGAGTGTTATGTTAAATTCAAAAGAAAGCATTTCAAGATTTATCACAAAATTTACAAGAATTTTTCTTATTTTCATTCGCACTCTAAGCGATAATGCTACTTTCCCATCCTGTCAAGTTTAAAGCAAAGGTAGCCACCATTGATTACCAGACCACACAATATCAATGTGTCAAGAGAGGAAATGCCATGTTACAGAAAAGCTTGGAGCAATATTTCATGCTAATTGCTCCTGTAGATTCAAGCATGTACTGCATTGAACTAAAGGTCGGGGGTCACCAGAAACATTAGGTGTCCCCCTCTGAGGACATCATTGTCAAGATGAATTATCATAAAACCAAACTGTACAGACCAATCAGAATGACACAGATACTATGTGTGTGTGTGTGTGTGTGTGTGTGTGTGTGTGTGTGTGTGTGTGTGTGTGTGTGTGTGTGTGTGTGTGTGTTTTATTCATCTCTCAGGAGGTGCAGCGGTGCACTGCAGATATGAAGATCACATCAGAGCACTCCAACCACCCTGACAACAAGCACAAGAACAGATACATCAACATCGTGGCCTGTGAGTAAACATGTTATCGCATATATTGATTGGTTTACTGCTCTGTGTTCACTCATCAGATGACCTGTCCTATATGTTTATGAAGTACACACACTGATGTAAACACCTGTCATGTTCTTGCATTGTATTATATTCAGCAAATGCAAAAGCAAACCCTTGTGCAAGTTTGGCATCACTCTAAACAAGGAATGTCTGCTGGATAACCCCGGTCAGGGTTCCTCCTCTGGGGATCATGCATAAAGGCAACTTAATCGATTACCTTTTGACATATTAATCCAAATCTTGTTGTGAACGGAAAGGTCATGACTTCACCTGAAAAGTAAAGATTCTCCAATATAGTAAAAGTTTCTCCTGTAAACGTCATGTGTTTAAGGACTTGAGGATATTTTAGCAGAAATTTGGTGAAAATGGAAACAAAAATAGTCTTCTTTAAGTCCTTAAGGTGAATTCTTATTCAAAATATTATGAACTATTTGACTGGGAATTGTTCTGAGCGAGCAATGTGAAGAAAAAGTGTCGCTCAGGTGTTCAAGGTTAAAATCCAAACTGAATCTGTGCTCTGAGTTTTGATTTTTCTGAACGAAGCACAGCCCCAGTCACAGATCTGTGCTGAGCCAAAGCGTGGCTGTGTTAATCATTGATAGAACGACCGCTAGTCATTACCACCAGCAGAACAAACACCAGAAACCCTTCAAAAAACCACACACAGGCTTGGACTATCTCAATCTGTAATAAATGTTTTACATGACTGTTGGCTTTGGCAGCTCAATCTTTGTGTTTGCAGACTGCATGCTGGAAGCGAAGAGCAGGTGTCATGCTGTTTAGCTGTCTGTAAAAGGCTACAAAACCCAGCTTGACCATTGTTTCAACCACAAAGGTTAATGTGCTTCCAGGTTTGGGGCAGGTGCCTTGGCAGGGCACAGAGACGATCCACGGACAGCACAGTGTTAGGGTTCAAGCTAAGGTTAGCTCTCGCTGAGGTTGGAGGCACACAGACGGACTGATTGGTTTACTGCTCTGTGTTCACTCCTCAGATGACCACAGCAGGGTGAAGCTGAGGCCACTGGCTGGGAAGGACTCCAAACACACTGACTACATCAATGCCAACTATGTGGATGTGAGTGCTTCCACTGGGGCGTCTCAAATACTGATCTGTGATCTGTGTCTGAATGAATGAGAGGCATTTGATGATGATGATGAATGCAGCACAGAGAGAAGACTCCTGAGATTTATATGTGGAATTTAGACTGTCATAGTTTAATCACAGTAATATTTTTATTGATCCGTTAGGGTTACAACAAGCCTCAAGCCTACATCGCAGCCCAGGGACCTCTCAAGTCCACGTTTGAAGACTTTTGGCGGATGGTGTGGGAGCAAAACACGGGCGTCATCGTCATGATTACAAACCTTGTGGAGAAAGGACGAGTAAGCTCTGCTCATGCACGCAGTTCATTAGCTGTCAATGTATATTCCTAAGAACACAGTAATACACATTCAGTCACCAGATAATAGAAATAACAGCTTATTGCCCCTTTGAAGAAGGAAATGAACACGTAACATGCTGTGAATTGGTCTTGTGACAACAGGAAATACTGGACCTTAAGGAACTGCAGTTATTTGCATCACATCGGCTTCGTTTTTCAACACTGTTTGCTGCTTTTAAATAAATAATAATAATAATAATAATAATAATAATAATAATAATACACTTTATTTATATAGCACTTATCTGAACAAAGTTACAAAGTGCTCCGCAAAAGAAATGCAGGAAAAGAAAGCAAATAAAAACAGGACAGACCTGACAACAGAACATCAGAAGGCAGAAACAGCCCTGATTTAGGGGTTGAGAAGGGCCTTCTTATGTAAAAAGGTTTTGAGCGAGGATTTAAAAGCAGTTACGGTTGTAGACTGTCTTATTGGTAATGGCAGAGAGTTCCGCAGTTTAAGAGCTCTAACTAAGAAAGCCTGGTCACCTTTGGTGATAAGGCAGGATCTTGGTACATCCAGCAGAGCTGCATCAACTGATCTAAGAGGCCACCCAGGCACATAGGGGGGTAAAAGATCCAAGTCCATTTAAAATTATAAAAGTAATAAATAAAATCTTCAAATGAACTGGATAAAAAACTGGCAACTAATGTAAGCTGGCAAGCAGAGGAGTGATGTAATGGTATTTGGTTGTGTTTGTTAAAATTCAAGCTTGATTCAAAGCTGGCTCCAATTTTCACATATTTAAGGGTATAAATTACTTAAGTTTAGAATATATTTATAATCTTCTGTAGATTGCAAACAGGCTGCAATGGCTGCAATACAATCTTGCTAGATGAATGCATCCAATCAGAGTATACAGATGAGCAGTCCTTATTTTTGCCATGAATAGGCTCAAACTGTCTCTAAAACGTTTTGCTCTCTAACAATCCATTTATTGCTGATGTAAGACACTTAAAGTTGCAGTTGTTGATGCATCATGGTCTCCCCTGATTTAATTTATCCTACAAGATGTGGTAAGCTCAGCAGAAAAGACCTCACTACAAGTCTTTATCTGATTAATGTATTTGTGTGTTTGTTTGCAGAGAAAATGTGATCAGTACTGGCCGACAGAGAACAGTGAAGAGTATGGCAACATGGTGGTGACGCTAAAGAGCACCAAAGTCCACGCCTGCTACACCGTTCGCTGCTTCACACTGAGGAACACAAAAGTAAAAAAAGTGAGAACAGGGAGGACAAAATGAGATATGGGAATCAAACATTTTCTCTAGACTACATCAACATCTCCTCCGTCTCTCCTTTCCTCCCTTTTTCTGTCCAGAGTGTGAAGGGGAACCCAAAGGCGCGAGCTCAGAGCGAACGAACTGTGCACCAGTTTCATTACACCCAGTGGCCAGACATGGGTGTGCCAGAGTACACGCTGCCCGTCCTCACCTTTGTCCGCAGGTCCTCAGCCGCCCAGATGCCTGATATGGGCCCCATGCTTGTCCACTGCAGGTAAAGTCTCTAATCTGCTTTCACTTGGACTTCCTTCATTCCTCTGTTTCTAATCCTCTTTAACCCGGCTCATTATCACTTTACGGTCACTCTGTCTGTACGTGTCAAACATGTGTCACTGAAGATTACATCACTTAAACCCTTTTTTAACAAGTTTAATGAAATATCCTTTACTGTCATGTTTCGCCAACTTCAAAGAAAAGTGTAGTGGGCACCGGTCTGAGGGGCTCGTTTTGGACGTCAGGCTTTGAAACAATCGCCTTTATCACTGTTGTTGTTGTTGTACTGCATAAAGCAGTGTGTAAAGTACATCAGCTTTTACCTCAGCTGCCTATATAAGCAGCATCAATGAGACGCTGTCGCAGCCACAGTTGCCAGCTTGAATTTAAGGGTATTTACAGTAATACAGGCGGGGAAATTACGGGTAATTGGCCGCTGACTGTGGCCCCCGGGGGGGACGGAGTATGCAGCACTCTGCTATCATCTGTTCTGTGATGGTCGATAATAACTCGTCACGCTGCCTCACCGCTGTGGCTTCAGACGCACCGCTCATTACTCCCATTTTGTACCAGGACACAGACACATAGACACCCTCCCACTTATTATACAAGGAGCAGAGCAGACAGAGACACATTTACATCCACCCTGCTGTCCTGCTGCAGTAAAGCAACTGGAACTAAAAGGTCTGAATTTGTAAGTACAGAGAAGAAATTAAATGTCTCTTTAATGTATGTAGAAACAGTTCAAGGCACTTCCTGCTGCTTTTTTTAGCTTATGCTTCCATTTTCAAAGTTAACCTGCTCAGGTCTGCTGAGTTAAAATCATCACAGGAGGGAAATTTCCACATATAGAACAAACTGAACAATGACTGGAAAAGGAATAGATATTTTTAGATTCTTAATGGACGCAGACAAAAACCACACTTACATCTTGAGTGGTCATTACATGCATGCAAGTGTTTAGGAAGTGTCTGCAAAATATCCATTATGTAAATCTGTGCTGGCCTGCCACCAAAACTTTATTCTACCTCTGTTTTGTTTTTAAATCTGTACGCGACTAGAAGTTAATTAATTTTTCTAATGCATTTATTTGCATTAACGTAACACTTGTTGAACAGGTAGTTTTCTTTTTGGTTACATTCACTGACACAGTCCTCACAGGCAGGGGTGTGTCCAGACTTATTTGACTGGGGTGGCCAAAGAGGTGTACAGATTCATGCATCAACACAAACACATCAGCACAAGAGAGTAGCAACTGTATAAATCTTAACCTTAGTTTATAATGAGTCCAAAAATTGAAAGAGAGAAAAATTGCAAGCAGACTCCTGCAAATCATTTGTGCTTAAAAAAAATACAAAGAGAAGTACAGCCTGCTGCAACATAGTCAAAATTTTGACATGCATCCCACATCTGACAAGTACAACAACCAACCAGAGATTAGGATTCTTCAGAGGCACCTGAGGTGGCCAATCAGATTTTAAGGGAGGGCAATGCCAACCCTGACCGCCCCTTAGTACATACCCCTGCTCACAGGAATATCAGATACCACCAAATCCACAAACAAGTTAAGACTGCAAAATAAAAATCTGGAGTTTCCAGTTACTTCAGTTTGGTGAGGAAACTTCACAGGGTTTATAAGTTTGTGGAGGATAGTAGTGAAAGAGAAGATAAATGCATTCAAGGTGCTGACCAGGAAGATGTCAATGTGTCTGGAATTGTCTGATAGTCTGAAAACACTTCAGGCCTTGAAGAAAAACATGAATATCAGTGTGATCTCCACTGTAAATTAATGTCCTGTGTGTGTTTATCTCTATGGTAGTTGTCTTCGGCCTTTCGTGCTGGTCCTCAGTGTTTCTCTTGTGTTGCAGTGCCGGAGTAGGTCGTACGGGGACATACATCGTCATCGACAGCATGCTGCGGCAGATCAAGGACAAGAGCACGGTCAATGTGCTAGGCTTCCTCAAACACATACGAACCCAACGCAACTACCTGGTCCAGACTGAGGTTTGTGTATCTGTGTTTGTGTTACTCTTGCTGCCAGTTGTAGCTGTACAGTAGTTAGATATGTGTAATCTTGAGTTTCTCATTCTTGGAGCAAAATTTTAGTTTACAATTATTGTTTTTTAAAGTGTATGTATGCAGATAAGTTCACTTGTGCTGATGTTCCTTACCAGCTGCTGAACAGCTTTCTCTCTGTCTCATGTCATCCTTCGGCTGATCCAGGAGCAGTACATCTTCATCCACAATGCCTTGATCGAAGCCATTTTGGGGAAGGAGACGGAAGTGTCGGCCAGCCAGCTTCACAGCTACTTCAGCAGCATCTCCACACCCGGACACAGCGGAGGGACACGTCTGGACAAACAGTTCAAGGTAGAGGGGCTGTGGAGATTTAGCTATCAGTCTATGTTTGGCACATTCAAAGGTCCAACGTTGTCTCTGAGAAAGTGTTATGAATAAAAGAACCAGGAAGCTGACTTATAAATAAAAATGAGGGCATTATTCATAATGATTATACATCCAGTGTTTATTTCATTAATGAAAACTAGGACGATAAACGTTGGACAACTACCTTTTTTTATATGAAGAAGAGACGATGACAAGCAAAAAAAACCACTGATGATAAAAACTATTAGGAATGAAGAGACAAATGTGTTAGTGGTGTACTGCGAGACATTCAAAATCCAAGATTTCTCCCACTATGCATCTAATCCAACAAAATACAAGCAATGAATTCCCTTGGCAGGCTCAATTAGTTGAGGGGTGCAGTGTTAGCTTGGTCTCTTACCTGCTACAGGTGTGCTGCAGGTACAAATTCTCACTGCCTCTTTCCTATTTTAGTTGGAGATTTTTTCCAAGTGCATGTCAGTGACAAAGCCACAACCAGCTACTTTGCATTTTTTCTCCACTATTACTGTTAATAGCTCCGTCTCAAAGCCTGAATTAAATTAGGAGCTATGTTGGAGAGCATTTTTAGTTGGATGTTTCAAAGTTTTGATCAACTCTTAATCATTAGAAATTAAAAAGCTGTTCAGAGTGCAATGAACTGAATGTCTATCAAGCATGCCTGTCGCTGCAGTTGCATTCAGGTACTGTTGTAAAAATGCAATACAACCCTTTCCCTTATAAACACAAGTGTTTTAATAGCACCTTTAATTTGTAGTCAAACAAAGAAAATGTCCCCATAGTGGCTAGAAAAAGAACGTTTTGTTTGTTGACTTGGATTAGGAACATTACTCTATCTTACCACTTTTATCAGTGTGGTGCTCTTTCCTTAGTCTAGTGGATCTACAGGGACAGCACAACAGTATTGCATTAATCAACTAAGATATTACTCAAGTAAAAGTGAGAGTGAAATGCTGCAGATTTAAACACTTGGTGCTACCTAGGTAACAGTTTCTGATCGACTAAATGAATGAGAATGAGATGTGGCATTGTTGTCTAAAGACTAGATCTGAAATAGCTGCAAAAATGAGCTTAATTCGTAATTTATTGATCATTGATGATGATTCTAAAATCTGTCCAACCATCAATCATCCACTTATCTTGCGTCTGTCGGTCACGTTTTCTGCTAGACAAGCAAGTCAACCCACGCATCCTCTACCTATACTTTCTTAGGATCCAGAGGCATCCCCAGGCCAGATGAGATTTCTAAACTCATCGAGCGAGCTCTGAAATTGATATATATATATTTTTTTTCTTATCACTGAGCCTTGATTTATTTTTATTGGAGGTTTGATTGAAGACCTGATGGTAGAAAAGAAACCCTTAGTTCATCACATAATGTAGAAATTAGGTTTAAAGTTGAAACTAAATGGAGTGGACGTGCAAACAACAGACTTCTTTGTAATGGTAATGTATTTACGCCTTCATGACAGGATTAGACTTTAGTCTTTGTTTAGAGCTGAATTCAGTCATTGTTTGTAGCTCTTTTGTTTATTCCAGGTCTTTGTAGTTGTTTCCCGTCTTACGTGAGTCACTTTGGTTCTGTTTGTTCTTCTGTTGTTGCTCAGGGACCTGTTAATGTGAGCGTCTTTGTGTTTTATCTTCAGGTTTTATCACAAAACTTTCTGACACTGTTGAAGCATCTGATGCTAAAATGTTTACTTGTAGTGTTTACTGAAGAGTTAGTGACTCAAAAGTAGAACGCTTTATTACCAAAAATAGCAACATGAGAGGATGAGTGTCTGCACAGGCGAACAATCTTTGAGCACACTTTACTAAAAGTTACACAACCGGCCCTCATGAAGGGCACACATTTCCATCCACAGTGAAAGATACAGAGGAGACTTTAATGATTTGTTGTGCACATTTTTACAATGTTATCCTCACCTAACTTAAGATGCTGTCACTACAGTCAACTAAACAACATGTTGATGCCTTTTTAGAGGATAGGATAGTAAATAGAGCAGGAAACTGGGTAGAGAGAGTAGGGGATGATGAAGTGTTGCAGGTCAGACCTGAACCGGGCCGCCTGCTTCAAAGAGTAGTCTCTATATGGGACACAAGATTCAACTCTGAGCTAAACCAACAGCCAAAGAAAATGTATTTCAGTTTTCTTTTTGTTCATATGACTAGTAAACACAGGCAGAAATGAGACACCACCCTGTGGAGCTATTTGGTACTGCAGTTTAACTACTAGACTGTTAGAACTACCACTAGAAGCAGAAGCTTGCTTCACTCTTCACAGAGCACAGGATCCTAAACAAGCATGTAGCACGTTTACTTCATCTTGTTGTGAGACATGTTTAACCTAGAACAGCAATTACACAAGATTCAGAGGGAACAAAGACGCTCTTTCTTAACAAAGCAACATGTACTGAACAACCCGTCCACCCATCCCCTCTGCATGTTGTTCAGATTATCAAGAACATTTGAAAAAGGGGGGAAGCAGTAATCTGCACGCAAGACTCTAACTCTGTACCTTTGTGGAACTAGCTTTTTAGCTTTTGTTGGAGGGTGTCCCTCATTTGGTCTGGGCAGCTGTTTTGGCCCTACTTCAGACTTTATGATAACATAGGTTAAACATATCCATGTCTTTGTTTCCTTATTGAATATTTTTCTAATGCTGCTGTCAGGGCTGAGGTCATGATTTGTTAAGTCAGTTGTGGTGGGGAGAAACATAAAGGCTTTGGGAAACATACTTTGATAAAACATCAGACCATCTCTCTGCAGGACACGGGATCAAACTAATGATCATTTCTGCTGGTTGTGTTTAAAAACGAATGTAACAAATCAAATGCTTTAACTGTGTACAGTACCATCCAGCTGTGATGATTTGCTTTTCATGAACAAACTAACACAACCCTCCCTCTCTTCTTCTTCTTCTTCTTCTTCTTCTTCTTCTTCTTCTTCTTCTTCTTCTTCTTCTTCTTCTTCTTCTTCTTCTTCTTCTTCTTCTTCTTCTTCTTCTTCTTCTTCTTCTTCTTCTTCTTCTTTGTGTTTGTAGTTGGTAACGCAGTGTAATACCAGATTCACAGAGTGCTTCAACGCTCAGAAGGACTGCAACAAGGAGAAAAATCGAAACTCCTCCGTGGTGCCATGTAAGTACAGCACTCATGAGAGTAAAATGTTTTCAATTTCAAATGAAAATGCCTCCAGCAGCAAAAAGCAAACAACAGAAAATAATAACTCCCAGAAGAAAGAGCTGCAGAGAGGAAGTGTGGACATTATTCAATGAATTGATCATCTGTGAGTTTGCAGCCACGGCATTAAAGAAGAACAGTACACAGAGAACAGTAGAGGGTATTTATGTTCTGTTCACATGATAGATTAGTTTATAACTTGTGAAATAAATGATAAATAATGAGTTTCAGCTGCTTCAGAGGAACTTTTATAATGACTCTGAAACAGCAGTGTTGTTAGAGTTGCTGAGTTTGTTTTACATTTTAAAGTTTTGCAGGAGCAAGGTTACAGATTAAAAACATGGACATCGTTTCCATCCATTGGATTCTGAAGAGGCGTTATGAAACCCAACGATGGTGGTCAACATATTGAAAATGCTCACTTGATCTAACGTGCAATCAAACTAACAACAAGCAAAAAGGTGGAGCAGAGTCTTCAAACTACCCTCCTGACAGTCAACTCATGCAACTATAACTTATTTTTTCAACCAGGCTGTTAGCATGTCTAATTGTGTTTTTAAAAACCTATATATATATATATGGACCTAGTTAGGATCCATGGATTTTGCAGCCAGCCTCCAGTGGACACTCGAGGAACTGACGTTTTTGCATTACCGTATTAGTTTTTCATCGCACTTTTGGATGGAAAAACATTAATCAAACTTTATTAAATCTTCAGAAATCATTAATGGCATGTGTAGAGGCTACAATCTATACAATACATATGAAACAAATAAACACAAACAAACCAAAAATTATATAATCATAAGTAGCATAATGACTATCAGCCAATATCAATGGCCAGAAAAGAAGCATAAACACTTAAAAATGCATTGTCAAAGCTGCAAAGTAATCCAGCCACAATGAGTGTAAACATTCTTCAGTTTCACACTTTTTGTTGCTAAACTTTTCATTTTCTGAACAATGTCTTTGTTTGCTATTCTTACAATTTGCAGGACAATATGCTTTTTTTTTTTTACCTTTTTTACACCTTCCATTTTATTTTTATGGACGTATTGGATACCTTACATGCCTCACTTGATTCATGTAATTCTTATGATTATCTGTTGATCTACACACCATATAAAAAGATTTTAAACTAAAAACTGAACAAAAAGGCATCATTATATTGAGCATGAGTGAAGTAGGCAGAGACAAGTAACACACTTTAGTATGAATTCAAAGCAGCAGGCGTGTTTCAGCACCCCGTAGAATATCTAAGGTTTCAGTTTTTAAATATATAAATATAGATTTTTAAGGGATGCATGATTTAACCACTAGGCCAAGCCGGTGCCCCTCACAATGTTATGTTTTGAAGAAGTTTTCAAACAAGCCTCCAAATGATATCCGGTAAACCTTGTTACTAGCTCTCAGTTGTTTACATTCTGTCTGGTCACCCTGCCGTTACTTTCCCTCTCTAGCTGTTACACAATCTGTTGACAGTCTCTGTCTGTTCCACTTTTCTCTGAATCCCCCCCCCCAAGAATTACAAAGAACTGTCCACACTGAACCAATGACAGCTAAAGCATGAATGAAAGCACACAGAGTGGCCTCTCAGTGCATGTTCTGTTCTGATAAACTAGTGAATGGCTTTTTTTTTTTCTCTCTCTCTCTCTCTCTCTCTCTCTCTCTCTCTCTCTCTCTCTCTCTCTCTCTCTCTCTCTGTCTCTCCTGTCTGAGCAGCGGAGCGAGCAAGGGTCGGCCTCGCACCTTTGCCTGGCATCAAAGGCACCGACTACATTAACGCCTCTTACATCATGGTCAGCACCTCCACTTTTTCTGTGAATCATTGATCTTTCCACTCTGCCTTTTGCGGTTTTGACTCAGAGCAGGTTGCATAAAGTCATGGCTGTAACGGCTGCGTTTTTATACTGAATTTGTTTCCCTGACACATAAATGTTGACTCATTGTGATCTTTGAATACATCTGACAGTTAGTGTGAAATTCCAGTATTTTAAACCAGGGCCTTGTTGCTGTTTATTTGTGATCTTTATTCTTTATTCAGGATATTTGCTGCAACATAATTGTCAGGTTCATGCACGCCTGATCAAATGATGTCGACTAAAAGAGCTTATTTTTGGCAAATGAAGGCTCTGATAATTTTTCAAAGCTCCTTATGACGTTATAGAAATTATTCCAACAGAGACAGAGTTTTCATTAAGTTAGATGCTTCTTTTGAAAGCTCAAACAGCATAAATATGCAGTCACCACGTGCACCAAACTCCATTAACAAAAGCAGTAATTCTACTCTTCAGAACGAAGGAGTTGTTTCTCTACTTTTGCATCGATTTGTTAGTTATAAAAATCATTTTCTTCGATTTTTTTTATTCTGAACTAATCGTTTAAAGCACACAGAAGCCTAATGATATGTACAAGACCCCAAAAATGTGTTACAGCAGGGCCTAAGTTTAGAAATACCGGGATTCCCTTTTTAGTGAACAGAGGATATGCACATACAGTATGGATAGTTTGAAAGTTCAGGTTGCCTCTACAAGTTAGGTATTGTGCCTTTGACAGGGTGTAGCAAATTAGCCGTGTTCTTGTCAAAATCCACAACAGAGAGCGTGAGATATTGCTGAAGTGTAGATTTGGTAGGATTTGTTGAAAGCGCCTTTAAAGAGTTTCTATAAAAGGAGATTCAAGTCCATAACAAGCATACAAATCTCACATTTGCAGATGAATCACTGGTGATTGCAGGACATTTTCAATTTTTAGTCTTTCAAATTTAAAGTCTAAGTCAGTGCTGTGTGTTCAGTAACTTCACGACAAACCTAATGTTGTTTCTTCTTTTTTTTTTTAATTCAGGGTTACTACAGGAGTAATGAGTTCATCATTACCCAGCATCCTCTGCCTCACACCACAAAAGACTTCTGGAGAATGATCTGGGACCACAATGCACAAATCATCGTTATGCTGCCTGCCAACCAAGGACTGGTAAAAAAAAAAAACACACTTCAACGAACACACACTCAACTTTGTAAAACACTGAACTATCGCTTTAATGGAGACTTTCATTTGTTTTTTCAACGCAGCCTGAAATGTGTTATTCATTTCTTATTCTGCTCATAACTAAAGTGTAGTTTACCAACCAAAGTGGAACTTCCATAGTGATGTTGACTCAAGTGAGCCTTTGTATTCACAGATGTACACTTGGTTGATATAGTTCTAATACAGGATAACACTGTGTTGTGTTACAAGTGAAGAAATAATAATCTGTGGTCCTCTGTGCTCTCCTGCAGGCAGAGGATGAGTTTGTGTACTGGCCCAGTCGGGAGGAGGCCATGAACTGCGAGGCGTTCACTGTCACCCTCATCAGTAAAGACCGTCTCTGTCTGTCCAATGAGGAGCAGATCAGCATCCACGACTTCATCCTGGAGGCCACACAGGTCGGTGCAGGGAGACATTTAGAAATCCAGTGTATGTTTTAGGAGGGTTTTAGGACTGAATGATGCATGTTAGTGTTTTTAGAGCCCCCAGAGGTCCTGGGTAGAACATGAAACATGGCGTTCCCCACTCACTGTCTTCACAGCTGCTAACACACAGCTTCAGCCTTCCTGTAATCTCAACTAAACTTTAATTAATATTTATTTTGTAAATTGATATACAGTAACTGATGTATGAACTATAATCATACTGGCCTCAGACACTGGAAGCATCATATCACTATTTTAAAGCCTACAACAAAATAGTGAAATTTGACGTGTGCTAAATTGAGGATGTTAATGTTGTTGGACATTTTTGTGCATCATCATACAATCTTGTTGTTTAAAGGTGACATATCATGCAAAATTGACTTTTTAATGGTTCTTTACCTGAAATATGTGTCCCTGGCATGTCTACAAACCCCCCGAGAATGAAAAAAATCCATTCTGCCCCTGTTCTGATTTCTCCACCTTTCTGTAAATGTGTGTGAAACGAGCCGTTTCAGACTTCCGTGTTTTTGTTACATAACAACAATATCTGGTCTGTCACGGAGTCAGAGCTCGGAGCTTGTTCAGCCCATAGACTGTATAAAATAATACTGAATCCCCCCTCCGTTTTTCATTACCTGCACAAATGTGTGCTAACAAGGAGCTTAGGAGGGAGGCATGCTAGTTGTAGGCTGTCTTAATAAACACAAAGGTCGGTTTTACTCCCCACGTCTGCAGATTTGAAGATCTAGTGGATGATTTGTATTTATCATGGATAAGTGCTAGCGCTAGTTAGCATAGCCACATAGCTACATGACGTAGCTGTAGCTGTGTACCAAGACACACGTCTACATACTGACAAATAAAACAACAAGAAACACAGAATCTGTGACCAATCCTTCAGAAAAGGTTCCGCTGCCTCTCTGGCAGAGGTCGGTTTTACTCCCCACGTCTGCAGATTTGAAGATCTAGTGGATGATTTTTATTTGTCATGGATAAGTGCTGGCGCTAGTTAGCATAGCCACATAGCTACATGTTCGTAGCTGTGTACCAAGACACACGTCGACATACTGATAAATAAAACAACAAGAAACACTAAATCTGTGACCAATCCTTCAGAAAGGTCCTGCTGCAGGTGCCTCTCCGTCAGGATCAGATTCTGGATCAGATTCAGAGGGTTGAAGTAACGTGATCTCTGAGCAGCCGTGTATATTCAGCCAACATGTAAACATTAGATCAACGTGCTGGACTGCTGAGGCACATCCACTTCCTGAGGGGGCTTGGTCAGAGAGAAAACAGAGTGTTCTGAGGAGGACTGAAGAAGAGGGCTTTTCAGGCATGCCAAAATCTGATTTCAAAGTGTTTTTTTGAGCATAAACTTTAAAGACATGTTTTGGGGACCTCTTAGACCAATATATATTGATGAAAAAAGCGTGATATGTCACCTTTAACTCAAAACTAAAGTCTCATAAATTGTTTCTGTGCACTTGTTCCTAATGAAGCATTCTTCATTCATCCTTTCTGTCTCTGTCTCTTGCAGGATGACTATGTATTAGAGGTTCGTCACTTTCAGTGCCCCAAGTGGCCGAACCCCGACGCACCCCTCAGCAGCACCTTCGAGCTCATCAACGTCATTAAAGAGGAGGCAGCCACCCGCGATGGACCAACCATCGTCCACGATGAGTCAGTCCTACATCATATTTACTCTTAGACTACACATGTCGGCACATCACTACACAAGTTAATCTCCAAGGAGGTTCTGTAGATCGTTTTAAAAAAGTGTTGTATGATAAAACAAGTCAAATTAAACATTACTGTAGATAACACTGACATAAAGTGTGCCACTTTTACACTCAGAATAGAAAGATGGGAACATTGTTACTATCTCATTCATTTTTTTTTCTTTATTAAAATGTTCTCAATCCCAACTAACACGGAAAAGATAATTTAGACGAGAGTCCCCTGGTAATACAAATATGATGATCTTGATATCCTCACGAACGCTGTAAACATGAGACACTTTCTTGAGGAGTTTTTAACCAAATTTCGACATTCAAATCTCAAAAGTATCCATGATACATAAATTATGTACATTAATGTCATTAAAAGGTATTCACTGATCCTTATTTTCAAAGGAGAATCAAACCCTAGTCTTCTGGGTAAGCTCCAGTTTTAGTTTGGAACCCCCCACCCATGACTCCTCGTGACCATTTTGTTTAAAGTCATCCTTGAACTTCCAAAGACAGACAGCTTAGCAGGGCTGATGTTATACAAGTTTTGCATGGCTACAGAATTAAAATTAATTCCTGCAACAGTTTGGAAACCTTTAAAATGAATCAACTCACCCTGGTTTTAGGCATGAGGTCGACACAGAACGCTAAATGAAATTTCCCTATAATCTAAAATTATGGGATTAGTTTTGGGGATAGTATTGTGATTGCTATCCCACTCCTACATTAACAAACTGTTAACCCTTTTTAATGCCTCAGCATGCATAGAGAAACATGAGCAGCCGGATCATTCTGCAAGTTAAGAAAAGATATTTGTTTTTTTCTTTCACCTCTGACCCCCCCCCCCAGGAACTCCTGCAAACTGCCCAATTAAACGTAACGAAAGTGTCTTCAGCAGTGACACATATTAGTGTTTTTAAATGACACTCTAATCCAGCAGCTCCGCTCATGTTTATTCATTAGAATAATGAAGATTGCCTGTTGCATCTTCAAGAAGAAAACTAACGACTAATTGAGCACTTCATCGGGTTGCCATGGTGCAGCCGGCTCGCAGCACCTCAGAGATTGTCAGTTAGAGGCTCATCCTAATTGTCTTCACGCTCATTATTCAGCCAGCCATGGGTTGTTAGCAGCACTCTCTGCTGAGCTCCTGACAGGGCTGCTAATGGAAGAGGGGACGCTTTACGTCGTGAATGCGACCCGGCGTTCTCTCGGGAGCCTCACGCGGTGCCGAGCTGTCGTTCTCAGGTGGATTCATTCGCTAATAAATCTTTAATCGCGGAGGTGACATTCCTGATCTGTGAGGGTCTTCACTCCTCGACTAAGCTGCTGTCAAGGACATCACGAGCACTGAGTTGTGAAGGTTTTCAAGGCGGCGAAGAGTCCTCTGAGAGATTTTCTTACAGCCAATTGAATTAATCGAATCAGACTTGAATCAGAGGAGACAGAACAACGGAAAGACCATTTAAAAGAAGTGCAGCTCTACGGTGACAGCTATACTGTAATTGTAACAAGCTGGAAAAGTTATAACCAGGACCACAACCTGAGCAGTAGACTATAGGTGGTGGGTAAAATACATTCACTGATGACAGACATAACAAACAAAGTACCATAAGTACCTCAGCCTGTGTGAGCTCACTGGATAATGAGGCACTTAGAATCAAATTCAGAGTCTGTCAGTTCCAAAACAAGCACTTTTAATGGACGTGTTTACGTTGGGAACTGTTGTCCTCTGGGATACATTAAATTCATGACAGCCCATTTCATGGCTATAAGACAAAGTGGAGCACTTCTTAAACTTTTCGTATTTAAGTGATTTCCAAACCAACTTATGTAAAATTACGGATCAGGTTTAGGACAAGCCTAAAAGCATTTGGAGAATGGTGTGGATGGATGGATTTTAAGCCATAGCTCGTTACGCTGAGAGGAGTTAAATGACCTTACAGGTTGCTACAGTGAACGGTTTCCTCTCAGACTTTTATTCCAAACATCAAATGAATCCAAAACACTCTTTTACTCTCTTCACATAATGTCTAAACTTTTCATAGATTAAATTGAATAGACTTTTAGTACTAGTAAGTGTATCACCTACAGTAGATGCCATTCAGCTCTGTCCTGCAGTATGTTGCAGGCAGGGTCAATTGTACCACATAATTTAGCTATTTTAAAGGTACAGTCTGTTTTTCTGTCTGTTTTATTTTATTATGGTACTTCATGATAGTTCATGTATTACCTATAGGATGTCTTGGTCAGCTTGGCCCCTTTGTGGAGAAACTGACCTGAGAACTGAAACCAAAGCTAGGCTATTAGCTTCTGCAGACTGGATAAACTTTGTCGTGTAATTTAGCTACTCTAAAGAAACTCTGATACAAACAGTAATATCAGTGAACACTTAATTTACAAAATTGTCAGTGCTTTGCTTTGCTGCAAGAAAGCCTGTTTGTTTTGCACTATTCACAGCACATGCATGTTCGTCCTCCAGCAGCACAATGATCAGCTTATCAGGTCAACAACAAGCAAGTCAATTTTGATTTTGCAGAGTATACTGATGGTTGAATTTTGATATTAGTGCACCCCAGTTTAAGTTCATTTAAAGCAACAAATGCTGAAAATTATCAGGCTGACACAGTAATGGATGTAGAGTTTATTTCAACTCAGTCTTCGCCTTAAAAAGCTAATACAGTGTTTTTTGATAAAGGGAACATATCATCCAAACTGTGGATTGTGTTATTATGCAAAAAAAACAAACACTGAGAACAAACTTTGCAGACGTACTTCCATTTGGCTGTTTTTCTGATTTAACTTCTAAAAATTGAAAAAAGTTGGTAAAACGGCAGCAGTCAGTAAGGCAGGGAGCTCTGGACTGTGACCAGCTCGTATCCTCTGATTCAGAGAGGTCTTGAGGTGCTGTCGTTAGTCCCTTTTCTCACAACAATAGCTCTCTGGGTTCAGTAGTAGCATTTAGCCTAGTTCCAGTGCTGTCCAGTTTTGCAGAACAGACCTTTCCAATGCTCCTGCTGAAACAACAAAAACCAAGAATACATGGACAAACAAGCAGAGGATAAACATACTACAGGAGCTTTTCTGATAATAGTGCAAAGCTGGTTGTTAGTCTCAGACCCTGACTGTGTGTGAATGTGTGTGCCTGACAGGTTAGGAGCAGTGTCAGCTGGCATGCTATGTGCCCTCACCACTCTGTCTCAGCAGCTGGAGAGCGAGGGCGCCGTAGACGTCTATCAAGTGGCCAAGATGATTAACCTCATGAGGCCAGGAGTCTTTACATACACTGTGAGTCCAACACAGTTTTATACGAATAATAATACCTGGAGACTAACTCATATATGTTCTCATACATTATCTGTCTCTGATGCATCCACAGGACCAGTACGAGTACTTATACAAAGCTCTGCTCAGCCTCGTCGGCTCCAAGGACAACGGCTCGAGCCTTCTGTCCAGGGACATTAACGTGACCATGGGGTCCATCTCTGACCAGTCTGACCAGGCTGAGAGCATGGAGTCTCTGGTCTGAGAGAGACTCCATTCTGGAGCTGATCTGAGGGCGTCCTGCGGGTCCCTGCAGGATCCGTGAGCCCACAAAGGAGGCACTTAACTTTGTAAAACGTCAAGGAACTATTGTGGACAAGACTTTTTGAGGCCTTTTTTTGCCAGACTCTTGGTTAAAATGAATAACCTGATTACTTTTTTACACTGATAAAAAGTTTTTGATATTTATTTTTTCGCCATTTTATGTCTTAATGTTCTCCTACTGAAGGGTTTGCACCTGCAACTTTGAGTTTTTTTGTTTTTCACAACAGCGTGGATAGGCAACGAGAAACACTTTTCTGTCTTTTCTTGTTTGCACTATATAATGTCAGTGTTACTGCCTATACTAAAGCTGACTCACTTGGCTTTCCTCAACTCCAGCTCTGATTTTGTTTTTGACATTCCACGGCTTTGGCCCCGATTAATCCGACTGCTTCTGTGAAGGACGTTGTTCTGCCTGACAGCTACATGTTGATTTCAGACAGTGGATGGAGGAAGGCGTGAACTCTCTGCCTCAGTGACAAAAAACTGGTTGACTTCAGCTCAGTGTGACCTCCTCCGCCCTGCTCATCTATACTACTCACATTTCCACTCATTTACCACAAGAACCAAGATGTTGGAGCATTTTGCCACTGAAAACTAGCTCTTCTTTTCCAATTTCTTTCCTCTTCCTCTTCTTTTTTTCTTTTCTTGCCTTGTTTCTTGTCACTCTCCCTCTTACTAGCGAGTCACACATATGTTAGAATACCCAAGGTGGTGTAACAACTGCTACTGTGAAATTTTACTATTTCTTTGTATAATTCATATTATGCTTTTTAATATATGGAAATACTGTATGTATACATATATAAATATATCCTTATCATAATAACTTTGTGATTTTTGTACATGTCCTTTTGTGGCCTCCTGCCTCAGGCCGGTTAATTTCCACCACATCAGATGGTTTACCACTCCAGTACTCACAGCTCATTTCTAACCATGTGAAAGTGGACTCCCTCAGTCCTACACTTACCTGTATGCTGCTATGTCATGTGACCACTCACACACACGCATGTTCACACACAGACAAACTCCACCAGTAGTGACTGATGCTTAAATTTGAATCGTGAAACAACATCAGATGATGCAACAACACATCTTTCGACATCCATCTTTCCGGACATTACTTTATTTTCTGTTAAGTCATTCTGATGGATTGACAGCCCTCATGTGCTCCCATGCACATTAACATATATCATTACAGGGTTGTATTAGTATGATCTGCAGACTCAAAAACAAGCTCTATGCAACACATGGGTTAGGTTTAGTAATCTGAAACAGGGTTTAAAGCAGTGAGTGTCAATCTGATCCAGATCTGAAGAGTCTCACCACTGAGCTGTTTGATTTTTTTCATGTAATAATTCAGTCATTTATTAAGCTGCTTTAATGATGTATAGTAAATGTTTGGTAGTTGTATGTGGTTTAAGAATGCAGTACAGGTCAAGATACATTGGCCCTATAATGGACCTAAATTTGCAAATTGGAGGCCTGCAGCCGTCACACCTGTGTGTCATGTTCTCCTGATGAATCTCAACAAGTTGCAGTGTGTTTCCTGTGCACAGCCATCTTTGTAAGAGCTGGAGTTTATGGAGAAACAAGCTTACTAGAGAAATTTTCTTACAGTGACACAGTCCCAATCATTGTCATATAACCAGCATCAGCTGATGCTACTGTGTTCAAGCTAACACCAACAGGAATATTTCATGCTCATATGCTTCATCTGAAATGTTACTCAAATGTTACCCTACTGTGAAAGGCTGCTGAATTGTGTTGAAAGTAAATGCATTTGTTTTGTTTTTGCAGCATGTTTTGCTTTCTTTTCTGACCTTCAAGTATTCTGTCAGAACTTAAATATTAGTCAATCAGCAGATTTTTTATTTTGAACATCTAGCAGTACTAAACCCAACTCCTCTGTCCAACCTGAACACAAGCCTCGCCAATATCCATGTTTGCTCTATTGTCGACAAATACTGGAAGAAAACACACTTATATCCAAGTCCATGGTACTCGGCCATAAACCTGCAGCTTCCTACTGAAAATTTAACTTTAGGAAATACTTAAATTACAGTAAAATACAAGGAAGGTTGAGTTCTGGGGCGTTAAGTTAATGTATCGCATATACAGATTATAGATTTGTTGGGCACTGTTTTAAGCTGTGGGTTTTCACACTTTAAGTCGTGAATTTTTGTGTTATTACAAAAAAGATTTGAAACATATTTGGTCATCTTACAGGCATACATTGTAAAACATGAATGCAGTTTATTCTGGAAATCTGCATTATATGTTCATACTGGCATCTTTTTTGCGCAATTTAATCAGACATTAGCTTTGATGTTGGTCTGAATAGAGCTTACATACACAGACAACTACTAGTAGAATTACCATAACATTTGGTGCAGTTTTAAGTCTTTATTTTCATCAAAAACGTAGGCTGGGTCGTTTATAGTTGTGACCAATATACCAGTATTAAATGCAGAAAGAGGTATTCTATAGTTAAAGAGGCATTAAGTATTTTACCTAAAGCTTGGACATGTGCCGGCATCATCATCCACTGCACTTGACCTCATGTGCCACCAATGTGTGCACCACTAGTGGCCATTTAGATGCTCAAAGCATGCCGGGATGCAGACCAGACTGGTGCCGCCACTTTCTAACACTTTTCACTCTCATTAGGTCATATTCATGCTTTGAAAGAAAACAGCGGTACACTATTAAGTAAATTGGTCCTAGGCAGTGTGTCCGTACTTTATAACTATCAACATTACAGTAACTGGCAGGGTTACAAACTCCATATGGGTAAAACAGATAGAACCAGAAACGTCTGCACTAAAAGTGCACATTGCTGAATGACATCGAAATCCCACAGGAAGACAGTTCAAACCTTTTTTATGTTAAAACTGACCGCATCTTATATATTGTGCGGCATATATTCTGGACTTTATAGTAGCTTAGGTTTCCGTCTCTTCTATGGTTGATCAGACAAACATACTTTTTTCCATCAAACCACTGATGAACTCAGAGAAACATAGCTTACTTTTACTGTCATATTAGTTTGTTTTTCTGGACAAAATCATCACCAAGTTGTTTAAACACAGGGCTTTAACCAGAGTTCAGTCAACTACCATGACAGCCATAGTTCAAAACCTGAGTCTCATGTCAATATGTCACAAACTGGTAAGCTAGTTTGCATTCACAGCAGTATTTGAGTGACTGGCTAGCAAAAATAGACCACAACAGGCTAACAGGTAGAGGCCCATTCAAGATCTGTGGTCGTTGGCAGAAGTGTGATCACTCTCTTCAACATCCTAAGGCCTTGTGCACAAAGTTTCTGTCCCACAGCTTTTCTCCAGAGACATTCTTTGATTTTTTAAAGACTATCAAAGAGCAAAGCCTCAAATGTTTTCTGCTTTCACTGCAGTAATCCCAAACACATAAACACACACACAATCCCACACTTTACGCTGACATGAAGATGTTCTTACTGAGCCAATGGTTGTCATGATGTTCATACCTCTGTAATTTGACCGCGTGTAACAAACACTTATTTTGCTTGCTGAATGAAAAGGTGATTTTTTTTTTCCCACATAGCACAAAACAGATAGCGTGTCGAATGCAACAGAGAGAGAGAGACAAATGTATTCAGATTTTTTACAAACTTTTACCAAAGACTTCTCCTCCCGCGCCGAAAACAGTGCCGGGCAAGACAACCTCTTTGAATCCCTCACTCCCTCTCTGTATCAGTGTCCTTACAAAGTTTGCAACACAGTCACACCATAGTATCTACAGTAGCTTTAACTTTGGCCTCAAATCTGTACTTGCAATTTTCATCACAGAACAATGGTTTAGTTTTGGATAAGATAAAGATAAAGTTAACAGCAGGTGAAACATTAAGATGTATTTTTTTTCTTGCAGTTTCATGTTTCCTTTTGAAATAAGGAAATGTGAGATAATCTATCCACGTTTTTGGGACACACAAACATTTCTGGGTAGTTTCTTTCAAATTTTTAATAAAATTAACTCTTAGCAAGAGGACAGGTCATGCATGAAAGTGGCACAAAAAATGTATATGCCCTTTTCTGAATATTCAGACAGCAACTGCTGCAGCTCAGCTAACTTCTAACATGATTTCTAGCTAAAACACAATGCCGCCAATCAGTCAAGCTAGCTTGTTATAGCCTTTCAGTTGCCTTTCTTCCAGGCAGTACACAGGCACGAGTAAAGAAGAAAGTATTGTACACACCTTTTTTTTTGCTGCAGATGAAGCAGGATGATATCAACCAATATGTTTGCCAGCATTCTGAACTCTGAAGCATCTCAAGAGTCTTTGGGTACATCACTGTAAGGGTCTGTGTCCACTAACTGTTTTCTGCGCTGGTAGCACCCACAACCTCTATTTCAGGGCACTTCTCACTTGTGCTTACAGTTGCTTGGTTGCAAATGTTGTGTTTTTGTCCTTCTGGGTCCCTTGGTAGTGACTGTAGTTTGCTTTTAACTGCTCTGTATGTTGCAGTATTCCAGTGTTGACAATAACCATCTCTTTAAGAAAATTGAATACTGATATCTTACTAAAAATAAGCATACGTTGGGCCATGTAGCTAACTGGTTCATAGTAAGGGTCAGTAGTGGTTCTTTATGCTTGTTGCCACCGGCCATAAAACAGAGTAGGGACAATGGAAAAGCAGCAACAGCAGAAGAAGAAGACTCATTAATCAGCTGGCTGTAGCATCCCTTCCAAAGATGGTCAGATACTTTCAAAACTGATGTTCCAAGATTTATTGTGAATTCAAGAACAACATACAACCCATCGAGGGGATGATATGGTGAACAATTATACTGTTTAAGCTTTGTTTTAGCTGTTCTCAGTTTAATCAGTTCTAAAACGTATGATCTGACGATAGCTTCGTAGATATTGTTTCAAAATAAAAGCATGTTTTGAAATGACAGGAAATAAAGAAACCTAAAGGCAAGACTGTAATGTCAAATTTTAAATTAAAAGCATCACAAATAATTGTTTAATGAGGCAATCTCATTTTTAACAGTTGTCTGGGATAACCCAGTCATCTCAGACTGGGTTACTTGTACTAGCCTTCACTGCAGTGTGTGGCCACTACTGCACTAATCATATCGGAAGGGATGATAGAAGAAATCAGAGTCGTCTACCCACACCAAAAAGTGTCCTCACCGGTTTGGTGGTTCTTAGGCTTTTTATAAAATAGATAAGTGTTTTTAATAAATATCATATAAATATCGAGATATAGTTAGCATGATTATTGGCCATGACAATGTGAGGTGAAAATGTGATATCAAGACAGCCCCATATTTGCTTTCATTCAAGTAGGTGTCAAAGACATTGTTAGAACAATGGATAGAAAGTGTTAGCAGCAGCGCCAGGCCTGGAAATTGTATTCAAGTTTCTCCTTCTAAAAATGATATTTGAGCACTGTGAGTGCAGCAACAAAAAAACACGTCACTCAGGGCTGTTTGTGCTTAGGACGTTAAGCACTGAAAATGTTGAACTACATAGATTTTGGGTAGACAATAGATACAAAAAATGTTGCTTGCAGACATAGGCCCTTCCTTATTGGCCAACAATTACATTTATTTTTTTGTGAAAAAAAACACTGTAAGTGTACGCGGGCCCTAATGCAGAAAGAGTGCAGTTGCTTATAACATTCATCAGTCAGGAATGTATTGATCATGTGAAACAAATTGATGTATGAAATAATTATGTTAAAGTGCTGGTGTGTCTAGGATCTTAAAGATTGTCATGTTTCTCTTTTTTTAATCTCCATGTTAAAACATTTCTGGTGATTTTGAAAGACAAGTGTTACGTGTGTTGCCTCTAAAGGAAATATGCGAGAGTGTGACGATCCGATGTGTACATAGGTTTGTTGCCTCTGTAACCCAGTCTTTCTCTGGGGACTGTGTGTGTATGGACTTTGATGAAGGAAAGGTTATATCAGAATGATTTTGTATTTCAAACTTCAACACTTTAACAGTTTTTGTTTCTCAGTGTACCACAAATCACTTACAAAGTGTCTGATCTGTTTTCAGCTCACTCGCAGTGTCACTGTTTGTGGTGAACTCTGTGGAAACCAGGTGTGTGTGTGTGAGTGTGTGCATCCAGTTTGTGGTCATGATCACATTCCAGTTTCCAGCTTCACGCCCTCCATCAATGTTCAGGCAGTGATTGTGATATTACAATGTTATCCCCTCTCCTTCTGATTTTTTGGGGCTTTTGGTTTCCGTCCTCTGGAGGCAATGATTCTGCTGTCGAACCTGAACAATGGAATAGCTCTCTTGTAATTCATAAGATAATTTCCTCTCCACTGACCCGTTTTGGAAAGGTGGCAGTTTGTTCAACTTTTGTAAAATGAAGTAAGAGGAAAAGACGGATTTCTTTTTTCTTTCTTTTTTTGTTGTTTCGTTGAAAGCTATATCAAAGCATTCTATTATAGTGTTATTTAATATGTAAATGGTATTGCTATACATAAAATAAAATATGGGTTTTGATGTAATTTTCTGAAATTCTTTGTGTTATGATATTTGTGTAAATACTTTTTTTATAAAGGTTCTGATTTGGCGTTTGACATCTGCTTATTCCTTCGGCTTGACCTTTACAGACTTTCCTTTGAAAGGACCATTTAAACACAAAACATATTACTTGTTTTTAGGAACTGATTTCTTTTTTGTCTGATAGAGGTGACCAGATGCTGATTTGCTGCAACAAGCTACATCATGGAGTTGGTGTCGTGTTGAGGTTTAGTTTAGTTTTTTCCTTGTTTCTTGCCTTGGTTCATCCCTGTGTTTATTCTCTAGTTATCCTTTGTCTCCATTGTGTGTTTAGTGATCCATGTCTCTTGTTGTATTTTTTTGTGTTTCTTAGTCTTGTCTTCTGTTTTATTTTGTAGTTCTTGATCCCTGTATTTCCAGTTTAGTTTGACTTCCTGACCCTAGTGTTTCCCGCCTTTTTTTTAAATTTACCTGATTAGTTTCACCTGTGTCCTGTGTTCACACCTGTGTTAATTGCTCTGTGTATTTAGTTCCTGTTTCCCCTGTCCTGTGTTGGATCGTTGTATGTCTTCCCTGTTTTGGATTTTTTGGACCACTGCAACCAAAACCCAAACAAAAACCCAAACAAACAAAAAAAAAAAAGTCTGCTGGGTCCATTCTTGGTTGGATCATTCTTTCATGATGTGGGAAAGCTGAATGAGGACCCAAGTGCAGATTTTAAAACAAAAAGGTTTTAATAAAACAAAAGAACAAAAAGTACAAACAAAACTTGATGTGTAACTGAAATGTTTAAAAAGCTAAATCTAAAAAGTCCAAAATAACACAGGGAACACAGGAAAGACATACAGTGATCCAACACAGGGCAGGGGAAACAGGAACTAAATACACAGAGTAATCAACACAGGTGTGGACACAGGACACAGGTGAAATTAATCAGGTTAATCAAAACAAAAGGAGGGAAGCACACAAGGTCAGGAAGTCAAACTAAACTGGAAAGACAGGGATCAAGAACTACCAAATAAAACAGAGAAGACAAGACTGAGAAACACAAGAAAATACAACAAGAGACACGGATCACTAAACACAAGGGAGAAAAAAGGGTAACTAGTAGCCTACAGAATAAACACAGGGAGGAACAAAGGCATGAAACACAAGGAAAAAACTAAACTAATCATCAACTCTTGACAGGAGGTGTCTAAAAATCTGATGTGCTTAAAAGTTCGAAAAAAGCTTTTGTCTTAACTTTTTAGGCAACAAAAAAAAAAACAGATTAATCCATGAGTCCTCTGGGTTTAATTGTGTAAAAGTGTACTTTGTTAACACAAAAATGACAACTTGGTCAATCAATTCCATCTCATTCGTTTCATGTAAGACCTTTTAGTGACAAGGTCGAACACTAAAATAAAACAAAAAACATACTGAGGTATACCAGTCACACCAAAACACACAAAGTCAAAGTGGATCTGTGAGAAAAGTACTTTGCAACTTTACAGTGAAAGCTGCTTGCTGAGAGGATGTTAGGCTCCACTTTAGGCTGATATGTTAAATAATAAAATAGTTTTGAAAGGAAAAGACGGTAAAACTATTTCTAAAATATGAGCTGCTTTCTGAAGTCAACCCAGCAGGAGGAGCAGCAGGCCACCGTCCATGATTATCATAGTGTTTGGTAGCCGTGGTAACCGTATGCCTCCAAAAGGGAAGCTGTGAAAAGAAAAACTAAAACTCCTGAACACGGCTTCAAAATAAAACCCCTTATATATTCAGCTGATAAAACAACATAGAAATATGCCTTTTCACAGGGGAAAAAAACATTTGTAAATCTATATGCATTATATTAAATCAACAGTACAACAAACATAATTTTAAATAGCAGCTGCCCAGCTTTTTAGTTCAAAGCAATTCCAGAAAAAAGTATGCTTTTATTTTGGCTCTACTTCCGGTTGTGTTCAAACTGTGGGCAGCTTGAAACAAACCACCGGTTGTTTCAGGAAGTGTTGCTAGTGTTGCTGCAATGTCGGCGTGTTTACCCCCAGAACTCGAATTAATGGAGAAGCATGAGGAAATGTGAGTGTTTTCAGTGTATCAGTGATGAAAGTGAATCGATAACAGCGTCGGTGGAGCCATTACTTCTACCTTAGAGTGCACTACTGTCCTCTCCACACAAACAACGTATATTGTGTGAGCAGTCATTTCTCAGTGTGATAGTAGTTTGTACGACGCTGAAGTTATAATCTTAAAACACTAATATTCAAATAAATTACAAGAAAGGGGTCACAAATCCGAAACTGTGTTTTAAACTTTATACAGTCTATAGTTTTAAAGAGTATGTAGACCCTCTAGAATAATTTAGTCCAGATCTAAGAAGCCTAGGTATTTGAGTTATGGATCAGGACCGATCAGGACCGATCAGGACCAGCTCCAATGTGGTCCAGAGTCAGGAAAAAGGTGAAATTGCCCTTTCTTGCCTTTTCACAAATAGAGCAAAGGTTTCACAAATCTGGTGTTTAGAAGAGACTGGAGCCTGTCTAGAGTTCTTTTGTTCATATCTAAAAAAGCTGAGGTATTGTGGCTCTGGATCAGAATCTGGTCTTATGGGGTTTAGACAGAAAAAAAACTAGTGAAATCGCCCTTTATTTCTGTTTTACACTGTGTATTAAGAAGACTCTCTAGAATAATTTAGGTCAGATGTTACAAATCTAAGTGGTTTTGGATTAGGACCTTGTTCCCACAGCCTTCCCTCAACAGCTGTATCAGAATCTGGGAATAAGATGCCAACTTCAGCGCTCAGTCAATGCTAGCTGTTCAAGTGTTCATGATATAGGTTAAGAGTTTGTAGATCATGAAGGCCAGGTCTGATTTATGACAGTTTCTTCTCTGTGCTGTGTTTGTCGTCAGTCTGGACAGGAGAGCGGAGCTGCTGGAGCAGACGGAGAGTCGCAGAGAGCGGCTGAAGATCCAGATGAAGAAGATGGTGCAGGAGTCTGAGGCCGCCCGTCAGAGGAACAGCGCTCTGCTGCAGGTAGCACTGATCGATTTTACACTGTGGACAGTTTCCACAAACATTATACTATTCGGTTTATTCAGATTGAAGATTTGTACTTGTCTTAGTTTTTAAGAAATGCAGCTCATGAAGGAAAGACACACAGTTTAGAAGACATTGGTCCAAAATAAAAACTGTTTGATGATGGCACATATTGTTCAGAAAACAAAGGTATTTGTTTGGGACACCATAAACATCCAAATACCAATGTGAAGTCACGTCTGCTCATAAATTACCTTTTTATCATTCGTTCATGTTAATATTTATATCATCATTCACAATATCAGTCTTAAAAATAGGTAGTGAATGAATGATTCCCTTCAAACCTGATAATATACCAGTCTCAACATCACATATCACTTTTGCTCTACTTTGAACCAATCCAAGAAAACTTCACAACACTTTGCTGAAGTATTAAAATGAGAACGTTCACATTTTTTAGGTTAACTGTCTCAACTTTAGCATAATTTCTTCATTGACCTTGTGAACTCTGTGTGACTGCAGGACTTACAGCAAATAGAGGATCGTCTCAGAGGAAAAAGGCTGCCGTCACCTGATCTCCTGGCTCTGGAGGTATCAAGTTTAATGTCGCTCACCTTTTAGTTTTCCTCTCACAGCCCGAGTCATGACTTGAGCTCTGATATCCCAATAAATATGTGCACAGTCTAGCTCTTGTTGTAGAGTTTCTCCATCTGAAACAATACCTCAACAGAAAACATAGATCTGTTTGCTAATCAGCCATGAGGACAAAAAATGATGTCAAAAGATAATTATCTAAAGAATAAAACTCCTCTAATCAGAGACACCTCAGGGTGATCGATTTTAACATACTTTATTCATTTATTAATATATATATTTTTTGATCATGCTACACACACACACACACACACACACACACACACACACACACACACACACACATATAGTTTGATAAACATACAGTCATGCACAAACATGCTATTGACATGTCAGAGTGAGGAGGCTGCCATCAACCAGCTACACCTGAGCAGTTTGGGGTTCAGTGCCTTGCTCAAGGGAAAGGGCAAATGGACCAGCACCTGTTCAGCCACCAGTCCATACTGGGACTTGAACTATGAACTGAGCTACTGCAGCCCCACAAGAACTCCAACCAGAACACAGGTATTCAAATTCAGTATAAAGAAAGAACTCATTTTACTTTGTAGAGCATGAAGTTTAGTTTAAGAGTAAGACTATTTATCAATATTTATTATCAGAGTTAATCAATAGTGAGTCAAATGAATGATCGCAAAGTATATTTAAAAAACTAGAACTTTATAACTCCCTGCTAAATAAAGTTTTAGTTTTTTATAATTTACTTTGCAATCATTCATATTTGATTTAGTAGTGTAACATTTCATTATGCAGGGAAAGGCAATATTCTACCATAATTTCCAACACCAATCTAGGGAATTGAAAAACACATTGGTTTGGAAAACTCTGATGCTCTGATGTTCTGGTGTTCTGGTGTCGAAGTGACTGAAAAGCTGAACTGCAGATCAAGATGAAAAGTCCTGCAGAGCATGGTTTGTACTTGAAAGGAAATTGTTCTCATTTGAGAGGTTGACACTCAAATGTTCAGGTCTGTGAAATGTTCCCCTAACTTGTACTTCAAATCACTCAGAGTTTTCATCTTCCTTTCTTTCAGTTTCCATTTCAGCTTCTAGAAGTCGTCAGAATAGAGTCAGGTGTGGTGACTCGAGACGTTTCTGATCTCACACTCAGGTTTCTGTCGTCCCTCTTTCCTAGATGAGATACTGGACCTCTGTAGAAGAGTCTGTTCCAGCCTGGGAGAGCTTCCTCCTGAGTAAAGGCCCACATCCTACTGATGGCCCAGAACAGCAAGCCAGGAGGCCCAAACACAAACCCAGCACAGCTAAAGACAGAGGCCTGCCTCCTCGTCCTCAACCCAGGACTGCTCGATAGGTGAGGGGTGTTGGTGATGGAGGTGGTGGTGCACTGCAGCCTGAAAGATGGCACGATTAGTCACATGGTGTTGATGATCATGTCTGCTTTGGGATTCCAAGGCCTGTGGGCCATCCTCTCTACAAGGTGTAAGCTCAGGCTCTGGTGAACAGACCCAGAGTGCTACTGCCAAGTGTCTTTATCTGACATCCTGAAAAGATGATTTCATGAATGCAGTGTCAGTAGATGACCACCAGAGGGAGCCAGTGTCATAGATATAAGTCCTGTGTCTGGTGAAGACACGGATGAGTCTGTAACACAACAATTCACAGCCGGCTAGATTCTGTTCATCTTTTGGACAGTCTTAGCTCAAATATCATTTCATCTTTTAATTTGATTTATTTTTTAATGTTAATAAAATCTGACATGTGAGCAGATTCAAGACTGAGACCAAGCTTTTCAAAGGAGCTTTCTTCCATTTTTGCACTTAATAAGGAGTTATTTTGATAGATTGAATGATCAACAAGCCAATATCATTGATTGAGATAGTTAAAACTTCAATCTATAAACATTTTTAGGTTTTGCCTTTATTTGAAAATTCCAGGGTTTGCTTGAGTTTCTGCTTTCACCTAAAGGAGCCACCAATCTCCAGGTGGATCGTTTAATACGGCCAAGAAACAGACGATGAGGATATTTACTCCCCTGACAGGAATAAACCAGCTGTGTGGTATCATTGTAAGTCAACGCATGCAAATAACATTTCTTCAGATTCAAATCTCTTTGATCACAGACGCTGTCCTGGCACCCAAAAAGAAAAACAGCCTCATTCTAGAAAAGTTCTGCATTTCTACTCGAGAAATGTTGCATGTGAAATACTGAGGGGATTTTTTGTGATGATTTGTTTTTTTATTGCACATGTCGGGAAGAGTTGAGTAATAAAACTATTGAATCATATTTTAGGCTCTTTGTGATGAACTGATTATGTAAAATGGGGTAAGATATCAACTCAATGTAGTTAAATCAAAACCATCATGTGGCAAACTTTTTCAATAAATATCATACACTGACAAATCACAGCACTCCAAAATATCTGAAAAATTACATTTAAAAACCAAACCAACATGTGAAGCTAAGACGTGTTTTTTAGAAACCACAAAATGGTCTTATAATCTTAATATAGTCACAGTGAAACAATATTTGAAAGTATGTTTTTAATATTTAGAGAATTGTTGAAAATATTCTTTATTTTTTGTTTATTAAAACATTAAAAACCAAAGATCTTAAGATGTTCTTATTTTAATAAAATGTTTTTTTTCATGTGCATGTAAATTTTAAAAGTTTGAGAAATAAAGTCATAAAATATTGACTACTTTGGCGTCAGAATTTGATATAAGACTTTTGTTGCATTTGCAGAATGAGCAGTCTACGATTATTTAAGGTTTTATCAGCATCTGTCTTAAAATAAGCCACTTCAGTATGATTGCCTAGATTGATGGGGTTACAGGGGGTCAAACAAAAACAGATATCTCACATTTCATCTACCTGATATAACTGAACTTTGTCCACTGAGCAGGTACATGAGACACAGTAACTGTAAGCTAATGAGAGGAACATCCCACCTATTGGTCTCCGAATGCAAGTAAATGTGGGTCTGCCTCCTCACTGCCAGGGTGGATGTAACCTCCTCTCTCTGCTCCACCAGAGTTGGCATCCCCCTCCCTCTCTTTAACCCCTAATTGTCCGTGATCAAACCCGAGCCGGGCTGACGCGGAGTGGCGGCTTGACAGACGCAATCATCCGGACAGCCCCAGTTGAAGTAGCCGGTGGTTGGCAGCTGCCCCTGCTCCTCAGCTGGGGCCCCAGCACTGAGGGCCCTCAGGGGTCAAATAGCCACCGGCCACCACCGACTGACTGACCAAGTGGGCCAGTCTGGTCTGACGGGGCTGGGTGGTGGGGTGCTGGTTTTGTGAAGGGGCAAGTACTGCGAGGTCAAGGCCACAAATGAAGGAAGGTAGGAGTGGGGGGAGGTATTAGGGCTGTGGGTCCAATCATGTGTGACAGGATCAGTGGGTGGAAGGGTGAGGGGGGGTGGGTGATGAAGATGCCATGTATCGAATTATCTAAAAGGGGTTTGAAGAGCACGATCTGGAGCCCTTCCAAATGACTAGCCCTGCATTATGTATTCTAATGGCCGAGGCCCCAGGGTGCTGGAGCCCGAGTGGCTGCTGCTGTCAGTGACCAGACCTCGTTTCACCCTGCCAGCCACAGACGACAACAATGACCCTCAGACGGCCGCCCCGGCTCTCCTCCAGCCCTCCTCTGTCTCTGGTGGCGTGGCATGAATCTTGGAGCCACACGATTATGCAACGTGGTTCAGCTATTAAGAGCCCACTGAGAGCCCTGACACATAATTGAGCGCAAAGCCGCGCAAATGGTTAAGTGTCGACTCCATTTGATTGGATAATGGGTAATTGCACGCTGCATTTCATTCAGTGACATGCTGCGGGTGCACAAGGGGGCAAGTGAAGGGGAGGGGAAGAATGGAGGAGGGAAAATATTTTGGCGTGCTGCATTTTTGCAGCCTGTTATTTCACACTTTGAGTCTGTTGCATTTGTTTGGATCGGGGAGCCTGGGGAGATCACAGATTCGTATCAACTGCTGATGCAATTTAAATTGCAAATGACATAATTTTTATTGTTGAAGAAATACATTTTTGATTTTCTCTCTCAGTTTCTGAATCCAGATTTCTCCTATCGGAGCGGCTGCTGAGTGTCGTGCCTGTTGGCACTGTTTGAGGCTCTCCTCTGACCCTGTGCGAGCTTGTGAGTCCTGAGTCTCTCCTTTGATCATGGCATGTCACCTCTACTTAAGAGCCTGGGCTGCCAGCTCTTTGTCTCTTCCTTCACAGAGGCCTTGACTGTTGTCATGTTGTCTCACATTAAATAGAAGGCTGCTTGCTGTACACTAAGAGGAAACAACACTGGCCTTAAGGTAGCCTGGCCCGACTCCCTGTTGAGTAAACAGGCATAAGTGTAATATTTCCTCTTTAACAGTGCTTCACTCTCCTCACTGTGTTACTATACACACATAAGCTACCTCTCAGCTCTCCTATAGCTCCTGCGTACAGATGAAGCTTCTATCTTTTTTGAAATTCATGCTCTGAAAAGAACCAGCTTTCTACAGCTAATGTGAAAATTCTTCCCCAGCTGGACTTGAATAAACCTGAGCTGTGTTATTGCTCTTAAAGACGCCCAGTGGGGGAGTGTGCTTGCTGAATTCCACTTCAGTCACTGTATCGATTGAGCTTCCACGGATGTCTTTCTGCCGTCGCCTGGTCAAGTCAAAATGAGCGGTGCTATTCACATCGACTGATGGATTAGGTGTGCAGCTGAAAGGACACGTATGAATTTTGTGTTTGTGTACTTGCGCCTTTTGTTGATATTGATCGTACCTGGGCATGGATCCACACATGGTACCAGCGTGTTGTGTTTGAGTCTTAATGAAGTCCTTTGTAAGGCTCTAATCAGTTTACTATCACACACGGCTCGGGTAAACACTCGGACTGGTTGAGAAAAGCAAACAGGTAATCACTCTTGAGTTTTTCTGCTGCAGTAGACTGTCAAAATATTCTCACATCTGTCTGTTTGGTCTCACTTATTTCTTTGCAGCGTTACTTGTCACATGGTTGAGGAATACATCCAAGCAGAGTTCAACCTAAACCATGGTTTAAATGGCTTGTCTCCACAAAACGTTACTTTTCAGCCAATCAATACAGCGTGCACTGTATGTGGGCCCCTTTATCCATACTGTGCAACATTACAGTTTCACAAACATCCCAATTCCTTTGAGCACACATTAGTCAAGTCCAATCCTCTAACTCTTAAGTCTAAATATGTTCGTATGAAATGCATTTAGCTTCTTCATCCATACGCATTAATGCCAGTGCAGATATTTATTGCCTTCTCTAACCTACAAGCGCCTGCTTACTGGAGGTTGCACCACACAGGTGCAAATGTGCAATGGATCGAAATGGTTTCATGATGAATGATAAGATGTTCCAGTGGTATGCATACTCAATAGAAGGAGGGCATACTTTGTAAGAGAAGCTAGAGTACCTGCTACAGTACAAACAAAAAGTGTTCAATTTTAAACACTGAGGGTTGGAATTGTAGAATAAATTACGATACAATGCAATACTGGATAAATTGCCAACTTTAACAAAAATATAGGGATACAGGGATTCTGCAATAATTGACACACTGCAAGGCAATTACAATGCTTTATTATGATATCTGATTATCCCTAGAAAGCAAAATGCCTATTAAAGTAACAGTGCAGGACTAATGATGTTAGCTCCACCATGAAGAGTCATAAAGTAGTGATGGTGAGTCAAATTGGAGGGGAAATCTGTTTAGAGAGCCATGATAGCACATAGTCAGTAAGTGAGTTCATGTTAGACTAGTCTGAACCCAGTGATGTTGATCCTAGATACACAGAGGTGGTTAATCCCAGGACTGCACAAGACCCCTGTTGGAAACATTTGTCATTGGACCAAAAAGGTAAGAAACAGCTAAACATGCTACATATTTTAGACGGCTCAAAATACCTTTTGATTAAGCAGAAGGAGTACTTGTCTAATGTTTAACACGTTATTGTAAAACATGAGGACCATGACTGTAATATACTTGGTTCTTTTATGCCAGATTTGAATAGAAACATACCATGGTTAATCTTTGTAAGGACTTGTCTTTTGGCTCCGACTGCTCTAAAAACAGTCACTTTGTCCCCGTCCTTCAGAAACTTTATAATCAATGGGTTCCTGCCTTTGGCCACCGCGGAGAGCTCTTTCCAGTATAAGCTTAGAGCTTAGGGTTGGGAGGCCTAATGTCAATGGGTGTCCAATTCTTGAGGAAACAGCAGTCGTCCTCCACCTCTGCCCTTTCTGGGAGGTTAACCAGCCTCAACTTTCAGCACCTGGACCAAGCCTGGAGATCTTTCATTTTGTCTTCCAGGCCTGGACCCAAGTCCTGAGGCTGGCCACATCCTCTTCAGTGTTGGAAATTTAGACTTCTGCATTCATAATACACTCTCCACACTCTTTTATAACCTTCACTCCTTGAATAGCGATCAATAATAAGTTAAATCTGCCGGAGAAGTCAGTCTTTAAATCTTGAATAGCTGCAAGAATCGCCTTGCTTGTTACTCCTTCCATATGTCGGTCGGTCGATCTTGCCCGGCATTTGGTTAGCTTTAGCTTCACCATCATCCTTTGCAGAATTCAAGTCTGAACAGTTGTATTGCAGGCTCTTTGTGCAAGCTTTACCTGGTATGTTCCTGATGTCTTCGTGGTGACAAATTAAGTAATTAACTGGATTTTACTACACTTGAGTAGAGGAGGGAAATACGTGACTTTCTAGCTCTCCACCATTCTTCTTAAGTATTTAGCATCTCTTTTTGTTAAACTTAATGAAACATGTTATTTTCTGCTGTCATAGTGGATGCTCATCCTGTTCTGATCGGCCCTTGTTGTGTAGTATCATGCAGACTTTGATTGAGCCTGAGGGGGTATTTTAATTGTGTGAGCTTGCGGAGTGGTTCATCATTAGCACGGTGGCCTGAAGTGAAGAAGGAGAGGACATTTCCCAGCAGGGCCAGGTCGGGTCAAAGGGATTAGCTGTGGCACCGGACATCCCAAATCAAAAGATCCTCTCTAACAATGGCATGGCGCTCTAATACCACGAGAAAAGGGCTGAGTGCAGCCAGAACGTGATGCAGAAAATGGCTCATTTGTTTGCAGCAGCAGAGGATTACATTAATTTGCTTGTGATTAGTTGGACAAAGAGATGCATATTTGAATAGATGGTGTTCAGTGTGTGTTGATTTGTTTTGACTGAAAAAAGCAGGGTGTATTATTCAAAGTTTGTACCTGTCGCATTTGTTTTTTCTCACATAGAAAGATTACATCAGTGTTTTTGTTATATCAGGTAATCCAATAGCTTCTGGTGTTCTTATCACATCCAGTACTCCCAATGCTGCCTTAAAATCCAAGTCAGTGATCTCAGCGAGGGCACATCAAAATCACTTGAATAGTATTCTGGGGCCTCATTTGAATAAATAAATGAGTAAAACTTGTATTGCTCAAAGAGGAATTTTTTTTTTACCATGGGCAAATAAACACAAATGACAAAAGACCTTAAAAAACTACAGGACGGCACATAATAAACATGAAACACAGTCATTAAAGAAATACACAATCAGGCATGGGCTTGACCTAATGGTTAAATCACGCACCCATATAGCGGGCGGCCAGGACTCAACTCCAGCCTGCTCGCCCCCTCTCTGCATGTCACCTCCTCACTCTCTTTCAGCTTCCTCCTCTATCCACTGTCCTGATGTCTCCAATTAAAGGTGTAAAAGCCAATGTAACAGTGTGTGCAGGTAGGTACATAAGCTATTCAGACCAAATCAGGCTGTAAACATGTTTATTTTTACTGTAAAGATCAGATTTTTTGGATGGGGGTATATGTAGCTTCATTGCCTCAAGCGAACACTTGATGAGCTGCAGTTTTTAGCACTTCTGTATTAGTTTAATATTTCAAGACCAGAGATATCAGTATCAATACTGGCAAAAGTGAGTTTGAAATAAATCTGCAACAGCAAAAGTTCAGATTCATCCCTGTATTTTAACTGATATAAGTTAGTAATATAAGTAATGTGTTGACACAGTAACGAAGGAGTCCTCTTGTGCCTCACACTAGCTCTCATTGTTCATCTGTTGTCAGTTTCCTCTCTCCATCCACCAGTCCATGTGGTCTATAGCTTTGAGGATGAAACTTCATTTACTGATGCAAGAATGGTTCAAACAAAGCATGTAACTACTTATAATTATTATTATGGTAGTATCTTTTAATTATTTTCGACCAGCTAATGTTTTAAAAATTGTTGAGAAACACTAATAGCAAGCTTCCTAGTTTCTAAAAAATTTACTTTAAACATAAACAATCAATAAATATTGTAACTGGTAACAGTAACCAGGATTTCTACATTAAAAACAGGGTGACATCCCACAGCTGCCCCAGTGCAGTCTGTCAGCGCCCATGAAGGCAGTATTTTGGCTTCGTTTTTTCCAAATAAAGGCGATGGAGGTACATCATTCATATTTATGGGGATGGTGTAAACGGAGCAGTATGATTATCAAAGGTCTCTCACAGGAACAAATGTAGCAGCAAGTGCAATGTTTGAAATTTTAGGGACATAAAACAGGTTAAACATTATTAATCATAATTGTATGAACCATCATTGTCAGTAGTTTTGAGTTTGATCAGAAAAAGAGCAAAACCAGGTGGAGTCAGACTTCCATCACCCTCCTCCTCCTCACCTAAGAGAGATGGAGGTTCCCCTGTCGCTCCTCACCCTGGAGCTACAGACCAAATAGCCGGTTAGACGGAGGGATGGAGGATGGAGGTCAGAGAGTGGAGTTTGACAACAGATGAGCGATGAGAGCTCCCTCCCTGCTCCGTTCCCAGCAGCCCAACACTCCCCCTCCCAGCCACAAAGCACCTTCTCTGGGCCCGTCGTGCCCTTGACATGCCAAGGCAGGCGGGCAGCCACATCTCAGGGACAAGCTGCTGCCACTGTCTTTAAGACATTCTGATGAGGTTTTGGTGGAGAAAGGCTCGGGTTGACTTAGTAAAAGAATCTAAATGAGGAGGGAGTGAATGCAGCCGCTGTTCAATTGTAATCTGTGTGTTTGGCTGCGTCTTGAGTGGCTCATTTCCATGCATCACACCCTGGATTCCTCTGCGCTGAACCAGGATACAATCAAGGCTTCTGGTTATTTTTGAAGACAAATTAGTGTAATTTATGTTTTTCTACTTTGCTCTTTATCAGACCTGTACTATCATTGTGTTTTTAAACTATCTCACAATGTTTAAAGAGCTAAACGGTGGCTGGCTCAGTCCTCCATCCTTTCTACATCTTCTCATTTAAAGCAGAGCCAGAGAGTGATGAGAAGCCACTGCTCATTAACCCCACAGGAGAGTACAATGAATCCTGGAGGCTCATTGTGCTAAAGGGCCACAGCTTCCCTAACGAGGGGGGCGTGAGGGGTTTTCAGAGTCCAAAGCAGTCTGAGCAGAAACTTCATATTAACTTCAATCAAAAATGTTCGGTGTAACCTGGAAAGAAGCGACACATTGGGTCTCTAATGTTTTAGTAGTCCCTGCATAAGGTAAAATGTACAAAAGGGATGTCATGACGATGCTGATCATTTTAAAACATGCTGTAGCACCAATCTTGCAAATTTCCAACAAAGCATGCTTATAATTTTTTTCCCTAAATCTGTGTCCTGCACATCACCACAAGTTCACTTGGAAAAAAAATGTACCACAAGCTGCCAGGAGGATTTTCTAACCTGCTAAGGATAGATGTTAATCTTGCAATTCACAGAAGTTAACATATCAGTAAAGGTAGTCTGTAGAAATGGGAATATTTAGCAACATCATGAAGTCAGATTCTAGACTGAAACGCTCCTTTGCTCACCCCTTCTGTTGATGAAGTGATGGTGGCCTTGGAGGACAGGAAGCTGCTGCGATGATCCTCCATTTGTCAAGAAACTCCTATCAACAACAATTATCTTCCTCGTTGTCCAACCGGTGCAGCTACTCTCTAAATAAAAAAACGGAAATGTCACTAGTTTGTTCGTTCTGTGCTACTGTGGAAACATGGCAGTGCAAGATGGTGGCCTCCATGGAAGGGGACTCGCTCTTATTAAAATGTATACTGTTCGTTTTAAGCTAACAAATACAGTCAGAGTCAGAGGTGAAAATGTAATTTGTGTACATATTCTGTTTTTGTCTGCTGAAAAAGAAAACAGTTCAACTTTTTAATCAATAATAAAGAATTCTGACATTTAATTCAGAATTCAGAGATTCATTTAAGGTTCGCATGAGGAATAAATATTTTAGTGATAAAAAAAAAAAGTTAAAATCAGGAGGATTTAGTCAGTACTGTGATTTAATGTGAGGAAAAAAGTTAATTCTTAGTAAGAAACAAAACATGTTTTTTTTTACTGTAAGAGCTTCAAAGTCGGAACTCAATGAGCCCTCTCACTTTCTGTACCGACCAATAAAATATGAGAAGCTTGTTTTGCTGTCTAAATGGCCCATCGCAGAGCCTGAAGTAATGTTATCAGATGTTGTGGGAACGAAGTCTGCTGGCTGTATAATGACACAAACTGTCGTCACCCCTCCACCCTCTCTTCTTGAAAGAAAAAGAGCTGCCATAGTGCGGGGACGCTTTAATTGGAATTTCATGTGGGCTAAACTGAGGGGAAACTGATGTAAGTTAACATTTGGTGGACTTAATTGGTCCCTTTCTCTCGCTCCTCCTCGATCGGGCACTTATGAGCCGCTGCTGAAGCTTCCCGCTAATCTCCCATTTACAATCAATTCAATCCGCCAGACAAAAAGTCCGCCTCTCGCTTTTCTTCTCTTCCTGTCTCAAACGAGCTCCTTTGTGGGCCCTAAATTGCCTGAATCCCCCGGTGATCCCGGTGGCGGAGGGAGCAAAAGAAAGATGTCCTCATGCTGTTGTTGACAGCCGATTAGCGCTCGCTCCCGACCTCCTCCACGCATCTGTTCTCCTCCGCGTGAGCGCGCGCGCCTTCATTAAAGCACCCGCTCGTCAATTAACGTGTTTGTGGATGTGGAGCCGGTTGCTCAGATGATGAAGGTGCAGAAAAAAAAGTGCAGAGAAAAGCACAACCTGCCTGGCTTTAGGTTGTTTACTGCTCTGACACTGTTGTTAATGCCCTGCAGCCTGTGTGTGTTTGTGTGTATTTGTTTACGTGTGGATGTATGTGTGTGTATGTGTGTCTGTGGGCTGTCTGTTATTTTATCACACTTTGCTTTGGATAAAAATGACACATGATATGTTATTGACATACTGAGTTAATTAAAGTTGATGTATTAAAATGTTATTTTATTCTTATTATTATCTGGTTTCATAGCATTACCTGGCTGTTGTCTAAAACTGTAAGATACCTTTTCACTTCCCTTTAAAGCATGGGTGTCAAACGAATTTCAGTTCAGGGGCCACATACAGCCCAATTTGATCTCAAGTTGGCCGGACAAGTAAAATCACGACATAATAACCAATAAAGAAGGACAACTCCAATTTTGTCCCTTTGTTTTAGTACAAAAAAGTACAAGTACATTCTGAAAATGTTCACATTACATGAACTATCTTTTTTACAAAAACAGCTGTTGTATTTTTCGCCATGATGAGTCTCATAGTGAGCCAAATATTATATTCTTTAAGCACTGAAACCTGCTGTGAACACACCAAGCACACAAATTTCCCACTCACCTGCGTTGTTGAGGTGCGCTCCATCAGCACTATGATTGCAACCCCCAGAGAACAAATCTGATATAGCAGTTACTTTTATAGAAAAATTGTTGTTAATGTCTTCTCTGTAATTTTTTCATTTTGGGAAGTCATACGTGGGCCAGATTGGAACCTCTGGTGGGACGGTTTTGGCCCGTGGGCCGTATGTTTGACACACCTGCTTTAAAGGATTCAATCCTCTTTTTCATGTAACCCCGATCCCCAAAAATCTGGGATGCTGTGTAAAATGTTATTTTCAAAAAACTTTGATGGTTTGCAAATAATCTAAACCCTATATTTGATTGAAAATAGTGTACAGAAAACATATTAAATGTTAACACTGACAACTTGTATTTTAAAAAGATGGTCCTGGGGCATGTTTACCATTGTGCAGCTTCACCTCTTCCTTAACAACACTCTATAAACATCTGGGAACCGAGGAGACCCGTTTCTGGAGTTTTCAAATACAAGATTTTGTATCAATTCCAGGCCGAGAGAAGTTGCTAACATTTCATGATCATGTTTATGAATGTTTCCTCTTTGCATGGTCCAGTTGTAACATGTATTTGGATGTTATTTTGAGTCCATGCAGTGATTTGCACTACAGAGTCATGTCTGTTTTTAATGCAGTGCTGCCTGAGGGCCTGAAGATCAGGTCTATCCAGTCTTGGTTTTGGTCCTTGTCCCTTTTGTACAGAGATGTCTCCAGGTCCTCTGAATCTTTCAATGATATTATTTAGACAATGAAATCCACTCATTATTTGCCTTTCACGCTGAGGAACATTATTCTGAAACTGCTGAACTATTTGCTCACATAGTCTCTCACAGAGTGGTGAACCTCTTCCCACCTTTACTTCTGAGAGACTCATCCTCTCTGGTATAATTGTTCTATACTCGTCGTGTGGCTAACCTATATATTAATCTGATTAGCTGGGAGATGTTACTCCAGGTGTTTTTTTTTTTAGCATTACAGAACTCTTTCAGTGTTTTGTTCCCAACTTTTGTTCCAAAACAGGTTTCTGTTCTTTTAAAGCCCCTGTGAGGAGTTTTTGACTGGTTGTAACAACTGAAATTTACAGTGATGACTCTTTAAGAAATCCAAATGCAAACAAGACATTCAAACTGAGCATTTCTACATAGTCGTGTTTAATGCCTGTGACCACTGCATAGGGTAGGTGTCATACGAGGGTATTCACATCAAACCCCCCTTTTTATTTACCTGTTTGTCAGCAAAGAGTCACAGCGAGTGATACGATTGACTGTTTAAAATCAAATGGAAGATGTTTTTTTATCTTCTTTGTCAGAAAACTCATCTTACTCATGTATTGGTTGGAATTTGCAAAGACGTAAGAGGTGTCTCTTTGTCAACAAGGGGCACCAAAGTTGTCACCCAAAGAAAGTTCCTCACAAGAGCTTTAAAACTGCTTTTAGCTTTGTTGAGATCATAACACTCATTCAAACATTCATTTTCTAACCTGAATTATTAAAGAAAAATGGTAGACTTGTTAATAATTTTACTAATTACTTTGCCCAAATAGACTTATATTTTCATTTGGTCTTCAGAAGGCCTTGATTGTATTGACATGTTGTCGTTTGCTGGTATTTCTCTTTGATACAGTGTAAAGATGTGGGTGAGGAGGAAAGTCTGGTTAAAGTTATGGGGTGAGTCTACATGAGGTTTATGTTTTATTTTATTTTATTATTGTTCTGATGCGTCTCTTTAATTGTTTTTAGATATTTATTGTTTAAATGTACTTAAAGCATGTGTCTCTGGGCGTATAATCCTCATAGTAATATCCAAAATGCTTTAGATAAAAAAATGTAATGGATGATTCTTGAGGCAAATTCGTAAGTTTGGTGTGTCATTTTTTAAGGCTAACCAAAGCAAGACATGAGTAGATTATTTATTCACCACAGTCAGAGGCCTCTGTGGAGAGAGCTCAAACAGCACAAAGCTTTGTGAGGAGATGATGCAGAGAAATCATTTTTAAGCTGCGTTTAGTGACTTGATAGTGACAGTGGACAGGACACATGAGAGGAGGGATGGGGGAGTGACATGCAACACTATTTCTTCAATCTTAGCATGCAACTCATCTCATCATCCCTCATTATCAGCTCTACTTAGCACTGATACCAAGAGGCGTTTCAGCACCAGAGAGTTGATTTGACCTTGCAGCTTCATTGTGAGAGTCTTTGGGCTTTTGTTAGCTCCACCAGATTAAAACAAAATACCATGAACCTGGAGGACTCACAAAGACGGCTGATGTCGCCTGGTGAAGCCCACATTTTCACGTTTCTTTATTTATCTGTCAGTCCACGCGCCCTCAGTGTGAGTGAACCAGGTGAGCAGAGCTGTGTCTGGTAATATTAGCCGGCCAGGCCTCTGCAGGCCTGCCGGCCCGGCTCAGCGCTAATTGGCTGTTAATAGAAAGAGCGCCATTTGGGAGCACGGAGCTGCCTCTCGACAGAATGTGTGCAGGGATAATATTGTTCCAGGAGCCGTGAGGAGAATAACTTGTGCTCTATTAACGCGGAGGCCCAGATGAGGAGCTGCGGCCTGAGTGCTCCATTATCTCCGCCTCTGATGAGCGGCTCCGGATGAGACAGTCCCCAATCAAGCCTCCCCAGGCCGTTTAACTGCTTAATGTAATTCGCTTTCAAGAGCCCATGTTATCTCTGATCATTTGCGCCATTACGCCTGAGTCAAGTGTAAATGCGGCATTATTAAGATCGTGTCTGTCAATAAATGATGAAACAAAGTGGCTGCAGAGTCTACAGAGGAGCCAGGCTGAGTCTATATGTGGCTTTCTAACAACGCTTCAAAATAAAAGACTCACCAAGTTTAGAAGACGGATGCCTCTACTGTAGAGTATTGAATGGTATATTTACATCTAATCAAATAAAGAGAAAGGCCTATCGTGAAATGTTAAATATATTTCATCAGTTTTTCTTCTTTTTGAGAAATTGAACATGTAATATATTCTACATGTGGGCTAAACTAAAGTTTTCGAAGTATTTTGTTATTTTTACAACAACAAAAAATGTAGAAATCTCAAAATATAAGAAGATTTGATTTGGACTAAAGTTTAATGTTAAAACGAAACTAAAGAAAAAATAACTCTCCCGTGGTATTTCATGGAGCCCAATAAGTATATATATTCCTTTACATTGTGTGCACAATATAATTATCTGGTGTGCAATCCTGTGGGGTAAATTATAATGCTGCACAATGTAAGGGGAACAAGGTTATATCTTGTTTGCTGGATTCATCATCCTTTGTGCACAAGTTTATATTTTGTGCTCACACGTTATTATCACCATATAGTGGTAATGTATGCAGATATAACTACTCTGTGTGCATTGTTTTATCATTTTGTGTAGAGTAGCTAATCATTTTGAGTGCATATTAAATCTTTTCACTCTTTTCACTGGTTAAATTTGCGGGCTCTTGATCATCAAATGTTTTAGAGCTGCATCTGTATGTCTGAATAATATTATGTAAATACCTTGAAGGCTTCACAGTCAGAACTATGTTTATTTATTTTTCACAAACAGTCTATATTAAAATTATTTTTCCTGACAAACTGGAAGGAAAAAAAAATTAAACCAATCTGAGGAGGTTTTTTAAAAATGTCATTAAAGCACCTGTGAGGAGTTTTAACCTGGTTATTAAAACACACTCATACTAATAGTGATACCTCTTGCCTAAATGAGCAAACATGATGATTAAAAAGAAGAGTGACTATTTCTATAGAGTTATGTTGAATGTCTGAAACCACTGCTGTGAAAGCTTTTCACACAGCACAGATTCTCAGTGAGTGATACTTCTGACTGTTAAAGGAGAGCAGGGGGAGATTTTGTCTCAAGAAGCATCATTTACACATGAGCAGGGCAAAAACAGCAAAGACCGCTTTGTCCACAGGGGGCGCCAACATCGACAGAAACAGAAAGTTCCTCAGAGGTGCTTTAAAGAAATACAAAATCAAAGAAAATACTTATTAAGAAATAAATGAACAATTCAGTAAATAGCTCAAAGCTGCTGGGTGCTGTTTTCTGTTTTGTTTTAAGTTTTAATGGGTTGTTTTTAATCCACTCCTTTTGTCTTTGTGTCTTAAGTCCTTATAATTGGATTTCTTGCAGTAAATTGTCAATTTTTTCTCAAATGCTGTTTAATTTCTTTACATAAAATATTTTCAAGTCTTGCACCAATCATGAAAAAGCCAACACAGGAAAATTAAATGAATGAAAAAGCAAAGATACAACTCTCATCGTATCATTAAGATTTATTTTCAAATACCTTCAAAAAAACAGAGACGACATGGCTCAAACATTCAGTTTTCTTTATAAGTTATAACTTATTCACATTAACTTTTTGTCTGTGAAATACACAACATGGCAATGATTCACATTTTAAATAACATTCTTTATTTCATAGCCTATTATTTACATGTCTATTATGAAGACAGATGGTGTCCTCCCTGTGTGAGGCCTGTGGCTGTGCAGAATAATAATCCCCTTTATATTCCTATGCTGTGTGTAAAGTGTGTGTTGTACCTTCTGCTCTGTTCTGTGTCACTGCAGGGAAACGACCCAAACAGAGTGTCCCACCTGTCCTTTTAAAATCTGTCCATGCAGGCCACAGAGGCAGGACATGTGCCAGTCTTTTTGTGGCCTGCTTTGATGAAATGCATTGTGGGACATGAGCAGCAGCAGTGTGCCTCAGCTCTGCAGCTCTCTGGAGGCCTCTGCGGCGGCCGCGCTGTAGGCATTGTCGTGCAGCTTCCTGATGTGCTTCTTCAGGTCGAAGTTGCGACAGAAGCCTTTGCCGCAGGTGGCGCAGGTGAAGGGCTTCTTGTCGTTGTGCGTGTGCATGTGGAAGGTCAGGTTGTAGACCTGGTGGAAGGCCTTGTTGCAGATGGAGCACTTGTACTGCTTCTCCCCACTGTGCGTCAGCTTGTGGTTCTTGTAGTTTCCTGGGAAATGAAGAAAAAGGTCATGAACATGAGCGCAAGAAAATATGAAGAATGCAGCCCCTGCAAGTTTAGACCTAAAACTACTGGCACTCATTTTTAAAGTATAGGTACTGTAAACAAAATATATCTACCTCATATTAACTAACCCATCAGTCACATAATCACATCTATATTCATATCATTCTGCATCCTGTGCACTCATCAGCACTGCACCATGGTTGCACATTACTAAAACAGTGAATGCTCACTTCTTGTGCAAAGAGAGCAAAGTTATACCAGAGTGCAATTCTCTGTTTGTGAATAAATACCTGAGAATAAAGCAGACTCTGATTCAGTCAGATTTCTTACTGTTACTGTTTAGTCGTTAAAATTTGCCAACCCCTCAAAAAATTTAAAGAAAGAAGTTTCCCATGACTTCTTTGAGCCTGAGGTCATGTCTTAATATTTATTCCGACTACTAGATTATAAATATTATTATTCAACAGAGAAAAAATGTGAAATTTCCAGGAGTTTGGACAAGCGGTTTGGTCTTTTTACCTCTTATTAAAACTATAAAGCATCTCCTAATGTTCAAGGAACTTTCCCAGCAAAGAGTGTGAATAATATCACATATAAGTGTCACAGCTTCTTGTGATTTTTCGTATATTATCAACATTACATGATTATTTTGTAATTGACCAAACATAGCCTGTGTCTTTTCTTTGTAATATATAATATGGCATCAAAAGAGGGCCTTTTTGAATGAATAAAAACAAGCACTGCAGCATCAGTGCAGCACAGATTAATACGAATAAAACTCATCATCCCTCAGAGATATGACTTTTAGGATCCAAACAGGCAATATTCACAATTAAAATGCTGTTCTTACATTATTATTAAATTTTTTATTTTTTGTTGGTGTCAGTTTGCATGCATATTTTAGTTTTTTGTACTTTTATGGAACCAATATTTTCAAAGCAAGTCAAAGAGGCTACTTGATTCAAGCAAACCTACAAAACAAATGCAGCTGCACACATTCATGGAGAGTGATATCAGATCTCCTCCCAGTGAAAATAAAGTGGGATCATTTTTAAAGTGCATCTAAAGCAGGAGGGGGGCAGTGAGCCTCGGTGCTGTTTACTGGGAATCTCAGAAGAAAGTGAGGATGAAAGAGTCCTCTCTCTCCTCCTTTCTTTTCCCCCGCCAAGGTCAGCAGTTCACCGTGAAGTTAGAGCCTCCTCAGTCCCTCCGCTCTGCCAAGCCTTCGTTAATCAGGGTTTTGTGTGTCGAAGTCAAGAAGTTGTCAAACTTTGTCAAAATCAAGCGCAAGCGACAAGTGAACACAAAAAACGGCCCGGTTCCTCTGACTGTGCCGGGGTCTGCAGCAGCTGACCCAGAGCAAATGCTGCCGTCTCAGAGGGAGAATTAGTCCGTGTAAAGTGACATGTCGTATTTCCACTGATCGCTTCAGTCTCATCGCAGGGCCTGCAATTATTTCCCCGTTCATTAGACTCTCGCAGATCACTCCGAGCAGCAGCAGAAGCAGCAGAAGCAGCATCAGCAGCATATGTTCTGATTGTTATTTCTGCAGCTCTGAGGATTCCTCCACAGTGAACACTCTGCTTCCCTGCAGCAGCACCGGAATGTGTCCACACAAACACACATTAATCCAAACCACTGCGTCCCTCAAGGACTGCACAACTGTCTTTGTTAGCACAAAAAAAATAATAATCCTGTTTCCTCATGCCAAATTAAACTCAGCGAAATCAACGCGCAAAATGCCCCTTTTATTTCTGAAAGCCTGAGACGAAGAAGAGCGAGTTTCATGTATTGACGAGACCACCAAAAAGAATTCCTCTGCACAATGGACAACTTTGCCACTCGGTGAGCCCGGATTTCTTATTTCATCTAGAGTCAGGCATCTCAAAGTGAAGGGATTTTACAGATACTGTCACGAACCTAAAGCATGGAGATGATCAACAGATGCCGAGAAAAAAATACGCTTCAGATTTAGAAATTTTATTTTTGGAGAAGCTAAAATAATACCACCAAAAAGGGGAAATTCTACCTTTAAGTCGCAATTAAAAAAAAGTTTTGTTTTTGCCCTGGTGCTAAGAGCAAAGCAAGAATGACCACATAAATATCTTCGGAATATTGAAATAATTTTAGAGGCAACCCAAAAACAGCAGCCAGAATTTTAAAAATGGGCACAATTGTTTTGTTTTTTCTCTGTTGTAATAACCATGCACATTTTAATCAGAAAATTGAACCTTTTAAGAAATAATTCCACACATGATTATTTACCTTTCTGGTGGAAACCTTTCCCACAGAACTCGCAGATGAAAGGTTTGTATCCAGCGTGGATCCGTACGTGAGTGTTGAGAGTCGAGCTTCTGTTGAACGCTTTTCCGCACTGGTTACATTTATGAGGCTTTTCCTGGAAAACGAAAAGGAAAGGGAAAAACATCAACTAAATGAAATAGAGATGTAATTTTAAAGCATTCTGATCCATGAAGATTGATTATAAACACTACGCATCTCACCTGCGTGTGGATGATCTTATGTCTGCACAGCGTGCTGGCCTGCCGGAATCCTTTCCCGCACACTTTACAGACGAAGGGCCGGGCCCCGGTGTGCACCGGCATGTGTCTGGTGAGATTGTAATGCGCGTTGAAAACCTGCAGAGAACACAAAACAACGAGGATTTTATAGCTATGTTTTTATTCTGAAAACAACAGCAGCGAATTGAACCTGAGACGATTTACAAACCTGCGTTAGTAAAACGAGTTAATTTAGCTATTAACGATTTTATTGACATTGACTCTGAGTATTTATTGATCTATTTAATGTTTTTCGTTGAGATAAAACACTTGAGAAGATAATATGATTTTATCTGAGTGATGTCATTTTTCTAAAATTACTTTAAAATGTTAGATGTGAATTATTTTGGAGTGAGCATTATTCCATAATTTACATTTTTGATTAAACCCACAGAATAGAAGGCCGACAGGAGCCTAAAAAAATAAAATAGAATGAAACAAAATATAGTAACATGTCTTTACCTTTCCACACACTTCACATGTGAAGTTTTTAGGTTTTCCGTCTGCGGGGCTGCTGCTCAGTTTACTGTGCGTCTTGACCCCGTTCTTCTCCGCGCTCAGTCCGTGGTTCTCTTTCACGATCTGGTCCAGCTGCCCGGGCAGATGTTCCTTGTGCGGGTACTGGGGAGTGGGTAGCTTCTCGCCCCCCACCCCGGCCAGCTTGGCGTTCTCGAGCAGCAAAAGTCTGTGGTGCGCGGATAGAGAGGCCTGGGCCTGCGAGCTGGAGAACCAGTGTCCCGCCAGCAGCTCTGACTGCTGGTACGCTGAGTCCAGGTAATTCAGATAGTACAGCGAGCCTCCGCTGGGCACGGCCACGGCCTGGTGGATCACCTGTGGTTTCACCACCCTGCTTCCTGAAGTCAGCAGTGGCTGTTTTAAACTCGGCTCCGCTTTGCCGCACATTCCGCAGTTCCCCTTGCATGGAGCGGCTGCAGAGCCGCAAAAAGTCCCCCTGAAACTGGCTCTCCACAACTCCGAGTAGTTCATCAGCGCCTTGGCTTGCAGGTCGTAACTGAAGGGCTGCAGAGGGATCATGCACGGGATCGGGGAGCAGAGCCCGAGCAGCTTCTTCCCCTCTGCCCGCTCATCTGCGCTCCCCTTCGGCTCCGAGCTCTTGGACATGATCCGGTCTATGGAGAAGGCCAGGGTTTTTGGAGCCGCCGAGGTTCCGGTCCTCCCGCAGGACATCACCGTCTCCACAGAGGCAGAACTTGCCATTTTGCTGTTGTTGTTCTTGTTGTTGTTTTGTTTGCAATCGAGCAGAAACTTGGCGTGAGCAACTCGCGGTGCTTTAGTCCGACCCGCTCCTGCAGCTGCCCCGCGTCCTTTCACTCTGCTGAGCTCCCGGCACCACAGACAGGAGGACACATCAGTTTAATAAGCACCTTGCTGTCACAGTGTCACGCATTTGCATTCAAATGGCCATTCCCCCTGCAACAATAGCATCCAGGGGTGATGGATTAATGCTCATTAACTAGTGCACACAAAATTAACAGGACATTACTGAGGTCGTTTGGGAAGAGAAGAAGAAGAAAAAGCAGACGCAGAAGAGGAGGAAAAAAAGAAAAAAATGTTGTAGTCGGAGCTCCTGGATGATGCTGGAGCGTAAAGTTCAGTCTGTGTTGGAGTTTAGCTCTTTAATGGTCGGGTGGGTGTGGAGAAACCAGCCGACTGCTCTCTGTCACACACTGGCAGCGCCCGCCCCTCATCAGCGCGGATCACTGTCTCCTGACATCAGCGGACACCCAAACTCTTAACTGGGTGACAGGGAGACGCCCTCATCAACCTGCCAGCCTCTGAAAAAAAATCTACACAGGGGCTGGCACGAGCTTTAAAGGCCACCATATGTCATATGTGGCATAAAAATGTAACCAAATGAGGAAGAAGAGCGATCATAAATGTGTTTCCATCACTGAGAACAGAAAGTGGAGGCTTGGTTTTCTTGCTTTCTTTGGTTGACAACTCGCTTTCCTTTTTCCCTTTTCACTTTGGGAAATGTTTTCAGTAATCCTCTGAGATGATGGGATCTCTCCTTTTCCACGCCGGATTATATACTTTCTTACTATTTGTATAAATTCGAGGACGTCCTATTTCCACCTGTTTAAGAGTGCAGACTCCCTTTGGATCCCATTAAACGTTGTTCCTCCTTCCCTCTATTGAAAAGAAGCAATTTTCCAGAGCGATTCAAGGCTCAACTCAGCGCAGGGGAGGCAAAAAAGAGAAAGAAAAAACACAAGCTCTTTCACTTTTAGCCACTAAAGCACTGCGTGAACCTGGTTTTGTGTTTTTTTCCCTCCCGAAATAGAGAGACGGATTAAAGAGGGAGAGAGGGGAAGAAAAAGACTTAGCCTGGACAGAGGTATACAGGGACAAATGAAAAGAGGCTTTTTTCTCTAAAGAGGCACAGGCCGACAAGGAGTTTGCTGGAATCCACTGCACTGTTGTTGTGTGAGAGCTACAATGAGCAGCAGCTCCTCTGTGCGCGACAAGGGCCGCCTTCAGTTCATGTGTTTGCTGGGCCATTTTACCTGATTAAGGGGGATGCACGGCCAATATACATAAAATAAAATTAATAATAGGATCATTTTCGGAGCATTGCTCCACCCGTCATCATACCTTTAGAATTATATGGCTGCAGGATTCTTCTAATGTCCGGCTGCTGCACCTAATTAAGATATAAGGTTGTTCTTTGTGGAAAAAATCTACCTTGGGATTAAGAATAATTAAAATATATGTATAGGCTATATAATAAGGATAACTTAGGACAGAAAAAAGGGTTGCATATCAAAAACGTATTCAAGTTGTGACTTTAAACTCTGTATTCTGGCTTTAATCTCAGCACCATGATCCATAAATAAATATTTTAACTACAGCTGTCAGCATTAAGTAATTACTGGGGATGTGCAAAATGTCCAAAATTAACATGGTATTCTTTTTTTAAGTCACGTACCTTTTTTGTCCCTTACAGCCCACCATAGTTAAGTTGCTGCAGTGTCTTCCTGCTTCTTGCTGCTTCTTTGATAGAAAATAACAACAGTTGTTTTATAATTGTCCAAAAATAAAATGCTCATTGTATCCTGTGTGATAAAGTGTGACGTTCATTACAAGGTGTGCATATGTAGTCAATATTTTATAACCTTACTTAATGATTAGATAGATTATAAAATCAAATCAGATTATCTTTATGGTTATGAATAAGAGGGACTTTTTTATTTCAATAATTGACACTATACAAGAACATCATCGACTTGAGACAGTTAAAATAAGATGTATGAAGTGGACACAACATTAACGATTCAAACCACAGACTGTTTTAAAAAAAAAAGAGATTGTCTCTGTTATGTCACACATTTGTTTCTGAAGCCAAATGGTGGAAGCTGCCATATTGGACATGCTGACTCAACTTAAGAAACCTGGTCAGAGGCAGTGAAGCTGAGGCAGCTGTAGCCACCTGGCAACTACAACATGCCCATCTGTTTATCATCTTAGCCACGCCCCTAATTACACATACAGAAATAAGCTAAAACCACTTCTTGAACCACGCAAACATGTTCACTTCTGCTGTAACAGTGGGCATGTTAACATGGGACCTAATGGGGATTCCTTGGCTTTTGCAGCCAACCTCATGTGGACACTTGGGGAACTGCAGTGTTTTTTTTAACTATGGCATTGACTTCATTTTGTAACGCTGAAGATTACCACTTGAAAATAAATGTCACTGACAATAACATCGCATCATTGTAATGTCATCACGCATGCTGACTCTCTCATAGTGAATCTTTACCTGCTGCATTCACCACGCCGCTTCACCTGACCTCTTGTAAACGGAGTACCTGCAGGATGAAGTCTTAAGAATCTTAGGAGACTTTCAGGGGTTTGGTGTATGTGTGGATACAACAAAAGTAAAACAATTTGGAGAATTATTCAAACTCCAGACCATTTCTTTTTCTAGCTCGCCCTCAAGATGTCTTGTGCATCAAATCAGTTTACTCTCCTCTCAGTTACCCATTCCAATTCAGGCTGTTACATATGGTTTCTCTTTTAAAATTGAATATATCTAAAAAATATATAGACACAAGTGTCAAAATGATAAAAATTGTACACCCCCAAAAAGTTGTCAAATATTTGAGATTCTGCATCTGCTCATTTCAGTCAAGTGTTTGTTTTATTTAAAATCTTTCTCTTTCAGCTCTTTGTTTCTGGGACCACAGCCTCAGATGCATTGGTTACATGTTATTTGATTACCTTTAATCAGGAGGCATTTCTTTGAATGTGATTGTTATTTACTGAAAGTTGTTTAATCGATTTGTAAAGATGTCACACGGCTTTAACTGAAAACACAGCACTGCCTAACATAATCCATCCACCTCTGTTTTTAATCTCTGATGCTGTGTGAAAATCTGAGGATGGAGGAAGGCGATGATTTACCTCAGGCTGTATAGACGTAGTGCCATACTTAGCACAGCATGCTGCTGTCCTTTAACACTAGTCTTCCTGTTAATAACCTTAAAAGACGTCCCCACGTTGTTTTGTTTTACACCTGCATCCCAGCATGGAAGGATTATATCCATTGTCTCTGTGCCATTCTTATGTAAATCAGGCAAAAATACTCTAATTTGAGTTTATTCAGGCACAATTGGCGGCTCATCCACACAATAAACATTGATCCTATTGCTGTAACCCAGGCCCCTCCATTCAGCTCCAACAGCAATTAGCTCAAGTATTGATTTAAGGGACTCTTGCTTGTTGCCTGCAGGCATGTGAGGGACACAAATACCGGCTGGATGTGGCAAACCACTCAATGTTCAGAATTACAGTTTAATATGCCCCGTGTTTCTATAAACAGTCACATGATGGCATGTCGAGAGACCACATATGGAGCTAGTTACAGATATTTACGGTCTCATAGATTGAATCAACAGTTAGGGAGGGTTCACTCTTCTTTTTACTCATCCATCAGTGCCTTGAAACTTCTTGTTCTTTTCCAGATCACACACACACGGCCCAGTCAGAACATAGATCTGCAAACATCAATTATTCTGAGTTCAGGGGTTCTCAAGGAGAGGAAAGAAAACTTGGTCTCATATTGAACATGATTAGTTGTTACATTTAAAATCAACTGCCTGTTATTTCTCAATGGTAGACTGTTGCTATGAAGAACAGACTATTGCTAGTAATGCAGTTTTAATGCTTACTATCAATCAGATGAAAGAAGTCCGGTTCATCTGACATAGGGCTGTCGCAACATATCAGTATTGATGATAACTGTATCTTTAGTTTGATTAGATATATTGATACTGTGCTAAAAAAGAAGTGTACAGTAATACTGTAAAAGTAATTGGTTCATAGTTGGGTGGTTCTTGATGCTGGATGTAACCAGCCATATAACGGAGGAAAGACGGAGAAGCAGCAGCAGAAGAAGAAGACTCGGTAACTAGCTATCTAGCCTTTACTGCAGTGTGTGTTTACTATCATCTCTTCATGTCGGAGGAGATAACAGATGAGAGTGAGGCACTCTACCCTCAACCAAAGAAAGTTTCCTTGTTTCTTTGGAATATTGTAGAAAAGATGGGGTGGTTGTGGTCAACGACAAAGAAGAAGACAGTGAGTTTTTGTCAGAGGGCTGGTGACACGGATAAAACATAACTTTAAACATCATTAGAAATGGACAATGATGTAAGTCTTATGTTGATTATTAAAGCTTATGAGGTAACATGTTGCTCCATCCTTGTTTTGCCTTTCCTTAATTTGATTGATAGCATTTTTAACATCCCAGTAATGTTGTTGTTTTTTTTGGCACTTAAAATCGGGAGGTGAAAAAATTTGATATTGTGACAGCCCCAACTTGACACTGGTTTGTCTGATGACTGTATGAAAGCTGCATTCAGATTCTGGTCATCAACTAAGGGTGTACAGCCTGTATTTCTGTAACTTACACATTTTAAAGAAGTCAGGATTTATAGTCAGTTTTGGTATTTTCAGACAAACTTTTAAATTTAGTAATGTCCTCTAAAGATATAAAAATAACCAAACTGCTGAAATCACTCTCATGTCCATGTCTAAATCAGTGTGTAGAGCTCCAAACCACGTCTCATGGCTCCTGCTTCCTCCCACTTGGATCTGTCATCACGTTATGAGACCCTGATGTTAGAGCCAGTTGTACATGAGGGCAAAGATCAGTGCTTTAGTCTCTGGTTCACTTTTTGTTTAGCTCCCATTTACAAGCTCCTGGATGGACAGAAAACTGAACTGAGGTGTTTCTGATTTATGATACTGATCATGCATTGCAGTTTGGGGCTTATTTTGTCTAGTAGGTGCACAGGATTTTCTCTTTAATTGTATTAACATGAACAAATCCCAAGTTTAGAAAGTAAATCATGTGGACTGTGGCGCAAACAGCAGCAGTGATCTTTTTATGCCATTTGCTGTGCTGGCCTTTATGAGACATACATATCTAACAGCCTTTCCCATTTACAATTATTGCCATTCAATTTTAGTCTTGTTTGATTTGCAATTATGGTTGGAACCCTCAGACTTCATTAACCACAAAATCACAGGATGCAATCCATTTTCATGGTCTCTCAGAAGGATGTGTTCATCAAAGTCTATGTTCAGCAGGTTTTGTGCAGATGTATAACTCTTTTGAGTACCATATTTTTTCCCTGTATGGGGTTTGTGGGCCTGATGGCAGCTGGTTGAGCTCAGCCTATAGTGACTTTGATCATTTTGAGGTATGGACTGACTGCTACCCACCTCAGCCGGTCACTTGCTGTACTAAAGGGATTTTTTTGTTTTTTGAAGTGGGGTTGCATGACACTTGTCAAAAGTAAGTGTATTATGCATAAGGTGGGCTCTGCCTCCTTGTTGAGAAACCGGAGGGAGAACACTTATGTTAGCTTGTCTAATCTGCTGTTGCAGTCAGCTATGAAAGAGACTAAATTGCAACCAAACAAAAAAACTGTGTGATTCTGACAGTGAGGATAACGTGCTATTTGTTTTAAATGTAAGAGTCCACCTGTGAACCAGAGTTTACAGAGGGAGAATGAGACTCAATGAACAGGAGCAAAGAGGGGAGAAACTTCTGTGCTAACTGGAGAGCAAGAGTGCCCTAAGTTACCTGGTAGTGCAGGTGTGTAAACTGTAAACCAAAGAGCTGCTGCTGTCAGGAGTGGGACTTGGTAAAAACAGTACTTCAGGACTTTTCCAAATCAGAGGATACCAGCAGCAGAGTTCCCTGCCTCACTGACCGCCTCTGTTTTACCCACTTTCTTTAATTTTCAGAAATCAGAAAAGCTGAATGTCAGTGTATTTAAAGCTTCTCAGTGTGTTTGTTTTTTATTGCATGGAACAACACATAGTCTGAAAGACATGTTTACAGTACTTTATAAAAATACACTGTGTTAATAGCTGAAGGGGAACACAGAGCTGAAATACCAAACTCTGCAGACATCACTGTGTAACGATGGCTTGCATGCCCACTAACTGACCTGACCGCTTTGTGTTGCACCTACAGTGAAAAACTGTTATTCTATGTCTGTTTTGGCGCCCCCTGTGGACAAAGTGTTGGCATCTATCTTTGCTGATCTTGTACAGAACATGTGCAGGAGTGAAAATGTAAAAAGAATCACCTCATTGACTGAAATACTGAAATACAAATGAAAAAGAGCTCCAGGTCTGAGCCTGCTCTAAAGCTGGCTGGGGAACATTGTTGTGGAGTCATTGCACGAGGCCTGAACCCTTGTCACTGGTGTCAAACTCATCTAGAAGCATCAAATCCCTCTGTATAATCTCCCGTTAGAACAACCTACTGCTGAGGAAGAAACATGCTGATAATGTATCCGAGTGCAGCCTAACACGTCTCGGTACAGGAAATCACAGACAGTTGTCCTCACACTCTTCACCCGTGGTGACAACTTTCACTGACGTTTAACTTGAGTAAATGAGACAGAAACGTGTGACAAAGGAGGGAATTCTCCCACAGAACAAGCTCATTTTCATCCTGCCAGTGTCACATATGACTTCACTTTCAAACACGTACACAGCTTTTTTACTGTAAAACATAAAGCACTAAGGTGGATGTTATAATGTTAAGAACTTGATTGTGGTTGGTCATAAACCTTCACACAATGGTGGTTTATTTCTCCACAGCAAATTATAGAGACAACTTGATCCCACATTTTAGAATCAAATTACAGAAAGGATTCCAGCACATTTCACCTCTGCCTGCATGCTTCTGTAAGCATTAGAAATCAGTAAACAACATGAAGGAATTGTGCATGCAGCCTATTCTATGATTCTGCACGTTAAAGTTAAAACCTGCAAAGACATATAGACTTCTATTTAAGTTTGCCCATTTGATATAACACTTGACAAATTAAGTTTAATTTATGACATATTTTTGACACATTAATTGATTTAACTTTCATGGCGTGCAGGGAATCCAGATCTTACTTCTCAAATAAAACTGTAGTTTTGTGGCAGCGGCAAAAACTGTGAAGTGCTGACTTGAAGCACTCAGTGTCCGTTTACTTCCCTCTTTTGCTCTGATAGAAGACCAAAAGTTTTTGGTGATGTTTGCCGACAAAGAGGAAAACCTGGAGTGTCAAGGCAATGTGGCGTGTTTGTGCTGGGAACAGCAGAACTGACTGTTTGACTGGATTCCTGCGTGAGGCTTTTTGTCAGCCCGAGTTTCCGTCCTGAAGCGTTTTTTTTCTCTTTTTTTCGACCTGTCACTTCTTCACCTGGCCTCCTGAGCGCCATCCACAACCCCCCTCCTCAGCTGCCATGTGGCCTGTCACTCTGCCTCACCTTTACACCACAGACATACACGTCTTTTTTTCTATATTTCACAGGAACTCAGTTTTTATTCATGTTGAAGATCAGCTGGTACAATGTGTCTTACTGAGTACATCTTCTGAAAGTGAAACCAAACTAAAGAAACAGTAACAGACAAATTCATCACAAACAGAAGCACAGAGACAGCTCATGTGTAGCAGGGAACCAGGAGAGCTACAATGAAAGGTCTTATCCTAGTTACATGTGTTTTATCAAATCAATGCATCCTTTTCAACTTTTATTAAATACCTGAGGATTTAATTTTACTTATTTCAAACCAGCAGAAAGTTGTAATTCAGGCCATAACCTCGTTCACCTGGGAAACAGCTACAACACATCCACCTGTCGTTCAAATCAGCTCCTCCAGCTCTAACATGGGACCTCATGGGGTTTCTGTGACTTCTGGAGGCAGCCTCAAGTGGACACTTGTGCAACTACAGTTGATTGCGCTGCTGTGCTGGCTTCATTTTACAACACTGGAGGTTTCTGCTTGGTGCAAAGTACCACCGACCACAATACAAGATGTTTTCTTTCTGTAAATCAGGGCTGTCAAATGATTTCATTTTACAATCCTGATCAATCGCTTAAGTTCAGTAGTCAGTCACGAATAATTGCATTTTTGATAATGTTTAAATTTCTATTATTTTGTATTTCAAAACAGTTTTTAAATCCATTTCAGCAACGCTTGAACCATAAGTGGTAGTGATAATACCAACAATATTAAAAGTTGTGACACTTGGGACGCTGTTGGCCTAAGCGCCCCACATACAGAGGCTAAAGTTCTTTTCGCAGAGGTAGCCGGTTCCATTCCCGGCCACAACCATTTGCTGCATGTCTTCACTGGCTCCCTTCCACCGCTCTCTATTCCCCACATTTCCTGTCTCTTTTCAGCTGTCCTATCATAAAGGCAAAAAAGCCCCAAAAATATAACTAAAAAAAAAATAATTGAGATATTTGCCTCATTTATGTTTAAAGCTTTGTCAACGTCAAAGCTCTGAGAAGAAGGACAGCTGAATGAAGACAGACATGTCTACATAAATATTCCAGGTGAAGACTCGTTCACCTTCTTTAATGTTACCTTCAATGGAAATGTTTCTTTAAATGTTTATGATATCAGCATGCTAATGTTTGGCTTGACCTGTAATTGAGATCTTTAGTTTGGTGTTTGTTCGTGCCACAAAACGGAGCATATGAATCCATGGTAGCTCTAACCGTGGAATCTTTGTTTATAAATCATTTTAAATGAGCCACGTTTGTGATTTTGCTGAGATCTACATCTCTGATGCTTTTACTGAATGACAAAAAAATAATCCTGAATCTTGAGTTTTTATGGTATTAATGGTAAAAGCTGGTAAGTGTTTCATTTATACATGTGATTACATTTTAATTAAATTAAATGTTACACTTTAATCTTAAACATATTGAAAGCACAGTTTGATTCAAAAAGTATTTAAAACAAAAAACTGTGTTTGAGCTTTTATTATTGTTTTGATTGAAATTGTCTCATTTATATAAAAAAAATACGATAAAAGAAGAATCTTGAAAATGAAGAGCCTTCTTAAATGTCTTAGAGTTGAGATTAAAATGTTAAACCCAAATTCAACAGCCACTACCTGAAAAAGAGTTCAGTTAGCGCTAAATTCATATCCCTAAAATGTATGCACAAATTAACTTTTTATCAATTACCTTAAATAAAATCTTCAAATCAAACTAATTAGATGCACTTACTCCATAAGCCACTGTCTATTTGTCTGTTACACCTGGGAGCTTTTTAGGTCATCCATTATTTACACAGGTACATGTTTGTAAACAAATCAAAATATTCATCTTGTATCTAAAGTAAAACCAAGAATAATTACCTGAGGTAACTCTAGGTCTTTGTAAAACATGGACACAAATGCAGCTGAGCTCCCTGTGTTGTAGAAAGCAGCAGTACAATGACCTCACTTCACAAAAATGTCCCTAAACACTGAAAGACACACGTAAACACACAACTGTGACCACATACTGCTGGAGTGTGTTTTCAGCAGAATCTCTTTTTCCTCTCGCTCAGTGTGAGTGAGCGGAGATAACAGACGCCGGTTCAATAAAGCAACCACTTGAGCAACCTGCCCCTCACTTCACTCCAGTCCTCTATTTCCTCAGCAGATTGTCGGCACACATCCCCCCCTCGCCCGCCTCACCCACCTCCCCCCACATCCATTCAACAACTCACCCCCCCTGGCTACTTTTACACTCCTGGCCTTTTTATTCTTCCTCGACATCCCTGCTCACATCTACTTTGTATTTCTGTGACCCTCTCCTCTGCTCTGCGGCCGGCCTTTGATGCCCCCCGCCTGCTCCAGTGTTGATGTTGAGTTATGACACAAAGACCGGATCATCCAAAGCTGCAGACACCTTTTATACGGCTGTGCAGAGGAAATGTCAAATGTTTAGAGGGCGAATATTTAATAAGGCTGCTATGACTCAGGTAAATTGTAACCAGTAAAAAAAAAGAACTACCTGAAATTTAAATTATAGATGAAATGTCTTTAGTCTTTGTCATTGTAATTCACAAATACAACAACTATAAATCTGTATGGGGCATACAATGTAGGCTCACTGACTTCAGTCTGATTAGCTGCACCTGTAAAGCTAAAACTTGAAGTACTTTGATATTTTAATTCTGTGCATATTACTTTTGACCTGTCAACTGAGCCGCCAAGTGTTTATTAAAGTGAAATCTGTCCTTCAAAGGTGGCAGCAGGAAGCAGGAAGATGCTGTGACGGCTTAACAATGGTGTCTTGAAAGGGACAAAATAGCATGCAACAAAGAACATTGTGTTAATTTTGGACCTTAATTGCTTCACACTTTATGGGTTAACACTGACAGCCCTACAAAGAAGTAAAGTGAACAAGCTTATGAAACTAACATTGATCAGACGTGATGTTTGTCCATTTCTGAAGTTTCAGCCTGGAGGGGTTTTGATGAATTTTTACGACTGTGTCCTTTTTTACATTTCTGCATCAGTGAAGAATTGAATCAGCTCTGTTTGATTTTGATTTACACAGGTGTGTGTGTGTGTGTGTGTGTGTGTGTGTGTGTGTGTGTGTGTGTGTGTGTGTGTGTGTGTGTGTGTGTGTGTGTGTTGCTACCTCTTGCTCTGCAAAGACAAGCCTTGCCCAGAGGTCTGTGGACAGTCAGAAGAGACGGAGGGAGTCCATGCATCAGAGCATGAGGGCCTGCAGTCACAGTTCTTCTTCAACTTTTTTAATTCTGGAGGATTTGAGTCAGATGGCTCCTGCTGCAATGAAATAGCTGGTCCAGAGATCAGGATGTATGCTGGGGATGTATTTGGCAGAGTATATGCAGATGATGTACGCCTGTCCAAGTCCATTTATATCTATCAAACCATGAGGTCCATCGACGGGACCGACCCAGGCCTTTTAGGAGCCCTAAAGGGAGAATTATTCTGTCACAAGGTTGCTCATCTGCACATGGTTACTGTGCACTTCTGTAGAGTTCTTCTGGTCGAAGTGCAGGAGTTGTAGTGAGGATAAAATGGTATGTTTGTTGATGCATGCATGCAGTGATAACTTCTCATTCATTTGACTGTACTAAAGCTGTCTGCAAACTAAAGGTTTTTGCAAATTAAACAAAAATGCAGTACCCTCCGATGTCTTCGGGTTGAAAAACTGTGATCTCTGGTACTTTTCAGGAGTTTTGTGCATATGTGTATACAGCTTATGTGTATGTTGCTTCCTGTGGCTGGAAACAGAGCAGCTCTATTTGCAGTCTTGGCTCTGTTGTCCTTCTCTCTGTTACTGAAGCATCTATTTGTTCAGAGAGAGCGATGGCTGATGGGGTTACTCCAACACACAACAGACCAGAGGCTGGTCTCACTTTGGGATCACAATGATTTAAATTAGTTTTTCAGTGTCACATTTCACACATTAATATCACTACTGCAACAATAAACAGATGTACATGATCGGGCCAAGCAATGCTTTAATTATATTCCTCAGGAAGTCTGTCATGCACTCTGTGTGAAGAGTGACAGTTGGGAGGTCCAGCTTGTATCAAAACTCGACTGGCACTAAATCTGAGACTCGGAAATGTTTTCACCATTAGTGAACTGTTTCACTGTTAATCTCCAGCATACCATAGCTTTGGAGCATCAGTGTATTGCTGCTTAGGGCATGGCATCAACGAGGTATGAACCCAATTTCCTGACCTTAATTTTGGTCATATGTGCAACAAACTTGAACACACTATCTGGTACAGTTTCAGTTTTATCAGACTGGGGAGGCGAGGTTCAGGGTTATATTTCAAACACCTTTTGTAAAAACCTCTTTCACATGTGCAGCTTTTCCAAACTAACTTTTTTTACACGTCCCTCACAGAAGACGCTATGATGACAGTTTCTCGTGCAAACAGGCAGATCTGCAACCATCTTCACTTTTTTTTCAACTTAGCAATGATTTTCTTTTTTCAACCTTGGATGTTTTTATTCATCCTGTATGTGTCGCTCTCCCGGGTTCACACTGGTCTCGTGATGTAAATTAGTCACTGTGAACTTTCTTGATTATTTCCTGCTGTGTTCTCTCATCGGCTCACCCCGCCTTCTTTCTGAAATTTCATCAGGAGGTCTGGCAGAAAAAATTACAGCGGAAGTTGTGGTGAAAATTTGGCTGTTTGTGTTCACACATGCTGCTCACCCTGAAAAGTTTGGAAAGTTTTTAGTGGTAACTATAACTATGATATATATTAATTATAAACAATATCTATTTTTGATTCACCTTACAGAAAGTTTCTTAATCCATCAAATGCGGTTAAATATATAAAATGTTAAAAAATATGATGTGTTCAGGGTTGGGCTACGGGTTTTGGGTCACTTCATAGTGGATCAACTCCCCTCATTGATCGGTAGACAAATCTGATCGACAAGCCTTTTTTGGTATTGCAGATGCAGCCTTTTTTCTCTCTGCTTGCAGACTCATGCAGTTGCTTAAGTAATCTTAAACTTGTTTGACATTGATGATATCTGAATGTGAGAACATACTGAGTTCACTACTTACTTTGCTTCCTGATGATGAAGAATGGAGCTGACTTAATTTTTCCATACAGACTTGTTGAACCTTCTGGTTTGTTTCCCTTATGAGGCTCCAGTCTTAAAATACGAAGTCGATGCAGAAGTGATAAAAACTGCAGTTCCTTCAGTGTCCACTTGAGGCTTGCTCCAGAAACACCAATTGCCACAAACACACCCATTCAAAAAACATGATCTTTACAGCAGGAATAAACATGTTTACAGCCTGGTTCAACTACAATTTTGGTCTGAATAATTCAGTCCTCTATCCGCAAAGACTGTACAGGGTGAAAGTTTTCATATATCTCATTACTTTGGAAGTTATTAAGGTTTGGTGTTTTGCATGACTATGGGCAAGGCTTACTTGATTGACAGGCAGGTACACTAGCTGTTAGCGAGATGGCAAAAGGCCTGCCTCATCTCCACCTCTCTACCTCTTGTTAGCTGAACGGAAAGTTGAGTCAGCATTTCCAATATGGCAACCTCCGTCAATAAGCTTTAAAACTAAGCTTCAGAAATCAATATCAATATACACTGCTCCAGTATGTAAGACGCAGTCTGTTTGGGGGGTTTCTCAGAGGGAAAATGGGGTTAACCGTCTACCTCCGTGACGATTTTCACTCCATTCAGTCCTGTCATTATGTGCAGATTCACAGCAAAAACTCAAAACTGAGTGCTTTGGTCTTATTTCTTGTCCTTTTAGACTTCATATAAGCTGGATTTCCCTGACAAGTCCAGATAAACATCTTATTTCAAGATATTAACAGCCAAAAATAAGATCTAAATCACTTGCTAGGGGTAATAAAAAACTGCCAATAAGGAAACAAAACTTTGCTCTAGCTTCTTGAATTGAGACATTATTCTTATTCAAGACACTGGACTAGTCAATTTATCTTGCCCTGTTTTGATTTTGTTACTCATAACAAGCAGTTCAGGCCTTATTTTTGGCTCCTAATATCTTGAAATAAGACGGTTATCTAGACTTGTCAGGGAAATCCGGCTTATATGAAGGCTAGTGAGACATTTTTTTTTTTACAAGAAATAAAACCAAAACCACTTGGTTTTGAGTTTTTGAAGTGTTCCTTGCAGATGTGTAGCTCGTACCATCGGCTTGCGCCAGGTAGAGTTTTCCTCTGTCTACGGTAGTTGTGAGGTGCAGACCCATTAGATGACCAATTTGCCTGAGTCACACCACCTGCCTCACTGGTCACTTAAACACAGTCAAACCAGCACTCCACCAGCTCTACTTACCTAATAGTATACCACTATTTTCTTAAAATGCGTGATGAGGAGAAAAAGTGGCATCGCCAGCCCGGTCTGCAGCGATATGTACCCAGCATGCTTTGCAGAGCCAAAGGGAAGCTTCTTTGATCTTCATTTTCTGGATGAAATACTTTTGCTGCTTAAAAGTGCGTCTTATACACCAAATGTTAACATTTTTCTTTGTTTCAGCACTGAAGTGAGAGAGCCTTTTGAGAGGTCTAATATCTGCATAAGAGAAAGGGGTGTGCACGATCAAATATGCCTGCGGGGGGGGGATTAACTTCTGACATCCATCTAATAATAACAGTGGCCTCAGCAGACCCAGTTTAAGACTGTGATACTGTTGATCCCCATATGGGCTTTCACAATAAACCACCATGAAACAGGACAAACAGTCCTGGGTAATATTCATCCCTGAGGTACAACACAATCTGCCCTCATGTCTTGCCTGAATATTGAGTGAGATTGCTTTAAACTGTAAGCTACTCTTTTCATGGAAAAGATCTAAAATTAATCAGCAGGCTTGTTGTCCCCTCTTAAGGCCACGATAAGAAGGTTTTGGTGAATGGGGAGGAAACATAAGAGGCTTTGGGGGCCGCTCTTATTTAAAGGATCTGACATCTACCTGCCCTCTCAAATGGCAGGCAATTTTGACACTTCTGGCACGCAAAGCAGTCGTTCGAAAATAGCCGCGTCTCTCGGGCTGTGGGCCGGCTCTGTTTTGACGCTGTCAACCTTAAAGTATGCCGTGAAAAGCATGGTAAATGAAATGCCTCTTCACAACAAATCACAGACCAATTTATTTGGCAGCTTGAGTGTCTACACATGGGCTGATTTCTCTCTTCATCTTTTCATTTTCCTGTTGCCATTATCCACACGTATCATGTCGGAGACGGCTTGATGGACTCAATGTGTCGGAACGGCTCGTTCTCACATCCGTATCACTGCAGGACTCCCCGCGGTACAGCGGCGGCCTGTCAGCGCTAAGGCTTGGGCCAGCTCTCACTGTGATGGTCAGTTGGAGATTCTTTTTATTTTGATACAGTTATCATTTTCCATTTCCCCGCTTGATTAGAGCTTAAAAGCCAAAGCAGCTCAGGTCGTGCAGGCATAAATCTCCAGGCCCATTAATCTGCCCTGGTGTCGTGTCTCGTCCAATCATGTCTGGATATTCGTGGGGAAATTAAATGAGTGATATAGCGAGGCAGCTCACCAACACTGCAGATTGGATGTTAAAATAGGTTGGCTGCTTTGTGCGTTTGCTGTTGATTATTCTCTTATGTATACGATCTGAAGGAATAGCCTCTGCAGAGACGGTTAAGTGCATGTGAAGTCTCTGTTACATGAACTCAAATGGCCTTTCCTCTTCTGTAACCAGCTTCACATCCCAAAATAATGGCAGCCTTCATTTCTGAGGATGAATCACAGAGTATGAGAGACATGATTTAAACGATAGTTTGACACAGAGAAGTGGACACGGACTGAAGGAAAGTGACAGTAAAGGAGGAGAATTAACCTCTGACATAAAATATTATCATTTAAGTTCATTTTAATAATTCACAGGAAGCCTTGTTCCAAAATAAAATGATAAAAAGGTCTAAAAAAGCAACGTCACATCTGGCTCAGAGGAATAGTTAACATGTTCTTAGTCTTTGAATTACTGTCACATTTTAATCTGAGTCTTCCTACGTTCTTTCTAATTCTCTTTATTTCTTTTTCTTCACCGCTTGATGAAAAAATTATTAGTAAGTTTTATTTTTTGTGCATTCAGCGAAGTCTAGGGTCTGGGCCATGCCTGCTGTTAGTCAGAAAACCTCTCAGCATTGACTCATGAGAGGTACTTAAAGGTCATTTTTCCCATTTCTGCTTGAATATAAACTTCTTCACTCAGCTGAAAGGTCCATACCAGCGCGTATTTTGAACACTGCAGGTTGAGTCAGTTCTGACTGAATGACATTAAATCTAAATAACTTGGTGATGGACAAAAACAAACCTGGTTGTCATCCGTTTTGTGTGCTCTCTGCAGTTGACGTTTCAATACAGCCAAATATCATCATCCCTAGACGAGCGTGTCCACTTGTCTGAAAGAACCAGCCCAAAAAACAGCCTAATGCCACAATAGTTAGAAAAAATTAGAAATAAGCCTGACAAAAGGCAGCCACACCATATATACTGTCATTAAACTACACTATTGTGCATTCATTGCAATATTTAAAAAAAAGAACACCATAAATGGTCAGAATACAAGCACTAAGAGCAGCTTTCCCCACCCAGTTGTTTAATCTACATTCTGATTTAATTGCTTAATTAATGAAAATGGCAGTAAAGGAACACATGCAAAGAATCCCTATGATTCTGTGTCCTTTCTTTCTCCTCTACCTCTTTATTAGCAATATAATAAATACATTTAACTGAAACACCTATAATGTTGCTGCACTTTAATGAAAACTGCATACTAGCTGTAAAACTGAATCTACTACTAGTAGTATAATACTATTAGTGTGATGAGTTGAGCCGCTGTTTGTTCTGTTGGGTTTGTTTTGTTCTCACTGCAAACAAACTGCTCCAGGATTTGAAAACGAGCCAAGACCACCTCTATTTCATCGAAAACAGACCCGGCCTGTAACATACATACATACATACATAGGAGCGGGAAGATGCTTCAGGGACAGAGCTGAGACGCTCCGCATTCCCTGTGGAAACGTGAGCATCGACTGGAACGGGCACCGATCAGCTGTCGCACACGCTTCCTGTTCAAATCTTTAGGAGATCTCAGCTCGCTTGTTGTGTTTGGCATCAGGGTGGGATTGCTGTGTTAACAATAAAAACACCTCAGATTTCCTAACAATGCAGGTGTGAGCGCACCCTAAGCTAACGATACTAGCTCATGCTATGTCCAGATCACTTCCATGCTATGGCGGCAAGCACAAGCAAGACATATATCTTATATATTTAAATGATGAACAACTAATTCATTTTATTAAAGTTATATGTTTCAATTAAAAGACACTTGCGATGGTGAAGCTTTTCAAAGCTTTTGAGCACCAAATTAAGCTTCAGCCAACTTCAGAAGTCACATGCCTAAAAAAAGTTGATGGTAATGTTTACATATTCTGATTCTCACACTAAGATTTATTATACATCATATATTCTGTTAATACCTTTAATCATTCACTGTGGTAGTGTTTGAAAAAAGGTGAAACTTTTTTAGATATTAATCTGTATGATCCATGTATTGATGGAGCGGCGGCATCATCCAGAGAGAAAGTAAAATTTCACTGCGTTCACCTCAGATCCTCCCAAATCTTGTTTTTCTCTTCCAAGAAGGATTTGTCTCCCTCCATCTATAACATAATTAAAAGATACCCTGTCTTCTTTTAATTTAGGGCTATATTATATCTAATCCTCTCCGACTTTAGTCTTAGCTTCCATCTTGGCCTCTTGATTTGATTTTAGTTGTTGCTTATTTGATCCCTTATTCTTTCAATCTCCTTCTCAACAGTAATATCAACTCTCAAGATGGCTGATGAGTTAATCCGCAGCATTAATCTCTGACTCTGTTTCTTAAGAAAATGCTGCAGTGGGGGAGGGAAGGAGGTCGCGGGTGAGGATTAACAAATATGTATTTTTGCAGTCTGTCCACTCAATATCCCTGTGCACTCTAAAAGGTTTGCATTTTTTCTGCAAGATTCAGCTCTGTGTTTCAGCAAAATGTCTCCACACACTCACTTTCATTCAGTCAGTTTGAAGGATGAGCAACAAATGAGACGACCAGTTGTTTCCACGTTTGCCGTTCACCTTTATTTAAATGTTCTTGGCCATGGCGGGTTCTTCTAGAAGGCAAAAGCACGATGAACCCACCAGTAACTTCACACATGGAGCAAAAAACACTTTGGGGAGTGAATACTGGGGACATGCAGCACTTGTGACACACAGCTCTAAAACGGTATAGAAAACAGCTGACAGAGGAAAGTACAAGCAGACAAAACTTCTCTTCATCTCATCCCTTGTAAAAATGTGGATTCACCCCATCATATAGCCAGGAATGAAGAACAGGGTACAAACAAAAAGCTCAATAACTTATGGAAAATAAACTCTACATATTTAAACCATATCTGACAAAAACAGACATTTGCTTGAAAACAGAAAATGTGAAAAGTTGTAAACAGGTCAGTTAATGTGATTAAACCAAACCATATTTATATGAAGTGAAATAAGAGCAGAAACGTCTCAATGGTACTAATTTCACCAGCAAGATGCAGACAGTGTCATCACTGATAGTTGGTTTCACTTTAATTTGTGAAGAATAGATGCAGCTTTGTCGATATCATGAGGTCCTCGGGTGGTAGGAGAGTGGATAAAATGTATGATAGGAGCTGTGACCATGATAAAATCAAAATCCCTGTATGCTAATGTAAGAGGACTGCCATCCTATTTGATTTAAAACCTTCTCATACAACAAACATTTGACATTTTTTCTTTTCATCAGCAACACTTTTATTTTGAAAGAATTCATGAACATGGCTGCCTCAACTCAGGGCTTTGTCTGTAACACAATAATAATTAAAGTTACACAGTTGCTAGTTTATAATGCACACCTAGCTAAAGTGAAAGTAGTCTACTCTAACAGTCCTGAAATAAACTTCACCTTCATGAAGGTTAAAGTTTATAAAATAAATAGTTTTAAAGAGATGCTGATTGTACGTTTTTGGAGCATGTTGAATTATATTGTGTTATGTTGATAGATATTATTTTTGCATTTGTCCACCCCTTTTATTATAACAGTGAGGGTTTTACAAGTGTATAACACAATGCAGCTCAACCACACCACAAACCACATCCTGTGATACAATCATACAATTAAATCTGTGCTACACAACGGCTGAAACCGAGACATCCTTAGACTGCATCAACACTGGATACTTATCTAATAGATTGAACCAAACTAAGAAACCATGAAACAAAGCGTGCATTATTGTCTTACAGCTGCGGATAATGATCCCCTCAGACATGACAACGGGTGAGAAAATGAACTTTCAAAGGGTTAACAGGCAGAAACATCTTGCGCTACTTAAATTACACCACTCCCGCCCTCTTCAGAGACTTTGTTGATTTCATATTGGAAAATCAGCTGCTTGGTAACAATTGTTGCATGTGTTTTTCTTTAAAAGTTGCACAAGAACAGAAGAAAGCCAGTACTGTCACACCATGTCACAGCACATCCTTTTAAACATTGAGATTTTATTGTTTAAACATGATGTGGGTCCAGCATTTGACCATTTTATAGCAACACAACACACAGTAGGTGCACTATCAGCAGAACAAACATGAATTTATAGCCTTGATCATAAACTTAATTACAAAAGAGTCATTCATATTGCTTCTGAAGATTCAGGAGAAACTTTGGAAATGTCCAATGAGTGTTGAAGGTTTAACGCTGTTGTTTAGGAATGGACACTTTGTCCCCGGATGACCTAATCAGGGAACAGTTGTTATAGTGTTGTTTGCGTTTGTTGGCAGGCTTTACACCGATCAGCCGTAACATTATGACCACTGACAGCTGGAGTGAATATCACTGATTATCCTGTTCAGCAAGTGGACACTTTGTCCACAAAGTTGATGTGTTGAAAGCAGAATAAATGTGAAAGAATAAAGATAGAAGTGACTTTGACAAAGGTCAAACTATGGTGGCTACATGACTGGGTCAGAGCATCTCCAAAACTGCAGCTCTTGTGAAGTGTTCTGGTCTGCAGGGGTCAGTACCTACCAAAAGTGGTCCAAGGAAGGAAAATTGGTGAACCCACAATAGGGTTATGATTGGCCAAGGCTCGATAATGCCCGTGAAGTGCAAAGGCAGGTCCATATGGTCCTTCCAACTAGAGCAACCAGAGATCAAACTACTGATCAAAAAAGATGATGCTTAGCTACAGACCATTCAGGGTACCACAACAGTGTTCACTTTGCCTGTAAATTATCTAGATCTTGATCCAATTGAGCATCTGGGGGATGTGCTGGACAACCAGGTCTGATCCATGGAGGCCTGACCTGCAACATGCAGGACTTAAAGGATCTGCTGCTAATGTCTTGGTGCCAGATACAACAGCACACCTTTAGAGGTCTAGAGGAGTCCATGTCATGTCCTGACCTGATGAGGGGGGACCTTGCACGATAGCAGGTGGTCATAATGTCATGACTGTTGGATATTAGCCTTAAGGTTCAGATCATCAGAGTGTTTTGGAAGTTATTTTCCTGGACTGCCAAGAATATCTATGGAGCTCTCTAATCTATTCGTACTTTTCAAAATGTGGAAGAAAAACTGAGCAACAATCAACAGAAAAGCTCCTGTACAAAGACTGTAGACAAGAGAAGGTACGGCAAAATATTCTGCATGTCTTCATTGATGAACTCCATAAAGATAACAATGGCCTCCCTTTCCTTATCATGTTATTCATTGGCTGCTACACATGGTGAGGGCTCATTGCCACATTTGTGCTTGTCTCCCACTGGCGTGAGGTTTGGCCCCTCTTTCATATTCAAGACATTTGTTTGTTCCCACTTCAGGAGGAATTAATCAGGGTCGATTGCCTTGGGTAAGAGTTTGGCAATGTTTGTCAAATTGGCTAATGACAATGTCCTGAGTGAAACGTTACAATGGGCCTTGATAGAGTTTGTTTTTTTGCTGCCTGCTACAGAGTATGCATAAGCAACAGCATGAGAAGTTGTTCTATTAAAAAATGGTGAATCACCTGGGCTGTGATGGACACATACGGGGTGATCAAACGAGAGGGTAGCGATGGATAGCATAAGGCAGGGGGCGACAACTTTGGAGTCTTGGCTGCTCTGTCGCTTTCTGCTCTAGGGGTTGCAGCCATTAGCTGGTCAAACCAACTTTGGAACCAGATATGTTGCAAACTTTTAAACCATTACCGTAGAGGACGTTGCGATCAATGACTGTCAGCCATCGCCCTTAGCAATGTCACAATCAGTTGATCCAGCCCTACCAAAAGAGCTACCCTCAAGCAGCGGGCCGTTCATAATTTCAGTAAAAGAGAACATAAGGAACAAAGTTTGATGAGCCTGTTTGGGGATTTGAAAATCCAAACCGTTGATATGAAGCCTGCAAGTTTTTATAGACAAAAACATCATCAATTTATAAAATCTGAACAATGACAGAAACAAAACTGACAACGCAAAATATGGGGGGAACAAGCTGGATGTTAGGCCACTCTGTTAGACCTCAGGGAAAGGCTGCATGGGTTCTCAGGCAGTATACCGCTCACTCTCCTGAAGAGCTTCAACATTCTCGTAGTTTTCAGCCCCTTTGATCTAGTTACCGTCCTCTTCATCGCTGTCTCTCATGGAGATGCCTTGCATCCCTCCTTCTCTCACTGAGGCTGTGGCTTCCTCCAAAGTCAGCCGGTTTCTAACGGTGTCATACATCTTGCTGTTTAATGTGGAGTCCAGCACTCCTTGAAGGCGGAAGTCACGGTATTTTTTCTGTAAGAACAAACACAAGCATCAGTCAGAGGAGGTACTGTAGAATAGCTTAACAGGTTTCAAGACATAGAGGCAAACTGTGTTAGTCAGAGCGCCACTTGAGTTTGAGTGTTGGATCAAATGTGGTAAATCATGTTGGTTTAACACTACCTGCAAATACTCCTGAAACTATACGTCAGGAATCATGTCTGGAACATCTTCTCTGCCTCCTTTTTCAAAGTGAGGCTGTCGAAATGTATGACCTGTTGGCTTAGTCAGGTTTGGGTCCCAATCGGTAACAGGATTACCATGAAGTACACCAATTACCAAGTCCATCTTTAGTTACTGCTACTGCTACCACAATTTGGATCCACAGTAAACCCAGTTTGCTGTTGTTTAGTTGAATATTAAAGGACTAAAAAGAGATAACTACATCATGTTAAAGATTGTTAAAAAGTGAAAGAATCAATTTTGTCCACAAGAAGTGACATGCAACTTTTACAGCTCTTCATATTATATCAGAGCTTGGATTGACCATTTCTAAGGCAGTATCTGGACTAATGAAGACAAGCTTTTGAAACGCAGCACCAAGCAGACTCCTTGCTTGGGTTTAAAGAAGTGTAAGTCAAGAAATTACTCCAGTTTGTGTCCACTTATGTCTTTGAGATGACTAATGCCTTGAGCACTCATTGATGATTTTTATTCAGGTAAATATGAATGTTTGGCCAAAGTCAGACACTCCCAGATTTTGTATGATGTTGAGCCTAACATTACAGAAACACTTCAGCACTAGCAACATTGATAGGAAATAAACCTATCTACAATTTGGCAGAGAGGGAAAATATGGCCTTCTCCCCAAATTTGAGGTCTTCTTTTCCATTTCATTAATTTATTTATATATTTTCTTAAAGGTGACATATTACGCTTTTTTCATCAAAATATATTGGTAAGAGGTCCCCAAAACATGTCTTTAAAGTTTATGCTCAAAAAAACACTTTGAAATCAGATTTTGGCATGCCTGAAAAAACCTATTTGTCAGCCTACTCAGAACACTCTGTTTTCCCTCTGACCACGCCCCCTCAGGAAGTGGATATCCCCTCGGCTCTCCAGCACGTTGATCTAATGTTTACATGTTGGCTGAATATACACGGCTGCTCACAGACCCGCATTACTTCAACCCTCTGAATCTGATCCAGAATCTGATCCTGACAGAGAGGCGCCTGCAGCAGGACCTTCCTGAACGATTGGTCACAGATTTAGTGTTTCTTGTTGTTTTATTTATCAGTATGTTGACGTGTGTCTTGGTCCACAGCCAGAACATGTAGCTATGTGGCTATGCTAACTAGCACTAGCACTTATCCATGATAAATAAAAATCATCCACTAGATCTTCAAATCTGCAGACGTGGGGAGTAAAACCGACCTCTGCCAGAAAGGCAGCAGGAACTTTCTGAACCATTGGTCACAGATTTAGTGATTCTTGTTGTTTTATTTGTCAGTATGTTGACGTGTGTCTTGGTACACAGCTACAGCTACGACATGTAGCTATGTGGCTATGCTTACTAGCGCTAGCACTTTTCCATAAAAAATAAAAATCATCCACTAGATCTTCAAATCTGCAGACGTGGGGAGTAAAACTGACCTTTGTGTTTATTAAGACAGTCACAACTAGCATACCTCCTTCCTAAGCTCCTTGTTAGCACTAGGGCTGTCAAAATTGCTCCAAAATGACGTTTGAATATTCGCTCTTAAAAAAACCCATAGGGTCGAACCATTCGAATATCTATATTTGCGCATTATGTCAATCACAGGTGGACAAACTAATACAAGGAGACATAACTACTTGTATATGTATTTTTATTTAAGATATAACATGTCTAAAACATACCTACACATTACAAAACAAGTAAATGACCTAATGGTCTATACCGTAACATTTTGAAGACCTCTCGCTCGCTCACTCGCCCCCCTCTCTGTGTGCAATGCGCTGAGTGAGTGCTGAACAAGACTTGTGCAAGCAATTAAAGGTCCCGACTCTTGTCCCTAATATAGGCAGGCTTTATTCAGTGATTGAAGCAAATATTATTAACATTAATTGAAGTTAAAGTTAAAAATTAAAAAGTAGTCCACTTACATTCTTGGCGCTAGTATGAAAAAAAAAGAGGAAAAACTGCATTTTATCGCAGTGTCTGATTGTCACAGGTTATTTGCCAAAAACACAAGACAGTCCACATGTGAAGAGGCCAGTGCCGATCTCTTTTTATTCACTATATTCCCAGCGGAGAAAAAGACGTGTTCAGAGCGCACTGAGGATCTGGGGACGGAAAGATTTCTCTCTGCCGTCTGCTTCACGCTGTGCATGTGTGACTCCTGTGACCTGTCCCTGACCCGTCATGCAGTGCACCCACTCGCAAAGCAGCCGCTGATGTGTTTTTTTCCACAATCGAATATTAATTTTCACAATCGAATCTCCGTTTTTTTTTAATATTCGAATATATATTCGAATTTAGAATATACGTTGACAGCCCTAGTTAGCACACGTGTGTGCAGGTAATGAAAAACGGAGGAGTTGAGTTGTATTTTATACAGTCTATGGGCTGAACAAGCTCCAAGCCCTGACTCCGTTACAGACCGGATATTGTTGTGACATAACAAAAACACGGAAGTCTGAAACGGCTCGTTTCACACACATTTACAGAAAGGTGTAGAAATCAGAACAGAGGCAGAATGGATTTTTTTCATTTTCGGGGAGTTTGTAGACATGCCAGGGACACATATTTCAGGTAGAGAACCATTAAAAGGTCGATTTTGCATGATATGTCATCTTTAAGTTATATATTTGGACATTTCACCTTTTATGGGATAGGACAACAGAAAAGAGACAGGTAATGTGGGAGTAGAGAGTGAGGGAAGACATGCAAGGCAAGGCTGGGAGCTGAACCTTTCTACCCATGACCGAAAACTATAGATCTGAGGGGCTTCAACTGCTAGGCCAACGGCGCCCCAATTTGAGGCCTTCTTTATGAAACAACAGCATTTTTGGTTGAATTCAAAACACTTTCTACTGGAAGAATGCTTTAAATCCAAATCTACAACAAATGAGCAGCCTCAGTTTTAGACCAATGATTAACTGAATTATTCAATCAGAATACAGTGATGGTATGATGCAATTCTAAACAACACCTTCTTCAGTAAAACTAGCGTCCACTTTTAGTTCACCAGAACTCGTGAAGTCGTACATTTTTGCTTTCACATTCAAGTTGACCAGAGTAAAGTCTGTTTTCTTTTGCCATGCCTCAGCCATACTTTTATTCAACAGTAGTTCCACACATGCTTTAGACATTAGATGAGGGCTAGGTCTAGAGCTCGCCATCAATTAACAATCAATGTTCACTGTATCAATCAAAAATAGAGTATCCCATTATGAATTCATCTCTGCAGAGACAAGTCTTTAAGTAGATCGGAACTTTGAATACCTGGATAATATAAACACTGGAGGTGAGACTTGAATCATGACCTCGTTGCTCTGAGGCTACACTGTGCTGTCTTCCATCTGTGTGGTTTAATGGTTTAAAATTTGGGTCAGCTGGATCCTCCTACAAACGTGTTGCTTATGTTTTAGACCTGGCAGCAATCCTGGACCATATGTGACCATAAATTAACTAAATATATGTGTAAGCAAACTGAGGGATCCTGTCAGGGTTCCAACACAGCCTTCATCATGCTGTAATATCATCCCCTTACTGGCATCAGTGACCGTGTGACATACAGCGAATATAAAATAGGTCATAACCTTTATTTCATATATGTAACAGTTAAAATGAAGTCAGTGTTGCTTTGGTAGGGTAATGATATTCAATCACAGAATTTTTACGTGGGTGGAGCGGTGGCTGTTTGCACTTTGATGTCATGGCTAGAGGGTCTTTGGTTCAACGAATTAATGATAGATAGATAGATAGATAGATAGATAGATAGATAGATAGATAGATAGATAGATAGATAGATAGATAGATAGATAGATAGATAGATAGATAGATAGATAGATAGATAGATAGATAGATAGATAGATAATTGAGCTCATGTTGGGTTGTCTAAACACAAGCCAGGAATCCCATTCGACCAGGGGAAGTAAGGTTTTACAAACCAAACCAGCAACAAGAAGCTGAAGTTGTATAATTTCTGTTAGCTCACAGTGTCGTGAGTTACTGCAGCCACTCATTGTCAAAAGTCTTCACTGCACCAAAAGGCCAAATGAAAAAAAAGGGTATCAAGTGTAACTGACAATAACACCATTCTAAGTGAAGAGAGGAGACGCATCAAATTTAACAATTATGACTCTCGAATGAAGTGTGAAGCAGCAGTGAAGTGTTGAAATGCTCTGATAGAAGTTAAGAGTCTTTCGATATCTCTCTCTCATAACTTCAGGATATTTAGATGAAGAAAGCTGATAGAAACATTCTGCTTATACGAAGGTATAAGATATGAAGTAATGCTGCAAAGCAATTAATTACAGACTTAGTGATTAATTCATCCTAATTATTTCATTATATGCACATTGCATTAAAGGCAGACATGATGCATTTTAAGATGGTCGTATCTAACTTATTGTGACTGTTTTAGCTCAGTTAGTTAAGCAGGAGCCCTGTGTACAGAGGCTACAGTCCTCATCACACTGGTTGTGGGATCAATTCCCGGTCTTGACATGATTTGGTGCATGCCATTCCCCATCTTGCTCCCCTTGTTTCCTGTCTCTCTCAAGCTGATTTATCTACTGAAGGCAAAAAAGTCAATCACCTAGACCCCAAACATTCACCCTGCTCTCTGCACAGAGCTGCTTGTCCTCTCTCCCCCGTCCTCTTTCATCAGCAGTCAGTTTGATGTGTCACAACAGTTACGTTTTTCTTCTCACATATCAGTTTGAGACTTTTAGTTTTAGTTTCTTATGACAAAGTGCTTCAATATGCACAAAAAGCCTGGTTATGAATGACACTAGAACTTTGTACAAACTTAAAACAGAAGCAGTCGTAGATTTACAGTAAAAAGGAATGGTTGCAACTTTTCAATGCATGCAGAGTTTAGATGAGAGCACTTAGAGCGTGGGTTAGACCTTCCCCACGGCAGATACCGCAGGAACAGAGATCAATAGGAGGTGTACACTTTATTAATCGCGGATGGATGTTGCTTAACCGTATAGACAAAAATATAAGAAACAAAAGCCAACACATTTACAGCCTCTGTTTCCATCAGTCCTCGTTGTAACATGGTGAATACAAATTGAAGTGTGCGGAGATTCTCACCTTGACAACCCTGATGAGAATCTTGAGCTGATAAACGTGAAGCTGCAGGTCCATTCGGTCAGTCAGCCATGTGCCCAAGAGGTTCATAGTGCTGGTGTACCATTGCTGCGAGAGATAAACAAGAACACAGTCGATATAGATTAATGATATTCAATGAAACAATTCTCACAAATCATCAAAGGAGGTATTTTAACACTCAAATCCACAGCCCATGAAATGAGAGTCTGTGATACGTCCACTTTGCTCATGTTGTATTTGGCACAACCGGAGGGACAAAGCTGACAAACAGATCCTCCGCAGAAAGACGTCTCTAATCTGAGATGTTCATGTCAAGTCGGTCGCACGGCCTCATCAAGCCAGGGGAAACTGACACATCGTGCAGAGCAGGCTCTTCTCTGGAGCAGGGGGAGGTTGATGCTGTTGCTGCAGCCTTCCCTGGGACCCAAGTTAAGGAAACAGTTTGTGCTCCCCATCAGATACTCCCCCGAGGCTGAAGATCTATTTAAATCTGGACTTTGGACTGCAGGAAAATCCATCAGCCAATCAGGCATCAGTTAATCGTGACCCTAATAAAGAGCACGGCTTATGATGCTGTCAGCACACAGCAACATATTCTGCCGTGAGCACTTGTCAAAGTTTGTCATAAATACAGTGTCTTTTAGATGTCAGGTTTGTTTGTGGACAGAGAGGGAAGAAGATCATGAGCTTTTAACAACATTCTTCAAATTTACTGATGGTTTAAAGTCTTTCTTGGCATTTGTTTGTGTGTTTATTATTTGTTTCTCAAGGTTTGGTGGTGTAGATCTTAACTTTTTAAGACCCATCCACAAACTTCTCTGAACCCTTAGGTTTTTGTTTTGGTCTCACTTTTGGCTACGTTAGAGCTCTCTTAAATTGTTCAAATTTAAGTGTCTTTGTTTACATGGGTAATTTATAATCCAATAACCGCCTGATAGGAGAAAAAAACCTGCAAGTAAACGCCTCAGACAGAACAGACCGGTCTGTTCCATTCAGAAAACATGTAAACACCTGATTTGACTTTTTCTTCCGGGTTGCGTTAAAACTATTCTTGCTGTGCATGTAAGCTCCACGTGATGAGTTGCTGCTTTTGTTATTGCTGGAGCAAAGCAAAACTGATCTGGAGCCGACACATGTCATTTAACAGGAGAACTTAGGATATGTAAAAGTTTGATGGACAAAATAAAATAAAATAATCTGCCAGGGCGAGCAGAGAAGCGATATTGAGGGGCATGGGGAGACAGTAGTCATGTTTACATGGACAACATTTCTTCATTCAGATTGAAGATATCAGTTCATATGTTTACACGGCATGGGATTTAATCAATTCTGCAATTACATACACCTTCAAAGTTAATCAGAGCCGCTGTATGACACGGACCAGAAAAGGTGAGAGGAGTAACATCTCTTTTGCACAAGCGCACAGACTTTTTTCATTTTATTAGCTCCCCATCCTGAAGATGGATTTCTACCGTCTATTCAGCGGAGCAGTTGCTGTTATTTTGTTCTTTTTCTCTTGTTCAAGCAACAGCTTGATACCAACCAAGCCTCACTCCTCCTAAAAGGAAGGAGGTGGAGAAGATGAGCCCTGGCAACACATAACCTTACTGCAGCTGCTCACTCCCAAGATGAGAAAGCTATGGATTGAATTGTGTGAACAGTCAACTTTCGGGAGAAGATTCTCCTGAAAATGTAAGACACTTTGAAAAGTGCATGTGTGAAAGAAGCTGTGGACACCTTTCAGTCAGTGCTCAAGAAGACCTGGACCATCCCTGGCCCTATCTCCACCATTACTTGAGGTGTTCTGCAGCAACCTTGAATTTCCCCCTCTGCTCCGTCTGGATGTGTCTTCTCCAAACAGTGACCTCTGGGAGGCACAGAGAGCTCAGAGCACAGCAGCCGTGCACAAACAGCCGAAAGGCTGCAGATGTTTCTCTGTGGGCTGTGGCTGTTGCCAGTCTAATTGATAGATAATGATGAGCACGGGCTGATGATAATGGAAGCTGACTTTCAACAGTCAGGGTCACAGCAGAAAGGACGGGGCTGGAGAAGAATGAGAGGAGAAATGAAGAGGAAGGGGGGGGTGCAGGGTGTCTATATGTGTTTGTTTAGAAGGGATTAGATGCTGCGGGGGGATTTCTAACTTCAACAAGATTTTATCCTTGAAATTTAAATGTTTTTCATCCATCACAGTGATCAAATATGAGCTGTAGGGTCTGTAAAATATAAAAACATAACATAGTATCAGTTTTTGTGCTCAAATCTTTTGGAATTATTGTCACGACTGTAACCAAAAGCTGCCACGTGGGACACCAACATCACTGCACTTTTGGAGACACAGGTGGTAAGAGCGTAGAGGAAGCATGTCTACATGTAGGTCAAGCTCATTCAGCAGAACATTGGGTGAAACAGAAGAAGGCTGAGCCGAGGCAGAGCTGGGGTGAATCAGTAAGGCGACCTGGTGCCAGCAACTTCCTATCTGTCGCTGTGTGCCTGTGAAGGCTTCGGCGTGGCAGCAGGCCTGTGATCTCGCCCCGAGCACAACCACCCGTCGAGAGGCCAGGCCTGGAGTGACTGATCCACTGACTGGCTGCTCTCCCTCTTTCCTATCATCTTCCTTCTCCATCACTTCTCTTTTTTTTTTTTTCAAAGACTTTACACCGTGCCACACAGCTCCCATCTGCAGCCATTTTTTGCAGCAGCCATTTTGTGCGTTTTACTTCATTTTGTTCGAGGAGAAGCTTTGCGGTTATGTCACCGATCTTCTCGCTGCCGTGACTGGCATTTTGGAGGTTTGACAGGGACATCTTATGTAAACGTAGTGGCTGTGATTTTCAACTTATAGATCTTTTCCATGCCATGTTAGAACGGAGCACTGCATGGGTATAAACTACTGAAGTGTTGATGTTAGTCTATGATATCTACATGACACGCTTACATTTAACAATCAGGACTTCTGAAACTGTATGTGAGTCATAAACTACAATGTGTGCTCATAGCACTGTTCCTAGTATGCATCTACAGATATACTGAGTAAAGCTCTTTAACATAAATCAGTGATCAGTGGTCTTGAAGTGTGGGGATAAAAGTGACTCATCTTTAAATCGTTGATACCTTTATCAACTCAAACAATGATAATCTGCTGAGTATGCATGTTTTAGATTCCCAAAATGATTTAACTGTTTTTAAATTTTTTTAATTTTACAAATTTGGATATACTTTTAATCACGGTATCCTCCTTCTGCTAAAGGACCAAGAAAAGTTCCACTTCTACTCTGGCTCTATGTGAAGGCCGGTTCGGACCAAGTGGCAACCTCCAGTCTCAAAATATGAAGCCCATGCGGAAGTGTTATAAACTGCAATTCATCAATTCATCATTCATGAGGCTGGCTGCAGAAACACCGGAAACCACACACACACCAATTCAAAAAAGACGAGCAGAAATTAACATGTTTACAGCCTGGTTAAAAAAACAGCTTCGGTCTACGTAGTTATTTTCTGATCGGCACACACTGTATGGGGGGTGAATTTTTTTCTAACTCAACAGTTCAGAAGTAGGGGTCATGGTCACACCCTATGAACCGAACAATACGCAATTTTATATTTATTTTATCAACTTCTGACGAGGCGCTCTGTGCTGAAAGTTCAGTGGATCTGCACTCGACTCCTCTGGGCTGCATTGTCGAGCGCAGGTCCACTGAACTGCGCGCTCCTCCCACATTCATTCAGTCCAAGCTGGTCACGTTTGTTTTAACTGTGCTACATAAGGAAATATATATTTCACCATACGACGGTCTGCTGGGTTCATATGTTCACGTATGTGTGTGTGAGCGTGTGCCCGCACGAGAGGGAAGCATGAGTTCTTTTATTTAACAGACTAAATATCCTTATGTTATTTATCTTATTTACATGACGGGATGTCATTTCTGTCTCTACATGGTCGCGCGTTCACAATTATCCTCTGCTCTCTGTATCGCGCATGGCAGATGCGCACGCAGACAGACACACACACCCACACACACACACACACACACACACACACACACACACACACACACCCACACACATGCAACCCCCCCCCATGCACAGCAGAACATGTGTCAGGTATAGCTGCCCCTGATACATTTAATTTAATTTAAAAACTGTGCTTTTGAGCTGAAACAAATGTTGGTAATTTCAATAAACCACAAGTAAAAAAAGGCATGGAAATTTCTCTTTTTCTGTATTGAAAACGAACCATGAATTTTGTGTATCGTTGCACCCCTATTCAGAAGATATTAAAATTACAAGTTTTGCCCATTTAAGGACATGACTGACTTGATTGACTTTTTTTTTCATCTTATCCACCGCAGAGTGAGTGATACATTTGACTCTTAAAAGAAAGCATGATGAGATGAGTCAGACAAACTGTGGGACAAGATGAGCTAAGAGATAAGACATATCTGGGAGCGCCAAAATCAACACAAACAGAAAGTTACTTACAGTAGCTTTAAACACATCGATGAGATGATCCTCTTTTTCTTTTATCTAAACTTTCCACTTTTGACCAGCTGACATATGAACCTAGCTTGATCAGTGGGCTTAACTGATTTCCAGCTGATGTTGTTCAAAACAAAGCTTTAAAACATGATAATCTGAGATGTAGGCAAGGCTGTCAGCTGGCATGAGTCACTTAAAACCAGTTGAAGTTCTTCATCATGAAACCTGTTTTTTTTGCAGCTTTTCTCTCCTATTTTAAAGCTGCATTGATAATGTTCAGCAAAACAACAGCGCTGCTTTGTGTTCTGTCTAACTTTAGCATTGTTATTAAAAGATGATAAATCCAGGATAATGTCACTGTATCAACTCAATACTCATTGAACAAGTATGATGAAATCCTCATGTCAACTAATCAATCACATCTCAATACCGTAATCTCTGATGGAAGCAAGGTAGATTATCCAAAGCAAGGCTCATACTCTTCATTGAGAGAATTACTCAGAAGTCATCTTGAAGAGAGTCATCTTCTTAGAGAAGTAATCAGAGATGCTTCTTTGCAGAAGGGTTTTATAATACATGCGCAATCAGGTACACAGCTGTTCATTTCCCCAGCTGTTTCATCCAACACTGAGCTGGAGAGAACAGCTCCTGTGATGCACAAACTCTGGTCTAAATCATAAACACTGTATGAAGTATCTCCATGGATTCTCTAGGTGAAGCTGCAAAGTGAGAGTGGTTTCATAAATGTTTCACCTCTTCAGAATCCAGAAAGGTTAATAAATATAAGGTTTGATAGCCATGAACCAGTAAGAGGATGAGACCAGCAATGGCGGACTACTCAGCTGTGTTTGTGCTGCTGACTTTGCCGAGTTCACAGACGTTTCTTCAGCAAAGTGTAGATTTTTGTCACCATTGTATTTGTATTTGTTTGTACTCACCGCTTTCATACTCAGTGGTGTTTCTTTACAAAGTTTATGAACACAGTCTTCTGAACACACAAAAGAAAGACCTCTCCATTTTTTCATGAGGTCAGGCACTTAAAAATTAAATAACAACCTTCTAAGGTTATCCTAAAATCATCTCAATGGACCTTCATGATTTTCAAGATGCAGACATGGCGGCATTCAGACCGCTCCATCAAGGCTGTCTTTCTTTCTTCATGCTGCTTTTGTGGACTATTTAACATCAGCTCTCTCAACCTGTGACTGCGTCACACTTTTGAACATAGAGAGACCAGTCACAAACAAAGTATCAACCTCTTTTAAGTTGATCTGAAGCTGCAGACTGAGATTCTACACGATGGTGAAACAAACAGCCAGAGGAGGAAAAAGCTTCAGAACAAGCACAAGCCAACCCCTGTCCAGCATGCTACTCGCTAATGTCCGGACCTCAGAAGACAAGTTGGATGATTTTACAGGCCTGGTAACATGGGGCTTCCACCAGATCAGTGTCTGGTCCGTCTCTGATCCGCTGTGGTCCGGCTCTGTGCTCTCTCGTCTTTCAACACCCATCGATTGCGTTTTCGGAACACAGCACGGAGCAGGACCATCAGACAGCTGGAGTCATGTGACCAAGATTTTCCCGTGGTAATCACTGAACAAACGATTCTCCTCCTCCTCTCCTCATCCATGTTGTCTTTATGGTCCCCTGAAAACCTCTGACCTGTTGACTCCAGGCCTGGCTCCGCTCATCATGGAGGTTTGTTGTTGTAGTGAAGTGAAATACGATCTGGTGATAACACAGAGTGTTTTATTCTGAAAATTAACCGCATGTTTTCATTTTGTTTTGGTGCCTGACTTCCTGTCCCGCTCCATCTGCTCTGTTGAGATTGATACGTGGTGCTCCGGCATCCGGCTAAAATAGAAGTCTTGCGTATCTGATCCAGAGGGCTCTGACCTGCTGGATCAGAGACGCGGCCAGAACACAACGGAACGGATCTGTTGAGAGTTAACACATTGCTAAGAATAGAAACCTATCAGATCCAAAATTACACATCACTGTTATAATCCTTTTCTTAAACTTCTGAATTTCTTTTCTTTTCTTTAGCATCCAAACAGAAACACTGACTCCATTAATTCATCCATAATCTTTCACATTTGTCATATTATATCAATCTTACACGTGAAACTGTTCTCAGCTCACTCTCTTCATCATGCACCATCCATTTAACACACTGTTTACCGAAGACGTAAAGTTTAAACATAATTTTTTCTTATGTTTCCTCCATTGACTCATTTACACTCCAAACAGGAAGGATGGTTACTTTTTTAGGCAAGACTCTGCCCCTCATCCCCTCCAAATGGTACTCTTTACACCGGCTCTGTAGTGACATCTTCACCCTCTCTGACTCAGAAGACCTCGACTCTGTCTTCTTTGACATCGCATCATGTAAAAGCTTCAGCTCTTCTGCAGACCCTGGCTCAGGGTTGCGGTCCTTCAGAGCTGGATTAAGACGTTGGGGCGTCCACATGTTGAGGAAGTTGACAGATGCTTTGAAGCATGATGGCTTCGTAAAAAGAACAGTGATGGCCCCTCTTGCTTTGTTCCACTTGGCAGGAACTAACAAAAGAAATCAGAACAGACAAATTCACTCAAACTGGCTTCTTTTGGGGCTGCATGGGGATCAGCAGGGGGCTAGCACTTGCTGACAGCCAAAACAAGCGTAATATGGCTCTGAATACATAATCCCATAACAAGACAGAGATCAAATCTGTGACATCTTAACGAGTTCCATCTGAACCAAGGGCCTCCATCCCTTCTACTGGGTTATCTGTGTGTGTGTGCATTTCGTCACCTCCCGACATGCTGATAAACCCCTACCTATACACAGGCGACATGCACGCCCTGCACAACACCACACACACACTCCCACATACAGAAATATACATCTGCCGTTCCATCCCCCTTCAAGCGAGAGCTGGGAGACAGTACGACCTCCTGCCCCCATCTGACACCAACCCACCCATCCCACCGAAAACCCCCACCCACCGACACACTTACACACACAAACCGCGCCTTGAAGCCAGCGTTCACACCCAAGTCTTCACATGGCGCCCAGCAGGAGTTTGGAGCTGCCACCAGCAGGATTTGATGCAAAAATGCCCCCTGCCCCCCTTTCTCCACCACACACACCTACTCACTCACCTCTTTCATGACCCTTTTGCATATATTTGCTGTTAGCGTAATGAGTGGGAACTGGCCTTTTTTTATATGAAAAGGGCAAACGACAGAAGAAGCTGTTGGCTCCAAGTTTCAACAGACTTGCGATGCGCTCATATCAGTGGACAACTTTCACTTCACAGTTCAGTGCTGAGCATCAATCTCCTGCAGAATCCTTCAAACTGAGCCTTATTTTTCATACTGTGTGGAGTTCCCTTGGAGTTGCCCTTTTTGGACAGGAGGGACTCTCAGTTACTGGAGCCTGATGCAAAATTAGCTCATCTGTTGAATCTAGATAGCCTGCAACATATTTAGTGAATGTGGCCTGTGTGGTTGTAAGTATGAGTTTGTGCACTGCAGTGTTTGAGGTGCTTGGCTCTAAAATCACCAAAACACTAGCTGAACTTCTCTGTTCCACCGCGTTTCAAATTTGTTGAATTCTCAAGATACATTTTGTCTCAGCTGTTTTCTTCTCTTTTCTTTATTCTCCCAACATATCTCTGCACATTCATGTGATTGAAATAAGACCTTGTGTTTGTGTATACAACTGGCTGCATCATGCATGTAGTTGTACACATACTTGAATATGCCTCTGGAGGGCACACCAGAGAGCTCAGTCTGTATACAACCGCCAGATTCATTAGATGCTGCTGGAGTCATGTTTTCCCGGTGTAATTACTGAATCAATGATTCTCCCCCTCCTCTCCTAATACATGTTGTCTTTATGGTCCTCTGAAAACCTCTGACCTGTTGACTCCAGGCCTGGCTCCGCTCATCATGACGGTTTGTTGTTGTAGTAAAGTGAAATATGATCTGGTGATAACAGAGCGTTTTATTCTGAAAATTAACCGGATGTTTTCATTTTGTTTTGATGCCTGACCGCCTGTCCCACTCCATCTAAATCTGTTGAAATGTATGCGTTGTGCTCTAATAACCAGGAATTAGAAGTCTTGCGTATCAGATATGGTGCCATGACAGATCAGAGACGGACCTGACACGAATCCAGTGGAATTTGGCCTTTAGTTCTGCAGGTTTCCTCATTGACTAATGAAATTACACTTATCTCTCACCAGTAATTATGTCCAGCATCTTTGTTGCTGTGCAGTGGCAATGATGCATCGTTCAAATGTGGATACACGCAGACTTGATCCATCAGCTTGTCTTTAAAACTTAATGCCATTATTCTCCCTCCTGCTATGTTGACTCCACACTACCTCTACCAATTAAGACAACTCACGTTTACTTAAGATAACATTTATTGCAGCATACAGTATTGTGTTTGGTGTATGGGCTCCGAACCTCATTACTCCTCGTAGATTATTTAAATGCAGACATTTAGGAGTAATGAGATAGGACTAACCCCCCTCGGAGCCTGCAGGTGGATGCTGGGGAAGAGGCAGGCAAGGACAGGCCATCTGGCGTACCAGCAAATGCCCGGTGGGCTGACGCACGTTTTTTGGCCAGCCCGGGGCTGTCATAATTTAACCCAAAAAGTATATTGTAACAGCTACTGTTTGTTAAATGTGTTCAGTGCAGATGTAACTAATTCCTACAGTGTTGACAGTTAGTGAATGCATCAGTGAGCGGCACGCGGTGCAGCATCAGGGAGGGGCTGAGGTGTGTGAGTGAGAGTGTGTGTGAGTGAGAGTGTGTGAGCTTGAAGGACGAGAGACAGCACAGGAGAAGTTGTTAGTTCTTTCATTTAATCATTTTCGTTTTGTTAGTGGGCGTAGTCACGGCCGACAGTGACCAGTTAATAAAGCTCTTGTGTTCACTAATCGGCTCGTCATCATTGCAGCGTCCGGACAGATGTTACAATATTATAAATCATTTTTATCGACCGCGATGAGCCATTTGTTGATTAATGAAAAAACAATGAAATTTCTCAGACTTCCTCGGCCCACCCCTCCCCTCCTGCTTGACCAAGGTTATCAAATGTTGCCATTAGAGCTGATCGGAGTTGGACATGGATAAACAACAAAAGCGCAAGGGGGGCGCAGAAAAGCTGCAAGAAAAAAAGCTAAAAACAAGTGGACGCAGCAAAGTGTGCCAAACTTACTGCCATGTTTGCCATTGCCACCTGAAGTTCGACTGCGGCAGCAGGTGCGGCCCCTGTCCCCCAGGGGTGTTCCAGGGATTTGCCTTTCATAGGTGTGGACTTCACAGGTATTCTTCACATTTGTAAGTTTACTATACTGTATACTGTTGCTATGTGTTCTTGCTGACATCCACCTGGATGGTCCTAAAGGCTACTACTTTTACAGAGTGACTGTAATGAATGCAGCTCGAGTTGTCTGCCTGAACTAGCTTGCAGGCGGCGCTCCATTTATGTGCATACTGCACCTCACGCCTGCATTGTGTTAATTCTTAAGGATGTGCACAACCAATCCCCCAAACCAACACTGGGAACAAGTGACAGACACCTTGCGTTTGCATACAAGTAGCTTACAGCAAGTTTATCTCCGGCCCGAGGCCTTCATCAGAGCTGCAGCCTGTTCTCCTGCAGTCTGCTTCAGAGAAATAACAGACCTTAGAATGCTGGAACTGACCAATCAAAACTGAGCATTCAACACAGCTGTGTAAAAAATGGAGCAACGCCTCCGAGCTAGTTTAAAACGGCAACTCAAGCTGCACTAATTTCGCACACGACATGCGTCATTCTCACGGTCACATGACAAACGTATCCTCACAGTCTGACAGACTACTTAAGCTGCAAGATTTCTGGTCTCTCCGTCTGCTCCTTTGCCAGCACTGTCCTACATCAGTGCTGCGCTCAAACTTTCAGCTCCATCACCTCCACAGCATCCACCTCCACAGCATCCTAAAGACATGGTCTCATTACTGCTCAAATTTCTGAATGTGAGAATAAAACTGCGAAACCAAAACAAATACGTAGGTGTATCTTAAAACATATTATCCTCCCCAGATTTGATGTTGGACCAACTGTACTGAGACATTTTTTTCTAATTGTGCAACGCCATACCTCGGTCTCAGGTTCAACCTAGACGTTATCAAACTTCACATTTAGAGACAATGAGTTTGAAAAATGGAGTAAACAGTCTGTAATTAAATTTGTAGTGCATATTTACAGGTACACAGTGCATACTTCAAATATATGCAAGCTCTGCAAGTTTAAACACTTGCAACCTGTACATCAACAATCAAATTTATTTGCTCAAACTTTTCCTCGGAGACTCTCTTTGAGATCTACATGCAACGAATTTAACGATTCATGCAGGAAAACACAGCTTTATCATCCAAATGATCAAACATGGAAATAAGAGTACACTGAAATAAGTCCATGAAGGTTGATCAAAAGTGAAAGTACAGTTGCATAAGCATTTAAGAGCACCTGGAAGATGTGTGGTCTCACAAGTGCCTCTCAATAGTTTCATCAAAGTCTGGGAGCAGGAGCTTTAGTTTGAAGAGTGTGCAGAATCAGGGGAATAAAAATCTCTATAAGCAAGAATGTCTGATGCAAACATACAGGTTTTTACAAAAGCAGATTAAATCTGCTCACATGTGGAGTGTCTCTGAGTGAAAGCAGCGTTTTCAATGGAAGTAAAATTTGTTATTAATAATCCATGAGTGCCTCTGCATGCTTTAAATAAGACGCTGCTCTTGTTTAAGGGCAGGATAAAGGTGCTGTTGAGGTGCATTTGAGTGAAAGGGGCTAATAAGAAAAGCATATTTACACACACACACACACACACACACACACACACACACACACACACACACACACACACACACACACACACACACACACACACCAAATCCCAAAAAAGCCAACTGATTTGTTAGGTCAGAGGCCCTCCTTTGTGGGGCGGCTCAGGAGCTTTTGTGCTGCTGAGAGCCAGGAATGTTGGAGCTGAGGAGGGGCCTCACCTCACCGCAGGGGGTACACAGGGATTACAAGCAACCTGGGACTCTGCCTCTTTCTGCCTCTGCTCCTGTGTGTGTGTGCTCCTGTGTTTGTGTGTGCTTCTAAAATTGAGAGCTTCTTAAGAAACCATAGCACCTGTTATATACTGACTGTAATGTGTTAGAGGGGCAGAACAGAAAGATGACTGCATATTTGTTTGATCTGAAACATTGAATTTATGGGCTATTTTGTTGTTTGTTTTATTTTCCTGTTGATCTGTTCAGTATTTAAGGTCGTCTTATCATGTCAAATACAAGTTTTTGGTTCATACTTCTTTGTAAAATCTAAGCTGATAAATTTCTTGAATCAAGACATCTTTCTTATTTCAAGAAACCTGACAAGTAAAATGTAATTTTTGTCTTGTAACATATTAAAACAAGACATTTTCTGGACTTGTCAGGTGAATGTGGCTTATTTGAAGTCTTATCAGAAATTTCTTACTTGAAATAAGACAAAAACATGTGATCAGTTTTGAGTTTTTGCTGTGTAATGTCTTTTTGTTATTGTTGTATGACAGCATATGACTAATGGGGAACCTTGTGTGAAGGACATCTTGCATGACCAGAGTGCTTTAGCATCCCCTACTACTACAGACCAAAAGCCCTGACCTCTCACCTGGCTGTAGTCCTTGAAGAGACTGGTGCACAGGAAATAAACACCTGCACCTGCTCGTCTACATCGTTGAATGAAACAGGAAGCAGTTTCTTCCTGTTGTAAAATGTGAAGCTTTTCTGTCTTATATCGACAATTTCACAGTCAAGGCATGAGCTGCTGAGGAGTCATCTATTCTAGCTCTGCTCTTTCTTACATCTTTGTTTTCATATGCTTCTCCTTTTTTACTTCAACTCTCAGAGCACAGGGAACACGCGTGTAGAGTTTATACTTTGGGTTAAAACTATGGTACTTGTTGCACTACGGTAGAATAAACCTCAGACCATCCCAACACACACAAAAGATGCATCTAAAAACACACCAACATCATAGATCAATGCATACACGTATACCTTAAAAACATAAAACTTTGGCTTCTGTTCCTGTCTCTCTGCACTTTATTTGGTGCTTATCTGAAGTTGTTCATTTGGGTAAAAACAAGATTTTGTGTGTCACTGTTCAGATTGGGGTAAAGGGGAAGTTAATTAATAGACACACATACTGGAAAGGACTAATGACAGTGTAAATACTCCTTACACATGTAGACATGCAGAGCTGAGTGCAGGTTGTGTATTTGCTGGTTTACAGAAATACCTCCCACACTCACAGAAGAGCAGTGTCTAATAAACTCCTCTATTTGCATGCTAATGACTGTGGATCTACAGTGGACTCGTGCTAATCCTTCACTCACTGTGAGCGGAGGAATTAGACGAGTTTCAGGACTCACTGGCTTTCTCACATACGCACATACTGCTGAACATTTATTGACAGGCTACATGTATTTCTCAGAAGTTCGAAATTGTCACTTTTTTTTTTTTATCTGTACAACAATCGCACTGAGTTTATGATATAAAATAATCATCCCCACTTTGCTCAAGGTGAACTGGAGCAACTTCTGAACCTCAGACCTGTTTTAGTGCCATCAAATGAGTCTACTGGTCTGAGTTTTACCAGAGGATGAAGTTAAGTTAACATTTACATTGTAAGTTCAACCACTTGTGTCAAAAGTAAACAGTATTGAGTCTTTTAATTATAGAATGAAAAACAACAAATAAACTTTTCTATTCAGTCAGGATCAACAGCATGAAGCCTTTGATGGACACTGAAACAGCAATGAACATTTAGACATTATATCCATCGTCACCTTGCAAGCAAGACTGGAAAATAGCTAACTCAACAGATTAAAAATGTTGCTAACTTGCCAGAATGATAATATTATCCTCATAACACCCCAATGCAAAGATGCAGCTTAAAGTGCTTACCAAAACAAGACTAAAGACACTGATACAACTTAACTACAAAACAAATTAAACTCTTATAAAGAGAAAAAAATGATTGGGAAAAAATTAAAAGGCAGCAAAAGATCAATTTGATATGATAGTGGAATGTAAATAAACATTACAGAGAAAAAGGAAACATATCAAAAAAGAAAACAAATAAATAAACAAAACAATAGCTTGCTGTCATTATCAGTGTTTTCATTGAGTTTTGCTGTCCTTGGCTGTTGTTTCATCTGAATCCCTACATGACCTCAATGAACAATGTAAAACTGTGATGAATAAAACCTCACCAAGCTGGAACTGATTTTATTGGTGCAATTTGATCTCAGCTAAATCCCTGCTACAATACCCAACATCAGAACTGAAACATATCTATAAGGTCACCCCATCCGACAGGAACTCATGACATGGTCATGCTCTTCTGACACTGCAGGAAGTGCTGTTAAAATCACATCCTGCTTCACAGAAATAGAAACAGTTAAGACATAGAAAACATCTGAGAGAATGATCACGACTTGATAAGAAGTCTGTAATGTTTTGGCTCCATGACTGTCTGGTTAGGTTCAGAGAGATGATTGATGTTTGGGTTAATAAACTGTAAACATACCGTAACAGACTACGCTCTGTGGGTCATCTGACCATGCAAACCTTCTAGTTTAACTGTTTTTTAATCTAAAGACGTGAGATAATAAAGTCGATGCCTCATCCCACTTTGTTGTCTTACTCCCAATATACAGTGCTTGAAAGCCCTACCCCAAATAAGTGTCTGGTCTCATTCAAGGCTGAATAACCATTAAAAGGATAATAAGCAGTGATAGTTATTGAGTAGGATCCTCTTGTTCACGGTCAACCACTTAGCTGACCACTTGGTGTGGATGTCTGAGCTTCTACTCAATGCAGAACAGATTAACAGTCTGTATTGTCATTGCTACACTAAGGCTGTGTGTGTAAGCCTTGTGTGTGTGTGTGTGTGTGTGTGTGTGTGTGTGTGTGTGTGTGTGTGTGTGTGTGTGTGTGTGTGTGTGTGTGTGTGTGAGAGAGAGAGGGAGAGAGAGAGAGAGAGAGAGAGAGAGAGAGAGAGAGAGAGAGGGAGAGAGTGTGTCTGTCCTGCTGAGACCCAGCTGTGTCTGCAATTAGCAGGAGGCATGGAATGATGATTGCTGGTGCGGTAACACTAATACCAAGTGACAGGCTTCCTTATGGAGGAGAGGGAAGGCCGCTGAGTGCCATAAAGCAACACTACTTTTTCTCTCAAACACACAGGCTTACACTCATTACACACACACACACACACACACACACACACACACACACACACACACACACACACACACACACACACACACACACAGACGAGGAGGCAAATAAGGATAAGGCTGCTGAGGTTCAGGGGGGCCTTTAAATCTGACTGTAAGACATTATGCACTTTGCACAAAGGGCTCGTCTAATCCTACCTGCTCTGCCTTTCAGAGCCCACCGCTGGCCTATTCTAGTCCCACTGACCAGCTCAGCAGAGGGGGCTCACTGGTGACGACACTTAATTACCATAGTAACTCACTCAGCGGGTCAGGAGCCCCACCCCCAATCCCAATCTCAGCACCAAAACCGTCAGACCCCCCCCCATCCCTCCGAGCTCCAAACTTACCTTGTCACCCAGCAGCGGGCTAAGCTTGACCCTCAGAGAACAAATGAGCCTTTTCACAGGAGACTAATGGGACCCAGCATCTTGCTCTGGATGATGTCATCCCTGAGGCCATGTCCACACTAATGGGAATAAATGCATTTTCCATCCTTGATCTTTGCTCCATATTTAGCTGCAACTTTTCACCAAAGACTGGTCTGGTAGTGAAGTAGATGCCAGTGAGTAGAAGTCAGTGCCAACAAGATGGAAGTTATGCCAAGCCTCCAGTTTTGCATAAAAAAGCTAAATCGTTTGTAGTTTGAGAAGAGGTCCACCAATGTGTCAGCTGACCTTGACTGAGAGCAGGAAAACGGTCCGTGTTGTGAACAAAGGGGGCAGAATATGATGCACTACAAACCAGCAGCCCATTGGGATTCATCTAACAACAAATGAGCTTTGATAAATAGCTGTAAAAAAACAAAAAAACAAACAAAAACAACATATATATTATATTTATATATATATATATATATATATATATATATATATATATATATATATATATATATATATATATATATATATATATATATTAAAGTGCAGCTAAAATACATGCCATCTTGCATTGCCAAGTTTCTGATGTGCAGAACATCATGCATCAAAGGCCACCGTCTCTACACCGATGTAAGGGGTGAGCAAGGGAGCGTTACAATCTAGAATCTGATCACTAGATATCTCTAAATATTCCCATCTCTTCACATAGTCTTGGCCAGAAGTCCGTTATTTTTGCAACACAGGGAGCCCCCTAACATTGGCCCTCAATCTCTGAGGTTGTATTATCATCAGAGTCACTCTGCTTCAAGACTAACACTTCAGGTGACATCACTGACATCGCCCTGCTGTATAAGCAATAGAATAAATGATAACCGGAACTATGTCTTGATCACAACAAGTAGTTTTGCTGCAAAATACTACAGGACCTATACCCAGGTTACTTATCAGACATTTTTTCTAAAATTTGATTTAGCTGAAGTTTAGAGTGGCGTAATGCAAGGTATTTTAAATGTAGGTGTTTCAGCTTATTTCTTGCACTGTGGTTGTTCCATATTGTGTCACAAAATGCATGTTTCTGTCCGACCAAAAGCCACACCCACACAGCCTGGGTAAGGAAGTAAACTTCTATCCCACCTCGTTGATCTGTATGAAAGCTGTGAACGTGAAACAGGGCTGGGATTGTGCCTTGAAAGCTCCTAACAGGGATTGCATGTCACTGTTCTACGTGTACGTTACACATCCAAGTAAAAACTTGACACAGGTTTGTTGCATATCATCCATTTGCTTCCACAGTTCCAGCACTGTTTGGTTTATTGTATAGTAAGAGGAGCTGGCATAAACAACAGACTGTAGAGGAATGTTTGTGTTCCTCTTGAGTCATTGAACAGTTGTTAGGTTACTGCTGAGTGGAAGAGAGACTTCATAAAGCATGTGAAAACATGATGGGTTTTACATAAACATGTTTCCAGAAGTATCTCTGGCCTCAGAGTGGATAGACAAGAAAGAGGCTTTTCACAGAGGCTCAGCATCTTGTCATCCTCTGACTCCCTCTCTCCTTCTGTTCTTGTCCTTTCATTCGAGGAAGTTGGGTACGCTGGAGGAGGAGGAGGAGGAGGAGGAGGAGGAGGAGGAGGAGGAAGGAGCTGAGGGGCTCTGAAAGTAAAGTTCTGGGCCCAACAAGCTCACAGGTCTCAAACTGTTTTGATTGTGCCGATGACACAAAAGGCAAACTCCGGCTGACCATTGACTGCAGCCTGAGCACAGCTGGCACTGCCACAAAATGGGCTCAGTGGGCATTTCAGCCAGGCAGCTGGTTTACAAAAAAACAGAAGTGCTAAGAAGCAGGATGGCAGTCTTTCCCCAGGCGTAGCATCACAGGAGAAAGGTAAATGTTTATCTCACGTCTGGGTTTCTTTTCAAGCCCACAATCTGGGTCTTTTACAAAACAGCCATCTCCTTCTTCTCAAAGTGTCAGCTCAACGGACAAGAGGGACTAAAATAAGGAGCAACTTAATAAAAAAACGCTGGTTTGGAGAAGGAATGGGTGTGTTTGGGGATGGTAGGTGGAGGGGAGTGGGGGACTGTGTTGTGAGGAACTAAACAGTTGGAATTACGGTCAGAGACCAGTCATTGAGTAAACATACAAAGAGCGACAGAAAAGCTCTGTGGTGGACAATAAAAGGAGAAAAAAAAGCCGCCAGCTTCGGGCCCTGAGAAAAGTGAGCCATTCTACTTACAAAGAGCCGCTTAGGGGTGGATTGAGGGAAGGAAAAAGAAGGCTAAAACACTTGTGGGCTCAGGGAACTCTATAGGGGGAGTGAAAATGGAATAAGCCAGCAAGCACTTGAGGGTCCCGCCGAGCACCTGAATGGGATGGAGGGGCGGAGCGGCAGAGGGGGGTCCGAGGAAGGTGAATGGCCTTCTTTTTGGGTCCAATTTGTCTCTTTTCACCCCACTCGCCCTGCTCCGGCTCTGACAGATGTACAAAGAGGGAGCGGCACTGGGCTACTCATCCACATACGGCCGTGAGCAGCTGTCACTTTTGTCAGACAAGTTAATCAAACAAATGCCACCGTACCTCCCTTTTTAACCAGGCGGAGGGAGAGAGGGACAGAGGGAGGGCTGTGAAAGGGTGATAGAGACCTGAGAGATGACATGTGTGTCCTCAATCAATTCACCCCGCCGGCCCTCATCAATAAAACCAGCGGGGCCCGACAAAGGAGAAGTCTCCATTAAACTTGTATTTCCCTCCTCTCGGGATGATTGTGGCTTTAGTGTCCTTAGCTGTTTCCTCCCGGCAACACAGCACTGGGAATGCTCACAGAGGATTTAGAGCCCAAAGAAATGAAGCTGGGACACAAAATGCTCGCTCTCAGTAATTATCACGGACTCTAAGCTGCTTACAGACTTCATTAAACGGAAGTGAAACCTTTTCAGAGCATGTTTTGAACAGTCACACACAGTCGATCTAACCTATCCCGCTCGGCTGGCCTTTTTTTATTATTGTGACCAACGACTGCGGCCATTATTTTCCTCCCTATTGGGCATGTAATCCTTTTATGGTTATTTCACGTCAACCTAAAAGAGATTAGAGACCGGCATGAACAACAACAAGACGACACTAAAGCAGTGTTACAGTCATATTGTTGTGGATGAATGGATCCAAAAACAGACGATCCCATGGACAGACCTCAGATGAAATGCTGGTTCGTGTAAGGGTTATAATAGTTCTCCTGCTGGGTATCACAAAGATGTCAATCATTGTATTTTATTAATCAATTATTTTTTATAGATTTGATTACATAAAATTGCGTTTATCTGGTTTTAAAACATAAAATTGTCCAGTTACGTTTTTAAATTAAAATTTGTGAAGAGTTTTGTCTGACATCATTTGAATTATTTCACAGGATTTATTGTAATCCGCTTATTATTGATTTTCGTTTAGAACTAAACAAAGAAAAAACTAAAAACACATAAAACCTCAGCATAGATCCTTATGCACAGTCCATCTGTGCATGAGATACAGTCTGAAGATGAGATAATCATTTCATGAGATAAGCCTTCCTTGGAGTAAGATAAGTCCTATGAATCTGGATTTCTACAAGCAGTGACAAAAGAAAAAAATATTCTCTCCCAGTTAAGTAAAGACTCTCCAGTGTAGCGTTTCAAGTCATTAGCACATACCTGTTCAATGAAGGGGCTTTCATTTTTTCACAGGTTGCTGTCAGGTTATTATTAAAATCATTAATCAACAAATCTTGAATCCCAAATTAAATCTAAAATAAAAAAAATCAAGTCCTATTTTGACTTTAATACTTTTTTTTTAGTTACTTTTTGGTCTTTTAACCATTTTTAATTAGATATGTCCAGGCAGGGATGTGGGGAGAGAATATAGGGGATGACATGCACCAAATCATGTCAGGACCAGCAATCAATACTGCGACCAGTGCGACGAAGACTGTAGCCACTGTACATAGGGCGCCTACTCTACCAGCTGAGTTCAATCAACAGACTCTGATCCTTTCATTTAATTAAAACAGATGATTTTACTTTAAAGAGCTAAATAATTATCCTCTTGTCCTTCAAACAACATCAACCATTGCTGAAACAGTCAATTATTCTAACTCATAAACTTCATGAAAACTTTGACTTTAAAGAACAAAAGTCCCTCCACTGAAATAACATCTGTTTCTTAATTTGTACAACCTTCTATTCTAACTTTGAGTCATGTCCTGTTGTCAGTCACAAATCAAGGTTTCAGTAGTATTATTCTATGTCTCTTTTTCCACGGCAGCACTTTAAATAAAAAAGCAGCGACGTGTGCTCTTAATTCTATCCTCTCATAAAGAACTGATCTGAGCAGAATGAGATGTCTGACATGCCGAGGGAGTTAAGTTTGCGTGTTGCCTGAGCTCAGTGTTGATTAAATTGTTCACTTGGCGTGGCTGTGAGGCCGGCGGACGGTTCATGACCAGAGCCTGCAAAGTGGTGAAGCGTCCCCAGACAGCCAAGTGGTATTGGGACGGCTCTATCTCTGCTGATATTCTACTCTGTCACCGCGATAACTCCCTCCCGCCCTACCCGTCCACAAACCCACCCACCATGACCAAAGTATAGAGTACAAATTCCCCAATCTGCCGCTCAATCTGACCTCTGCCCCGGCTCTGCTCCGTCACAGCCAACCAGCAGTTGGTAAACAGAGTGAGACGGAGCAGCAGCGGCGATTAAAAAGTGCTTTAACTTTCGTCACACAGAAGTGCAATTTCGCCACGCTTGACAATCTGATAACTACCCAAGGTCAACGGAAATACTTCAAATCAATCAATGAGCCACACTCCTAATCCCCTCCGGGCAAAGGCAGATTAAGTGTATAATTGACCTGTGTAATCCCAGTATCTGCAACTCTAGCCCGGAGGGAAGGGATGGGGTAAGGGGGGAGGTGGCCCCAGGTCGTGCTGGCTGCACCATCTCTGTCTTCTTGCTCTCTTTTACCCGCTGCAGGCTGGTCATCACTGGGCAGGATGGTGTGGAGTATCAGTGCAGGGCTGGATTTGGCTCAGGCTAAAGACATGGCTTTTTTTAATCAATGATCCCCAGTCTGTGCCACTAAGTCCCCCCTTCAGTATCATTTAAGCACATCTGTCTTAATCTGACCCTCTTCAGCCACTCTTTCAAGAACTAAACCATGGAGGGGAGGGAGGGAGGGTGCAGGGAGGCCAAATTAATTTCTCACTATTCCCAAACCGCATGCACAAAAACACACATGTATCTATCCTCACCTTAAAATTATTACAACTGCAACTGGAGTTTAGGGATATTTTCATGCATTTGTAATGAGGTAAAAAAAAAAGCTCTAAATCCCAATAAAGCGCACACAAATAATTAAAATGCATTCTAGGAAACTAATAGTGAATTTTATTCTGGTGTCACAAGTAAATGTAGTCTGTTATGTAATGTTTAAGTAGAGAGTTATGCAAGACAGCTGCACTGAAAACGTCATCCATCCATAGTTCTCTTTACTGCAAACTATCCTCATCTGAATTGTGGAGGCGTCAGACATCAGACCTCACAAAGCATATTTATCTCTTGGCTCTTCCTAAAGGCTCCCAAATGTTTTCCAGTCAAAGGCCCCCTCCTGTAAGAAATTAAACTCCCCATCCCCATCAACCAAAGTACAAGTCTGCCACCAACTTCCATTTGTCATAAATGGTTTATACATCTACATCGACTGCATTCAAAGTAGATCCAATGTTCAGGCTGAAAGGTGAAGCCACAGCACAAATGCCTAAAACCTGCATTCTTTCAGATGGCTAGCTAAATTTATAACCTCAGTTAACATGTCCCAGTGAGTGAGTTACAATACAATTTTATATAAACGAGTTGATTCGATACATTACGATATAATACAGTAAGTAACAATAAAATGCTATACTATACACTAAAATACAATACAATGCAATATGATATGATGCGTTACAATAAAATATGATAGGATGTGTTACAATCAATACTATACGATATGACACAAGACGATAGGTTATGCTAAGATTTGTTATGATAAAATTTGATAAAATACAATACAATACATAAAGAATGCTAAATACTATAGGATACAATACAATACTCAACACTACAATGGCCCTTTGGGAAAATTTGTCTTTCCCTAAGGTTAACCGTCTTCTTGCTATTTGGCCTCTTTAACAAATCTGTCTGTTATTTTTGTAAATATTGGTGCTGTCCACAGTAAAATATATAACAAGAAAGAGATAACTTTCAGGTGTGGCAGCTTTTTCGATTGGAGTAGCAATTCATGTCCACCTTCTGGGCCAAATGTTGTCATCTTCAATGAACCAAGATGGCCAAAATTATAATGCTTAACTTGAGGTTTTAAAAGTCCATAAAAACCAATGATGGCTACTGCCTACATACATGTATGTGTGTGGATGATAATGTTAGAAAGAAATAACAAACATCAGGTAGTAATGGTCACAAATAACTCATAAAGGAAGTTTTCAGCAGCACAAACATTGTTCACTCAGACACAAAAATAGTGCTGAAAAATGTGCCCATTCTGGAAAATATTTTTTAATAGTGCTCTGCTTCAGTGTGTGTGTGTGTGTGTGTGTGTGCGTGTGTGTTGAGGGGATTCCTTCTTACGACTCAAAGTGGATTCAAAATGTTTTCCTGTGTAATCTGTTTAACATGGACATGACCTGTGACAGCCACAGGTCAAAAAATAAAAGAAACTTCACAACAGTCACCTCTGCAGGGGATTTCCACGCAACTTTAATCAGAGAGCCACAGACACCTGTCTTCAGAGCAATTTAGGAACCGCAGGAAATCTAATATTGGACATGGGCATGATTGGATTGCTGCTCAGGATTGACGTACGCAAAATAGCATGAAGTAAATCTGATTTAAACACATCAAGGTGCCACATTCTGTGTTTATGAAGGAGCATCAATAACATGTTGAAAGCCCCCTTGCTCCACCGCCTCCAGAGAAGTGGGTCAAATATCAATTTAACAGGTCCTGCTACGACAGCCCCCCTACCCGCCAATCTATGTCAGAACACGGGTATTAGCACTTTTAATATGTCTCAGATTATGATTCATGTCTTAAGATGCTGTTGTTTGTTTAACATTATGAGACCGTCTGTTGTCAAAGCAGACATCATGTCCGAAGTGCTGACACATATTTAGAAATTACTAAGGCTATACAGTATGAAATAATCTGCTTATTCAGATATTAGAAGGCGTCTTAAGAAAGATGTATGTCAGAACCCCCCAATTAAAATGACATTTAACCCAGGGCTTATTCTCTCTGGAAGAAAACCAGGCTAAACATGATTAAGGAACCTAAATTACTTCTAAAGTGTCTCCAACCTTAAAACACACATTCATAAAGACAGGGTCAAACAATTTCTATTATTTTCTATTCTGTTCTTTTCAGCTTGCAGTAACAGACAGACTTTGCTGTTCATCCTCAGATTTGGCGGCGATGTGTGAAATGAAACATGCTTAAAGCACTTTGATGCGTTGATGGGATTTGAAATATAATCTCTATTTTTGTCGCATTCACACATTCGATGTTCTTTCATTCTATATTAGGGCTCACTGAAACACTTAATCTTGTCAAACGGCATAAAAAAAGTATCCTGCTGGGTCGTCAAAACAGCACAAATGTCTTTCTAGTCTTGGAAAAGATAATGGATTTAAGTATGGATGGATAAAAATTGTTTTCCGAGCACTTTGTTGTTTTGCAGCTGTTTATTTTTGGCCTTGTTGACACTCGATTGGTTCTTATTTTAACATTTTAAGTGTTTTTCTTATATAACTTTTCCATTAAATCTTTAAACATCTTATCTCAAACAGAAAAAGATCATCATCTCATTCTTATAAAACTTTTCAAAGGTCTCTAAAAATAAATATTGAAGGTAGAGCCTTGTTCAGAATGAATTTGCAGCCTTTACAGAAGTTTCTTGTGTGAAACAAACTGAAGGTGGAATGTAGTTCTAAGACAGGACACAAGCTAAACCAATGGGCCATAATACAGTCTCTCTGTGTGACGAGCCGCCTCATTGTGGCGATGTATGGGACACAGGTTGTAATCCTTGGCAGGGGAAACGGACAAACAGATAAATAAATTAAGTCAGCGGCCCACCAAGGGAGGGGAGGGGCGCCTAACAAAGCAAAGATTAGGGGGAGTCCATCCTGACCTTATTCTGAGGAGACAACACCCCCCAACACACACACACACACACACACACACACACACACACACACACACACACACACACACACACACACACACACACACACACACACACACACACACACTGGGCTATTTGTTTTGGTGACTTGTTACACTTTAAGTTGTAGATGAGGATCATGAATGTTTGCAATTTATTGGACTGTTTACTCACATTATACATTACATGTATTAAATCACCATAAATAGTAGAATCTGTGCTTTTAAACCACTTCTACATTTAACCCTTTGACATATCAGGACTTTTTCCAGTGGACCAGGTCTTCTTAGATGCTGCCAGCACCCTTTCCCGATCTCTCCGTTTTAAAGTTTCTCAAGGCGATTTATAACAGCTCCTAAAATATGTTACCCAGGGTGCAGTAAGTGGCGCTTGTATCCTTTCATGGGCATTACACTTGTTTGTTTTTGCCAGAGAGTAACATCAAACTTAGGTAAACTTGCAAATCTCAGCAGTGTTGGATGAAATCTGATTAAAAATAATGGTAAATGGACTTGTACTTATTCATCTCTTTTCTAGTCTTTCTTACCACTCAAAGCGCTTATATACTACTGGTCACGTCCATTCACACCACATTCACTCACTGATAGTAGAGGCTGCTAAAGTAAGGGACCATTAGTATTAGCTAATCTCAGTCATACACATTCACACGCTGAACAATGGCAGGAGTAATTTGGGATTCAGTATCTTCCCGAAGGACACTTCAGCATGTGACTGTAGCAGCTGGGATCGAACTCCCAATCTTCCAATTGATCAACAACCCACTCTACCTACTGAGCCACGGCAGACGATGACAGCGATGTTGTCCTCACTCTAAAAGAGCATAAACATTCATAGCTAACTCCTTTCTGCCTTTATTTTTCTTTCTCTTACACACACTGTCCTCTCATCTCTGTCTGTCTCTGTTGTGTGATGAAAGTGGAGTCGACTTGTTATAATGGCTCTCCTGAAGAGAGAGGTGAAAGCCTGATGACTTCTCTGCACCACACACCAACGCTGCTGAATAAACTTCCTACAGCCTGATGGAAAACTGGACAGGAGCACAATGATGCAGATATAGAGAGGCTGTTATCTTTCTTTTGGTGTCTTTTATTCACTGTAACATAGCACAGATCATTTACTGATATTTGCTGCAGGATACACACTCCAACATGTAGTACCAGCACCTCTTCAAGCCCTGAGTATATTTATGCATGCAATGATACAATGTAGTAAAAACTTGGAGCTGCTTGAAGGTTGAACTCAATCATCTATGTATTATTAACTCACTTTCCTGAAACTGAAAACAACCCCTGATTAATATTTAAACAAGAACACAGAAAAATGTCTTCTTTTAAGCCTGTAGTCAAGGATAATGTTCCTTCTTGTCTGTTGCCTTCCTTAAAAAGATAAAAAGACAAAAATTGAGAGAGGGGATAACAAAAAAGGGCGGAGTGACAAGAAAAGCACAACAGAGCTGCAGAGAGCAGCTAGAGACACCTTCACCAGCCTGGGTGATGCCGCAGGGAGAACTGATCCAGAATGACAACAAAGAGAAACCAGAGTAAGACAAATCCTGGCAGAAATGTGCAGGAAGAGAGGATACATGGCCGAGCAGCAGGTCAAGATGTAGCAACAAGCAGCAAACATGGAGCACCGGACACCTCTCTGTCACCTCCTGTCAGGTGGAGCGGAGAGGAAGAGCCCAGGAGACGGGTTTCACCTCAAGGCCTCAATTTAATACAATGGCACAGGCAGAGAAACTCAACTGTAAACAGGCCTACGCTGCTCAGTCTGCAGAGTCTGCCATTACCATGTACTCAGAGTCAGCATGCAGAAGCCATCAGGTGGAGAGGATTACACAACCCAAAGACATCACTGTCCATCTTCTCCCTTTAACTAATGAAAGCTGCAGCCAGGCACGCCATGACGATTCAGTCTGGTTACCTCGATCGCAAGTTATGAGTTGTCATGATGTGAATGCTGTTTAAGGAGAGTTTGTGACATTGCCCTAGGGACAAGGGGGGAAATAAATATAGTGAAGGAATAAATGTGGTTTAACATTAATAGAATCCTTGCAAGGTGGGTTTACTTTCCATGTTCCCTATGTCTGTGGAGTAGTTTGTGTCTGCCAAGCTAATCAGTGGAGCTCTGTGAGGCAGGTGTGCAGGTGCGGGAGGGGTTTCAGGTAAACGGAGGAAGAAGAAGAAGAAATGTTTGGTGAAGGGTTTTGAGGAGAAAGAGAGAAAACAAGAGAGGAAAGGGAAAGTCTTTTTTTTCCCCATGCTTTTGAGGACCATGACAATTGAGCCATCAGGAGGACTTTCTGTGCCAGACTTAATCTGAACCGAAGGACCAGGACCGGTGAGTCTGATTCTTCAGGAGGTGTTTTTGTTGCTTGTGCTTTCTTCCGCGATACACTGCTTTTGGGACAACATTTTCTTAGGACTCTTGGGAGTTTTTTGGGGACGTTTGTGTTGGAACTTGTGGATATATTTGCCAAGGAGGACTTTTGGAAGCTGCTGTATTCAAGTGGACACGTTTCTTTCTATGTCTTGATTTGTTCTGGGATTTGTGTGAATAAACTGGCCAAAGTTTAATGCAGCTAAATTGGCTATTTTATGCACAATTATAATGGAAGTACAGAGGTTACCAGTAAGGGGTCCTTAGGGTTTGACGATGCCTATCCAGATAGATTGATAAATGAAAGTAGCTTCTGAACTTGAAAATAGTAACAAAGCTAAAAATAATCTGAAAGCTGCTGTTGACTGCTGTGTTGTTGTTTAATGGGTAGGCTGCAAAACAGACTTTCCATTCATGGATAAATAAAGTTCTTGGTTATTTATAGACACGTCAACATCACTATACTCTGAATCCCAAGGGACGGGATACTGACTTATTGAAACAGATTATGTCATTCTCTTTATTTGTTTTGTGTTGCCTGGCCTAACCGGCTTATTGAAAGCAGCCCTGCTTTTGTTCCTGCACGTTGACGCATTTAATTTGGTGGATTATCACACAAGACAGAAGCGATGGTCAACCCTCAAAATTAAGATCTCATACCTTTTAATTAAAGCTCTTAAAGTAACATTAGAGTTGAGAGCAAACAGATAAACAAACGGATAAAGCAAGGAAGAGAAGCGTTTTTGCAATTACCTGATCCAGAGTTCAGATTAATCCCAAAGTCCAACAACAAAAAGGGATGAGGACATGGATAACTTTTTCAAGATCTGTCAAGTTTAATTGAAAGACTTAATTGTGAGTTGAAGAAAACATGTTTGCTGGATCCTCTTCATGTAGAGATCAAAGATTACCCTTCATCTTATCCTTATCTTCCAGATTACTGTACACACAGTTTTTTTTACTGCAGTGCGGACAGACCCTGATAGATTCACATTCAAGATTAATATCAGCACTTTATGACAGTTTGAACACACTTAGCAATTTTTGACATTGTCACATGTATTTTTAAGTCTTTTTGTGATAGACATGACATGGTTATGAAGACGTCATGAGGACTAGGTTGTCATTTGTACAAGATCTGGATGGTGTTACGATGTTCTTGCTGTTACACAGTTTGGTGTGACTTTAAGCCAAACCACCAGAGAGAGTTTTCATACAACATCAAGTTCTCAAGAACAAAACTGATGGTTTAAAAATGTACTCTGCTCTGTACTAGCTCTACTGTTATATTATATGCCTCATGTACAGAGGCTATAGTCAAATCTGACCTGCTGCTCTTTGTCGCATGTCATCCCCCACTCTCTCTCCTCAGTTTCTTACTCTATCCACTCTTCTATCCTCTCATTGAAGGAACTCAAAGGCCCAAAAAAAACAATGCCTCCCTAAACATTCTCTTATGACTCTTTTTAAGACTAATGATCTCTATTTCTTGTTTTTAGCCTGGTAAATAATCTACTCTTTTAGAGTAAAATATTTGATAATTATGGGAATGCTTTAGGGCATTACAGCCACCTTTCAATTTGACATACCCTCTGGTATGATGGGTGACATAATGGCGGCCATTTTCACCAAGAAATGGGCCATTTCTTATGGACAGTCCTGGCTCTGACTTCTGCCTCTTCTGTCTTTACTCCATAGTACATTATTCCAAAAAATGTTACACTGTATTTTATTATTGTTGTTTACTTAGACTCTGTGTTTGTTTTAATGATGTAAGATGACCTTGAGTGTAAGAAAGGCGCCTATAAATAAAATGCAGCATTGTTATTATTATTATTGTTACTACTGTTATTATTATTATTATTATTATTACTATTATTATTATTATTACTATTATTATTATTATTATTATTATTATTATTATTATTATTTACGGTGTATCCAGTGAGGTGCATTTATTATTGTTTTTATTTATTTATTTTTTAAGTTATACTTTTGGACTTTTTGTCTTTATTAGATAGGACAGCTTAAGAGACCTGAAACATGGGGAGTAGAGAATGGGGGAAGACATGCAGGCCGGCAGTCGGACTCTGCGACGAGGGCTATCACCTCTGTATGTAGGGCGCTTAGACCACCAGGCCACCAGCGCCCCAGTGTGCTGCATCTATGACTGAAAAGAGAGTTTTCCAGCAACTGTATAATCTCTGTCTTTTCCCAGAGAAACCCACTATTTACCAACCTTTTTATTTATATTCTCCTTTTTTAGCTTTTATTTTGGGGCTTTTAAACCTTTATTGAAAGGATAGGACAGTGTACAGAAGAAACCTGGGAGGGAGAGTTTGAAATGAGGGCTGCATGTCAGGTTTGAACCTGGGCTGCCTTCATGGAGGACTAGCCTCTGTACACGGGGCAGTGGTGCCCCTAAATTCTCCTTTTGATAGAAGCTGGAGTTATGACCTGTTTATAAGTCCTGAAGGAAATCTGCGGTGGGTGGCTGTGAGTAAACATGGACTTAAGCCCTATTACAAAGTGATCTTTTGTGCCTCTTTTGCAGTTGATTAACTGTTGTTGGTGCTGACTCAGAAAGACACCGCGAAGGATTACTCCTCTTCAAGATCAAAACACAAACACTCAGATACAAAGCAGGAAAACGAGAGGACTTAAGGCATAAAGAGGAGAGCTGTGGCACAGTACACAACTCCTCATTTTGGGAGGAATCTTCTTGTTTGACCTAAGTCGATGCTCAGCAGTGAGGCTTAGAGATTTACTGATTGTTTTGGTGTTGTTTGACCTCGTCTTTGGTAATGAAGGCAAACACTGTCATGGTACTGTTGATTAGAGCCTGAGATGATTACAGCGTCAGTACAGTCATTTCCACTAAGTGACACACAAACCACCCCAAAGACACAAATCTGCCTGAGATGGAGGCACAAGAACTGAAAGAGTAACTAAAGCTGCATTTATATCTTTCTGCTTGACAGTCTTCTCTGCAGATCCATCACGACACACAATCTTGATTCCCAAAGATACCTAACTCATAAGAATATACGTCAAAATGCCTTTCTACACCCTTAAACACTTCCACATTGTTAAATGATCCAGCTTAACAATAACCTGAAAATGCTGAGGGTATCTTGTGCATCTGTGACGCATCTCAGGCAATGAAAGAATGCTGGTATTGGGGTGTCAGGCTTTGAGGTGCCCCCTCTCTGTCCCCTCCAGTTTCCAGCTCTCTCTGTCCTATCCCCTCTGAATAAAAGTATAAAAGCCCGCCCCCCAAAAAGGTGGCAATGAATTTCATAGTTGATAGTTAGTTGGTGACATCATTGTTCATGTTTTTATTCTGTGAACAAATATAAAATCGTTTTCTGGAGTTCAATTGCCTAGGAGTGAGACATCACCCATCCTTACTATCTTTGCTGAGAGTGGCGCAAGTGTCACATCCCCTCCACACCACTAGGTGTTACTGTGTTGTTGGTTGTGTTCTATGTTTCAGATTTGGTGTCTCATCTAGGTGATGAGCTACACCTGGGTCCAGTGTGGCTGTCAAAATAAAGCCTTCTCTCATTCGTCGTGTTGGTCTCTCATATCGGCTCTCAGACTCCCTGTGTGAGCATCGCGGTACGGCTCTTCGGTTTCTCTTTTCACACACTGACCTTGTTAGCATTTTTTTTCTTACTTATTTTGTATAAATTCTGAGTTACTTTTGTTACATTTTGTTACAGCCTCAGAGCCGGGTTGTAACACATGCAAAACAGTGGCTATGAAGCAACAGGTTAACAAAATCCAGCAACCTGACAGCAGCCAATGCTACATCATATCTATCATATTTCTAAAGTCTGGGGGCATTTTACTCTCAATGCTGCGAAGAAAAGAGAAAGAGCTGCAAGATCTATTAACAGGAACTTGCTGATCATGGGAGCATGACTGTGATGTGTGAGCCATTGAAGAGTAGGCACGATGGACGTCTCTCTTTTAAACACCAACTGTGACATTCAGTTCAACAGTACCAAGTTAGAGCCATGCAAAATAAAAATCATGAAATGATTGTGCAGTTCATTATCCGATCAGTCGATTAATCGTTTCAGTAACTGATGACAATCAACTATCATAACAGTCATTAGCTGCAGCCCTTGTTTAGGACAATATCTCAACATGACATTTCTCTTCATGACTCAGATCTCAACTGAGCGTCCAACATTATCCGACCCATCCATCGCTCACCTGAGCTGACTGCACAGGTCTTTAGACAACGTCCCCTGACCTCCCATGAGCATGAGCTACTCTGAGTGTCTTATATCAACGTGGATCAGTCCAAACTGCTTCACAAATATACAAAATATATCAAAATAACAGAGCATAACTCTTTGTATCTTTGGGAATGAACAGAAAATAAAAACAGCCTGACGTGGTTAAAGGTAGGGGAGGATGATCTTTAGAAATTAATGCACCACAGAAAAAATATAGATGGTGCAATGAACATGTTTTTATCTTGAGGTATATAGGTACACAACACACTGTAAGCAATAATACAATTCATTGCAGTTAATGTGTTAATGGTGTAAATTTAAGTTGAGTATCTAAATAATGAAACTTCATTGACTTTATGTTTCTCTGGCTGTGTGTACCGCTCACGCAGATTATAGCTCACATGTATGCAGAGTAGATTGAACTGATTTATCACATGACTATGATCACTGGTCTTTACTTCTCTCTGCAGACAGAAGTGATTTAATCTTCTCCCTACAAACAATCCCAGGTGGAATAAATGAAACACTGTCTTCACTAAGCCTCCCTTTGATGGAGGAGGAGGAGGTGCTGCGTACTTACATCAAATAATCTCTCTATGTACACCTCCTCGTTGACCTTCTCCCGTAGCATGTCCTGGGAATGTCGCACAAACGTAACATAACCATCAGCAACGTCCATCCCGGGCTTCTGCAGGGGACACAGGGGAGGGAGAGAGAGGTGGACATGAAGAAAGGACAACTGTTTGGCAAAGAGAAATGTGGAAATATCATTTTAATTGGAATTGTATTTACCAACAAGTCAGGACTTTAAACCCATTTTTAGAAACAAAAAATGTGTTATTTGTAATTGGTTAGACATTTCACTCCATATTAACTCTATTTACCTGGTACCACAGTAGCCTTCTATTAAACACCTGTGGAGCATGATTTGAAGTGTGTGGTTCAAGTGCACTTAGGGCATGTCCAACCCCCTTTAGGCAAAGGGTTCTCAGTGAGTCTGTTTATGATATCATGGATGTGTTTTGGTGGTTACAGGAATCAGAGGCCTGATTCCAAAGTCTGCACTCACAGTCTCATGCACACATGGACTCCCAGACTTTGAGGTGTGTTCCCTGTATAAACTGTAGAGACTGTATAATAAATGGATGTAGTATCTGTGATGTCACCCATTTGTTCATGAAGCGCTGTTTTGAAGCTGATTGTCAGCGGGTGCCATATTGGAAATACCGAACTCAACCTAACTTCTGTTGAGCTAGTGTGAGGTAAAGAGGCTGGCCTTTAGCCTTTTCATTAACAGCTACAAGGTGTCCACCTGTCAATCAAGTCTGCCATGTCCTTATTTGGGCAAAACTTGTAAGTTTTATATCTTCAAAAATAAGTTAAGTTATAAAAAAATCCCCCCCCACATACAGTGTGTGCAGAAAGAGAAATTAGCTATTCAGACAAAAAAAAACATTTTTTGTACCAGGCTGTAAACATGATTATTATTGCTGCAAAGATCGTCTTTTTACAATGTGTGTGTCTGTGGTTCGCTGTATCTGCAGCCAGCCTCAAGTGGACACTCAATGAACTGCAGTTTTTAGCACTTTCGCATGTGCTTCATATCTTAAGACCAGAGGTTACCACTTTTGTTGTCATTCATTCTATGTTTGCAGAGATTTTGTTTTCCAGTTACAAATAATTAATGCCCTTCTGAGTTTGTTCTCATCTATAAACATTGTTCTGTAAGACACATAAACTCCTGCTGGAGGTGGGCACTTTAGTATTACTTAATTGCAACATGTGATGTTACAAAAGTGTGTCCCACTCCTCATCTTTAGTCCTAATGTCCACCCTAAAGCCTTAGCACTAAACCCTCATGCACTCACACACTGCATGCCTGATGTCGCTGATGTCCGTTGGGATTCGTGCTGAGGCTTTAGGGTGGACATTAGGATTGGGCAGCAGTGTCATCTTTCGTCCTTTTTCAGTCATGGTCACCGTCATCTGGCACAGTGCTGATAATGTGGCTCATCTACCTTCTCCCTTTATATACACTACTGCAGTTCTTCTCCAGACTAACTTTCAAATATTGAAAGAATGAAGCAACATGCACTGAAGGTCATTACTAGCACTTTTTTTTTTATGCTTGAGGGAGCAGCTAATCTCTTGTGAGGTCAAAAGGGAAGGCAAATGTAAACAAAACAGAGGCAGATGTGGTGAAACAATCTACGTTAGAAACACTTTACAGGGACAAAAACAAAAGCAGAACACTTGAAAAGACTGAATCATGTGGGAAATCTAGTAATCAGTGAAAACTAGAGGTGAGAACTGCAGGTTGAACATCTGTCAATAGTAGCATGCTAGCTAACGATGCCCTTGTGCTAAAATGTTTATATCATTGATTGGAGACACTATCAACTGCTCTGTCTCCTTGTGTAATTCTTTCATTGACTGTGATCCTGCTCAGACACGAGATCTACGTTAAAGAAGCAGGTTTGTAATTGTTAGCAACCTGAGGTGATGATGTGGCATGAGACTGGATCTGTAAAACCTTCATATCAACAGATAATCAGTATAACTAGGACCAAAATCCAGTTCTCTGTACTCAGCTTGCATGGCAATTAAAGAAAATTAAACAGAAGCATTATTAGAAGAAAACAAATGTAAGCATCCCACTTAAAAAGTGTTTAATTTACAAGGTTGCAGACTCTGTACTGCGGGGCGATTGTGTTCTTCAGTCAGCTCTTGTCAGAGCGGAGCTTGGCTGGGAATCAATCCTCACAGTCTGGGCGGGTGCAAAGTGAACAGGGGCACTGGAGACAGTTGGGTTTGATGGGGAGAGCAGATTGTTTGAAGGCCTGCCATTCTGACTTCTAAAATATTCACTGAGGACGATGCATTTATTAAAGGCACTTTGGTTCTCCATCTTTAATCAATAGAACGTAACATTTTCAGGACAGAGGACTCTTTCTTGAAGCCTTGTGGGAACAGTTTCTCTTTCTGGAGGATTTCAAGTTGCTCTAAGAACTCACGACTGCTCCTAAACGTAGTTAACACATCTGTGATGATGCTAACAATGTGTAAATGAGAGTCTTTTTTCCAGCAAAACTCTAATTTTGTACATTAAGGACACAATTAGCATGCTGGGCTGGAAACTGCGACCCCTGCCAGCATACACAGTGCCTCGTCACATTCACTGACAGGCCATTAATTTGAAATTTGGCATGTTGCTGAGGCCGAAGTGTTGGCAGCTAATACAGATCTGATGCGTTCACACGTGCGCACACACACACACACACACACACACACACACACACACACACACACATACACACACACACACACACACCACCGCCGCTGCCACCCTAACAGCAGAGTGGGCATGTGTTGTAAAACACGGAGCCACAATGTGTACTGCATAAAGAGGAAGGCACGAGGCATGGCTGCCTGTCAGTGTCTGTCCACATGCATATGAATGGACATTCGATGTGCAACTACGACCACTAGAACCATCTGGATTCTGACTGAACATGTGAAAGCTTGGTCAAATATTTGTACATGGAGGGGAAACACACACAAACACACACGCATCACTCAGAGACAAAATGCTTTCTCTCCACTGAAGCTAATGATGCTAACAGAAGTCTGGTTTTATATGAATGATTCAATGGTTTATCACCTACATCATCAGTTTTGCATGTATCTGTAGTTTAGTTGTAAGTATTCTGCTTTAGTCAGATGACACAACATTTTATGTTCTTTTTGGACCTAATCTGTCAACTTTATATATTTAATATGAAAGCATACTGCATTCACTTGAAGACAAAAATACAAGAGATAATGATCTCAGAATTAAAAGGAAAAGAATTTGTGAAAAATATAGTTTTTCTGAATTAATGAGATACTTCAAAATCACAAAGAAGCTCTCATTTAGGCCACTTAAAGAGGCAAACATGCTCTGACTGTCGAGTTGATCCAACATTATTTCATGTGACATGGATGATATTTTTATTAGTTTGTTAATTTTGCACAGGCACGTTGCAGTTTTTCAGATGAAAAGCCTGATCTAATCTGCTTGACGTTGCAGTGCATCTCTGGGATTGGTTAAACTGTTAGGGCATGCTTCACAGATTTAAGATTATGTGTGTAAAATGCATTCAGGCTGGATATGTGATGACTTCAGAAAGAATCAGGTAATCTTGAAAATACTGGTCTCATGTCCCATGTCTCATTCATTCAGAAAAAAGGGCATCATTTTTTTTCAGAAAAACCTTTTCACCATATTCCAAAATAATGATCTTGAAAACGTTTTTTTTTTAGAGTAGATGAAACACGCTTTAGTGATGTAGGGCAACTTGTAGAAGCTATAAACCAACACAAGGATATCTTACAAATGGGTTACATAAATATCCTTTATCATGACACGTATTGCAACTTTAAAGAAGACTTGAACTGTGCATCATATCCATGTTAGCATCGACTAGCAGTCTCTTTCTCTCTGAAAAGCTATGTCTGTGGTTACAAGATTTGGCGGGGTCCCCCTAGAAAACTCCCTAAAATGATGTGAGGGATTAGTTTGCACCCCGTCTAAATAATGGGTCTGAAATCAGCTGATAGGTCACGTAAACCAGTGGTTCCCAAAGTGGGGTCTGGGGCCCTTGGAGGTCCCGAGACACTGATAGAGGGGTCACAAGATACCTTACACAAAAAAATAACAAAATTATTTAAGACTGTATATTTTATCCATTGTTGTAAGAATATATAAAAACAGTGGTTGATTTTTTTTAAACTACTTAAACTGTACTATCACAGCAACAGCCTCAACATAAAGAATGTTTTTATTCTGCATCTGACCGTGGCAGTGACGGTGGAGGTCAACAGCTTCTGGCACCATTATTTTAGTGGTCATGGGCTGACAAGTTTTGGATCCCCTGAAATAAACATTTAGTTTATGAAAAAATAAACATAATCTAGGATATAAAAAACAAAGAACCCTCATGTCTGTCTTTGTAAGTGAAGACCACTGACATGTTCATGGGTAAGTTGTGAGGTCCTCAATTTGATCGCATTTGGAGAAATGCTTTAACAGAATTTAGATGAAAAAAAATGTGTTTTCAATTCTCACCAATATTTTAAAAACTCTGAAACACTGATATAAAGTCACAGATGTGTTGACTGGGAATCTTTGGGTGCAGCAGTTGCTTAGTCTGTAGGATCTTGGCTAGGGAATTGAAAAACTGAGGTTGTTTGAGAGGTGCAGGTTCACTTCACAGGTGTTGCCAAGGTGCCCTTAAACAAGGCACCAAGCCCCTAACTGCTCGAGATGCCTATCTGTGTTCAGCAATCTCTAACGTCTCTTGATCACTGCAGGTCCATAGGGTCTGGTTTGTGAATATTTGGGCCTATGTGTGTGTACTTATGTGTATGTTAAATAACAGAGTGAAATCCTCTCTGAGTTTAATTAATGTATCTCTCCTTCTTCTTATGTCTTCTTCTTCTGCCAGGAAATATTTTCCAGCTAAAAAGCAAAACCACTTTTACTATATTAATATCACAGTTTTGCATCTGTATGAGGAGTTATAGCTCCTTTTAATGAAAACATCCATAATTAATATAATATTAATAAGTGTTTAAGTAGCCTGAGGCTAACCATACATTTTGCAAAAATATAGAATAACTATAAATACTCACAGGTACGTCCACATACTTTGAGGCAGCTTTCACCTTAAAATAAAAGAACAGAGACAGGAGAGAGTGAAAAAAAGTCTGAACTTCATCTGCATGAAAACAATAAGATTTGACAACACATAACGACTGTCAACATGCAGTACGTTTTTACTGGAAAGTCATGATTCCACGATCACTGATTACTGCCAATAAAAGCCTGTAAATATGAAACATACTCGGGTATTTTGAAAAAACAAAAGGGCTATAATGTTTGAAGTTTGCGTAAATATACTCACTGTGAAAGAAAGGAATGAAGAGAAGAGAGTTCCCTCGTCGTATCTGGAGAGCTTCGCTAACACGCTCTCTAAAATAACCACAAACTGAGAGAGAGGGAAAAAAATATCACTAGAATTACTGTGTAGGTACAAAAACGTACCCGAATCAAAGTCTTGTAGAAGGAAAGAAGACTGAAAGATTGACTGAAGTTTCAAAGTAAAAATGCCAACAGAAAGAAAAAGTTCTGTTAATTTAGTGTCAAACATGTTGAACTTGTCTGTGAGGTGTAGTCCTTGCTGCGGTCATTCTGTTTTCCTCATGGCCATGTTGAGTCATATTGAATCTTTTTGTAGTTTTTTGTGTCACTTGTGTTAGTTTAAGTCTCACTTTAGTTGTTACAAATCTTTTAGGCAGTTTTTGTTTAGACTGTGTAAGTGTTTCGTGTTCATTTTTAAGCATTTAACATTTTTTCCGAGTCTCTCTGTGGTCATTCTGATTTTTCTTTGTGTTCATTTTACATCCTGTTGTGTTTTTCTGTGTCTCTTTGTGCTTGATCTGAGTCTTTTTATATCCCTGTATGGTTATTTTACGGTTATTTTATGGTTATTTTAATATCTTTGTGGTAATTTAAAGTCTCTGTTTTTGCATTTTGTCAATTTTTATTGAACTACTTGTAGTTATTCTGAGTCTCCTCTTGGTAATTTCAGTTGTCTTGTCGCTCTTAGTTGTCTGAAGCCTGGTTCAAATTTCTGCCCCGAATGTATGACATAGGTCTGCACAGTCCTGTGACAAAGCAGAAGCCTACTCATGTAGCCTGATGTGCACCTTCTCGACAACGCAGACTGCAAGCCTTGTGATTGGTCTGCTTGGAAACAATATATTTCCAGAATCGCCGTACATCATCTTTACGTTACTTTTCCTGTGACGTTGCCGCTTTTTTCTTCTTTGCAATAACTGCACTATGATCTACAGCTGCTCAACATTTATCAGCTCAAACTTCAACACAACAGACCCAGGGTTGCATAGAATTTGAAATGCCAACTAATGTTTAGATGGGGTATTTCAGAGCGATGAGGACACTCCAATGCAGTATGTAGTGTTCAGGATAGCGTTAGCTCCTTCAGCGTAAAGTCAACACAGAAGTATCATCATACATGATCATTACATTTCTTGTTTGAGTCTCTTTGGTGTTGTTTTGTGAATCACAGTCATTACTGTAAATGTATTTGTTGTCCTTTAATGTCTCATATAGTCATATGATTAACTTTACAACTAGAGGATTAAACATTGACTGTAATGTGAGATACCTTGGCTACGAGCAGAGTTATCATCTCCTTCACCGTCTCCTCGATGAGATTGTCGATTTGGGAGTGGTATTGTCTCTAAAGAGGAAGAAAAAAAACATGTTACTTTTCTCAGGTATATAGTGAACTGAACCCACTGTAACATGACATTAAAGGGAAAACTGGACACTGGAATCAATTAATTTACATCCAAGACTTTTACAGGATTCTTTAGAATCCAGACAAATCTAACAGAGTGGAGGAAAAAGTTCATGTTCACTGATCACTGATCACAGCAGGAAATCCCATGGAAATGTTTTTTGAAATGTGCTTGTTTTTCTACATTACTGAGGAAAACATGGTGAAATGAAAAAGGTACATAGATCCTATGCTACCCCCACAGTGTAAAAGGTTTGGATTAATTTGCATGTTGGACTTGCAAAAAACATCAACTTTTTGGCACCTCAGGGCCTCTGTAGTTATGTGAGCTGAAAAGAATCTTGCAATAAGAGAAATACAACAACAGAGGGGTTTGGCTCCATATATTATGATACAGTGTATTTTGAGCTCTCTTGTCTCTCTTGCAAGTTCCTCTGGATTGTCTCTGCAGACACATTTCCGTCTTTCTGACTTCAACTATTAAAATCAGTCTTACTTTAATTATCTTTAAATAATTGTTGAAGTGAATCTTAGAGTTGTTCGAATCCAACTTCTACAATCTTTCTGCATCTCCCTCTATCCCTCTTTCCAACGCTAACACAGAACCAGCAAATTTCTGTTCACCTGTTCACCCCCTGCTTTCTTCTTCTTTTGTTAATTAATGGCAAACAGCTTCAGATGTGCTACAGCCAACATCTGACGGCTTTACTGCAGCACAACCAGACCTCCGCAAAATGATGAAATTAACAGATAATAGAAGCATGAATTATATGATTTTTTTTAAAAACAACTAATGTTTCAATACTTGTTGATAGAATTTTTTAGTTTTCCTTATTTCTTTACATGTTTTCTTATTTTTTACTTTTTGTTTCTATTTTTTTTTTTTTATGTTCAAAATAAAGACATCAAACAATTCAAATTTCCAAAATTTCAGACCCATCCATTTTCTTTATTCTAAGTGGCTGCTGTCTTTGGTCAGAAGTAGTCGTTTATTTACATACAAACTGTTTGTACATATAAATTGTTAAGCATACAAAACACTGTTTTTAAAACATAAATAAAATATGTCTTATATCAAACTGTATATGTAACCAGATTATCTTAAAGGGAAACGCAGAAACAAAGGGGAAGAGGAACAAATAAATAAGCTACAGTTCTGTAATTATCAATTTCTTTGCAAACATAGCTTTTTAAAGACTGAATAAAATAGATTCAGTATTTCAGGATGAATTATAATGCTCTTTGTAAATTTCTGTCTTGTTTGATTAATGGCATCATTAATCAGTAAATATTTTTAAGGTTGTATTGCTGTTTTGTTTTAGTTTTTTATTCTTATTTTGCATGCTTTTGAACCTCTTTGGAGACTTCAGTCCTTTTCTGATAAAGCCGAGCCGAGTGACGGACTGATTAGTCGTGCTGAAGACCGGCTGTCATGGAAACTCAGTGACAGTACGACTGCGAGGACTCCTTTTGTTCAGCCTCATAGCACCAACAGAAGAGTGAAGGACTTCATAATTAATTCATCGTCAGAAATTAGTATCAGTCTCAAGATTCTGCGAAGTATGAGATCTCTCACTTCTAGCCCATGTATATTCAATACTATTTACACATATGCTAATGAAATCCAAACAATTCAAGTGAAGGAATACAGACGAGGAAAACTGAAGACTAATTATACATTTGGGAACCAGAGGGTGAGATTTCAATTGAATAAATACACACTTACCCAGTCTCTAACAAACTTTCACAAGACAGAAAGGAGGGAGAAAAAGCACAAAAAGAAAAGAAAGCGGTGACATGGCACATGTAAAATAATGTGAATAAAACAGAAGAAAAGAAACAAAGGGAGAAGAAAATGATTCAGAGACATGGAGAAGAAAGTATGATAAAAAAGGAATTTCTGATCTTTTTCGGCCAAAAATATTTACTGATGATTTAAAGAAATGTTCTTTCATCCAGCTCCAAATCTTTGAGACCTTTACACCAATTTATGTTTAAACAGGAGAGAAGTATTAGGAGTCAGTGGCAGGATCAAACCTGAAAATAAGTTAATCTGTTGTTTCAAAAGGTTTTAAAGAGAGTGTGTTTGACTCTCTCCTACCTCCTGTCCCAGGTCCATGGCACACAGCTTGGCTGACTGGGCCTTGGCATCCACCATGACATTGAACATGGTGCAGATGGACTGAGGCACGCGGAAGTCTGTGGTCCTGCTGCTCTTCTGAAGCTTGGCCTCGAACGCTGCTCGTGTCCTTTGAAAGAGGAATAACTACACTTACTTTCTTTAAAAGTTCACTTTTTAAAAACCTTCCCTGCACATCAACCTGTATAAATGTATTAAAGTCTATTAGATGACATGTTTTCATAGAAATGTGAATCTCACTCTGGCTTTTTAAATCCCAAACTCTCAGCTACTTATTTTCATGTCTCTGAAAGGTTAAGAATCATGTTCAGACACAATCACAGTCAGGGAACATTTAAAAACAGTTCAGGCACTCTGAGCCAAACAGTGTGGATGTGTTTAAGGCCTTCACCTGCTCAGAGTTAACACAGACATATTTATTTCACTACTGCTGTTTTTGCGCGGCATCTGAACCACCAGCACTAAAAACGATGCTGCAGGACACCGGTTGGCCAGGTGGTCTAAGTGCACACCACTTATAGAGACTATGGTCCTTGTTGCAGCAGTTGTTGGTTCCTATCCCGGCCAAGACCCTTTACTGCATGACTTTCTCCGCTATCTGCCCTCCCTCCAAAAAAAACCCCTAAACTTAAAAACCAGGCTGTATTGAGCAGCTCTGTTTTTGAAAAATATCATCCTGTTGTTACATTCCCAGTGGATAAATGTGTTGATGACATATAATATTTCAGCTTTTTACCTTGCAATCTTTACAACAAATGATAAAATATATCCTGCCATAAAAGCTGCAGTTTTATAAAAGCCTCTGAGTATAAACCATGCTGCAGGGTTTCACTGTCTGATAGGGTGCAGATTCATGGATCTGCTCTCCCTGCACATAAATAATAATCTCTTCAACTCCAAATTATGACCCAGGATTTATTCCCACTTTATTTCAGTCCACAATCAGTGCATTTGGTTGCAAGCAGTCCCTGTATATCAACCAGTATGTTACCGTTTTACACAGGACTCGATCATGTCACTGGACATCAGCTTCAGCCGGGTCTCCAGATGTTTCCCGAACTCCTCTTCAGGCCAGTGGAGGTCTCTGATGAAGGTCTGCAGAGCGTCCAGCTTCCAGAAGAGATCCTCCGACGTCCCTGAGCCATTACTGCAGGACCATGAGTCAGAAGTTAGAATCTCAAAGACAAGAGCTTTAAAGAAAGGTTGAAACTCTGAGGTCACATTAAGTGGTCTCTAAATGTGACCCTCTAAGAGGATCATCATCAGGATCTAAAATCTAATAATACCGTTCTTTAAATACACTGATCAGATGAACCCATGTTGTTCTGTGTTCAGTGTGCAGACTGCACTTAAAGCAGGATACATGCTAACACTGTTACACACTACACTGAGAGTGAAGGTGACAATTTATGCACGCTCCATCCTGTCATTTACACGTCAAGTAAAATAAGAAAGTTAAACTGTGAGTGTGTGAATGCAGGATGTCTTCTTGGTGATCAGAGTATGTTGGTTTGTCAAACAGTGTGAGCATGAGCTTGGAGTGTGTGCTCAGACAGAGACAGAGTATGCATTTTGTAACTAGTATTTCAATAACAGGTATGAAAACAAACACAGGAGGGAAGGGTAGAAGATGAGTTCCAGAGAAATTTAGAGTCGTCACTCATCCTGAGGAATCCTTTCTTCAAAAATCCAACTAATTAATTCAACTTTTTGTGCATTTTCTGAGGACTTACAGAGAATGTGAGACAACCCTGCATCTGGCAGGGGCAAACAGGATCACATGTTCAGGTAAAGCAGAAGACAATTTGGACCCCTCCCCCCTCAATCGTCTGCAGACAGGGGTGCAGTAACATCAGGTAAGTTTTGGGTGGGAGGCAAGAGTATGGAAAGATTTGAAAAGATGCAAGAGCAGGACCAGAACAGCACCTCTACCTCTGAGGTAAACAGCAGCTGTCTAAGAAACTCAGTATGTGATGTGATTTTCTTAAAATATTTTATTCCATCCTGTGGTGTTTCTGCTCAGTTTAACTGAGGTCACGGAGCTTTCACAAATAAAATTGACAGATATATTCAGCCTCATTTCTAAAGGTTATCGTTTGGCATAGATACATTTCATTAAGTGCAGTTTTCTTGTTTCAAAAATGTGTTGAGCTCATTTAAATGAATGTACTGTCTGTCCACTTACAAAGAGGAGAAGTGACTTGTTTTATATAAAGCTGTGATCAAACTTCTGTCCTGCAGGTTTTTCTGCGGACATAATTATTTTTCCATTCTCTGGCCAAGCGTTGTAAAGCATACTCTGCTCTCCATGCTGGAGAGCATGATTTCTGAAATGCGAATCTTTATTTACTAATTTATTAATACAATAAAACTCATATTGAAGTAAAATAGGGACAGAGTTCCGTCACACTTTCCTTTTTATAAACAGTGAGCTTTAAGAGAAACAGAATGTAGCAGCATGCACAACATACTGTATAACCTCATTGTTGACAAAATGCAGGATTACTTTATGTTTTAAAGCTCAATAATCTGACCGCTTGTGAAGCTTTTGCATCTTTCCAGTTCAGACTGAAACACATATGTGGGAGTGAAAGTGTATTTTCAAAAGTTGTTGCCTTCTCCAGCCGTCCACACATGATGTCATAGTGTTGGCATAAACGTGGCTCTGAATTTACTCTAACAGACTACCACAGGTATTAGGGTTGTTTCAATGTAGGCACTCGTCCTCCTCCTCCTGCTCCTCATTCTCCTCCTCCTCCTCCTACTCCTCATTTTCCTCCTGCTCATTTCAGAAAGCCAGCCAGGTTATTTCCTACAACACTTTCCATTTAGAGCTGGATGATGCTCTCTGTCTTTTTTGGGGGGGAGATCACTAAATTAAAAAATGTAAAATGCAGTCTCCTCATGTTTTATAACAAAGACACTCTCAGCATTGGTGTTTTTTTAACATGAATCCTCAACGTTGCAGACGAGGGAATAGGGGCTGAGTGTGTTGCAGCGACAGGGTCACACTCTGCAGGAAGCTGCAGCATACGAAGGAGCTGTAACACCTCTGATCCCTGTTGTTGGTGCAGACAATCTTTCACTCAAGTTTTCAACGTGCGATCATGACGTGTCGAGTCTTTTTTAGATATGTTTTTAATGATAACACTCAGCAGATCGCAGATCAATGGAAAAGCCTCAGTGAAATTACTGTAACACATTCTTCTAACAGATAGATTATCTTCACTGACTTTTAAGCAGAGGTTCGCCTGTTGGTCTGTGAGCGCCTGCCTTTATTAAAATGTATTTTTAATGTATTGGTTTCTTTCTGTTGCAGTCAATTGGTCCATATTTGGTCATTCACTTCCTGGTCGTAGGGCACTGGATGTCTAGGTGAGTCCTGAGACGTTTGCCAGTCAGCTGACCTGAGGCTTCCCTCTCAGTGGCTGCCTTGTTTTTCACCAGGGTACATATCTCTGCACCCCAACAGAAAACAGCCTACTGCAGCACTCTCTGTGTGCACCTGTTCTCTAACCTGATTGGTCCTTTCTGCACTGTTGAACATAGGCACAGCTGACCACCAGTAAGGCAACTCCAAGCGCACCTGCAGAAAAGTTTCTTCCTTAAGAAATTAGCCTTAAGGCTGATTTATACTTCTGCATGACCCCTACGTAGCAGTGGCTGACGCGGACATGAGCCCCACATACATGGGCGTCGATGTGTCCATGTTGCACAGCAACAGTTTGGTCTCTCTGATAGCCGGTCGCCTCCTTCCGGCCCCGCTATGATCTCTGTTTACTTTTGCAGAGTGATTCAGAGCGTGTTATGTTAATACTCAGCTGTTACATGTTACTGTTTATCATACAGATATGATTACATGAAGAATACAGAGGAGGAGACGAAATACACGGCTGATGTGCGTCCGATGTCCGGGATCCCAGTAGTACTGTAAATGCGGGAAAGTCAATGTCGCCATGAATATAGGATGAGACAATGCCGCCGAGCGGACCAATCCCAGGGCTTGCGGTCCGCTGCGATTCTACGCGTAGTTACATTTTGGAGGAGGTGCACGTGTACGTGCGTAGGCTCTGCATAGATACGGGTGCTCCAGTAAATAAAAGAAGGTGCTCCACAAACACAGCTTGAATACATGGTGTAAGTGGACTCCTTGTAAAAGTAAAATTAATCTTTGAATGAAGAGGGAAATAATTACTCATCACAAATTGAAACAATGATCAGAATAAGTCTGCAAAGAAAAATTAAAATATTAGGAAGTTATGGAGATCAAATGTATTCATCATTTCTTTTTGAGACATTTAGTTTTTATGGCGACATTTTAACTCCCTGCAAAAAAAATCTTTATATCTTCCAGATTCACGGACTTAATTTGTTAAGTTCTGTATTTCATGTCTAACTTTCTCTTTAAAGTGAACACAAGTATTATATCTTTGAGTTTTCTAGAAAGTTTCCAAATTATAGGAAATATACTAATCCTAGAACAATTGCATGTTCTACTGCAGTGAAGGCCTCTTTATCAAACAAAGTAAATGATCAGCAAGTAGATATGCTTAGAAAAAGCTACAAATGTGAGGCACAGTTATTGTTAACTTTCCTCAAATAATTATCTTTAATAAAACCTCCTCCTCTCAAAAGAACTTTAAGTCAAGGACAGATGGACGATGTGTGTGTGCTCTCAGTGAAAGAAACGAGGTGTAGATGTGCTTTTGAGGGCAGTTCTTCTGCTCCGTCGTTTTACCACTCAGGTGCCACGTTTATGCCAAAGACATGAGTGTGTGTTTGAAGCTGCACGAGGCAGATACACACTCTGAGTCACAGTTATCTGTCATCCAGTTGGGCGGAGAAAAGCTGGGCATTTGTGGGAGGTTAACACTTGTCACTGTTAGATTTGGTACTTTGGGCATTTGGAGGTTCACATTGGGCAGAGTGTTAGCTATCGACCTGTGGAGAAAACAAAACAGAGTAACAGAAGAAAAAAACACAAAGATTTTAACAACAAGCATGCAACAAAAAGCAACAAAGTTACACTCAAGAAAGATGAACTGTGGGGTTCTGTTTAACATATATAACACCTCTAGAGCTAACAGTTTCAACAAGCTTACTACTCTTACAAAAGTCATGTTATCCACCTCAGCTGTACGATGACTTTATGTGTACGGGTCAAGGGAAATGTGTTTGCAAAATGAATGAATTTAAAAATGTTCTTGACGGTGAACCAATGACATCACATGGTTGGAACATTTGTTCAACATTCATGTCCAAAACATTGACAGGAAACATTAGTGGACATTTGCTGAGGGTTGCAGAGTCCAGAATCAGCACGACTATCGCTGCAGAAATTGACGGAACTCAAATTCAGCTCGGGTGAATTTAGAATAATGAACTATGAACCCGAACCAGGTCCTTTTAATGTGTGTGACCTGAACTCTGAGCTCATTTTTAGTGTAAACTTGCACAACACTGCACGCATGTGTACCACAGTGAGAATAACATCAGCAACTGAACTGTTATTATGACTGCATGGACTCATGGGGATCTGAACATATGGCAAAGTGACATGTGAGTTTATTCAGCTGCTGCAGATGTGAATTAAACATAAACTCAAAAAAAAGAGCAACAAAGAGACTGAAAAAGACTCACAAGATCACATACCTTTAGCTGCTCTGAGTCTGTGCATCTGTACAGAAACTGTGCTCTACTGTACGCACATTTACATTTCAACAGCTAACAGAGCTTCATAAGGAACAGTATATAACTGTTTTTACAACCTGCCCTTTTTTAAAAAAGCATAAAAAAATATTATGTGAATGAAGAGTCTTATCTTAAGCTAACTGGGAATTTATCTGACACCACATTCTCTGCCTTCGAGGAGAAATGTTTAAAAGTTAAGTTCAGAGATCCAACTTTCCTGACCTCAGAGGAACACCACTGATCTGAAACAGTGTGAGAGACTCAAGAAGAACTAGAACTACGGATGTGCTGGTTTTCTAAATTTGAATAAAACAGGTAAAGGTGAAGAAAGAATAAAGGTATTCTTACTTGACAGGCTCCCAGGACTCTCTCTCAAAGCCTCTGTGAATCGACTGAGCGATGGACGACTCCATCAGGTCCACATATCGAACCACAAGGGGGGCGTACAGATCTTGGAGGTGTTTGTGGAACCTACCGTTGCACAGGTTATCTGAGGGGTGACATGATAGGGAGGCTTTAAGACACTGAAGAAGGAAACTAATGCTCAAATACAGAGTTTACATTTTCTCTACAAGGCAAAACATCAGGGCTGTCTGGGGATAGTATCCATTGTGACTTAAGGGTTAACCTATTAAACTTTAATAGAAAGGGTCAAAGGTTATAACCATTGTAATCTTCCATTCCTCTCTTGACTGTGATATCTTTCTGACATCTGGAGGACACTGCAAGCTGTTGTTAAAGGTTGATGCACATCACTCTTTGCCCCATCAGGCAAAGGTGCCAGGTTTTCCACGATGGCATTTCAAAAATATAAAGACACTTGGGAAATTATGTTAAAGTGTATAGTTCTGCATGTGACGAGTTCCATGTGTGCTTCTTTATATGTAAAGACTGACCACTCAAAGGAATCATTTACCAGAGATCATAGAAAGAGACATTTTCTACAGCTCACTCAGGGTCAGGTCAAAGAGGCAGCAGTCAAAGTAGATCAACCCTGACATCCCTCTCCTCAGCAAAGTTTTCCAGAGTTCCTCCTGGGGGATCCCGAGGCGTTCCCAGACCAGGTGGGATAAATAATACCTCCAGTGAGCTCTGGATCTACCTTGAGGCCTCCTCCCATTTGGATGTGGCTTTAACACCTCCAGGAGGCCTCCTTATCAAATGCTCAAACCATCTCAACTGACTCCTTTTGATGCAAAGGAGCAGCGATTCTACTCCGAGCTCCCTCTGGATGTCTGAGCTCCTCACCCTCACTCTGAGGCTCCTGACCCTCACTCTGAGGCTGATTCCGGACATCCTTCAGAGGAAACTCATTTTAGCTGCTTGTATCTCATTCTTTCAAACCCATATAGCTCATGACCAAAGGCGAGGATTGGAACATATATTGACTTGTAAATCGAAAGACCAAATACAGCATTGATCTTGTATCATTTGACTATTTATTACCAAGCTGTGTTAAAAACCTGATTCTGATTGGTCAAAACTCCATAAAAATGATGATTAACTCTCAAAAGCAGCAATCCAGGGACAACATGATCACACACACATCATATCAAATCAATCTGATCAAAGAGTTCGATAAATTACAACTCTGCCTGTTGACACTGTGGCAAAAATGTTGGCTGCCGTCTAAGGTTGGTCTCATTTGCATTGGGAGTCCTGCTTTATTGATATCTGCTCATTTTATCTAAGTTGACCTGTTTATACTGATCGCATACTGTTTTTATTAATTTGGGTTTTAACTGCTGGTGTATTTCAGTCCTGATTTTAACGAGGATCAACCTTTTACTCTTGAATACTGTCATCGTGTTCCATCCTGTGCGTTTTGTGTCCAAAAGGAGGCCAACTCATCAACTATCAAATATATCTAAACAGAAGGCGCAACTGAAGTAACCTAACCCTACCCATCTTAAGCTGAATTTTTATCCAAAATTTGTTGGATCAAAATAAATGTCTGTGGTAGTAGTACAATAGAGAGAGCCATGTGCAGACAGTGATAGCAGCCAAAGACAGAGGACACTGCTGTTTGTCACTGCCACCGGCTCTTCATTAGCAGGTATGACACAGCGCATACAGTTTCCAGTCTTTATGAACAAAAGGTCGGAGTCTGGGGGTATTTCTAAATCCAACCCATCAAACACATTTCCCCTCGTCTCCGCCGGCTCCCAACTGGTAAAAAGGCAACACTGACAAAGACCACAGGAGATAAAATGGAGGCCAGTGTGTGCTAATGTGATGCCTCACGGCTCCATGCAGCGTGTCTGCTTTTCCTCGCCCTCTCTCTCTCTTTGTTTTTCTCTCCCCCTCTGAGCATGTGTGTGTTTGTGTTTGTGTGTGTTGGCATTGGAGTCAAGGTCGATGATACACAGTAGGTGCAATGTTTGTTGTGTTCCCTGATTGCCACTCTCCCAATTAGCCACTTGAGCGGCTGCTGTCCACTTGGATGTGTTGTGTCCAGGAGTGTGTTCGCAGGGCTTGCCGCAGTTCAGCTACCACTGCTTTAGACCTCATTAACTCCTCGAATGGCAGTCCAACTTTGGCGCCTGTCTAGTGCTTGGGCTATTTACTGCTACATACTGTAAGTGCACTGCTGTGGGGCAGTGGAGACGATGACCTTCTGTGGAAAAGATGTCCCCATGATGATGCGCCTTACTGAAGTGTGTGCTTGTCACACTGTGTGGGCAGCAGCGGCTCTGTTGGGTCTTGTGCTGGTATCTGAGATCATTTTTTAGTCTGTACTGTCCTACAGTGTGTCAATCTACAGCATCTTTGCACTGCATTAAAGGGTCAGTCCACTGGTTTTCCAACAAGGTCAGATGACTACATGAACACATATGTTATTTAATGTTTCCATGGCCCTGGAGGAGCTTCAGGTCAGAGGCTGTTACCATGCTGACATCAGACCCTGACTGATGCAGCATTTTAAGTCAATCTCACATAAACTGTGGAGCTGCTTGAAGGACTGTGTGTATGCAAATATTCATTCACAACAATAAGTGGCACCACTTATCTGTCAACTACAAATAGAGATCTCACAACTACAGAGGCAGGGGGATGACAGACAGAGAGACACAGTGATCACCCAGAACAGAGTGGATGAATAGTACACAGAGTTTTTCATCAACTGTGGTGGAGTGATGATGCTTATGTAAAGCTGTGGTTATCAGTGATGCAGTCACCGAACAACTTACAAGTAGCACTTAATACAGGTAAAAGAGAATGGTGTCTGAAGAGGAGCACATAAAGACTGTCTTAAAACTAATCTCTGAGTACGAACCAAAAAAACATAATAAAGGTATGTGCACTGCGAGACTTGTCATCCATGAGATAGAATGCAGGTTATTTAAAATATTATGGTGTCTATATACCAACACCATGAGTGGCTTGTTTATCTAATCATATCTTATTTCATTTGCAACAATTTAATTGAAAATATTTTAACCACATGATTTTTATTTAAAGTATTAAAAGCAACAACCTACCTTTTTTAATTTTATGTGTATGCTTTATAATTTTTTTTATTTTTTTTATTTTAGGGACTCATTTTAAAGTTCATCTGTTTCTCATTGAGGTCACTTTAAGAACCACAGGAAGTAAGTTACAGGTAGAGATGTCATGTGACCAGTATACAGTTAGTCTGTGAGCATGTGGCTTAATGGAGTTGTATCAGAGTTAATCCAGTGACATCTGCAAACACATCTCACATCTTTGATAGCACTGTGGGTACGAAGTGATTAATGATCATCTACATCCACAGGTAATTTTTTTGTGTACATGTTTTGTTTACTGAAGTTTGATACCATAATTTTAAAGGCGCCTGCTAGCAACTCAAACTACCCTGAGTTCTCCTTTGACATGCATCACCTCAAATCACCTCACCAAGGTCCATAAGCTACAGGATTTCTGGTCTCTGCCTCTGTACTCGTACTTTCAGCCTCACCACCTCCCCAGCATCCAAATGCAGATTCAGATAGGACGATAAAGATATCATCCCATCACTCGTCAAAATGTTACATGTAAATAAAACCTTCAAGGAGCTCAGAGCCTGGACACCAAATATCAACGTTTTGCGACTGCAAACATTTCAAACCATTATGACTTATATACAGAAAATCAGTAACAGTCGGATAATATCTTCATTAAGCCTTTGGATGAGCTGTCAACTGTCTTTAGAGTCAAGTCACATGTCACACGTTAGGGAAGTGTTTATTTGCCTGCATAGAAAGTGCTGCAGAACACGAACTAAGATTTAAACAAGACCTCAAAATAATGAAGCATCACTTACACACAGGATTCTGTTCAGACAGTAGTGTGTGTCAGAGGAGGCAATGTCCCACTCTGTGTTATATGCACTGATTTAACATGTGACATGCAACAAACTGCTGTAATATTGATTTAAACAAGAAAAAACACAGGGCCCTAAACAGGTCTGCAAAAAACAACGATGTGTGAATGCAGTCACTTTTGGGAGATGAGCTTAAAACAGCCTTTTAAATATCTGCATTAACCACAATGCAACAAACGTTGATGTTTCTTGGCAGCTCCATCTAGTTTTATCTTTAAACATAAACGTACAGGTTACGGAAGAAGTTCATCCAACCAGTGTTGTTGAAATAAATTGAAGAAATGATGAGACATATCATACTCTGATATTTTTAACGGTTAGTTTTGGTGGAAGAAAAAAGAGCTGAGAGAGTTTGCTTGTGTAATGTTGTTGTGTTCAGCGAGGATAGACTTCTTTGTTTATATCCTGCTCCAAGGATCCCTGCTGACTCATTATGGACACAATTTGTGGCAAATAAGAAAATGTAAACCGACATGAGGGTTCTGATTTTGTAGTCATCTTATAATTTCCAGCACAGAGCAATTTCCTTCCTTCTGTTAACTCCTGCATGCTGTAGCTCCTCTCACCCCGATGCACTTCAGTTTCTATTTTCACACAATTGACGGGATGCAGCAAATGAGAAGGTGGCCAAATTGATGACACTAACAAGTGAGCATAACAAGCTATTTGCAGTCATCTCTGTTCAGCCGAATGAGTGAACGCTGCTCTGCCTTCTCCTTGACTCCCGACTGACAAACTGAGAAGGGGGGGGGGCATTCCCCAGGGACAATTAGAGGCCCACTGATTGAGTCTGCATTGTGAACAGTGAAGTGTTTGCTCTGCAGGACTACGGACAGTTCCACAGTGTTCCTGCAGGCAAGTGCATGCAGTTCATTAGAGAGATGGCTGGCCTGCAGCAACCGGCATCAAGACCCGACTATTATCTTCAGTGAGACACTCCTGCTTCACACACACACACACACACACACACACACACACACACACACACACACACACACACACACACACACACACATCCTTGTTTTTGTGTTGTTGTGAGGTTACCAGTACAGACCATCCATTCTGAGGACCACCCTTTCTGGACGTTGTACAGCACTGAAAAAAATCATGCAGCATCCTGGAGCGCACATAAACAGAGTTATCACTTCAAATTATCAATCAGACAAAGTAGAGGTCCCTGACCAGACCAGACACAGTTATCTGGGGACCTGTCAGGTATTTAGTTACTTCTGGGGTCTAAATATACACACTGTTTGGTTTTTCTCACTTCCTGGGTACCACTTCACACAAAGCCAGGTCAAACTTACTTTGTGGAACCACTTGACACTTGATATGGAAGGGAAGTGCTGTGGATCCATTTCCCTGGGTGGTATTTACTAACTAGAGTTACCCTGAGGTTGGTAGGCTGTGATAAAAAAACTCTGCCATGTTAAGTCATAGTACAACAGGTCCTGAACACATAGTAAGGTTTATGGTATATTAAAAGTAAAAGATTCACAGGATCAGTCTCCTGACCTGCTGGGACACCTGCACTGATGTACCTTCAAGCTCACAGGAAGTGTCTCTTTCAATAGGGGTTTGTCATTAGTCAAAGTGTGTCCCTTTCTCTTGTATGTACAGCATAAATGTCCCAGATTTGCAGCAGTTCATGATTATTTCAATAGAAGAGGATGCTTTATATTTTTTCGTCAAGCTTTGTAAATTATTAAAATTAAAAAGCCATAGAAGTTTACAACTGTCTCATCCTTGTTAAGTGCACACATACATATCACATCATCATTTAAGAACTGAGCCTTAAAGTTCCTGTAAGAAATGACATTAATGATGATATCACATTATTCATGTAAGTCAAAGTAAGTCTCTTTTATAGAAGCCCCTCTGTTGAAACATGTCGGACCAAGATGCTTCAGATTATTTACATTCATGGAAAAATGATTATACCACCCTTGTTTTTTGGCCTATTATATACCCTGGGAATACAAGTAAGCTTCAGCATGTCAAATATGACAAGTATCATGTAATCAGCTGCATTTTCTTGACATGTTCTTGTATTCTTCAGGTAATATACCTTTCGTGGTACCAGGCATTAAAATGAACAAGAAATTGAAGACAACAAGGGTGGTCTAAAAAAATGTCCATGACTGTATACCTGCTGTATTGGCAGTGTTATTATATTTCTAAATTCCTTGTATCACTATTTACTGTAAGCTGTTCTAAAGTAAATACTTAAGTCACTGATGCACTTTAAAGCTCAAAGCTTTTATTTTAATGTTTTTTGAACAAACATAAGTGTTTTCCATCTCTTGAAGTAAAGTACAAAAAAGTCTCACACTTGGTTAGACAAAAAATGACACTGACTGTCTTTGTAACTAAGAAAAATGAATCAGTGCGGTTAACTGACAATACAGTTACAGACACAGCCTTTGTGCTGTGCAAACTGTGCTGCACTGAACTTTAGCAAACTCCTTCCATGGCTGAACAGAACTGCCACAATATGTGATACACTTCCAACACTACACTGCGTTCCAAATTATTATGCAAGTATCATTTTTATGAACATTTTAAAAACTATTTTAAAAGTCGTTTTCAAATTAGTTTGAAGTCAGATGGTGAATATATTTTATCATCTGTGTCGTTAAAATTATGCTTTTCAAAGTAAGTCGGCCGTATTTTCAAATAAATGCAGAATCTGCAGAAATGAGTGAACCAAATTATTATGCAAGTTGGTGATAAGAGCATCTAACTTGTGAAAATCAAAAACTATGATAGATCAATCTATAGAATGTTTAAAATGGTGCCTAGTTTTTAATTTTCACAAGTTATATGCTCTTATCACCAACTTGCATAATAATTTGGTTCACTCATTTCTGCAGATTCTGCATTACTTGAAAATACAGCTGAAAAGCATAATTTTGACAGCACAGCTGATGAAACATATTCACTAACTGACTTCTTGACAAATTTGAAAACGACTTTTAACATGTTATTAAATTATTCACAAAAATGACACTTTCATATTATTTTGGAATGCAGTGTATGAAGCCCTACACAACTATAAAAAACGGATCACTTCTGATGTTAACAAACAAACGGGTTCAATCTAAAACTTTCGCTTGAGAGCTGTAATTCTATTTTTAATATAGAATTTGATCGCTAGCCAGTTTCTGTGTTTAAGTGCTATTTTTTCCTCTTTAAGACACTTATCACAGTCGCTTTTGCCAGGAACACGGCACGCCGTGATGAAAGACATCATGTGCCGCTCAACAGCAAGGACCTCCTCTTTCTCCCAGATCCGTTTCTTGAGAGGCTGGCGAGCTGTAAAAAGAATGAAAAACAATTATAAACATGTTTTTGTACAGACAAGCTATGGGAATTGCATTTGAGGAACAAATGTCGATGAATGATCAATGACACAGAAAAACACGTTTACTTGATTACAGTTACAAAGGTTGAGCTCTACGCCTACAATCTCCACTAAAGCAAATACCTACAAAAGACCAGGGATGGAGATTGTTGTCAAGGATACCATTTTCCTCAGCAATCAGAGTCCTCATCGATACCACTATTAATACTTTGGTATCACATGGTAAACAGACATTACAACTAACGTTTACTGACAGAACAGTATTTATATTATTGCTAAACTAGGGTCTGTTTTCTAAACAACATAAATAAGTCTTTAGTAAACAGAGCTGATGTGACATATAGTGATAAATTACAGGGTTCTAAATACAAGATTTTCTCAATCTTAAGGCTGATTTATACTTCTGCGTCGAATCAATGGCCTAGCCTACGCCGGGGGTCCGCATTGCTCCCGCACCGACACAGAGCCCTACACAAGTAGCCGATTTGCACCTCCTCCAAAATGTAACTACCCATCAAATTGACACGGACCACAAGCCCTGTGATTGGTCAGCACAGCAGCATTGTCTTTCCCGCATTTACATCTCTTCCGGGATCCCTGTTCATCGTCCGTGTATTTAATCTCCTCCTCTCTATTCTTCATGTAATCATGTCTGTATGATAAACAGCAACATGTATCAGCTGTAGATTAACAGAACACGTTCTGAATCGCTGTGGAAAAGGAAACAGAGATCGTAGCGGGGCTGGAAATAGGTGACTGACTATCAGAGAGTCCACACTGCCCATAAGTGTTTTGGCGGAGAATTGCTTCGCGTCACGGACACATCGACGCTCAAGTGAGTGGGGCTCATGTCCACGTCAGCCCTCGCTGTATAAGAGTGACGCAGAAGTATAAATCAGCCTTTAGAATCAGTAGTTTTATTGATGTTTTAAAAGCTGAAAAGAGTTGGTGTTAGGATGTGAATATGTTTTAATTCCAAAGCCTAAATAGTCTTGACTTTACATTTGAACAGGTCAGGATGACTTTGGTTAGCTTTGCCTTGAAGTTTTTTTACTAACCTGACCTTGAACACATCATTATGTAACCTTATGTCATCTCATATAGTTAGCTAACTAGCTCCCAGTCTGCTGATCATAACACATATTTAAACACTGGATTTTAGCTCACTGGACTTGCTTCAGAGTTTGGCTGCTTCGAATACAGAGGAAGGATGAAGGTCACACATCTGCTGGTCTTTTTAGTTTGATTTGATACCCAAAGCTGAAGCACTTGACCATCAGGGTTGTGTCCCCCTTTGCAAGGAATGATTGTGCAGTATAAACTATACTTTACTTCCTCCTTATCTTTGTTAGCGTTACACTTATTTGCATGTTCAGCCATCCTTCAACGTAAGTGATCACGAGAATTCTTCTTAGTGTTGTTTAGTTGGCTCACAGTTCTATTTTATTTAAAAACTTTATTAGACAATGGATGTATGTTTATACCCAGTGATTTGATTTGAATTACATGACTCTTCACAGTATCAATAAGCAATATGAATTTCAGGTCATAAGTTATAGGAAACTGGGTCCTTAATAGATCTAGGTTTGATCTCCAGTCTAACTAAACACACAATCAATCAATCAATCAAACTTGTAATAAAAGATGTACCTAAAATAACTTGCCTCTTTGCCTCGTTGGTGACTGAGAGTGATGCTGAGTGCGATGAGGTACCATGGTGCTCTGCTGTGGTGGACTTGGTAGAGGTGAGGAACCGCCCAGGTGCCCATCTGACATCTGGTCTTCTTTCCTCTGGCTAGCTGTTACCTGACTCACTGAAAACAGATAGAAAACATGATCCACTACACCATGAACAAATATCCTCCACACTTTGCAACATTGGTGTAAAATATTAGTTATGAATAATTATATAATAATTCTGAATGTGTATCACAAATCAATAAGTATTCACTCGCCATTCACCTCATTCATGATATATCAGTAGGTTTTTTTAACCTGATATTTGTGACCCAGGACCTCCAGAATCTGATCAAGTAGCTCATGAACAAATAAGATAGGTCAAACACATTGAAATCAACATTTCTATGGTTAACGTAACAAACAGACCTGTTGTCAATCCAAACCCAATGTTAAAGGACCACAAAGTGAATTAGTGAAGGACATCAGCACAGTACCCGAAGTGAAATATCTAGAGTCCTCTTTTTCCCCCCGACTGACTGTCCTAAGTATAACTTATAAATCCCGCCTCCTTGTGTTAACAGACATGGGTCAAACTGTGAAGTCAAATGTATGTTTATCATTATAGTTAGTTATTTCATGCTGATTTATGTCACAGTGTTCATTTTTCTGACACGTTTAGTTGAATGGATTATTCATTTTTAATGGATATCTTGAAATATATAAAAATGGTCAGGTTTGAAATCTTATCACAGTACATACCTGGAGAGTCTGACTCATACGCTTCCTCTGCGTCACTGTCTGGGGACACGTTCTCTGTGGGGAATTGAGGGGAAAGGAATGACCATTATTAAACATCATCTTATTCTAACTTGTTCTATTAATGCCCTTAGACATGTACAAAATGCTTTAGGGAAAGTGTTCTTTCATGTAGAGACATTAAAGAGAGATACAAATATAGTACCCTCAGGGTCAATGTTGATCTCGTCCAGGGTCTTGCCCTTGAACTCTGCAAGGCGTCCTTTCTCTAGGGCCATGAGAACTTTGCTGATCTTTGCAAGCTGAAGGGTGCCCTCAGGAAGTCTGTAAAACTGCCGGTGTACCCGAATGTCATGACCGAGGAAATCCGCTAATTGATCAAGCTCGGTGTTGCTAAGATTAAGGACCTGAGACAAAGTTCCTGTCTGCTTGCGGAGCTTTGTAGAGGTCAGACTTTCTGGACATTTTGCCCCACAGACCTTGGCAAAATGTCGGAGACAGTCAGAACCACGGTAGCATGTCAAAGCATATGGCCTTCCAAATAGATATTTGTTCTCCGGACGAACCCCACAATCCTGTCGTTTTCTGACAAGGAGATCCAAAGCTTGCTTCATAGCTGGGGTCAACAGGACAGGTACCTTTCTACCTCTTTTTCCTCTGATCTCCACCCTCCTGAAGTGGTGGCATAGCTTCTTCTCTACTGCAGACAGAGCTTCATTCACATCTTCGTGAGGATCTGATGGATTGTTTGACAAAAATGAAGACAGGGGCATTTTTGATACCTCACCTGCTCTTCGCCGGTTGAATAGAATGACTTGGGTCAAACTGATCTTTGCCAGCTGTGACCATAACTGGGGGGATGTCTCAGTGGACAGTTTTGAGTGAGTCTGCTGATGTTGCTCATCTAAATATGAGTGGAGAGTCTGGACATCTTTAGTAAATGGAAGCAGCAGAGGGGTGTTCCACCTGGATTCTTGCAAAGTCCTTAGAGATGCAGCAGATATCATTTCATTCCAGCGGGTATCGTATACACTGCGGAATGCACGGGCTTCTTTTGCAGCACTGTACTCATTCTGAACATTCGCACGGCTTTCAACAAGTAGCGAAATTTTTGTTAAGCTGTGTCCGATTTTGAGAGCAAGGCTGGGGATCTTGTAGGCATTGGTTTCACTGTCATGACCTGCCACCTGCTTCACTGCTTCAACAACTTGCATGAAGTTGGCAGGTTTGATGTGGTCTCGAATTGTCTTCATGGATGTGGTGTTTCTCGAGCATATCAGAAGCCTTCCAAGCTCTCTTAACTTCTGACGAATGTACTCATGTTTGCCTGGGTCATATCCAAGTCGGTTGTACAGATGGTCTCCATACTCTAAGATACAGCTATCAGATTTGACTGCTGTATAAACTTCATCTTGTGTCATCTTGTTTAAAAGTTTCCACAAGTCATGTTTAACACCAGGAGGTGGAGGTACAGTAAATGCACAGAGAGCCTGGACACGGGTTTTTCCAGGCTGTTGTTTCTGTGGAACATGAGGCCGAAACTTGCAGGTCTTCATGTGACGCCAGAGGAGTTTCCTCGCGAAAAAGCCTTGGCAATATGCACAATGGAGAAAATCCTCAGCTTTGGTATCCTGTCTTGGCTGTTTACAAGGAACAAGACTTCCAACGCCAGAGTTCATTACATCAACATTGTGTGCGAAGTTGCCTCTATTTCTGAGATGTTCTAGATGCATTCGTCTTTCTTTGGAGCATTTAGGGAAGGACATAGCCTGGGCAACCTCTGACTCACTGAGATGAGCTCGCTCCAAATGTCTTGCGAGTTTTACAACACCCAACTTACAGTACAAACAATACTGCTTTTTGTTGTAGATTCTTGACCCATTCTCCTTTTTACAGGTAGCAGGGATGGAAAGAGAACCATCAGAAACTCCATCAGTAAGAGGTGACGAGGTACTGTCAGGAAGAGTTTGGTCTGGGGTCATCATTGAGTTTTCTAACCGGTCACCAGTATCTCCCACGTCCCTCTGTTGTGATGAGTGACCATGACTGGATGATGTCGTATGACAGGAAGCACTAATTAAGCGTTGCCTTTTACGTATCAAACCGGAGCTGCTTCTCCTTCTTGTGGGTGAGCGCCCTCTGTCCTGCTGTGAGGAGACATTTGCTTCTGGTGGAGAGGGATATGAATCTCTGATTTCATCCGCATTTATAAAGTTCAGGCTATTAAGCCCCCTCTCTTTGGGGTCAACTAGATCAAGAATTTCACTCGTGTCTGTACCATCAGAGTCCCCACTAGTCACCGGTACATATTCTTCTCCACTGTCGTCAGAGGTGGGGTCAAAGAGCTCATCTGAATCAAAACTAGTTTGGTATTTCATCTAGAGAAAAAAATAATAAAGAAAAGTCAAAATAAAGCCCCCAAACTGATAAAACTTTTCATATAAACTTTTAATCTTTTCCCTACATTGTCAGTGTGTTGCTTACCACTATGCTTTTAGTTCTCCTGAGCCTCGGGATAGCAATATCTTCCAGCTCAGAGTCAGGATTCATAGATGGACTCAGAGATTCATCAGAATCTGTGTAGTCGACCAGCCTGTCTCTATTTAATGAGGAGAGGGGACCAGTTGCATCTGAACCCTACAGAAAATAAAAACATAACAACTATGAAAAACACAAAAGCATACGGATGAACAACTTTACACTACATTAAAACAGAGCAAAATGAAATTGACGAGTGAAGGCATATATTCAATCACAGTAAAATGGTACCTCTGACTTCACTAACATTGATCCTAATGATATATAAACATGATTAATGGAGCTCATCAGACAGGTGAGGTTTAAAACTAGAGTATGAACACCTCAAAGACCAGAGAAGATGATCAGCACAACTCTGTACCTCTATCTGAGAGTCTGCAGGACCCAGAAGAGTCTGCTCTGAGGTGCTCCAGGTCTCATTCTCTGAGGGGTCTGTCTCAGTCAGCTGGGCTCCATCCTGCAGAAAAAGTTCAGCATCAATAAAACAAATAATATACATAACTATAAGTACTTACAATATAAAACGAAGCAGGATTAAGATTTTTTTTTTAAATGCTTAAATCTTTGAAAGCAGAATCAATGCTTATTTAAAAGGGATTTAATCAACTCTGATTTCAGACTTAAATATGTCTCCCGCTCTATCAAACAACACTGATACCAAGCAAAAGTAGTGCCAGAAGAGCTAAAACGTCCTGATTCTGACAGCTGGTACAACAACCGTGGACAAGAGTAACCTTAGTTTAGGGACTCATGATATTTAAATTGTTATTTGAGTTAAATGCACATAAAAATTCAAACTTGTTAGTATTAAATGTGTAGAGTGTTACTCACTTAACGAGGTCCCCACAAATACTGTGGACCTGACAGATGTGTGTGTATAAGAGAGGGGGGAGGGGTAATAGAAATACAACATCCTGACTGGACCCCAGAACATCATAAAAACCTGAATGTGACTCAGATCAGACCTCTGACTTCACTAACATTGATCCTAATGATATATAAATATGATTAATGGAGCTCATCAAACAGGAGAGGTTCAAAACTAGAGTATGAACACCTGAAAGGCCAGAGAAGATGATCAGCACAACTCTGTACCTCTATCTGAGAGTCTGCAGGACCCAGAAGAGTCTGCTCTGAGGTGCTCCAGGTCTCATTCTCTGAGGGGTCTGTCTCAGTCAGCTGGGCTCCATCCTGCAGAAAAAGTTCAGCATCAATAAAACAAATAATATACATAACTATAAGTACTTACAATATAAAACAAAGCAGGATTAAGAATTTTTTTAAAATACTTAAATCTTTGAAAGCAGAATCAATGCTTATTTAAAAGGGATTTAATTGACTCTGATTTCAGACTTAAATGTGTCTCCCGCTCTATCAAACAACACTGATACCAAGCAAAAGTAGTGCCAGAAGAGCTAAAACGTCCTGATTCTGACAGCTGGTACAACAACCGTGGACAAGAGTAACCTTAGTTTAGGGACTCATGATATTTAAATTGTTATTTGAGTTAAATGCACAGAAAAATTCAAACTTGTTAGTATTAAATGTGTAGAGTGTTACTCACTTAACGAGGTCCCCACAAATACTGTGGACCTGACAGATGTGTGTGTATAAGAGAGGGGGGGGGGGTAATAGTAATACAACATCCTGACTGGACCCCAGAACATCATAAAAACCTGAATGTGACTCAGATCAGACCTCTGACTTGACTAACATTGATCCTAATGATATATAAACATGATTAATGGAGCTCATCAAACAGGAGAGGTTTAAAACTAGAGTATGAACACCTCAAAGACCAGAGAAGATGATCAGCACAACTCTGTACCTCTATCTGAGAGTCTGCAGGACCCAGAAGAGTCTGCTCTGAGGTGCTCCAGGTCTCATTCTCTGAGGGGTCTGTCTCAGTCAGCTGGGCTCCATCCTGAAGAAAAAGTTCAGCATCAATAAAACAAATAATATACATAACTATAAGTACTTACAATATAAAACGAAGCAGGATTAAGATTTTTTTTTTAAATACTTAAATCTTTGAAAGCAGAATCAATGCTTATTTAAAAGGGATTTAATTGACTCTGATTTCAGACTTAAATATGTCTCCTGCTCTATCAAACAACACTGATACCAAGCAAAAGTAGTGCCAGAAGAGCTAAAACGTCCTGATTCTGACAGCTGGTACAACAACCGTGGACAAGAGTAACCTTAGTTTAGGGACTCATGATATTTAAATTGTTATTTGAGTTAAATGCACATAAAAATTCAAACTTGTTAGTATTAAATGTGTAGAGTGTTACTCACTTAACTAGGTCCCCACAAATACTGTGGACCTGACAGATGTGTGTGTATAAGAGAGGGGGGAGGGGTAATAGAAATACAACATCCTGACTGGACCCCAGAACATCATAAAAACCTGAATGTGACTCAGATCAGACCTCTGACTTCACTAACATTGATCCTAATGATATATAAACATGATTAATGGAGCTCATCAAACAGGAGAGGTTTAAAACTAGAGTATGAACACCTCAAAGACCAGAGAAGATGATCAGCACAACTCTGTACCTCTATCTGAGAGTCTGCAGGACCCAGAAGAGTCTGCTCTGAGGTGCTCCAGGTCTCATTCTCTGAGGGGTCTGTCTCAGTCAGCTGGGCTCCATCCTGCAGAAAAAGTTCAGCATCAATAAAACAAATAATATACATAACTATAAGTACTTACAATATAAAACGAAGCAGGATTAAGAATTTTTTTTTAAATACTTAAATCTTTGAAAGCAGAATCAATGCTTATTTAAAGGGGATTTAATCAACTCTGATTTCAGACTTAAATATGTCTCCTGCTCTATCAAACAACACTGATACCAAGCAAAAGTAGTGCCAGAAGAGCTAAAACGTCCTGATTCTGACAGCTGGTACAACAACCGTGGACAAGAGTAACCTTAGTTTAGGGACTCATGATATTTAAATTGTTATTTGAGTTAAATGCACAGAAAAATTCAAACTTGTTAGTATTAAATGTGTAGAGTGTTACTCACTTAACGAGGTCCCCACAAATACTGTGGACCTGACAGATGTGTGTGTATAAGAGAGGGGGGAGGGGTAATAGAAATACAACATCCTGACTGGACCCCAGAACATCATAAAAACCTGAATGTGACTCAGATCAGACCTCTGACTTCACTAACATTGATCCTAATGATATGTAAACATGATTAATAGAGCTCATCAAACAGGAGAGGTTTAAAACTAGAGTATGAACACCTCAAAGACCAGAGAAGATGATCAGCACAACTCTGTACCTCTATCTGAGAGTCTGCAGGACCCAGAAGAGTCTGCTCTGAGGTGCTCCAGGTCTCATTCTCTGAGGGGTCTGTCTCAGTCAGCTGGGCTCCATCCTGAAGAAAAAGTTCAGCATCAATAAAACAAATAATATACATAACTATAAGTACTTACAATATAAAACGAAGCAGGATTAAGATTTTTTTTTTAAATACTTAAATCTTTGAAAGCAGAATCAATGCTTATTTAAAAGGGATTTAATTGACTCTGATTTCAGACTTAAATGTGTCTCCCGCTCTATCAAACAACACTGATACCAAGCAAAAGTAGTGCCAGAAGAGCTAAAACGTCCTGATTCTGACAGCTGGTACAACAACCGTGGACAAGAGTAACCTTAGTTTAGGGACTCATGATATTTAAATTGTTATTTGAGTTAAATGCACAGAAAAATTCTAACTTGTTAGTATTAAATGTGTAGAGTGTTACTCACTTAACGAGGTCCCCACAAATACTGTGGACCTGACAGATGTGTGTGTATAAGAGAGGGGGAGGGGTAATAGTAATACAACATCCTGACTGGACCCCAGAACATCATAAAAACCTGAATGTGACTCAGATCAGACCTCTGACTTGACTAACATTGATCCTAATGATATATAAACATGATTAATGGAGCTCATCAAACAGGAGAGGTTTAAAACTAGAGTATGAACACCTCAAAGACCAGAGAAGATGATCAGCACAACTCTGTACCTCTATCTGAGAGTCTGCAGGACCCAGAAGAGTCTGCTCTGAGGTGCTCCAGGTCTCATTCTCTGAGGGGTCTGTCTCAGTCAGCTGGGCTCCATCCTGAAGAAAAAGTTCAGCATCAATAAAACAAATAATATACATAACTATAAGTACTTACAATATAAAACGAAGCAGGATTAAGATTTTTTTTTTAAATACTTAAATCTTTGAAAGCAGAATCAATGCTTATTTAAAAGGGATTTAATCAACTCTGATTTCAGACTTAAATGTGTCTCCTGCTCTATCAAACAACACTGATACCAAGCAAAAGTAGTGCCAGAAGAGCTAAAACGTCCTGATTCTGACAGCTGGTACAACAACCGTGGACAAGAGTAACCTTAGTTTAGGGACTCATGATATTTAAATTGTTATTTGAGTTAAATGCACATAAAAATTCAAACTTGTTAGTATTAAATGTGTAGAGTGTTACTCACTTAACGAGGTCCCCACAAATACTGTGGACCTGACAGATGTGTGTGTATAAGAGAGGGGGGAGGGGTAATAGAAATACAACATCCTGACTGGACCCCAGAACATCATAAAAACCTGAATGTGACTCAGATCAGACCTCTGACTTCACTAACATTGATCCTAATGATATATAAACATGATTAATGGAGCTCATCAAACAGGAGAGGTTTAAAACTAGAGTATGAACACCTCAAAGACCAGAGAAGATGATCAGCACAACTCTGTACCTCTATCTGAGAGTCTGCAGGACCCAGAAGAGTCTGCTCTGAGGTGCTCCAGGTCTCATTCTCTGAGGGGTCTGTCTCAGTCAGCTGGGCTCCATCCTGCAGAAAAAGTTCAGCATCAATAAAACAAATAATATACATAACTATAAGTACTTACAATATAAAACGAAGCAGGATTAAGAATTTTTTTTTAAATACTTAAATCTTTGAAAGCAGAATCAATGCTTATTTAAAAGGGATTTAATTGACTCTGATTTCAGACTTAAATGTGTCTCCCGCTCTATCAAACAACACTGATACCAAGCAAAAGTAGTGCCAGAAGAGCTAAAACGTCCTGATTCTGACAGCTGGTACAACAACCGTGGACAAGAGTAACCTTAGTTTAGGGACTCATGATATTTAAATTGTTATTTGAGTTAAATGCACAGAAAAATTCAAACTTGTTAGTATTAAATGTGTAGAGTGTTACTCACTTAACGAGGTCCCCACAAATACTGTGGACCTGACAGATGTGTGTGTATAAGAGAGGGGGGGAGGGGTAATAGAAATACAACATCCTGACTGGACCCCAGAACATCATAAAAACCTGAATGTGACTCAGATCAGACCTCTGACTTCACTAACATTGATCCTAATGATATGTAAACATGATTAATAGAGCTCATCAAACAGGAGAGGTTTAAAACTAGAGTATGAACACCTCAAAGACCAGAGAAGATGATCAGCACAACTCTGTACCTCTATCTGAGAGTCTGCAGGACCCAGAAGAGTCTGCTCTGAGGTGCTCCAGGTCTCATTCTCTGAGGGGTCTGTCTCAGTCAGCTGGGCTCCATCCTGAAGAAAAAGTTCAGCATCAATAAAACAAATAATATACATAACTATAAGTACTTACAATATAAAACGAAGCAGGATTAAGATTTTTTTTTTAAATACTTAAATCTTTGAAAGCAGAATCAATGCTTATTTAAAAGGGATTTAATTGACTCTGATTTCAGACTTAAATGTGTCTCCCGCTCTATCAAACAACACTGATACCAAGCAAAAGTAGTGCCAGAAGAGCTAAAACGTCCTGATTCTGACAGCTGGTACAACAACCGTGGACAAGAGTAACCTTAGTTTAGGGACTCATGATATTTAAATTGTTATTTGAGTTAAATGCACATAAAAATTCAAACTTGTTAGTATTAAATGTGTAGAGTGTTACTCACTTAACGAGGTCCCCACAAATACTGTGGACCTGACAGATGTGTGTGTATAAGAGAGGGGGGAGGGGTAATAGAAATACAACATCCTGACTGGACCCCAGAACATCATAAAAACCTGAATGTGACTCAGATCAGACCTCTGACTTCACTAACATTGATCCTAATGATATATAAACATGATTAATGGAGCTCATCAAACAGGAGAGGTTTAAAACTAGAGTATGAACACCTCAAAGACCAGAGAAGATGATCAGCACAACTCTGTACCTCTATCTGAGAGTCTGCAGGACCCAGAAGAGTCTGCTCTGAGGTGCTCCAGGTCTCATTCTCTGAGGGGTCTGTCTCAGTCAGCTGGGCTCCATCCTGCAGAAAAAGTTCAGCATCAATAAAACAAATAATATACATAACTATAAGTACTTACAATATAAAACGAAGCAGGATTAAGAATTTTTTTTTAAATACTTAAATCTTTGAAAGCAGAATCAATGCTTATTTAAAAGGGATTTAATTGACTCTGATTTCAGACTTAAATGTGTCTCCCGCTCTATCAAACAACACTGATACCAAGCAAAAGTAGTGCCAGAAGAGCTAAAACGTCCTGATTCTGACAGCTGGTACAACAACCGTGGACAAGAGTAACCTTAGTTTAGGGACTCATGATATTTAAATTGTTATTTGAGTTAAATGCACAGAAAAATTCAAACTTGTTAGTATTAAATGTGTAGAGTGTTACTCACTTAACGAGGTCCCCACAAATACTGTGGACCTGACAGATGTGTGTGTATAAGAGAGGGGGGAGGGGTAATAGAAATACAACATCCTGACTGGACCCCAGAACATCATAAAAACCTGAATGTGACTCAGATCAGACCTCTGACTTGACTAACATTGATCCTAATGATATATAAACATGATTAATGGAGCTCATCAAACAGGAGAGGTTTAAAACTAGAGTATGAACACCTCAAAGACCAGAGAAGATGATCAGCACAACTCTGTACCTCTATCTGAGAGTCTGCAGGACCCAGAAGAGTCTGCTCTGAGGTGCTCCAGGTCTCATTCTCTGAGGGGTCTGTCTCAGTCAGCTGGGCTCCATCCTGCAGAAAAAGTTCAGCATCAATAAAACAAATAATATACATAACTATAAGTACTTACAATATAAAACGAAGCAGGATTAAGAATTTTTTTTTAAATACTTAAATCTTTGAAAGCAGAATCAATGCTTATTTAAAGGGGATTTAATCAACTCTGATTTCAGACTTAAATATGTCTCCCGCTCTATCAAACAACACTGATACCAAGCAAAAGTAGTGCCAGAAGAGCTAAAACGTCCTGATTCTGACAGCTGGTACAACAACCGTGGACAAGAGTAACCTTAGTTTAGGGACTCATGATATTTAAATTGTTATTTGAGTTAAATGCACATAAAAATTCAAACTTGTTAGTATTAAATGTGTAGAGTGTTACTCACTTAACGAGGTCCCCACAAATACTGTGGACCTGACAGATGTGCGTGTATAAGAGAGGGGGGAGGGGTAATAGTAATACAACATCCTGACTGGACCCCAGAACATCATAAAAACCTGAATGTGACTCAGATCAGACCTCTGACTTGACTAACATTGATCCTAATGATATATAAACATGATTAATGGAGCTCATCAAACAGGAGAGGTTTAAAACTAGAGTATGAACACCTCAAAGACCAGAGAAGATGATCAGCACAACTCTGTACCTCTATCTGAGAGTCTGCAGGACCCAGAAGAGTCTGCTCTGAGGTGCTCCAGGTCTCATTCTCTGAGGGGTCTGTCTCAGTCAGCTGGGCTCTATCCTGAAGAAAAAGTTCAGCATCAATAAAACAAATAATATACATAACTATAAGTACTTACAATATAAAACGAAGCAGGATTAAGATTTTTTTTTAAATACTTAAATCTTTGAAAGCAGAATCAATGCTTATTTAAAAGGGATTTAATTGACTCTGATTTCAGACTTAAATATGTCTCCTGAACATCATAAAAACCTGAATGTGACTCGGATCAGACCTCTGACTTCACTAACATTGATCCTGATGATATCAAAACATACTTAAAGTGCTAACAACTTGTCAAATTTGTCAAACCTGTATTCTCCATGGCCAATCAGATCCACCATAGTCGTACGTTATCTCTTCCCCAGCATCTATGTCCCTCCCAGCGAAGAGACAGAGGTGTGGTTTCCTGTCTGCCAGGATCTTTTTCATTTTACAGTTCGGATTCTTGTGGTCATCATTGACCAGACGCCCTAGACTGCTGTCTTCTTGAGCTGCATCAATACTTTAAAAAGAATATTAATAATTTAAGAGGTCCTTGCTAAATCTTTGATTGGATCTTGGAACAATGTACCACCATGTCTTAGAACGAGAACTTAAGGCAAGATCACTTCATCTTTTTCAACTTAAACATCTCATAAGTACACATCTTTAAAGCAAAATAACTTTAGTCAATTCTTTACTCATATCCCTAACAGGAAGACTTTTAAATGAGGTGTAAAGAGGTGTAAAGTCACACTAAGCCTTACCACCAAGTTTTTTCATTCCATTGGAATTCAAACATGAAGACAGAACATCTGCCATGATAGATTGTTCTTCTCCTCAGGGATTCATCGGAATTTAAGAATTCGCCTCGGTACTCCACAACAAAGTCTCCTTTACTGAAATGGGACTTTGTAAAGACCCCTCGACCTGGCATGAACAGACAGGTTTGATGTTTGAAGCTTCACAGTTGTACATTTTCACATCCTTTGAACAGAAAGTTCTATACATAAACCTAGCACCATAAAGAGGTAAGCTATGATACTACAAAATAACAACATGAAATCATAATGAAATCTTAAACCTCATACCTTTGACTGAATTTATATACTTCACTTCCAACTTTGCGGTCTTGTCGACGCCCTTCACAGCATGCTCTATTGCATCCTGCTTAGGTGATATCCTCCGTCGTAGTGAAGCCATTAAAGATCCTGTAATCAAATGCAGTGCAATTTCAATGTAACCTTAATCATAACCATAACATGCTCTTCATGTCTTAACAGCACCCTGCTGCGACTGCCACCTCTGTTTCAACATTAGATGATCTGTTGTTTTATTTCATTTAAACATGAATTTATATAGCTAAAACAGACTTTATTAAACACATGCAGAAAGTGTTGATTTGAAGAAAACAATGATCTCTACCTGTGACATATTCTATAAGCATGCAAACTGGAATAAAAGACATTCATAGGAATCTTCGAAGAGACATGATTCAATGGGAAATACTAGCTCCTGATCTAAAGAACATAGATGCTGACCAAAAAGAGGGACTGTGACACACCTGCAGGTAACAACCACATCAACATTCACTGTGAATATTAATGTGGTTGTTACAGGTAAAAATTTGTGGTTCATGGTAAATAAATAAATGTGAATAACATTCATGGATTAATTTGGCATAAGCCTCCACTGAACTTACAAACTGTGACCACTGTGCATGCATGTTACAGGAAAAACGTGAACTTGCTCTTGCACGTGTTAAATGAGTGATTCAATTAGCCCTAGTATCTCGAAAATGCAGCTTCATGTCTGAAACACTCATTCGCTAAAATACTGTATTTAAAAAGCATGTTTAACTTCACACTAAGGCTCAGGTGAACAAAAACATACCCTGTGTCACTTTATTGTTTTCAACTAAAACAGCCAGACACAACAAGGACTAATCAGTGTACAACCATGCCGGATTAGCGTTAGCCACTTAGCTTTTGCTGGAGTAAAATAGGTGTGGGTTAGACCTGTAAAGTAAAGTACTGCAACTGCGTCAAAGTAGTGTACTAAAATAAATCACAATTGAGAAGATAAAAGTAAAACTTACCTTAGTTTTAACACCACTTTTGTTGTTTTTTTCTCCTCCATCAAGTGCTTCTTCCATGTGTCTCCTCCGTGCGTGAGTTAAGGAGCGCTTGCTCTGTAAAGTGAGCACATCCTGGACGGGTGGTGCTGTTGACAAGTAGATGATTCTTATGTCCGCCCGCCTGGCATGTTAATATGTATTATCAAGGCTACCCAATCCGTTGTTCCATTAAAAAAACACTCATTTAGTAGAAAAATAATACCTTTTCGATTTATCATGTAGTTCCAATGTTTATTGTACGATTTTTTTTTATTTTTATGACAGACAATATTGTTTTTAAGTGAAACTAAACTTTTAGCTTTTTAGCATTCATGTTTTCTATGTGCACCAACCATAGACTGTGGGTGCATCTCAAAGCTCTTAACTTCCATCCTCGAGTATTTCACTCACGTTTTAGCCCCGCCCACCAGAGATGCGATGAAATGAAAGGATGAGAGGAAACGAGGAGATTTGTATTAAGAGAAATGAGACGTGCTTTCCTCCATCGGTTTGTGATGACGGCTTTGACAGCTGTCTGTTTATGCACACATGTTCACTGTAATAACTCTGTTAAACAGGTAAACACAGAGACAGAGCTCTGTTTATATTTATCAAACACTTGCACATGAAGAGAATCAGCTCTCTGTTTATTCTGTCCTGAATCATTGCGGATCGATTCACCGGTAAAATGCCTCATTATTAAATTATTTATTCCTTTTAGAGAAAATATAAACCATGCATCTCTTTTCAAACCCCGTGCTCATTAATGATCAGCCTGATATGAAACTTTATTAACATGACAGGAAATATAACAAGTGTTTTTACAAACAGACAAACTTTACTGTCACACTGTAATTCTCTTCGTGAAGAAAACGAAAACAAACGGGGAAACTAACAGGAGAAACAACTGACCATGAATATATCTATTCTATCCATGATATTAGACGATATGACAATTTAATCAGACAGAGAATCTGAAATAAACAATCAGATAGAAAACTCAGGAGTGATCCTGTTATTTTGGTTTAATAGCTTTAGCTTTTATGTTCAGTATTTCGTGTTTAAAACTCACATCAAACCCTTTTTAATCTCAGCTTATCACACACAGACGGATGTTGATGTTCTGTTTCAGGGCACCCTCAGTGACTGTTTTAAGGTCTCCTCCGTCCTCTCTCCTCTCTCCTCCAGCAGAGTTAAGAGCTTTGGGACACAATTAAAAATGGCGGGTCAGTAACTACTTCCGGTTCGAGCGAGAGGAGAGGAGACTGCGGTTAACAGCTTTGAGATGCACCCTGTATAAATAATGGACGTAGTATCCGTGACCTCACCCATCTGTTTCTGAAGCACTGTTTTGAGGCCAATCGTCAGCGGCAGCCATATTGCTGCTGTCGAGCGAGTGTGACTACACTCGTCTTTTGTACCAGGCTGTAAACATGTTTATTTCGGCAAACATCAGGCGGTGGTGCACACCAGGCGGTGGCAAACATCAGGGGGCCGTTTCAGGAAGCAAGTTTAACAAACACAGAGTCAAAACCTGAACCCTAGGTTGAGGAACCCTGAGCTGTCAAACTCAGAGTGTTCGGTTTCAGAACAGCTGATAACAATTATTTCAATCAACTCTGAGTGAAGGTAACCCTGAGTGAAGCTCAAGATATAGGAGGATATAAAAAGCCCTCTTCAATAGAACACAGATAACATGATTCACCATGGCAACAAGCGAAAAAAACACTCGATCCTCCTACTTCTCTTCAGTGAAGTTGGAGATATTGATGACCGCGTATGCAGAAAACGAGCATATCGTCCGAAAATAAAGCAACACTGTGGCAGCAGCAAAAGAGCAAGAGCTCGTGTGGCAGAAAATGACTGAGCAAGTCGATGCGTGAGGATTAACTGGAGAAAAAATAAATGTTCCGTCCTGAGTTTTTCACTCACTCAGATATTTCCACCCCCCCCATAACCGTACATACACACACATATATATATATGCCATTTATACATACATACTATACTACCTATTTATGTATTCATTGATTGATTCCTTCATTAATTAGTTTTTTTTTTATTAATTAATTATTTCCTTTTTTATATCATTTATTTTTGGGGTAATGATATTTTGCGGTATTTCAAAATGATAAGGGATCATGCATGTGAAAAAATGTTATCTCTCTATGGCCCCCATCAAACAAGTCTGCAATGCAACATTCAACTCATATCTGAGCCTGAGACCACAGAAAGAGGTTTTTATAATCCTCTTTCTGTTCAGAACTCAGGCCTTTTAGCTTCTTACTAAATCTTGATTATCTGAATTTCCTCTCCTCTCCTCCCCTGGTAATATAATTTAACAGTTCTTTATTTTACTCTTTCTGTCAAGATATTGCAGCTGATAACATGCTGCTTCCTGTTATAGCCATTTCAAAGTAAATTTTTTTGGGACTACGGAACATGAGGGGACGTTTATTGTGAAAAGGTTTTTCGGAAATTAAATGTTTTTCATCGAAATTAACTAAGACTAGAGGCGTCCATCGGGAGGTATAATATTTATATTTAATTTGGCCTTAAGTCGCAGGCACACTCATCGACCCTGAACATATTTAACTTAAAAAAAACGGGTTTTAACCATAGGTTGTAACACACTTTCATGCAGGTAGGGCCGATATAACAGATGAAAATCCCTGCAGAACAATGAGCGTGCCCTGAAGTGTCACAGAGAGGAGGGGGGTCCGATCGACGTTTTTGTCTGTCACATATCACTCTGCTACGCTGCTATTTTTACCTGCCTCTTCACTTCTATCACGTTTACATAGTTGGCAGAACTGGGTGTATTGTCTTTATTAATCCGTGCCGTGCCCCCCGTACGACTGCTTTCAGTCTGCATGCTTCAGTTAGGGCAGGGGTAACTCAGGGTTAGGTGAAGCAAACCTGCCAGCGAGCAGGTTAGTTTCAGGGAGTATGTTGCCCAGGTAACTGAGTCAGTGTTGCACTGAACTGGCTTTGAGAAACCGAAAAACCGGAGTACCCCTCATTTCAGGGTTGACTTACTTGGGATTTTCACTTAACCTGCTTTCTGAAACGGGCCCCAGGTGGTGCTTGTGTGGGGGCCTGCTCATATCTGCTTGCGGTTTTAATTTAATTTTATAGTTTAATATTATATATTTTTGATTTGTGGTATTTTAATCTTCTACCTTTGTTGTTTTTATTCTTCCAACATCCTCTTTTATCGTCTTTAAGTTTCTTTCTCATTTGTAAAGCTTGTAACCCTGTTTCAAAAAGTGCTATATAAATAAAGATTATGTTATTATTATTATTATTATTATTATTATTATTATTATATTATTGTTAATCAACTAAAAGAGGAAGCCTCTATCAAAAAAGGGCTGCATGCTCCTGCATATTTTAGCCAAGTGTGTGTAGAGTGTGTGTGGGGGCGGTACCACTCTCTGCCACTAGAGGCCGATACTGAGTAATTTTCCGACACACACCAAAGCACACTTTTTCGGGTTTATGTGCAAAGTGGGGAAAACCCTGAAAACTTCACAGGCCACTATTTTGATCTTTATTGAACTGAATTTAAGGTTATATTTGTGGGGTCCAGCATTTGGGTCCCCACGAAGATTTTGGTCCCCACGCTGTGAGTGGGCTAACATATTTCGGATCCCACAATGTAACAAAAACAAACACACACACACACACACACACACACACACACACACACAGGGGCAGTTCAGTGTGTAAACAGCTCTAGGCCAAAAGTCGACATCTCACATTGACGGGGATGAATTCAGAGACGTTTGAGAGATGTTTCATGGAGACTGGAATGCACGGGCAACAGCAGCTGTAAACCTTCATTATTATCATCAAATGGTCCGCATGTTGGTGAGTGCTTGTTTTTATCATCCTGGGCTGTAAAAACATCATAAAAACTGGAAACATTTCCTGATGATTAATAAAAAAGTTAGGTGCATGTTTGAAATGTTGCATTGCTTGAAGAATTACGGACACAAGCAGCCAATTAGGGAAGGACACCACCAGTGACCCCATGATACAATATTATCACGATGCTTTGGTCACAGTACGATATTAGTGCGACTGTGAGCATCTTGTTACACTCGAAATCATATAAACCTCAACACCATATACTTATATCATCACAATTTTTAACATTCTTTGACTTGCACAAAGAAAAACTTAAAGAAACCTGTTTTATCAAACAAGATGCAAGTCCTTAGTCATTTTAGTTGCTTCATTTTGGGAGTCATTTTGACACCCAGGTGACCAAAGAGATGCAGAGCTGTTTTGCTCTGAGTCAACAACAATCAGAGCTTTCCTTTCTCCTCTCAACTTACTAAACATCATCCATACATTTATTTCATCCAGACTTGACAGCCATGATGCATTTTATTGAAGCACCAGTAAGCACACCATCTAAAGCCTACAAGACTGAGTTTTAGATTTGACTGCTTGTTTTTAAAGCGTTAAATGTCCAGACTCCAGCCTTTATCTGTGAACTGATCTGACCTTGCCTGCTGCCTGAGGTCCTTTAGTCGAGCTCTACTCATGGTTACTAAATACGACTGGTGATAAAAGGTGACAGAGTAGTTAGAGTTTGGCTCCAAAGCTGAAGAACTCCCTGCCCCAGGAGAAGAAGAAGAAAAACTCGGCATCCTCTTTGAAATCTTTTCTTAATACTCTCTTCTGTCGTTTGGCTTTTTGTTGACCGTGGGATTTGTTGTACTCATCTCTTTCACCTTGTATGACTTAAGTATTAGATGTTACTCATACTTATTGGTACTTGCCTTGTTAGAGCTCTTTTCCACCTTGTTTTGATTATCATATTTAATTGTTGTAATTGTTTTTATTTGCTAAGCTCTTTGTAACTTGGTTTTAAAAAGTGTTATACAAATACAGTTATCATTATTTTTAAAAAAGCTGTATACACCAAATGCTAACTTTGGATTACAGTGGGTGAGATGAGCCTTCATGTACTTTGTGTTCCAAAAGTATTATTGTTAACGTTGCACTGCTTGTTAAAAGGTCTAATCCCTCATCAAAAAATCTCTGCGGTGGAAAATGCATAAAAAAACCATCCACCCCATGAGACCGGTCTCTGACGTTAAAATCAAAGAAATCTTCATGCTAATGGACTTGTTCTGTTAGCCATAAAGAGGCTTCGATGACCATGTCCACATGTTCTATAATCAGGTCAAAATTTTAGAGAGAAGTGGATTAAGTTTTCTTTCAGTAACTCGTCACTCACAGTCAACTCTCAGGAAGTCGTTGAGGAGTTGGAAGAGAGGGAAACTGTCCCAGCTGTCGGGCGGCTGAACCTCCAGAGCTGCATCCATGTCGGCCGAGTAGAGACACAGGAAGGTCTCTGCGTGCTCCACCATCAGGTCCGACCACCACGCGAAGGCCTTCAGGGGGAGTGAAGGAGAGGCGGAGAGGAAGAGGGACAGATACAAAGAGTGGAAAACAACCAAGAGGTGAGAGCGAAAGGAAGGAGAGAAATTAGACAAAGAGGTTTTATAACTGTAAGTGCTCTCATGTCTGTATAATGTTAGCAGTTTTGATCTCTTCTAACATGAAGCTACAGATGTGATGAAACTCCAGTGATCTATAGCAAATGCTCTTGGCTGCTTTTCTCACTTTTCAACATATGAAATCAACATGTTGCTTCAACGACTTCACTGCGTGATCTCCAGGGAGGGATTCTTCACAACTTGAAGCAGAAAACACAGCGCTTGGGCACGGAAAAATCACACACTTTTCTGTTGGCCCATAGAGGAAACAGCAGCAGCTCCTTGACAGGCTTGGCAGGGAGCTACTTAAACACTCACCCACTGCTCCTTAAGCGAGTCAATCAGAAGAAAGGAGCTAGCGAGCTGCGCCGTGCTCCAATCTCCACATTCAACAGACGCTGTGGAGTGACTGTTAGGGACCGGGCTGGTCTCATGCACATCGAAAACACTCTCTTTCCTCCATGCACCCCCACTCTTGCCCGGCTGCTTAAGAGGAACCCCTGAGGATCCATGGTGTTTGCTCATTCACATCAAGCTGTCAACACTGTAATGTGAATGTACCCATGGACTGATGTGGTGGGGGCCGCATGCACTTGCCATGGGAGCTCTTAGAAGTGGGGAGTTGGTGTGGGAGATAGTTGGCAAGAAGGTTCATCCAGACAGTGTCACGCATGTAATCATCATTTTGTACTTTTTAAGACTTTTGCAGACAAATAGAAGAGAAGTACGACTTTCAAACTTAAAGATATCTGGGACCTATTTGATTCAGGTATATCAGGAGTGAACAATCCTTTTTATGAAGCACTCTGTTGCTGCTGTTCCTGAGTTACTCTCTGTGAAAACATAGACTCTCTCTGCAATCCACAGCATACTGTTTCACTTTGTAATCTGCTTTTCTAAAGACAAAAGTCTCCATGGAAAGCAAAACAAATTCAACGCGGAACAATCCGCCTGGACTCCACCTCAGTTTTTGGCTAACTTCTCCTACTTTTGTGCAACTTTGTTCACTGTGTCATCTCCATCTTTCATCTCCTTGGCATCATAGTGACGGCTGGACTCAGTCAAGGGGTACACGCGCATTACAAATAATGGCCGTCTGATGTAAAAAATACTGACAGATCATTACTAAACCCCATAATAAGATGATCTTACTTTTTTCAGATGTATTTCAGGGACAAAAATCTTTATCTGGGTCAGCATGGTATATCAGTTCACATTAATTAAGAAAATTAACAAATTGAATTAATCATGTTTGTGTTTTTCAACCAAGACATGCAGCAAAGGGACCACAGGTTGGCATTGATGTATGATTTCTAACCCTAACCTTAACCCATCCACTCTGAGGACTACAGCCTCTGAACACAGGGTGTTCTATTTTACCGCTGAGCTTAACCGGCGTCTCACATCGGCTATTTTCGCGACATTTTGTTGTGTAAAAATGAAGGAATTTAAATTCTACTCACAGCATTTTCTTTAGCTTTTGACAGTGTTCACTTTCTTACTCCTACAACCTTCACAAGAAGAAGCACAATAAGCCGAAAGTATCGAAAGAGCACCTGCATGTGTTGAACACAAAAAGCCCGCAGCACCTCTTTTGTCTTAATGTTCTGAGCCCTGTAGGTCAAATGCTGATGTTTTGTCACATAATCTCATTAAGAGGACAAATAACTCTTTTGTGTAATATACTGATGCATTCTTTAGTCTCTATTTTCTTTCTGTCTAAGCCATGAAGCTTCATAGTCAGGTTGAGAGAATGCTGTTTCTTGGACCCCGAGCAGCATGTTGAGCAGACTTTAACTTTATTTCTACAAAATCAATCTGGCAGTTATTCTGATGGCCTGTTGCTGCTGCTGAAGGGTTTGCAAATAAGCTAGTTCATGTAAATGTGCAAGGGTACCCTGTCGGATCTCAACGGATCATAAACACAATCCACAAATGGAAGTTATAGTTATAGACCCTCCTGCAGTTTTACTCCTCTTTATTGAAAAAAGTTTTGGCTTATTAGATACATTGAATGCAATATTCAGCATAAAAGTCTTTAAGTTAAAAGTGATGATTACATGAGAGTCAGAGAGGGGCAAGAGTTCATAATGAGCATCAACCAGCATTAGAGCAACACCGGTGAAATGAATTCAAGTTACCAGCTCTGAGTTTTGGTCACGTTAAGCTCTGGATGAGCCTCACGATGAATCACTCAAAACGAATGGTGCCAGTGTTGGAGTCTAGTGTTGGTCATGCTGACGCGCTCACATGATTTGAGCAGCACCGTGATACATTTCACTGAAATGCAATGAGTTAAAGTTTGGTATGATCACTCAAAGCATGCCTCGCGTTTCCTCCATCGTGTCTCCCGAAGGAAGCAATGGAGAGGAATGTTTTCTGGAGGAAGGAGAGGTGTACCATCACCTCTGTAGAATTAATCACACATGGCTGTATAATGCAGACTGGTAAGCATTTCCAGGGGTGCTTTGGGGAAGACTACTATAAAAAAACAAGGTACAGAGTTGTAAAGTTTCACACGTCAGAATGAAACTCACATCTCTGCACTTTGTTTTCTGTGAGTGTGTGGTAATGCTGAGATAAAGACAGTTCCTAAGTGCTTGTCTCAGTTCTTTGTTTGGCAGAACAGTTGCTAGGTCTGAAGCGAACAAGCTGCCACACAAGCACTTGAGTCGCAGTGACCACAAGCTGAGGAGGATCTGGGTCATTGTTGAGACGGGAAACGTTAATGATCCTCTGCATCAGTAGCAGCGTCATTAAGGGCATGCACATGACTTTGAGTAGGGGTAGGGTAGGAGACGGGGCATATGGCATTAAAGCAGTCACATACCTCTTTTCCCTGTTCAAACATTTCCCCGTCAACCAAACAAATCGTTGAAATGTAAAGCAGAGAGAGAATACGTCAATTCTGTGACCCCAGAAATGAGATTTTTAATATAAGACCATATTCACACAGCAGCTGCTTCCCTCGGCTGGAAAGTTCAAATGAGATCAAAATGATGGAGGCAACCTTTTATAAAACACTGGGAATCTGATATAATGATATAAATTAAGGGCATCTTGATTGATCACAGTGTTTCCCACAGTGAGACGATACCTGAACGGGCTGCTTAAGTCTAATCAATGACTAGTTTCTCTGTCCCTCTGCTGATAACCAGCAGCACCTGACATGCTCTGCAAGAGAGAGAGAAAGAGAGAGGGCCTCTTGTTACCCTGCACTCTCTTAGGCTGTGTTCGAAACCGCCTGCTACATATTACCTAGAAATGTAGTATGCAGTACGTACAGCATACTACATACTTTATTTGACGGTAGTATGTGGTATGACTGTTCTGTTGTATCTGTTCTGCAGTATGCTGAGACAGGCGTTGCTGGATTTCCGGTTTCGGAAAGCGGAAGTAAACAACGGCCGAGCTGATACTAAACTGCTTCTTTAGCATCCACTTAAGATTTAAAAAGTTAAGAAGTGTTTTATTTGGAATTAGCTGATGAATACTGTCAGAAGATAAGGCTCAGAGAAGGGAGAGGGTGGGAGGTAAGGAGGGACGCACCGCTGAAAAGCTGCAGTGTGTGTTAGAGGGGCGGAGGAGGGCGGAGGAGTGGTGACAGATGTGAAAGAATAATGAGGTGAGCAAATTAAAGTTGTTTATGAATATTCATAAACAAGTTGGAGAACAAATCACATTTAATCTGAACTAAACTAAACCAACAATAGAAATAATATAAACAGGGTAATGGAACAGAAGCTACAAGTACAGCGTCATTCTGTGGGAAACACTGGATTATCTTATGATATTTGTGACACTCTGGAGGGACATTGGGGCATATTATAAAACAAAGCAGAACATTTGATCAGCCATCAGGTAATGTTGGACACCAACCAGCCAATGTTAGCATTCATACATCTCTCTGATGATGAAGTTAGAAGTCTAACATCTGAGGGCACTGGCTGCTGTGTGAATATGGTAAATATAAACAGAACAACATTGATAGTTAAGGGTTAAAAAACTGTGAGGAAGAAATCTTCAAACCTCGAGCTCTGCCTTTATTCATGAATTCTTTTATTTCTCCTACACTTATTAATGCTTCTGTGTTCTTATGCTTCATGATTTCTGATAATCTTAAATCCTGCAACAAACTTACCTACACATAAGATTGTGTACTTAGTATCAGACATGGCCCACTGTGCAGAGAAGATGCAGTATGATTCAAAGTAGCATGTGGTCAGGAGCGAGGGGTTTTGTATTTACCATTTCAAATATGAACAAACACAAAACACTGAGACCCCCAATATGGAGGAATACGAAATAACTTGCACAATTTGTCACCTGAAACTCGAGATCTGGAGATCCCCTGTTGGTATTTTGATGATTTTAAAAACTATACTGAAGAAAAAGGTAAACATATTTAATGGACAGTCTAAGGAGGAGATTCCTGCTGGCAATCAATATCCCCAACGTAAACCAAACAAATTGGGAAACAACATCTGAAAACACTCCCTATGGCTGGAAGAACACTACACGCTAAATGGAGTTTGGCACATCTGCATTGGTTTCCAGCTAAGTACCAATGTGGCAATAATGCAGCCTGAGGCTCTCATTACATTACACAGGCCGGCGAGGAGGACTTCTGGTAGACTTTTTACTGCATCTCCTACATCGCCTCCACACGCTCCACATCTGTCAGAAGATTGGTTTTGGCTTTTTGCTTAATTCCTCAGAATTGAACAATTTTTAGAAAAGCTGTGTTTACTTTTATTTCAGAGGAACCTCAAAGCTTCAGGGCTGTAACATAAAAAAGACTCTGTGTGCAGAATACTGGCATCAGAGACCACAAGAGGGTTTGCAGGTGATAGCAGATTATGTGCGACGAAGGTGTGTTTTTACTGACAGCAGCCAATAATACCTGGAGTAATCATGAGTTACAATATTTTCTCACAACTTATTAAACATGGTAGCTTCTTTGATGGCCCAACGAGTGCATAGTAATTACAGTTTGGTAATGTTAAGAAACCCAAAGTATTGCTTTTTAGCGCTGTATCCTGGTGCGGGTAACTTTGGTATCTAGTGTAGGTTACATAACTTACAAACAATAACAGACTTTACCAACCCATTAATTGTGACTCAAAAACAACTTATTAGCTGTAAAAAGCTATGCAAAAACTCATGAAGATTTCCTGAAATTTTCTGAATGGGCAGCATGTGTGAGGCAGAAACTTACATCTTAACTTAACCCTTCCTTTTGCCCTGCCAGCTCCTGATTTAAGTTGCTGCAATAAATATTCTGTACAGTTCACCATGAGCAGGCAAGGTTGTGGAAATTTATATCAAGCAACCAGTGCAAACCTGGTAGAGAAGCACATAACAGGATGAACACTAAAACATCCAAGGCTGAAGAAGAGGAGTCATTTTAAAAACAGTAGATGTCTGCACTTCCATCTGATCACATATAGCTTTGAGATGAATGAAAATTGTCCTCATAGTAAAGGTTGTTGTAAACATTAATGCCTGCTTTATACTTCTGTACTGACTCTACACTGTAGACATGCTGAACTGGCAAACAAAGTCATGAGCACTAAATTGCTGTGCACTGGAGAGTCAGGTCCAGGTTCTGCAACATTCTCTGCTTACTCTGCACAGGAAACTACAGAGACTAAATCTGAGGGTATTATGTTTGAGTTGGAGCTGATAAATGTTGAGCAGAAGTCGATCATGCTGCAACTATTGCAAAGAAGAAATGAGAGGAGACGTCGGAGGAGATGGAACGAACAACCACTTAATCAATGTAAGCGGCAATACCAGAAATAATGTGAATTCAGGAAGTTACGCAGAACAATCAAAGGGATTGAGGTCTGCGTTATATCAACGCATAGTTATGTTTTTGAGTAGGTGCATGTCTACATACGCTGTACTGGTGGACGTTGCGCATTGAAGTGGCAGCATTGCTCTGTAATACTCCACCTAAACACTAGATGCAGTGTATTTTCTGTGCTCGTCATGAACAGGCAACTTTGAAAAAAAATATTTGAAATATGCAGGAGTGCACACGTGAAAGCAGCTAGTACTAACTATGTTACTAACTGTTTGACACAAGAAACTTGTACTCCAAACTTGTAGATAAACTTCCCATGTTGTCTGACTTGTGTGAGTGCACTTTTGATCCCATGTCACTTTACTTTCTGAGATTAACTTCACATAAAAACAATACGCTAAAGGTTAGACTGTTGAGATTCAGTTAGTGTAACACCTACAGATTCATATTTTCAGTCACTGGGCCGCTGACCTCGTCCTCACATTTGACAAACATACAGTGAAGATATTATTATCAGAAGTGAAATGACTTGTCATGTTTGTGTGAGTCTGTACGAACTAACTCACCTCAGCATGGTGTTCCTCGTTCTGCTGAAGCACCTCGATCACCAGCTCAGACAGGCGGATGGTGTCCTCCAGTTTTTTGGCAGGGGTAACTAACCGTCCTACATTCTCTGCAGCACAGAGGTCAAAGGTCAGTGAGCAAAGACCCTGAGTCTGATAGGTATCCAAAAATACAACGTTCATGCACCCAAGTGTATCAGAACAACCCTGCCCTGAGGTAGTTATAGTGTGTATTCTTTGATTCAGTAAAAATGTGAAAATCATGCATGTTACTCTGCATACTCCAAAACACTGGATTAAGTCACTCACAAAGTGTGGATAAAGCTGATCCTTAGTCCAGTCTATAGCCTCAGCCTAAAGCCCTGGGACAGTCTCATGGTCATATTAAAATACAAGCAAGAAATATCAACTTGTTATAATTAGGGCTGGGTATCAGATCTTTAAACTGAATCATGTTTGTAGCATCAAGAATCAGAACGAGTCACCTCAGTTCAGATTCAAGTGGATTCTGAAATGAAACATTTGTTGTACCCAGCACTAATTATGACGTACTTCCAGGATCTCTAAATGTTGTTCAGGCATTTTTGAAATCGACCCCATGAGTGCACTGTTTGGTGGCAGGGAGTAGTTATTACAGCTCGTTATGCGGTGAGTGGGTCACGTTTGTGTCACTGTGACAGAACAGTCATCCAGAAAACACAGAGACGCCATGAGGGATGTAAACAGCATGTACACTGAACACTCATCATGCAGTAATGTGGTGATTATGATGAACCTTTAATACAGCTTTTCATGTTGCTCACAGTTTGATTGTCCATGTGGTGAAGTCTTCTCCACCTGTGTTACAAGTTTATCTCCGCAGTGAACGTTGTTTTGATTTGATGAGACTGAACGTACACCACAGCTAGTTAGTGCGAGCTTGACTGACGCCTCAAATGACTGTTGATGTTTTAATGCAGACTAGTTTTAGTCTGATTTTAAAAAGAAGCCATGGTGTGAGACTAATAACTCAATCTGAGGCTTGAGGATATTTATTAGATTAAAATGGATTCTGAGCTGGAAACACCACAACTTAGAGCTTGTGCTTCTACTTCATGTGATATCCTCATACTGTATATATCAGGATGAGGTTAAATTAGAGGGTTAAATTGTTGAAACCATGTTACCAGAGGTCGAGGACTCACTGGGACAGCCATTTTAATGAGTATATAATTTAATATAATTGAATGAAGTTTTAGATCCTTGTATAGGTCTTTTCAAGATTCAGTGACGACAGTAACAAAGTACATTTACTTGGGTACTGTACTTTTTCTACACTTGAGGACAAATATTGTACTTTTGACTCCACTACATGTCTTTCAATGTTCTTGTTACTCTCTACTTTCACTCTGCACTCATACATTATGAACATTAATGTTTTTGAGAGTTTTGAAAAAATAGTTGAAACACTTCAATATTTTAAAAAGGAAAAGCTCCAGGACTTTAACTTCAGTAATACTCTGACTGAGCAACTGTGACTCATGTTGGAGAGATATTTGACCAGGAGGATCTATACTTTGACTTAATAAAGTCAAAGTATATATATTTGACTTAATAAAGTTAAAGTATAGGTAGACAGTAAAGATAAAGTCTGTCTCCCACGCTGTGCCCACCCTGTCTGTCTACAAAGATCGCTGAGGCTTCCTCAAGATCTACAATTTTGTTTCAGTTATCATAATGAGATTTAGACTCTGTAAGACCTTTTCACAAGCCATGTTTTCTGTTTTCAGAATATTGATTTGTGCTTTTATCATGTGAAGTTCCAATAAATGACTCTAGTCCAACACATTCAGCTTGTTGATATTATCAGAGTTTTATCCATTTGTTTGTGGAACACTGTTTTAAGCCCTAATTTAATATTTTTGCCTGCACCTTGGAGGCAGAGGGAACCACATTTGGATAAAATGATGGATACATGTTAGTATTCTTCTATAGTGACTGACACACTGTCAGGGAAGCAATGGACTCTATGTTAACCTCTATTTTGGAAGAAGCTAAACGGAACAATAATTAATCAAAACTAGTAAAGAAGACAACTTGAAACTCATAACTTACTCATTAACTCATAAAAATTGTTAACTGAGGTAATACATCAGTTGGAAAGTACAGTGGTCTACTCATGGACAGACTAGCAGTCAGTTCGCCCCCTACCAGCCTTTAGATAATTTTGTCTTTGAATCAAAGTTCAATTAGTTCTTGTTAATGTTAAATCCTCTACTATATTTCTTTCTCAGTGTAATTTTCTTTTGATTTCATTAATATTTTTATCAAAAATATGCGTTGCTTTTAAATGTCAATTACCCATCCCACTGTGAAGCACAAGAGTTCAATGTAAGTTTGAGAAGCTAAATGAGTCAAGTGAGAAACAGTTCTGGATGAACGAGTCACACATATTTCTAAAGGTCTAAAGAGTCTCTGTGTTTGCCTCAGCTCCATCATTCTTTGTGTCTAAGGACACTAAAGGTTGAACTGGCTGTATCAGAGTTATGACTAATTTAAGCTCTCTGGCTCAGTGATGTCGTGGACAACACAGCAGAGTGATGAGTGCTCGCCTGCTTGAAGTTCAGTCATGCTAACAAGGCTAAAAGCCTCTACAGAAAGGGAGCTCTGTGCTGGTTCAAAGGGGGATTGTTCAGATACTGTCTCTCAGGTCAGAGCTATTTCCCTAGAGTTTGGAAGTCGTGTCTAAGATACAAAGTTGTATCTATTTTATAAAAGTTACTCTTTTTGTTTGTCTTCAGTTTTGTCAAAACTAACCAGAACATCCTGTCTGAACCTGACAAAGAGCAGCCGGTGCTAGTTTATCTAAATGCTGACACTTTACAAAATTGAATGTACAATGTGACACCATATACTACTTAACAAAATTACATTATATCTACAGGGTTTCATAGTACTATTCTTAACTCTACTACACCCTTTTAGGGCCTTTTAGGGATGATGTCATTGCATTAGCTGGCAAAACAAAGTAAACCTGGAGGGAAACATGAATTGCTACCACAGTAGAGTCTTAAAATGTTGACTTGTTGTGTTGTAAGGTCCGGGGATTAGAGGGAGTTATAGAAATGTCTCAAAACTGAAATATTTCTGTGTAAACTATCAGCAGACACTGCTTATCAACAGAAACAAAGACAACTTTGGTTTAATGCAATTCGATGAAAGAACAGGCAGGGGGCAGTGAATACTTTTAAACAGGTGAGGAAAAAAAAACATTTGCTGTTTTATGGAAAGATTATGTTGTGTATATTAGGGGCTATAATTAACCTCTAAAAATAAATTGGGGAGGCATTGTTCAGAAAAGAATTAGAGCCACTGCAAAAATGACACTTTTTATTATTATAATGACTTTAAAGTCAGAGTACCAACATTAATTTCAACATTCAGAGATTAAAGTCAGAATTATGACATTAAAGTTGGAATTCTGACCTTTTTCTCAGAATTCTAGAATTCTAGATTTTAATGTCAGAATTCTAGAATTCTGAGAAAAAGTCAGAATTCTCTCTCCATGGTCAGAAACAAAAAAGATAATACGTTGGAAATGTTGTTATTACTGGTCTAAACTCCAAAACTTTTATTTTACAGTGGCCCTTATCCTCCTCTCAAGCATTCAGAAGAATACTGAATTTTGTTAACTTTTAGCTTTAAGCTACGTTAGCTTTGTTAGCAAAACAAGAGGGGAAACCGTTTGTTTGTTGTTCTTCTACGATTGCTTAGTGATTAACAAAACATTGAGGCATTTAATGACCTATACGCCTTCAGTTTGTCTTTACTAAACACTTCAGATAAGTGTAAATGGTCATCCCACCTTTGGCAGTCCTGTTGTGTATGGTCAGCCAGTCTGCTCCTGTTCATCAGTGTTAACTCATTCAAATACCACTTGGTCCCTGTGTGGAGGATTTTTTTGCCTCCAGCTAAGCCACGCCCACCAAAAGACGTTGCACTCTTTACGAACACTGAAAGGGTCTCTATACTCGGGTATGCTACTGCACCTAACTATGCTAGGGATAGATAAGCGTTGTTAAAAAAATACCCTCTGGGTAATGTTGTACAATCAAACATTGTGACATAATTTTAATGAAGGAAGATATTTTCTTGATTGCTATTCTTTAAATGCCACCTGCATGCAAACAGTGCTGTCCTCCATGCTTGGATACTTGCACTCGGACCCTCTCTCGGGGAACTTGCCAACAAAAGTGATTTTCACTGACAATGTGTGAATCAGCTCAACAATTGCTCTCTCCATTTATCAAAAATCACCTCTTTCCTGCTGTCCTGTCATGTTCAGTCAGTGTATTAACATTTGCTTCCTAATTTCCACCAAATGTTTTAATTCAATTTGGTTTAATTCTCTTTTTTCACTCTTAACCTCCGTTTAGAAAATTTGAAGCAGTGAAAAACACCACAATGTGAGGAGGGGGCGTCATAACATTCCTGAAACATGTGCAGCTAAGTTTTTCTGGGTGATGCACAGATTACAGGAAGGTTGTGATGGGGTCTATGGTGGTATGGTTTAAGGTAGACTTGGTGCTGGTCTGGTCAGGAATGAGCTAACAGGAGAGGTTAGACACACAGTTCAACAACGTCACCTGGATCCTTCAGATCTTTTTCTTCTAAGTAAGAGTTACAGTTCAACAAAAAAAAGAGAGGTTGCAAGGATGGAGAGAAGGTATACAGAGGTGGGAAAGTGTCAGGAAGAGGGTGAGAAAGAAGAGATTGTTAAATACATGTAGTATAAAGCAGAGGTGATGAAAGACAGGAATCAGAAGTCAAGACAAAGGTTAGATTGACTATTAAATATCACACATCAGAGATATATGCAGCGCCTGAGCAGAAAGCTTTGTTTAATAAGAAAAGTGTAGAAGAAGATAGAAAAGGTGCCAGAAGAACACTAAAACCTAACAGGAGGATTTGAAAAACCTGTTAAAATGATTATTCGTAGCAACATTTGACGATGAGTTCTATCAAAGACAGGAGCAAGTTTCCAACAGAGTACGTGACTTTTCCTCTGACTGCAGGTAACGCAGCTAACCTGAATCCAAAGAGTTCAACATGATGCCCTTTAATAAACTGCAGGGTGAAGGTGTCCTGTTTGAATGTGCAGTGATCTTAAACACTCAACAGGATTTACACACAAGCAAAGTAAAAATGCATTCAAGTCGCAAACAGACAAAGGACAGGTGGATTTAGCAGGACAGAAAACAAGCTGTTTCAAGTGGTCAAGAGACAAACTGAGCTTGGGACACATCCAGAACAGTTTGGAGACAGAGACAACAAATACAAATAGAAACAAACAAAAGAAGTGAGGTTGCCAGTCGGGGGGTTGGCACTGGTTAAGAGAAAAATAATGGGGTGCAGAGAGGAAGAGAGAGAGAGGGGGTTGTGGCTGGGGGAGAGAAAAGTACTCACGAATGGTTAAATCCATCACTTGAGACGCCAAGCAGAAGACGGGGTGCTCATACATCTCTCTCTTTTTCCCTACAGAGAAAGAGGGAGGATACCGAGGCATGCGAGAGGCCGGGGTCAGAGGGGACGAGCACCATGTTCACTACATGTGTGACCATCGGAGGTTTGGAGGGCAAATGCCTCCATGGCTCTGTTTAAAATAGTCACAAACGTCACGCCGTGAGAGCAAACTGGTGTTTGAAGTGTTTACTGAACTCAAATCTAGAACTTATCAGAGGCAGTGATGTTGCTAGGTTTCAGATAGCAGAGAAAGGTTGATTCGAGGGGTCATGTGGCATCAGAGAAAAATTAAAAACAGAAGAAAATTTGTTATTATTTATAATTATCTACTATTTTTGTTTATATTTTCACAACTGTAGATAAAACGTGACTTTTTTAATTACTTTTTTATTTTTGGAATATATCTCCGACCTCCCAATCAGTGTCTTGTGACTCCTCAGGTCACTTTGGGAAACACTATGAACAGCTATTAATACTTCTTGACCACAGTTAGACCTCATTTGTTAATGTTTAACCATCTATAAATAACTTTAGGTTAAACACAATGAAGATGCCTGTGTGATTGTTAATGCATTGTTTCATTTGAGTGCTAACAGCTACAGCGTGCCTACCTGTCAGTCATTTAAGCCACGCCCCTAATTATGCAAAACATGTAATCTTAATATCTTCTAAACCAATGACTTATAAAAAAAAGTGTGCTATAAAAATATCACTTCTGACCAAAAACGTTTATTGAACCAGGCTGTAAACATGTTTATTATTTTATTATTTTTTGAATGAGTATGTATGTGGTATTCGGTGCTTCTGAAGCCATCTTCCAGTGGTCACTCTAAGAACTGCAGGTTTTAGAATTTTTGCATCAACCTCTTTTCTCAAGGCCGGAGGTTGCCTGTATGTCTGTAGGCGCCTTTTGGCTGCCTTCAGTGGGTCCGTACTGTAAGAGCAGGGAGTCACAACTTCTTAGCCAAAACTAATTTATTAAAACCAACAATAGTATAAAAGTAGCTGGCTGCAATAAATTAACTTGTCGAACAGCTGGTGTCTATGGAAGCCCTAAAGGTATGTCCCTTGGATGCATGAGTGGTGAGTTCACTCCGTCCTTTTAGATTTTAATGCGTCAGAGACACAAGACCTAGCAACATCACAGCACTTTTTAAATCTCAACTTATGTATTGAAAATGCATCAGAACTTTGTGGTTAGTTATCAAAATCTGAAACAGAATGCTCAAAATGTACATTATTCATTGTTTTTCTGCAGGACTAACATTGTCAAACGGTCCGTCCAGGAACTACAGTTTTCTGCCTTTGTTTGCACTGCAAGATTTTGACTTATTATCTTGCCAGATTATACAGATAATAATGAAAGTTACATTCTTCCCAATCAAAAAGCCTCATTATTTAGTTCTCAATTTGCTCCTAATATTAAACTATTATAAAAATAATAATAACTTTATTAATCGTACCTTTAAGACACCCAGTGCTCAAAATGAGTTGCAGTTTGTTCATTTAGTTAGGTGAACTGATAGATAATCTTTCTTTTACATGATACATAAAAATGTATCGTGTTATGCTCAAGATATTAATCTTTTAGTTTAAATGCTGAATAAAACACTTTTTGGAACCTTCCTCAAACTGCACCACATCTCATATGAGAAGCAAACTAAGTTACCTGACTCATGTGAATGACTTTCACTGACAAGTCAAGTCACCCAAACAACAAACCAGCCTCTCCTCAGAGTTCACAGACGAGGAGCCGGATGGCTCTGCCCACCGTACTGTTACTCATCGGGACAGGAAGGCTGGATGTGGTTCTGTGTTTCTAGGCTGTCTACTTTGGATTAACCATTCGTTCTGCCAAGCACAGGTAAACTTTGACATGTCAGAGTTATTTTGAAGAAGCACACCAGAATAGAAATAATCCAAAATCACAACTGAGAGACTAAGGCTCGTCTTCCTTAGTGTCTACAGGGAGGAGATGGTTTCTTTACACACGTCTTAGATTTAACTGAACAACAACAGTTTGGGAAAAGAGCTTGTTTGCTGTGAAATATGTCTGATCTGTATGAGTTACATGCAGCTCAAACACAATGTGGCTTTGGTCAATAAGAGTTTCATCATGACTTGTATTTAACGCCTCTGTTGACGAGTCAGAGAAACCAAAATGATTCAAATCAGTCAATGTCAATTCACAACACTCCTTCTAAAACAGCAAAAAAGCCTTTTTCCCTTCCTGTCAGTGAAGTTTCTTGTCACAGATACAGCAGGATCAGTGAAAAGTACGTTCAAAGATTAGTGTATTTATGTCAACAATGTTACCAGACGCAGCCATTGTTGAGACTCTTTGTATGTTTTGGAATCCTGCAAAATATCTATGAGGCCTGATAAAACAACTTAGACCATGCAACATAAAAAAACCAACAAGCAGTCCCATCGTGTCTTGTGTATTAGCCCCCCTGTTTTCAAACACAAGCTCAGAAACAGAAAGACCAATAGACAAGAAGAAAGAGGAGTGACATGGACATCATCCAAGAGCAGGAGAGAGGGAAGAGGCAGAGGAAGGGGAAAAAAGGAGGAGCATCACTTCAGCTGGTAAAGGAGCTGAGGCATGGTGGGAGAAGTCAGAATCAAGATTTGAATGCATTTTTACTTCATGTTCATTTGATACTAAAATAGGCAGAACGATAATATTCATCATTTAAAATGACTGTCATGTCTTTGAGTACATTAGAAATACAGAAATGAAACTCAAAGATGCCATAAAAATATCTGATATTACTACCAAACATTAAAGTGACATGTTCAGACCAAAACTGAAGCAAAATATCTGCAGAGGATCAAACAAATGAAGTCAATGCAAAGCCAGAAAATCCACACTTCAGGATAAGAATCAAACAATTCATTCAACGCTCCATCTGAAAACACTTATTTGTGCTATTTGGGTGGATAGAATCTTTAACTTGACAGTCAGGACAGTGAAGCTGTGCTGTAAAGCCAATCAGCAGGTTGTATTAGAAATGTTCAATCTGAACTCTGTTATCAAATTCCTTTAGAAGTTGAAGTATTTTCTCTTCTTGTGGACCTGACAAGGCATAGTTATGATTTTTTATACATCTGATTTTGGTATTGTTGACAATTTATTGCAATCAATTTCAGCAAAATGTGTTTATTTTGAGTCTAGAAGGCAAAGACCATCCTTAAAGACCCTCATGCACCCTCTTCATCAGAGTTTAGACTTCTGCCAACAGGAAGGAGGTTCACTTATATTAATATGGACAAATCAAACAGATACCTCAGATCATCTGTTCCATCGGCTGCTGGGTTCTCAAACAAGCTGCAGGAATTGTTGCCATTGCACAAACACTGAGGACTGTGGGACCTTGAGTCTTATATCCTACTGCACAAAAATCATCATGCTTTCAATGAAATATATGAATTTATGTGTGTTTATTATGTGCATTGCATTTGTTGTGGAGACTCCTGTTGCATACTAAATCACCCCTCGGGGATAATAAAGATTCTCTAACCCAATCCAGTCAGATAGCTATGGTTGGCCAGTCAGACTGCCTCTGGCTGCAGGGAGGAAAGTGGCTCCAGGTCTGCTGCTCAGTAAGCCCAATTACTGAGCCGATAAGAAGAAGACAACCCGGCTATGTTCATCTCCTTGTGATGCTGTAAACTTAGACATGGTGGAGTGACCCTGCAGTTTAACATGCTGCAATAACAGAGTTAAGTATTTGCTTCTCTTTTGGTCTGAACATACCATGAAACTCCTACAGAAAAAGCACACCTGTGGAAACTGTAACCGATTCATGTTCATAAATTTGAGACAATCCAGTCAGTCAGAAAACAGGACACTACAGCAGATTTACTTGTGAGTAAAGATGTGATACTCCAGAAACTGTCCTCAGAGTCTCTTCTATCAAATCCTCAGGAACAGAAAACTCTCACATCAGGACCGAGAAATTATGCTGTGTTACACTTAAATAAACAAATAAATAAATAATAAATAAAGGAGATATTGAAGTGAACTTACCTTCTATTTTGGCATACTCTGACAGGCGTTGGTAGTTGACCATCGCTGCCTGCTCCAGACACCGCCGGATCACGGTCTTGACTTCATCTTGAGGAACAGGCGTGACAATATCGTTCATTAGAACCTGAAAGAAAAACCACGGACACAGTTTGTCTTATAATAAAACTGCAATTTGCATTTTAATCCCATTCTCAGAGAGACAGAAAGAGAGAGAGAGCAAGAGAGAGAGAGAGCCAAAGGATGCTTCAGTGCGTGCACAGTTGGAAGTTGGACCTCTGCTAGTGCAAGATCTCAGCTGTTATCAGTAAATCAAGCGACCTCTATTCAGTAAAAGTTGTCTTCTTTGTTGTTTGTGACCAATCTAAGTATTTTAAATCAAGAGTTTTGTGATGAGTACAAATCTTATAAGGTGGTTAATATCGAGTTACTTCAATACATATTTAAAGTTTGCTGGTACTTGTATTTATTAGTGAAGTCATTTTTTTCATGGTTATTAAATAAAAAATGTTATCATTGTTAAACATACTTCATATTCCCAGGCAACACACTAGAAAGTAAAACCATAAATGAAATAAAACTATACAACATTAAATCAAATTAAGGAAGATGAAGATGTTTAAAGGTACTGAGATCCAAAGTTCCCCTGAATGACCTGAACACTTCCTGTATCACTCTGTGCACCATGCTCAGATTATGAAAATAATTGGGAATCCTACCATCATTAAACAATAACAGATTATCAAAATGGATGAGACTGAATCTTCTCTTGACAAACATATCCCTCATAAACAAGAATCACAAAAAATACATCCTGCAGGAGCACCTGGCCCCACCGTGTCTGCAGCCAGGTGCTCTTCTCTTGTTTCATTACCAGAGAACAGAAATGAAGAACGTGAATTGTATGACAAGCATGGAAACATGTTGCAACGCTTAACTTTTCAGTTTTACTTTCAAAGAATCATACATAAAACAGAAGTTGTTGCTTTCATGCACAGAAGGAGCTCCTCTGTGTCTGCAGCCAGGTTTCTCTCCAGATGGTTGGACAAATAATGCCTTCAAGCTCAAACTGTCAGTGGTACAAAGGCATGTAAAGCCCTGTATGCATCAGTCCAGCAGTTACACTCTCTTACCCTTTCAAGCAAGGACAGAGTAGCTTTCAGTGCTCCTTCTGGTCGTCCGAATGGAAAGCAGTACCTGTGAACGAAACGTTTCATACTCATTAAAACTTTAACACTCTGTTTTGATGAGTGCAGTAATGTGATGTCGTTTGTGTTCCTACCTGAAGTGTGTAATCTGGTTTTCCAGAAGCACTCGTAGCCTCTCCTTGATCTCATCGAAGCGCTCCCTCTCTTCAAACGTGACTGTGCCGATACCATCAGGCCTGAAAGACAATTCACATCTACAGGTCATTAAAGGTTTGTAGTTTCAAAAGAGATTGTGTCCACTTCTGTTCAGTAGCTTTTGATATAACTCAAGAAATTTCTTTTTATAATGGTCACAACAAAGATTTTGGGTGGTTTTATTTTGGTCATGATAAACCCGCCCTCGGCTTAGCCCGTGATGTAAGTGCTTCTTGTAGAGCAGCAAGTCGTTGATTCTACTCTGGAGCAGTGTTTTCTGGCCAAAGCTGGTTATTTGGCAGTCCAAAAACAAAGAACTGATTCCAGATAAGACACCGACTTCAAACCAGTCCTGGAACCAACTTGATGGAAAACAGTCATCAGCTCTGGGGAACTACATGAAGTGTCATTGTTTCATGCAAATGGCAAAAGGACTTGTACTTATATATCTCTTTTCTAGTCTTTCTGACCACTCAAAGCGCTTTTATGCTACTAGTCACATTCATCCATTCACGCCACATTCACCCACTGATGGTAGAGGCTGCTATAGTAGGGACCATCAGTGTTAGCTAACCTCATTCAAACACCACTGAACAACTGTGGTTGGAAATTGGGGGTTCAGTGTCCTGCCCAAGAACACTTCCGCATGTGACTGCAGGAGCTGGGATCCTACCGCCAACCTTCCAACTGAGAGACAACCGACTCTACCCACGAGCTCCAAATAATCACTGCACATATTTCAAGCCCCTCTGAGTGTCCTCAGGGACTTTAAGAGTTTCATCAGTGGGTGAAATGCATGTTTTGGTTAGTGAAAGGGGTGTAAACACCAATCCTCCAGACTGTTTCTGCACAAGCCAAGGATCCAAAATCCATTTTGCCTCATCTCTTATTGATTTATTTCCCTGTATTCGGGCATAGGGGGAGGCACGATGCCATCAAACTTTATATACAGTCAATGATGCTAACACAACATAAATTCAACTGTGTTTCTAATCACAGTACACAGCTGTGAGTTTGTGCTCTTTGGTGTTAACAGCCTCATGTGCTAGATGGATCAGTGATCAGTGATGAAGGCTGCACACTTTACAAGAGCAGCTCAAGAGGTCATGAAACATGGTGAGCTTGTTGAGTGATCTTAAAGGCTACAATGACCAAGGTCAGTACTTCTGCTTTAGTTTTTTCGTTCTTTGTAATGTTTAAATTGAACATTTTTAATCTACTAAAGCTAGAGGAGCAGGAGCCTCATGTACAGAGGCTACAGCACTGGTTGCAGGTTTGACTCCCCATCCTGTCGCTCTTTGCTGCATGTCATCACACGCTGTCTCCTTTCAGCTGTCTTGTCCATGGCAACAAAAACCCTGCCAAAAAGAATCTAAAGATATTTTTGTTTAATTTAAACTTACTTTACTGAATTGTGTGTGTGTGCAAACTGTTATAATTTATGTGTTTATTCAGAAGATTTAATTAAGATTTCCAAAATATCATGTTGTCATGAAGCGTTGTTATTGTCTGATGCTCTTGTTGGTATTTTTATACAAATAAAGCAATTACAGCTGTGTGAGCAGGTACATGTGTGTGTGAGTGTGTGTGTGTTGAATGTGTTTATTGTTTGTGACATGCTGAAGTCTGGGTGGAGTGTGAGCAGAGTGCATGTGACAGAAGAGGCGCTGGACTGGTGGCCATGACAGCATGATGAGAAACAGGGGACATGACACTCGCCCCCCCACAACCCTTTGACATGTCATTTCGGCAGACACTGAGAAACTCTGCGTGAGTGTGTGGGGGGGGGGCTGCTCTTCTCCATGAGTGCGGTGTTACTACAATCTGAGATGGACCAATTTGCTTAGCATCAGAGATCATCTCGTCGCGGCTGCCCTCACCTCTCATGAACATTTGAACGGACACTGTCAGTGTGTCGCTGCCACCTGTAGGCGTCTGCTGCTGGAGAGCATGCAGCAGAGGAGGACACCAGAGTGCTGAAACCAAGGTTACATTAATTATCAATTAGAGCTCTGAACAAAAGTGATTCCTTCTAAACTGAT